>NC_138306.1:16060833-16807500 GCF_965601325.2 Salmo salar | reverse complement strand
AGCAGCCTGTCCTCTCAGCCTTTGTCTCCCAGTCCCACTGAAAAGCTCCCTTTGTGCCGAGCTCACGTCACAATATTTGAACAGCTGCAGCCGCTCGTTGGTTGTGTGCGTTTGCAGTACTCCATCAGCACTGGAGGGAGGGCAGAGATTGTGAGTAGCAGGATTGTGGTAGTGGAGGATGGATAGGGGATGACTGTGGGAATTCATACCTGATCCTAGCTGTTTTCTTCAGTCATGGGCACACGTTACTCAACACTGTCCTCACTCCAGTTCATAATGCATAGGTATTCATGGTTAGCCTGGTCCCAGATCTGTTGTGCACGAAATCCTACGGTCATTTTCACACCAAATTTGCAAGACAGCACAAACAGACCTGGAACCAGGCTAAGTCATGCTAAACTGTCAAATGATAGAGATTCCTGCCACATCAATTTCTTTATCACATACCAACCAATCATTGAGTAAGTCTGTTCCAGTAAAGACTGATCTGTTAGGGTATAGAACAGCAGTCATAGATCATGTCTTAAAACCTGTTTATGAGACACAGTGACAGCTCTATTGTAGTCAGTCTATTCTAACCTCATTAAAGTCAACCTGTCAACATTTGTATTGGCTTCAGCATTACCCTGTCTGTTTACCATCCTACCCAGCTGTCCTCCCACTCTACACACAAAGTCATAGGACACTCGAAGCATTGAGACTTCTCTGTAAAAGACCTCTCTCCTCCAGTAGGGGAGAAGGGGGTAAGTTGAACCGAAAGGGTTAGTTGAGCCACCCCGTGTTTCTAGGGAAACCAATGAATCATGTGACCAACTATTAAGGAAGAGGTCATCATTTCGTAGAGTCTGAGAAAGAAGAAACCACATGGAAAAAATGGTAAGCAAGTTAGTAGATCGGTTTTTAAGATTGTTTTATACATCAGTTAGAGTTTCTATAAGCTACAGTATGAGGTCCTAATCCTAGCATGAAAGTGCATCCTTGTAGCTGTGTGGGCTAATATAGTCAAAATGTTTGCCTTGGGGTAAGTTGAGTCAATGGCCATGGGGTAAGTTGAGCCAATGGCCACCCTACCCCATACAAATTACAATTACATTTAGTCTGTTTTATGCATAATATGCATGGTATTTTTGCAATGTGTCATGCATATGAACTCAAGATGCATTTGTATTGTTATAGAGCAGACATCTTCATGCCCCGTGTATAGAAACATAAAACAAGCAGGGGTCTAGCCCACCTTGAGATTCTTGAGAGAGCAGCCGAGGAAGTGAGAAAAGGACAGAAGCCCGTTGAGCAGCAGCAAGGGACGAACAAATAGACTGAATGACACTGGAGGTACATTGACCAAAAATAAAACCAACATGTACCCGTTTGAAAGAAAGGCTATGATAGAGTTGCAGACGAACAAGGTCTTATCTGATGACATGGAGTCGGATCTTGCTAAACATATCAAGAATCTCACGGACCAGTTTCATGTTCTCAGTAGCCTTCCAATGCAGAGAACTTGACTACGACTTTGCACATCGAAAAAACATCGCTTTCCCAGACAACTAGTCAAGAAATGGAAGGGTAGGTGATATTGAACAGAGAGATCTGTATCTGAATGTAAGCATACATTTAAGATTTACAATATACCACACGCCCATTCCATGAATTAAACTTTGACCTACCAGCATCATCACCCACTGTCACAGGAAGCCATCACCCACTTACCCCAAGGTGGCTCAACTTACCCTGTCCCTATGCTCAATTTACACCATACCCGGGGTAAGTTGTGCCAAGAGATACTTTTTTAGGGACAAAGCTATGTTTATGTTATTTCCTGGGATACACAACATCCTGAAATATATGTCTTTGTTAGAAAAAATTCTATATTTCCCTTGACGTAGTGATGCTGTACGTAAAAAATGCTATATTTCCCTTGACGTAGTGATGCTGAACAAAAAAAATGCTATATTTCCCTTGACGTAGTGATGCTGAACGTAAAAAATGCTATATTTCCCTTGACGTAGTGATGCTGTACGTAAAAAATGCTATATTTCCCTTGACGTAGTGATGCTGAACAAAAAAAATGATATATTTCCCTTGACGTAGTGATGCTGTACGTAAAAATGCTATATTTCCCTTGACGTAGTGATGCTGAACAAAAAAAATGCTATATTTCCCTTGACGTAGTGATGCTGAACGTAAAAAATGCTATATTTCCCTTGACGTAGTGATGCTGTACGTAAAAAATGCTATATTTCCCTTGACGTAGTGATGCTGAACGTAAAAAATGGCTCAAGATTTCCCACTCTCCTCTAACCCAGAACGTACAGTACTGTCCCAGGGTGTGTCTGAAATGGCACCCTATTCCCTAGAATATACATTTGCCCAGAGTCCCAGTGACCCTCCAGACAGACATGTCTTGTGGCATCCACGCCACATTGACAGGTGCTCAGCCGTCAAACAGAGGCCTGGAGCCTGGTCAGGGAGCTCCAGTAGACAGTCAGTCCAGGCAGAGCGGTGAGAGAAGCCCCAAGAGAAGGCCCTTGCCCTGGGGACGAGGGACAGATACCAGCCCAGGCATTGTTGTCTGACTGTCTGTCTCTAATGTGGTACACTACTTGTTTGTGGAAGTACGTACAGTTACAGGAAGGCTGTACTTTCATCTGTAGAGCACTTGGTTATGATTCACTGGATTATTAGTGAGAAACAGGGTGAAACCTTTATGACATAGCTTGGGTTTCAGCAGTGTGTGTGTGTGTGTGTGTGTGTGTGTGTGTGTGTGTGTTTGAGAGGTCTTTGATTACTGTCCTTGGGCTGAACTTGGATCCGGGTTGTTGAATTTGAGAGTCATGGCTGCCATGGGTCTGTTTCAAACACTGCTCAGTGAAACCATGACCTCAGTCTGTTTCGTAGTGACAAAGTAAACAGACCTGTGTTTAGTCTGAGTCTAATATAAAATGAAATATAATGTGTGAATATCCATGATAAAAGATGTCTGCTGAGATGACAGTGAAGTTCAAGCAAATGTCAAATTTAAACAACTGATTATACAAATTTGATTATACAAAGAAAGGTATTCCTATTTGAATGTGTCTTATTACAAAGGACACTACATCAAAGTGTCCTCCCCGACCTTCAGGCCAATGTCTTGATTTGGAATTGGTCCAGGCTACTTTCTGTGATGTGCATTAAAGTCATTGTGTAACCGGTAACCACAGAGGTCTGAATTGTCTTTGTAGAGTTTTAGTGAAAGGCCTGTCCAGGGCTTTGCCTCAGTGCTGCCTGTTACTTATGTTAGCACAGGCTGGCAGAGAATGGCTGACGATGCTTACATAAGACCATCGCTCTCTCTCTTCCAGTCACTTTCCAGGCAACAGAGTGAGTGAGAGAGGAATAGGGAGAGAGAGAGAGAGAGAGGGTGGTGGAGAAAAAGGGAAAGAGAGAGAGATAGAAGATGGAGGAGAGAGGGGACAAGTTGGCAGTGGTCAAGAATGCAATTAAAATTCTGGTCAAGGATGCAGAGAAAAAAGCCCCACTAGGGAGGGTGGGTAGTTTGTGTGAGAGCAGACTACTCTCCATTGTGTCATCACATGCAAGGTTGGGTTGGCAGGCTACACCGCATCACTGATATCGCCTGAGAGTCCACTAAAACATGCATCACAGATGAATCAATGAGTTTTATCCATGAGCATAAACACACACACAACATACACACACCGATTGTGCATTCGTTACAGATGTAGGATCTTAATTTGACCACTCTTTTGTTGTTGAGAATTTTCCTGCACAGCAGAAAATGCAAACTTGTAGTGTGTTGAGGCTTCCAAAGTTTGTAATTTCCACTTTGAAATTTCAGACATGATTTGCCCTAACAAACAATGAATCAACCCCAACACAAATGTCCATTAATTATAATCCACATAATAATTCACATTTCCTGTTACTGCAGGATTTCCTGCTGTAGCAACAGGCTCAAATCTGTACGGCATGAGGTGTAAGTTCAAAGTGTTTACGTTATGTCATCAACCTCATGACATCTCCAGCTAGATTAAGTCCATTATCATTTAAGGAACTTGTAAAGTGGATCACTGTTCACTTAGAATGATTCGGTAGGCACGTTCTCCTTCTGGCAGATCAGACAGCGATGTTCACTAAGGCGTGGGGAAGGTTCTAGCTGCAGATGGTGTATCCATCGCCTATATGGAAGTGAAGTGAACCATCAACTCACCACACCATGTAACCTATGACATCATGGATCAAGTGTCTCAGAATAGCTGATCTAGGATCAGGTCCTCTTCTTTCCATCTACTCTTATTTTTATGATCTAAATGGCTAAACTAATCCCAGATCAGCACTCCTACTCAAATTGCTTTATGAGTATGGACTCAGGTTGGCTCTGTGTGGAATTCCAAGTAACCTTCATCCTCATCAAAGTATTGTCTTGAGTTGATATTACCATTGACATACTGTATTTCCTGATGTGGTTCAACTTTAATTCATTTAGAGATGCATGCATCTCTTAGAAGAATGGTATGAGCCAGTGACTCAGCATAGCTTCAAAGTCATTAGGTTGGATTGGACAGGGCGTAAGCCTATTATCCTACCCCTGTCTGTCTCTGTCGCTGTACCCCCACCATCTGCAAATGAACACACATAGATGTGTGTGGACAATGTGAGCTATACTAGGAAAAGCAGTTGAAGGAGGCAGGCACAGTTTGTGTGCGTCTGTCTGTCTGTCTGTCTGTCTGTCTGTCTGTCTGTCTGTCTGTCTGTCTGTCTGTCTGTCTGTCTGTCTGTCTGTCTGTCTGTCTGTCTGTACATTGTGTGTGTGTGTGTGTGTGTGCAGTCTCCCGCCATGTTTCACTGTGTTCCCAGTGGAGTGACGTCACCGACAGTGTTTCAGCCAACAAGGCTCTGAATCCTCACGCAGGCCACGGCGGGAAGATCTAGTTGCCATGGTGACTGATCTTGTGTTAAAGCCGTGTTTGCCAGGCGTGGGGTAGAGCTTTGAGCCACAGCAGACGGTCAGCCTGTGATTGGCCGGCTGAGAGAGGCACAAAGACATAAAGCTTTGGCGTAATACAATTAGAACACACAAACAAATACACATGTATAAACACACATACAGTGTACATACAGTACACATACAGTATACATACCAACAATGCATTGCACACATACACAAATGCCCGCAAAACCACCTCTACACACAAGAACGCACACATGACAGAATATACAGTTTCTCAAAATAAATGCCTACTTCAATTGTATCCGGCGATTTATTTAAAATGATTCATATTGAGTAAGATCCTCTTAACTACATTGTATAACTGTAGTTGTATTGGATAATAAGAACATGGACCCCTGTACTCCAGATGAAATCATGGAGATTAGTATTCCATCTACTGCTTGTTTGTAGAGCGAGACGGCGAGAGCTTCTGTAAATCCTACTAAGAGCACTCTCCTGTCCTGTCCCAGCCTTGCTCTGCCACTGCCCTGTCCTCAACATGACATGAGTGGAGGAGGAATACCGATGGGAACCGAACAGCTGCTCCTAATTCAATTAGTGTCCCGCTGCCTGTCTTTGTTTCTGCTGCTGGTTGAGTTAAAGACTAATGCATCTTGATCAATACCCTGTAATGGGTCCTGTATGCTGGGAACAGCATGTTCCCTGAGTCTCTCTCTGTGCTTGACCGTAGGACTGGTGGGAACAAGAGGGTCGTACTCATTAGGGTACACCGTAGCACAACATTTTGTAACGGAAAGCGAAAGCAATTGTTTCTCATTGGACAAGTTCAGAAACTTGTTTGGTGCCTAATGAAGCTTTGTCCCCTCCACGTGTTGAATAGGGTCTACTGTATCTGGAGGTATAACTGTAGAAGGCATCAGTTACCATGAACTCCTCGACACCCTCACTTATTCTGTACAGTACCTATATTAAGTTATGTACTGTAAGTCCAAAATGGAGAGGTTTCTTTGGGTCACCCACGTCTGGACCACTGACCACGACCTTTGACCTCTCTGACTTCTCCATGTCTTGGCTAGGGCCTATCTATACTGAACCCAGAGACCCAATAAAGAACAGGTCGTGTGAGGACTGTGTCCAGTCAGTGAGGCCGCTGCCAGACCACTACTGCTGTCTCAGCCCTGCCCTGTTACAGCCCTTGTCTGAGCTCTACTTAAATAAATATAGCTCTGACACTGACCACAGAAAGCCACTGACTGACTTGGACTGAATATGTCTCTTTCTTTCTATCTCTCTCTCTCTGTCTCTCTCTGGAGGATAGCCTGCTGGGTCTAGGCTCCTCAGACAGACTGGAGTTGACTATGGAGTGCTGTCTCAGGTTTAGTCTGGATAGCAGCATCACAAGAGTGATCAAATTAAGATCCTACATCTGTACATAATGTACAATTGGCGTGTGTATGTTTTGTGTGTGTTTATGCGTTTATGTTGTTTAAGGATAAAACTCTATGATTAAGGATGAAATGAAATGTTCACATTACAGGCCGGCCCAGATTCATGTTGAGACAAAACTAAAGTGCACCTATTATGTCATAATTCTGAACTCCCGGTGTACATATATCTGATGAATGACTTAAATGACATAAGAACTGGTGCAGTTGGTTTTAGTTTGAATAGATGATCCGCTATGGTTTAGTTGTTGTCTACCAGGAATTCTATCGTTCTTATCAGCAGTACTCAAACACAAGTCTGTAAGAAGAGCTCCTCATGTCATTTGAGTGTTTGTTAAGCTTTAACGACATTTCCCGCCCATATGCACCCAGTAGTGATAATATGTCTATGGGCCATACCAAAGAACCAACCCAGTCACATCAAACCGGTCAGCCGACAATACATTGGAGAACGGAGGAAAAATGGCAGGTTGCAGGAGGGGAGGGTCACCTTGCATCATGTACTAATCCCTTTATCTCGTTCTATGGCTCCCTCTTAGACTAATGAGTATAAAGAGGTCACGGACAGAATGACCCCAAACCCTTGTCTCTGATTCAGACTGTTTGGCAATGGCAATTTAATCTAACTCTGCTCTTTTATTTATTCGTTTTTCAGTGTGTAAAGGAAGGCTTGTTTAGCCGATAAAACGGGGCTCACAATAAAACGGGGTGGCAGGGTAGCCTAGTGGTTAGAGTGTTGGACCAGTAACCGAAAGGTTGCAAGCTCAAATCCCTGAGCTAACAAGGTACAAATCTGTCGTTCTGCCTCTGAACAGGCAGTTAACCCACTGTTCCTAGGCTGTCATTGAAAATAAGAATTCTTATTGTTATCCTTAACTGACTTGCCTAGTTAAATAAAGGTAAAATAAATACAAAAATAAGTAACACATGGGGACTCTGCAGCAGTGCTCTTGTGCTCCTCTCTCTCTGCATTCCCAGCAGCAGTGTGCTCTCCATGCTCAGTGGCCCGTGTCAGAGCTCCTAATGACTGGCCCATTGATGAGCATGCCCATTAGTGTCACTGCTCTCATCAGCATACCCGCCCTTTATGAGCCTCCAGTCTGGTCACCCAGATGGGAGGGGCCCTGCCGTGTAAATCAGCCATGACAGGTGGGAAGCACAGCCAGTAAGAGGCTCAGACATCCAGGGTGTGGCTCTCAATAGTCCCGATGTGGCCTGCAAATCTCCTGCAGCATACAACACTCTGGAGGCCTGTTGTTGGGGGCAACACAGGGTGTCATAGCATTCCAGATCTGTCAGAGAGCTGGCTTTAGCATCTTTCACAATTCCTGACATTTAATCCTAGTAAAAATTCTGTCTTAGGTCAGTTAGGATCCCCACTTTATTTTAAGAATGTGAAATGTCAGAATAATAGTAGAGAGAATGATTTATTTCAGCTTTTATTTCTTTCATCACATTCCCAGTGGGTCAGAAGTTTACATACACTGAATTAGTATTTGGTAGCATTGCCTTTAAATTGTTTAACTTGGGTCAAACGTTTCAGGTAGCCTTCCACAAGCTTCCCACAATAAATTGGGTGAATTTTGGCCCATTCCTCCTGACAGAGCTGGTGTAACTGAGTCAGATTTGTAGGCCTCCTTGCTTGCACACGCTTTTTCAGTTCTGCCCACAAATTCTCTATAGGATTGAGGTCAGGGCTTTGTGCTGGCCACTCCAATACCTTGACTTTGTTGTCCTTAAGCCATTTTGCCACAACTTTGGAAGTATGCTTGGGGTCATTGTCCATTTGGAAGACCCATGAAGCTGCCACCCCCGTGCTTCACGGTTTTGATGGTGTTCTTCGGCTTGCAAGCCTCCCCCTTTTTCCTCCAAACATAACGATGGTCATTTTGGCCAAACAGTTCTATTTTTGTTTCATCAGACCAGAGGACATTTCTCCAAGAAGTACGATTTTTGTCCCCATGTCCAGTTGCAAAGCGTAGTCTGGCTTTTTTATGGCGCTTTTGGAGCAGTGGCTTCTTCCTTGCTGAAGTTATGTTGATATAGGCCTCGTTTTACTGTGGATATAGATACTTTTGTACCTGTTTCCTCCAGCATCTTCACAAGGTCCTTTGCTGTTGGTTTGGGATTGATTTGCACTTTTCGCATCAAAGTACGTTCATCTCTAGGAGACAGAACGCGACTCCTTCCTGAGCGGTATGACGGCTGCGTGGTCCCATGGTGTTTATACCTGCGTACTATTGTTTGTACAGATGAACGTGGTACCTTCAGGCGTTTGGAAATTGCTCCCAAGGATGAACCAGACTTGTGGAGGTTACCATTTTTTTTCTGAGGTCTTGGCTGATTTCTTTTGATTTCCCCATGATGTCAAGCAAAGAGGCACTGAGTTTGAAGGTAGGCCTTGAAATACATCCACAGGTACACCTCCAATTGACTCAAATGATGTCAATCAGCCTATCAGAAGCTTGTAAAGCCAATTTTCCAAGCTGTTTAAAGGAACAGTCAACTCAGTGTATGTAAACTTCTGACCCACTGAAATTATGATTAAGTGGTAGTGTGTGTGTGTGTGTGTGTGTGTGTGTGTGTGTGTGTGTGTGTGTGTGTGTGTCCACTCAGGGCTAAAGGCAGTGTGTGGTACACACACTGACCTTTTTTCTTGAGAGCCTGAATGGAATGTGAGTCCACCAGCACCCACTCACACATGCTATAGAGCCCGTCAATCCCCAACTCTCTTCCAATATGTAAAGCAATAGTTCTAAGGAGGCAATCCTGGCATACGCTGGGCATATCGAGGTTGGATTTATCCACATACAGTATATAACAAGGATACTAGGCTTTCTGTTACAGAAACAAGATCGCAAGCTACTACCAAATGCCTGGCACTCATAACATGATATGCTTCAAATATAGACACCAACACCAATAAACTTGGAAAACACTAACATTAATGGACTGTAACCCGCCACAGTAGACATACAATCTATACTTAAAATGTAGCAAATTGGCTTTTGATATCGAGAGTCATTGTGTTACACTTTATTCATAGACTTGATATTGAGTTCATTTTAAACCATAAAAGTTACAGTACAGGCGATACTCTCTGACTTTAGGAAGGAAGGAAACCATCTGTACTGTACTGTCTTTTGTTCTACACCCTCTTTTATGTTGATGATCAAAGCTTTTCTCTGTCTCTTTGGAAAAGTCAACATAAGTGGAAAATGAATGGATTTTCATGCATTTGGCTGCGACTGATTTGTGTGTGTGTGTGTGTGTGCGTGTGTGCATGCGTGCGTGTGTGCGTGTGACCAACAGGATGGACCACTCCTTACGAAGGGCTAAGGGCTTCGACTGTTGAGGTAATCGTCTCATGTGGGATAGTCTCTACAGTCTACTCCACTAAGCCACGTACAGTTCTCAGGTTTCCATTTTATATGACAACAAACCATCAAAGAAGCTAACACAAAGGCACTCAATCTAAATGTAAAACAAGAATTTTGTGTGACGAATGATTTTTAAAAACGTAACATTATAGAATATACTGTAGTAATGCTTCATTAATGTTATATTGAATTACACTTTCATATTACTCGTCTGTTTCCTTGGAGAAATGGATGGCTTTGGTCATGTTTTATTAGTAGGCCTAACACTCCACCAGTCTGTCTGCCCAGCTACAGTATGGCATTAGAAGTGAAAATACATAACTCTGGAGTGCTGCGTTTGAGCAATCTCTCTGATTGGCTGTGACAGCCGCTGTCCCAACAAGACCCCAGCCAGAGCCGGCCAATCACGAGACTATATGTTCACTCTGGCAAACACAGATCAGAGATAACAAGACAGTTAATGAATTGTTCACCGAAAACCCTGGGAAGTTTAGCTGAACCTTATTCGAGCAGTAGTGCATGATCGTTTTGTGTATGTCTGTGTGGAGTGGTCCTGATCTCTTGGGAAAACGGTTTTATTTGTTGTTGTGATTGTCAAACTTAAGCTTCAGAAAGGAATGTCATTGAAGTCCATTACAGTATTCAATGGATAGGAAGCGACTCTGTGTTGAATGTGCCTTTCACGAAGAATGACGACACTCTGAAAACGAGTGTGTTCGTGGCAAAGACTACACAATGACCTCACCGGTATGTCCCAGAAACACTTTCACATCTCCTCCCAGGTTTGGCAGACTGGACCAATCACAGACCATTGTCTTTGCATCAGTGTCTGTGGTCTGGGTGAATCAGGGTGTACCCTGGACCATGATCCCAGTTCACATATGTCATCATTTGGAGGGACAGTGAAATAGAAAGACACCCTCTTTCCCAAAATGGAGCAAAAAATACTCCCGACCCGCTTTTCAAAATCTTTTGTTGCCGCCATGAACAGTGGAATGAATGTTCTTTCCCAGCTTCCCAGCCACCAGCTAACTGCACTCCAATTGCTAGCTGCACTTGGTCCAAGCCCCACAAGCCTCAACTCCAATTTTGTTGCCTGTAAAACGTCAGCAAATCTAAAGCAGGTTCTTATCATTATGTAATTATGGCACTTATGTTGTTCAGCAGCCTGTCCTATGCCGGTCCATTGGACTTCTTGCTTGTTTCACTCTTTTCAACTGAGGCTCTGGCAAATGTATTCTATTGATGAAAGTAAGTGTGCAGTAATCTGCTCATTCAGGAAACTCACCATTATGCATAATGCACTACTTATTGTTAGATATGAGTTATCAGCAAAGGACAATCAATACTATTTTACCTTACTTCAAACAGGAACCTTGGTCTGTGCTACTGAGTGTATAGACACAATGAGTTCTGTAATGGGGGATATAATCTGACATTGGATTTTGTTCAATGCCTCTGTCAAATTGATAGTATATTATACATTGTCAGGGTGTGTATGTGTTCATCTGCCTGAGCATGTGATCTATTGTTTACCATTCACAGGTATCTAATGTGCATTGTTCAAGTGTTTGCATTTGCACACAGAGTAGAATATTACACATACGGTAGATTTGACTGAACAACAGCAGTGCATCTATCTGGTTTCTCTGGCATTATATATATATACACTGCTCAAAAAAATAAAGGGAACACTTAAACAACACAATGTAACTCCAAGTCAATCACACTTCTGTGAAATCAAACTGTCCACTTAGGAAGCAACACTGATTGACAATAAATTTCACATGCTGTTGTGCAAATGGAATAGACAACAGGTGGAAATTATAGGCAATTAGCAAGACACCCCCAATAAAGGAGTGGTTCTGCAGGTGGGGACCACAGACCACTTCTCAGTTCCTATGCTTCCTGGCTGATGTTTTGGTCACTTTTGAATGCTGGCGGTGCTTTCACTCTAGTGGTAGCATGAGACGGAGTCTACAACCCACACAAGTGGCTCAGGTAGTGCAGCTCATCCAGGATGGCACATCAATGCGAGCTGTGGCAAGAAGGTTTGCTGTGTCTGTCAGCGTAGTGTCCAGAGCATGGAGGCGCTACCAGGAGACAGGCCAGTACATCAGGAGACGTGGAGGACGCCGTAGGAGGGCAACAACCCAGCAGCAGGACCGCTACCTCCGCCTTTGCGCAAGGAGGAGCAGGAGAAGCACTGCCAGAGCCCTGCAAAATGACCTCCAGCAGGCCACAAATGTGCATGTGTCTGCTCAAACGGTCAGAAACAGACTCCATGAGGGTGGTATGAGGGCCCGACGTCCACAGGTGGGGGTTGTGCTTACAGCCCAACACTGTGCAGGACGTTTGGCATTTGCCAGAGAACACCAAGATTGGCAAATTCGCCACTGGCGCCCTGTGCTCTTCACAGATGAAAGCAGGTTCACACTGAGCACGTGACAGACGTGACGGAGTCTGGAGACGCCGTGGAGAACGTTCTGCTGCCTGCAACATCCTCCAGCATGACCGGTTTGGCGGTGGGTCAGTCATGGTGTGGGGTGGCATTTCTTTGGGGGGCCGCACAGCCCTCCATGTGCTCGCCAGAGGTAGCCTAACTGCCATTAGGTACCGAGATGAGATCCTCAGACCCCTTGTGAGACCATATGCTGGTGCGGTTGGCCCTGGGTTCCTCCTAATGCAAGACAATGCTAGACCTCATGTGGCTGGAGTGTGTCAGCAGTTCCTGCAAGAGGAAGGCATTGATGCTATGGACTGGCCCACCTGTTCCCCAGACCGGAATCCAATTGAGCACATCTGGGACATCATGTCTCGCTCCATCCACCAACGCCACGTTGCACCACAGACTGTCCAGGAGTTGGCGGATGCTTTAGTCCAGGTCTGGGAGGAGATCCCTCAGGAGACCATCCGCCACCTCATCAGGAGCATGCCCAGGCGTTGTAGGGAGGTCATACAGGCACGTGGAGGCCACACACACTACTGAGCCTAATTTTGACTTGTTTTAAGGACATTACATCAAAGTTGGATCAGCCTGTAGTGTGGTTTTCCACTTTAATTTTGAGTGTGACTCCAAATCCAGACCTCCATGGGTTGATAAATTGGATTTCCATTGATTATTTTTGTGTGATTTTGTTGTCAGCACATTCAACTATGTAAAGAAAAAAGTATTTAATAAGATTATTTCTTTCATTCAGATCTAGGATGTGTTGTTTAAGTGTTCCCTTTATTTTTTTGAGCAGTATATATATATATATATATATATATATATATATATATATATATATATATATATATATATATAGTGTATAGCCTCTCTCCTGGTAGGAAAGCCTGTGTAAGGCCAGCAGGTCAAGCTGCCACGTATGAGACCAGTGGTACGCCTTATTAAACGTGTGTTATTTCTGTATCCTGCCAGGCTGGGAGCATTGGGGGTACATTTTGTGCCCACCCCATTACAAAGCCCAGCCCAGTAGTAGTGGACAGACAGGCAGGCAGACATACGAGACAGACACCTCTCAGATCAGTCAGTCAAGTCCTTCCCTGTTGCCTTGGTGCATTAGCTCCAGTTACCCCACCCCTTCTGAAGACTTCCCATTGTGTGTTTCTTTACAGGCGGCCCGGGAGCCCTCCCTTTGTGAGCCAGTGGGCGTGTGATCTCACCGCTGAGAGGAGGGGCCCCCTTTCCCTTGTCTGGCCAATCCTTGAGCTCGGTGACTAGGTCACGTGAGAATCCCTCTTTCAGGTTGCCATGACAATGTGCACTGGTCCAGACAGCATCTTACTGTGGTGAGAAGGGAAGAGAAGAGGAGGGAGGATAGACAGAGGGAGGGAGAGCAAGAGAACAAACCCCAGACACCTCTGCTGTGCACCTTTCCTCTGTAAGTACTGTCACCACTCTCTCCTACACACCCAGCACGCTGAATGTATATTTGCTGCATGAGTAACAACATGTGTTTATTACGAGCAATGTCCTACCCGGTAGATGTCTTTGAAGATTGCAGGGATGACATCATGCATGTATCCTTTGTTACGTGTGGAATGTGTGAGAAACTGTCTGTCATACGTAAGAGTCCTTTGTCTGCAGGAGTCAGTGAGATCTCACAGATGTTCTGTGTCTGTAGTGGACAGATCTTCAGCGGAAGAGAGGTGTCATAAAACAAAACAAAAAGAGGGGTGGTTACAGCTGAATGATGTCACCTGCAGAGATCTGAGTGGATCCTCTCGGATGTTTCGTAATGACTGTCATCCTCTCAGTGGGCTGTGCAACTCCTCGTTTCTACCTCAGTAGCTCTCTTTTATTAGCTCCTCACCCAGCAAGGTCTCTCCCTCTCAAGTCAGTTGGAGTCAGTCGACATTCTTGGGCCCCCTGTGATTTGCTTAACTAGCAAAACCCTGCAGATACATCTAGGGCAACCTGAGGCCCAATATGTGGAATGTCCTTGTGACGATGGCAAGAGACTGGAGACGATGTGCTCTCCTTTACTATGGAGAGCAGAGCAGGTACTACTAGCGTGTGACATGGATCTGTAGGTAGGATCACTGGTGTCAATGAGTCATTAGACTGTGCAGGTCATTTGTCCATTATACAATCTGTTTTTAACCTAAGATATGTGAGAGCAGCAATTTGAAATCTATTCAACCCTAGCCAATGAATAAGCTGTTTTAAAAAAGATATATATATTTTACCTTTATTTAACTAGGCAAGTCAGTTAAGAACAAATTCTTATTTTCAATGACGGCCTAGGAACAGTGGGTTAACTGCCTTGTTCAGGGGCAGAACGACAGATTTGTACCTTGTCAGCTCAGGGATTTGATCTTGCAACCTTGCGGTTACTAGTCCAATGCTCTAACCACTAGGCTACGCTGCCGTTTTAGTCTTGTTTCATGCACAGTTAATGTGGCATAACATTATCGCCATAAAATATTATTATTATTGGGTTATTACGCAGCAAACATGCAATCTACACATAATACAGAACTGCAGTATAGTCATTTCATGTATTTGACAGCAGGATTTTTCATAGAAGCTGGTTTTCCCTCGTTTTGTGTAATTATCATAGCTCTGTAAATGGTAACTAAGGTAACAGCGTTTTCTGTTTACTTGACTTTATATGGAACCGTTACACAGGACCTTGTTTCACTGTGTGGTAAAGGTTGGAAGTTTAAACGTTAATGAAAACATTACTAAACTGGCTACTGTTTTTACTTGACTCGGAGTCAGTATGCGAGTTTGTGTAGCCCCAGGAGCCCATCTGTCTACCATTGTACTGTAGGCCTACCTAAACCTCTATCAGATCATCTGCATGATAAGAAATACATGGAGGTAGCAGTGTGTGTGTGATTCATTTTGGTCTTGTAAGAGCCATTTTTTTTCATGCTTTTTCCAGTGGCTTTCAAATTCTTTGACCCTTTTCTCTATTTGTATTGCTTACTTGGGAGGTGACAGTTTAATCACTTTAGGTGGTGGTTGAAACACACAGCAGACCTTTAGTGTAGTATAGCATAGTTACCTGGTCATATCTCTCCTCTCTGTTACTTTACTGTTATCAGAATGTAAAGCTTAGGCCATATTTTCTGCTTAACACATATTTCTTACATCCGCTGTCCAATGAAATAACAGATAACATGTATATTTTTTTTACCTTTATTTAACTAGGCAAGTCAGTTAAGGACAAATTCTTATTTACAATGTCGGCCTTCCGGGGAACAGTGGGTTAACTGCCTTGTTCGGTGGCAGAACGACAGATTTTTACCTTGTCAGCTCAGGGATTCTATCCAGCAACCTTTCGGTTACTAGCTCAACGCTCTAACCACTAGGCTAACTGCCGCCCCAAATATCAATGCCACCAGGTTAGTGGCAAGGTAATTACAAATTAGCCTCTCACACACATGCTATGTCGCGTCAAGTCAACATTTCAAGTGGAAATTCATGCAGTATCAATATTAGTGGCAGAGATAGAGAACCTTTATCTATCTGTGTTTGGAAGTCAGCTTGGCCATCCAGAACATCCAATGATAGGAGAGTGTCTGCCTTTCTGGGTCCTAGAGAGAGCAGCCATGGTCTCTAATGTGCAGAAAGCTGATAGTGTGTGTGTGTGTGTGTGTATACGTATATACGTGCGTGTGAGTGCGCAAGTGAGTGTGTATACAGTGCATTCGGACAGTATTTAGACCCCTTCCCTTTTTCCACATTTTGTTATGTTACAGCTTTATTCTGAAAAGGATGAAATTATTTTTTTCCCCTCATCAATCTACACACAATACCCCATAATGACAAAGTGAAAACAGGTTCTGAGAAATTTTGCAAATTTATAAAAAATGAATAACAGAAATACCTTATTTAGATTAGTATTCAGACCCTTTGCTATGAGACTCAAAATTGAGCTCAGGTGCATCCTGTTTCCATTGATCATCCTTGAGATGTTTCTACAACTTGATTGAGTCCACCTGTGGTAAATTCAATTGATTAGACATGATTTGGAAAGGCACACACCTGTCTATATAAGGTCCCACAGTTGACAGTGTATGTCAGAGCAAAAACCAAGTCATGAGTTCAAAGGAATTGTCCGTAGAGCTCCAATACAGGATTATGTTCAGGCACAGATCTGGGGAAGGGTACCAAAAAATGTCTGCAGCATTGAAAGTCACGAAGAACACAGTGGTCGCCATCATTCTTAAATGGAAGAAGTTTGGAACCACCAAGACTGTTCCTAGAGCTGATTGCCCGGCCAAATTTAGCAATTGGGGGAGAAGGTCCTTGGTCAGGGAAGTGACCAAGAACCTGATGGTCACTCTGACAGAGCTCCAGAGGTCCTCTGTGGAGATGGGAGAACGTTCCAGAAGAACAACCATCTCCATATGATAGGGTGGCCAGTTGGAAGCCACTCAGATCATGAGAAACAACATTTCTGGTCTGATGAAACCAAGATTGAACTCTTTGGCCTGAATGCCAAGCGTCACGTCTGGAGGAAACCTGGCACCATCCCTACGGTGAAGCATGGTGGTGGCAGCATGCTGTGGGGATGTTTTTCAGCAGCAGGGACTGGGAGTCTAGTCAGGCTTGAGGGAAAGAGGAACGGAGCAAAGTACAAAGAGATAATTTGATGAAAACCTGTTCCAGAAGAACAACCATCTCCATATGATAGGGTGGCCAGTTGGAAGCCACTCAGATCATGAGAAACAACATTTCTGGTCTGATGAAACCAAGATTGAACTCTTTGGCCTGAATGCCAAGCGTCACGTCTGGAGGAAACCTGGCACCATCCCTACGGTGAAGCATGGTGGTGGCAGCATGCTGTGGGGATGTTTTTCAGCAGCAGGGACTGGGAGTCTAGTCAGGATTGAGGGAAAGAGGAACGGAGCAAAGTACAAAGAGATAATTTGATGAAAACCTGTTCCAGAGCGCTCTGGACCTCAGACTGGGGTGAAGGTTCACCTTCCAACAGGACAAAGACCCTAAGCGCACAGCCAAGGCAATGCAGGAGTGGCTTCGGGACAAGTCCCTGAATGTCCTTGAGTGGCCCAGCCAGAGCTGGGCCCGATTTAACATCTCTGGAGAGACCTGAAAATAGCTGTGCAGTGATGCTAACCATCCAACCTGACAGAGCTTGAGAGGATCTGCAGAAAATAATGGGAGAAACTTCCCAAATCCAGGTGTGCTAAGCTTATAGCATCATACCCACGAAGACTCGAAGCTGTAATCGCTGCCAAAGGTGCTTCAACAAATTACTGAGTAAAGGGTCTGAATACTTACATAATGTGATGCTGAAGTTTAAAAAATGTAATACATTTCCCCCCCAAAAAAACTGTTTTTGATTTGTAATTATGGGCTATTGCGTGTAGATTAATGAGGGGGAAAAACGATTTAATAAATTTTAGAATACGGCTGTAATGTAACAAAATGTGGAAAGGGGTCTAAATACTTTCCGAATGCACTGTATGTGTGTGTTACAGGGGCTCTTCCTGCCAGCATAATACGCTCTTGTTTTTGGTGGGCTCACAGCTGCATTCAATCCCCCTGAACACTCACGTTAGAACAGATAAGGGCCTATTTTTGATATGTTTATCTTGGCTTTATCTCAACAAGTCACATTTTGGAGCGGTTGTTCTGTTCCCGTCTTGCCTATCCTTTGTGAACATTTGTACATTTGCAACACACGTCACTTTGATACTGAAGTGTGTCTTATTAAGAGCCAGCCAGCACCGGCATGCCATTGACCTTTTCCCTTGGAACAGTCATGACACTTCAGTGCTATTAGTACAAGAGGCAATGTGAGTTTATGGTGATCGCATGGAGGCCTATTGGTCTGATGATCTTTAGGGTAATGAATCTCTGATGTGTTTGTTCTGGCAGGGCAAGTTTAGGATCCTTGACGCCATCATTTTCTTGGATGCTTGATTCATAAAGAACAACAGGAGTAGTATAACACTGACAATGTTGATTTGTGTCTGTAATGTCTCTCTCTGCTCTGGGCCTTTTCATGCGATGTCTTGCCAAGTGGGATCAAATGGGAAACCTATAATTTTCTCACACAGTAATCTTAGTTTGATGAGAGGCATTGCGTCCGCTCAGCCTTTTCTCATCTACAGTTTAACGTTAAATAACCAAAACCATTATAGTTCTTTGTGCTTCACTGCTTGTTAAACTCGCCCTGCCACATCAGATAGACTCTAGACTAGGTGACAATAATAATTTGTTGGAGCACCTACAAGCACACTTTCATCAAATACAATTGTCTCATTATCCCTAGAGGCTTTCACAGCATCGCAGGTATCTGCATACACATATTGCTGTCTCTGAACCATCTCAGGGATCAAACAGACAGGTGAAAAAATTCCACAAGGCTTCTCTGCCTCTACTGATGTTTTGGTCTATTGACTGCATCCCACTCTGGCGTCACGTTCGAAGAAACCAATCGGATTAAACTGAGTTAAAACATACTGTCTCACTTTGAACAGTTGAAGGGGTTTCTCGTTGCAGTTCTCTGACACTCAGAGTTGTATAACAAAATGAGAACTTTTCCCTTTGATTACATCGATCTAGTTTTTATATACCGTGGTTTAATGTAAGTCATTGGAATATTCGCGCAAATATGTTGTCTTCGAAAAGCGCTTCTATTGTTGAAGGTTTATGCCACCCCCTCAACATCGTTATGCGCTCTCCCTCTGTCAGTTTTCAAGTTGCGTCTTCTCGCTGAATAGCTGAACGTGCCCAACCAAGCTACCGTATAGCCCACATAAAACATAACTACAGTACATACATACATACCAGGCGGAATATAGAAAAGGCAAGAATAATCGAAATAGGATATCTTACGGATATACGGCTGGATTCAATAAACATATGGACCAAAGCGAAGAGGTGCATTCGCGGATCGTTTGTAACAGTGCCGATTTTGTGAGATTCTAGCTTGCTAACAGTAGCTAGGTAAGTAGGCTACTCCTGCACGTTTCGGAATGTAACGCTTTGGTGATTAAATTGTTTAAATGATCAACTCCTTCACATCCGTCACCTTTTCTGAACTATTTCTCCTCTATCTCGACGTGCATTCGGCTGCAAAATATCATTTTCACTCGTTGTTTACATTAGCGGTTGCCGATTTTTGTTGGTTTGCAACATTGTAACGCATGAAAGAGCTAAATTGTATAAGTGATTGGCTATTACGTATGCATATCGACGTTTCATGTACTGCAAGTGGTTGACATTTTACCCGGCTTGTTACATTGTCTAATTTCGCATGAAACATTCACTGTTACGCAGGAGATGAGGTAGACCTTTCTGCATTGGCTATGATAATTGTTGGTCCTGTAACCACAGTAGGTTACACATTTTTAGTGCAGTCCCATTTTTTTTCTCATATTGGTAACTGGTAGACGGTTTAGACTAAGCTATTTATAGGCTATAAGAAAGTGGACTACATAGACCATGACATCTGTCCTCATAACCCCTAGACCAGGCTGTTGGCATGTCTCCGTTTTCTATTTGAGACCACAGCATAGTGAGGGAGAGATGTAGGCTGGCTTCTTATGCAATTTGTTTTCTTGCTCAAAGCTAGGAATCTCAAATTGATTTATGCAGATTATGGAAATGCAGGTCAACAACAGGGTTACACTGAAACACTGGAAAATGTTATTATTCAAGACGGGATGGGAAACTGACTGCAAATCATTGAAGTCCCCAGGGCACAATGAATGGGAAGATATTGCACAAGGACAACAGAAAGGCCTCATTCAATGTTAGAAAATTCGGTCAAAATGTACCATATCAATCAGCGGATTTCTTTAATATGTGCCCTTGTCAAACCATGTTTGACTCTCAAATGCCGTTTTGGGGAACTCGATCTTTGCAATACTAGCTTAATGTACTGTACATGACTGCATCTGACCCAGATTTGACCATCAGCACATACACAGAAATCAGTCTGTGGCTAAGTGATAAGGTCTCAACATGACAGACATTTCCTCTGTGGACAAATGGGTTCTTACTCCTTCTTAGCAGAGCAATCCTTTGCATTTAGCCAACATCATTGATTTAGATTATTGCTTGATTCCACTATGTTGCATTTAGCCAGGCCATTTGTGTACTGTATGCTCTGGTCATTCTAGGCCAGAACAAAGGTCTTGGGTCAGTGTTAATAGGTGATATATGCATTGCTAAGTGTCTGGGCTAACCCAGGCCCCTCTGGTCTGTGCTACTATAGATCTGCAGTCCCTTTCCCCTAGAGACCGGGATACAGTCAGAGGAGGAAGTCTGCAGGCTGACTCAGCTTCTCCAGCTGATTTTGAAGGAAGAGGCTATTGCAGTCTAGTTGGACAGGTTGGAGCTAGATTATAGAATCACCTCTCTCTCAGCTCTCACTGTGCCACTTCACACAGGGGTCATGTTCATTAGGGGCCAAACGGAAGAAAATGGATTAGAACAGGGATGAGACTACCTGGATTTGTCTAATAAGAAATGCTCATTTTTGTTTTCTGTTACAGAACATTTTGCTATGGTGTGCCTGAGTTAGTATGACCAGGGAGAGAGAGTGTGCCTGTGCTCTTCTGACCTATGTGGTAGCAGAAAGGGACTGACTGGGATATGGAAGGGAACACCAGGGAGATGAAAGGAAGTGTTTAAAGTCAACTCCTGTAGAGGAGGAAGTAAACAGCTGGAAGTGACTGTCAGATTTCCCCTGAAAAGCGTGGTAGCTAGAACCACCCCCCACCACCTACCTAGTGTGTTTGGTTAGCCTTAAAAGGATATGTCTGATGCCCATGTCTGTGCCAGTAACTGTTATGGCTGATGTTATGTTTTGTAACGGCTACCTCAGGAATTTATTGAGCAAGCGGCCATCTTTCATTTTCAAATCTGTCCAGTATTCCAAATGAGGTCACTCTCGACCATTATCCCAAGAGTGTTGAGCCAACAATCTCCTTCGACTCATGGAAAAGGGCATACCATGTAAAAGCAGCCTACCGTGGAGTTAATGTGGCAGTTATAGTAGTAACTGATAATGTCAAGGAACACTGAGGTAGTCCTATCCAGTACCAGACCAGTACCAATGAACAATAATATTGTCAAGTTTGAATGAAAATTGTGCTTTTCCCATTGAGGGCAATATACAGGACATATTATCAGTTGTTCTTGACATGTAGTTGGTCAGTCACAATCTCACCTTATAGCCAGTTCGTGTAGGCTATTTTTACTAATCTATAGATTGACTGCAGTTTACTTATTCTCATTCTTCAAACCCTTTATGTCCTTCTGAAGGTCATTGTTGTCATATTTAACTTTTTCATCGGTTCTATTAGAAATGTCATTATAGCATCAAGAACGTGGTTAAAGCTGTGCCAGCAAAGGCATTGTTGATTGTCTGATTTAAAGCGTGAAATCTAATGGTCAATTGCTGGGCTGCATTTCCATGTAAAAGGACCCATGAGCACCAACATGTGAAGTTTATAGGAGCGTGTCAAATGAAAGATAAGTCTATATTTTAGAGAAATTTAGGCATATATACATTTTTCAACCATTTTCCCTTTTAGGAATAAGCCAAGGCTTTGATTTCTGGTCAAACAGATGGAAAAGGGGTCTTTAGACAACATCTTTTATATTTAGCTTCTGGAAGAATAAAATTCTGCCTTCTGTAAATTTAAGAAACCTTGTATTTCCGTTATCAAAAACCCACATATCTTGATGTTATTTTGTAATTTCTCATGAGGGAGGAGAATGAAAGTTCACAGAAGTAACAAGTAAAGGTAGACCTACCAATTAGTTAGTGTATTTACTGATATCAAGTTTGTTTGTGAATTGATTAAAACTTGTAATTCTGTTACCAAATTGGGAAATCAATAAAAGTCACAAACCACAGTTGGGTCACCTGCTACTGTTCTCTCTTCAACTGGTATACTGTTATGTTCAGTACTACTGTTCTCTCTTCAACTGGTATACTGTTATGTTCAGTACTACTGTTCTCTCTTCAACTGGTATACTGTTATGTTCAGTACTACTGTTCTCTCTTCAACTGGTATACTGTTATGTTCAGTACTACTGTTCTCTCTTCAACTGGTATACTGTTATGTTCAGTACTACTGTTCTCTCTTCAACTGGTATACTGTTATGTTCAGTACTACTGTTCTCTCTTCAACTGGTATACTGTTCAGTACTACTGTTCTCTCTTCAACTGGTATACTGTTATGTTCAGTACTACTGTTCTCTCTTCAACTGGTATACTGTTATGTTCAGTACTACTGTTCTCTCTTCAACTGGTATACTGTTATGTTCAGTACTACTGTTCTCTCTTCAACTGGTATACTGTTATGTTCAGTACTACTGTTCTCTCTTCAACTGGTATACTGTTATGTTCAGTACTACTGTTCTCTCTTCAACTGGTATACTGTTATGTTCAGTACTACTGTTCTCTCTTCAACTGGTATACTGTTCAGTACTACTGTTCTCTCTTCAACTGGCATACTGTTATGTTCAGTACTACTGTTCTCTCTTCAACTGGTATACTGTTATGTTCAGTACTACTGTTCTCTCTTCAACTGGTATACTGTTATGTTCAGTACTACTGTTCTCTCTTCAACTGGTATACTGTTCAGTACTACTGTTCTCTCTTCAACTGGTATACTGTTATGTTCAGTACTACTGTTCTCTCTTCAACTGGCATACTGTTATGTTCAGTACTACTGTTCTCTCTTCAACTGGTATACTGTTATGTTCAGTACTACTGTTCTCTCTTCAACTGGTATACTGTTATGTTCAGTACTACTGTTCTCTCTTCAACTGGTATACTGTTATGTTCAGTACTACTGTTCTCTCTTCAACTGGCATACTGTTATGTTCAGTACTACTGTTCTCTCTTCAACTGGTATACTGTTATGTTCAGTACTACTGTTCTCTCTTCAACTGGCATACTTATGTTCAGTACTACTGTTCTCTCTTCCACTGGCATACTGTTATGTTCAGTACTACTGTTCTCTCTTCAACTGGCATACTGTTATGTTCAGTACTACTGTTCTCTCTTCAACTGGCATACTGTTATGTTCAGTACTACTGTTCTCTCTTCAACTGGTATACTGTTATGTTCAGTACTACTGTTCTCTCTTCAACTGGTATACTGTTATGTTCAGTACTACTGTTCTCTCTTCAACTGGTATACTGTTATGTTCAGTACTACTGTTCTCTCTTCAACTGGTATACTGTTCAGTACTACTGTTCTCTCTTCAACTGGTATACTGTTATGTTCAGTACTACTGTTCTCTCTTCAACTGGTATACTGTTATGTTCAGTACTACTGTTCTCTCTTCAACTGGTATACTGTTATGTTCAGTACTACTGTTCTCTCTTCAACTGGTATACTGTTATGTTCAGTACTACTGTTCTCTCTTCAACTGGTATACTGTTATGTTCAGTACTACTGTTCTCTCTTCAACTGGTATACTGTTATGTTCAGTACTACTGTTCTCTCTTCAACTGGTATACTGTTATGTTCAGTACTACTGTTCTCTCTTCAACTGGCATACTTATGTTCAGTACTACTGTTCTCTCTTCAACTGGCATACTGTTATGTTCAGTACTACTGTTCTCTCTTCAACTGGCATACTTATGTTCAGTACTACTGTTCTCTCTTCAACTGGCATACTTATGTTCAGTACTACTGTTCTCTCTTCAACTGGCATACTGTTATGTTCAGTACTACTGTTCTCTCTTCAACTGGTATACTGTTATGTTCAGTACTACTGTTCTCTCTTCCACTGGCATACTGTCATGTTCAGTACTGCTGTTCTCTCTTCAACTGGCATACTGTTATGTTCAGTACTACTGTTCTCTCTTCAACTGGCATACTGTCATGTTCAGTACTGCTGTTCTCTCTTCAACTGGCATACTGTCATGTTCAGTACTGCTGTTCTCTCTTCCACTGGCATACTGTCATGTTCAGTACTGCTGTTCTCTCTTCCACTGGCATACTGTCATGTTCAGCTCATAACTGTTTTCTCTTCCACTGGCATACTGTCATGTTCAGTACTACTGTTCTCTCTTCAACTGGCATACTGTCATGTTCAGTACTGCTGTTCTCTCTTCCACTGGCATACTGTCATGTTCAGCTCATAACTGTTTTCTCTTCCACTGGCATACTGTCATGTTCAGCTCATAACTGTTTTCTCTTCCACTGGCATACTGTCATGTTCAGCTCATAACTGTTTTCTCTTTCCTTCTGTTGTCTGGTGGTCAAAGCAAGACTGAAAACCGTCTGGACAACCCCCCCCCCCCCTTCTCTGCCTCTCTCTCCTTTCTCCGTCCAGTTAATGTCACCTGTCCCGGTTCTTACTGACACTTACCATGACGCCTACCACCTACCCTCTTTCAATTTTACTCTAACAAGCATCGTCACCTACTGAGCACCAACCAACAGCGAACGTCCATGGATGTTGAAAAGTGGTTGAAATGTTGTCGGTCCGCACCTGAACCAATCATAGATGTCTATGTTTCACAAGTTTGGACAGTATAGTACAGGATAATGTACTTTGTACTGTACTGAACTCTACTCTGCTGTACTGTACTTTGCTGTGCTCTACTGTGCTTTCCAAACTTGTGAAACATAGACATCTACGGTTGTTTCAGATTTGGTCTGGACCAACCAGATGTGGTCTTGTTTGGGGGCAGAGCTCATTACAATAATAGCTGGTGTGTAGAATATTACCCAAATATGCAAAAGAAGGATATTGCATTTGTTTACCTTTTGTGTACAGGATACATCACCATGAAGAGAATTATATTCATATCCATAATTATGCATTTCTGTATAGTACAGATAAGGGACCCATGATGTAATTCCATTAACGGATGTAAATCCACTTCACCTGCTGTAGTTCAATAATCAAAATCTATATTTTTCTAACTCAAGTTGTCATGTCATAGCTGACACCCCATTCTTTCTGCTGACATCTTTGAATCTTCATTCGGAGCAGATGTGACGTTTTTAGAAAACGTGGTGGCATAAAAAAACAGAGAGATTTTACAGTAAATCTGTTACCAGACTTTGCATCTGTACGTTTCTGCCAGTAAATGTGTTTTTGTGAAATTTTTGGCGTAAACAGTTCAAAATAGGCTTTTTGCATGGAGTTGTATGGTTTGTTAAACTTTGAAATCAATGGTTCTTGTCTGGCAATTTTTTTTAAAATTCTGTTACCATGGAATTGCCATAGGCCTGAGGACATAATATGCTGTTTCTACAAGCTTTGATATGGTGATTTAGGGTGTACCAGTTTTGTGCTCTGAGGGTCAGGACTGGGTCACTGTGACAAGCATGCCCTAGTCAGACAAAGCTGTTTACATTTAGCCATTTAAGTGACCCTTGAACTTTTAAAGTGGAGCCGCAGTGGTTTTTTGTTGAACTGTATGAAAACCGGACATACAGGTAATGTGGGCCTTTTACAATTTTAAGACCAGATGTTTTTGTTTTAAGGGTTCAGCCCAAAAGCATGATACTTTTCTGAACTCTATATGGATGCTTGCACAATTGAACACAATTATGTGTGGAGAATAAAATGCAGAATCTCTGTTTTAAATATCCAGGGTCTGCAATTCATTGTATGATGTCCAAACTTGTGAATCATTTCCCTATAACTCGGGGTATATTTGCACAGTAGAATTCAGTGGCTATAGTCCATTTTTACATGTTGCCTTTGAGCTGCTTTTGAAAGCAAAAGTCGAATTGAAAACAGTATTGGTATTGCTGAATTCGATTCTCATAATAGCAAGCTAGGACTGGTGGTTTTGCTAGCTAAACTAGAAGTCTGTTTGTTTGGTTACCATGGCAACTGCTGTGTCTATCTAGTAAAAACTTGCTAGCTACTTCAATGGATGTGGGAAAAATGTATACCGGCAAATGAACACATTTCTAGGGGCAAATGTGTTCAATTATAGCCATGGTATGAAAGGGATAATCAACTAGGGGCTCTATGCGTTTTCTGGAAAATAATGCAACTCAACTCCATGGAAGGTCAGTTCCACTCCACTAGTGAGTCGTGGAACACAGCTTCCACGTCGTTCATTATTTTCCATAGCACGCACAGAGCCTCCTAGTTGATTATTCCTTTTATACCATGGCTATACGACACAAACCCTGAAGACTACATGATTAATATACCATGCCTGCACTGAGGCCAGGGAGCCATGACACCCCTGTGTGTAGTACACAGCTGATTTCCCCTTCAAGATCACTCTGACGCTACCTTTCAGGTCACAGGCATCCAACACTTTTTCTCTGTTAACTGTATTTGACAATTTTCCTCTTTGTTGTAAATTAATAGTTTATAAGGCCACTGTGCTTTATCGATAACAGGCTATACGGCAAACATGTGCAACTCTTTCTCCCATAACATCCCTGCCCAACTCAAGCCCATCTCTTGAGACCACATCATATTTCACATTCACTAACTCTCTGCATGTTAAGGTGCTCCCTGTCCCCATTACCTTCTTATCTAGAGAGAACATCATAATGGAACAGATTAACAGAACTGTGCCTGCTTGTCACGATGTCAGACTTGCTCTCATGGTGGCCCACCATGTTGTGTCTCACAGAGAACCTTCCCTCAGTGCCAGGCCACTGCCACCCTCGCCCCCAACTGCCCCCCCCCCCCCCCCCCCCCCCCCCCCTCCCCCCCCGCTGCACATCAAAGCACACGGTCGGGAGGCAATGAGGCACTTCCTCCCACTCCACCTCCTCCTGTTCCTCACTTCCTTAGTGACGGTAGTCTGGCATGCCAGGCGAGGGGGCAGGCAGGCAGAGAGAGAGAGAGAGATGGTAATAGCACAAGCATGTGAGGCAATGAGTGGGAATCCACAGATGTATTGGGAGTTAGGCTTTGTTTTGTAGGTCGAAGAATTATCCATTTTTTTCCCCCCCCAATGAGGATTATGTTCTTCAGGTGCTGTCTTCCTGACCACTGTGACAGCTGTCAAGAATTACATGGCCTATGTTTATTCACCTCACAAAGTGATGTGAAAGCCATTGCGTGGCTACATTCGATATCTAGGGCTCTCTGTACTGGAGGAGCACTTGCTCAAGTCAAATCCCTTAAACATCTACTTAATGCCGATGTACAAAAACACCCGAAAACTCTGAGTGACATTCACGAATGAGAAACAGAGGAACCAAAGAACCCACTTTTCACAGGCTGGCTTCTTCACACGACGTCTGGCCAAGCGTTAATTTAACTAGCCCCTGCAGCACGTAAAATCTGTTTGGGATTAAAGTGTAATTCAGGAGGAATCTTTTTTTTCATGCTTTCAGGTGAAGCTATCAAATTTCAAATCAAATTTCAAATCAAATCAAATTTATTTTTATATAGCCCTTCGTACATCAGCTGATATTCTCAAAGTGCTGTACAGAAACCCAGCCTAAAACCCCAAACAGCAAGCAAAGCATGTGAAAGAAGCACGGTGGCTAGGAAAAACTCCCTAGGAAAAACTCCCTAGAAAGGCCAAAAACCTAGGAAGAAACCTAGAGAGGAACCAGGCTATGAGGGGTGGCCAGTCCTCTTCTGGCTGTGCAGGGTGGATATTAAAACAGAACATGGTCAAAATGTTAAAATGTTAAAATGTTCATAAATGACCAGCATGGTCAAATAATAATAATCATAGTAGTTGTCGAGGGTGCAACAAGCACGTCCGGTGAACAGGTCAGGGTTCCATAGCCGCAGGCAGAACAGTTGAAACTGGAGCAGCAGCACGGCCAGGTGGACTGGGGACAGCAAGGAGTCATCATACCAGGTAGTCCTGAGGCATGGTCCTAGGGCTCAGGTCCTCCGAGAGAAAGACAGAAAGAGAGAAAGAGAGAATTAGAGAGAGCATATTTAAATACACACAGGACACCGGATAAGACAAGAGAAATACTCCAGATGTAACAGACTGACCCTAGCCCCCCGACACATAAACTACTGCAGCATAAATACTGGAGGCTGAGACAGGAGGGATCAGAAGACACTGTGGCCCCATCCGATGATACCCCCGGACAGGGCCAAACAGGCAGGATATAACCCCACCCACTTTGCCAAAGCACAGCCCCCACACCACTAGAGGGATGTCTCCAACCACCAACTTACCGTCCTAAGACAAGGCCGAGTATAGCCCACAACGATCTCCGCCATGGCACAACCCAAGGGGGGGGGGGGGGCGCCAACCCAGACAGGAAGACCACGTCAGTGACTCAACCCACTCAAGTGACGCACCCCTCCCATGGACGGCATGGAAGAACACCAGTAGGCCAGTGACTCAGCCTCTGTAAAAGGGTTAGAGGCAGAGAATCCCAGTGGAAAGAGGGGAACCGGCAAGGCAGAGACAGCAAGGGCGGTTCGTTGCTCCAGCCTTTCCGTTCACCTTCACACTCCTGGGCCAGACTATACTTAATCATAGGACCTACTGAAGAGATAAGTCTTCAGTAAAGACTTAAAGGTTGAGACTGAGTCTGCGTCTCTCACATTGGTAGGCAGACCATTCCATAAAAATGGAGCTCTATAGGAGAAAGCCCTACCTCCAGCCGTTTGCTTAGAAATTCTAGGGACAATTAGGAGGCCTGCGTCTTGTGACCGTAGCGTACGTGTAGGTATGTACGGCAGGACCAAATCGGAAAGATAGGTAGGAGCAAGCCCATGTAATGCTTTGTAGGTTAGCAGTAAAACCTTGAAATCAGCCCTTGCCTTAACAGGAAGCCAGTGTAGGGAGGCTAACACTGGAGTAATATGATCAAATTTTTTGGTTCTAGTCAGGATTCTAGCAGCCGTATTTAGCACTAACTGAAGTTTATTTAGTGCTTTATCCGGGTAGCCGGAAAGTAGAGCATTGCAGTAGTCCAGCCTAGAAGTAACAAAAGCATGGATTAATTTTTCTGCGTCATTTTTGGACAGAAAATTTCTGATTTTTGCAATGTTACGTAGATGGAAAAAAGCTGTCCTTGAAACAGTCTTGATATGTTCTTCAAAAGAGAGATCAGGGTCCAGAGTAACGCCGAGGTCCTTCACAGTTTTATTTGAGACGACTGTACAACCATCCAGATTAATTGTCAGATTCAACAGAAGATCTCTTTGTTTCTTGGGACCTAGAACAAGCATCTCTGTTTTGTCCGAGTTTAAAAGTAGAAAGTTTGCAGCCATCCACTTCTTTATGTCTGAAACACAGGCTTCTAGCGAGGGCAATTTTGGGGCTTCACCATGTTTCATTGAAATGTACAGCTGTGTGTCGTCTGCATAGCAGTGAAATTTAACATTATGTTTTCGAATGACATCCCCAAGAGGTAAAATATATAGTGAAAACAATAGTGGTCCTTTTTCAAGAGAGGCTTTATTACTGCCACTTTTAGTGAGCTTGGTACACATCCGGTGGATAGAGAGCCGTTTATTATGTTCAACATAGGAGGGCCAAGCACAGGAAGCAGCTCTTTCAGTAGTTTAGTTGGAATAGGGTCCAGTATGCAGCTTGAGGGTTTGGAGGCCATGATTATTTTCATCATTGCGTCAAGAGATATAGTACTTGTGTACTCGGCATGGTGCAGGGGTTTGGTTACCTTCCCACTGAATGAAGCGACAGCAGCGCTGCTCCATTCACACAGGGAAAGCCTTTCTTCCTATGGCCCTGGGTGTTTAGCGTTGGCAGCAGCGTCTCTTACATGCTAACTAAACCGGGCGCGCGTGAGCATGCTGATTTTTATCCATCCGCACCAGATGCGATCAGGACACGCAGGTTGAAATATCAAAACGAACCCCCTGAACCAACTATATTAATTTGGGGGTTAGGTCGAAAGCATTAATTATTCATGGAAATTTAGCTAGCTAGCTTGCTGTTGCTAGCTAATTTGTCCTGGGATATAAACATTGGGTTGTTATTTTACCTGAAATGCACAAGGTCCTCTTCTCTGACAATGAATCCACACATAAAAGGGTAAACCGAGTTTGTTTCTAGTAATCTCTCCTCCTTCAGTCTTATTCCTTGAACTTTATATGCTGGTTGGCAACCAACTTTAAGGTGCATTACCACTACCAACTGGACTGGAGTGTGGACCTCAGTTCATCTTTCAATCACCCATGTGGGTATATGCTCCTAAAAACCAATCAGGAAATGGGAGAGGTGGGACTTGTAGTGCGTCAAGAGTCACAAATAGAACCAAGTTCTATTTTAGCGCCGGGCGACACAGACGGTCGTTGACGCGCGTGAGCAGTTTGGATGCAATGATTGAATAACATGTATGTGTACATTTTTATTTTGTAATGCGAGCGGTGTGGTCAGCATGTTACTCTTGCGTTGAGTAGTAGGCAGGAAAGCAATTCACAGGCTAAATCAGTCCTTTCCCACTTCTCCTGTCTGTCTTGGCCAAGTTGGCCTGGTGTTTGGCTTGGAGCCTCATGAGAGGTAGGTGACCAAACACTCCACTGCTGCTTAGGTGAAATGCTGAGGGGTGATCTTAAACAGTCTGTGGGAGGAGACTCCTCCAGTGTTCCCTGGGGGCCTGCTGGGGCAACAGCTTTACTTGCCTATCTGTCCATATGACCTGATGTCACAGGTTCTTGGGGGGGGGGTTCCAACAGTTCCATAGGTCACATTTTCATAGGTCGAGGGCCCTGGGGGCAGAGGGCTGGTGGGGCCAACCTCTCTCTGTCTGTCTGGTCATTCTATGATGGACCATAAGTCCACTGATGGTGTACCCTCGGAGCTGCTCATCATTCCACTCATGCAGCGGGGTTAAAGTGTGTACTGCACTGTACTGTAGGCTGCAGGATTATGGCTTGTGCTCTGGGAATGTGTGTGGCCCGAGACAGACATGTTGAAGGCCTGAACAGTAAATGCTAGTCACGACACTACTGGCCATGATAAGGTAACTACATTTAAAGCACACAAATTTGGGACAACGGATGATTTTGCAGGACAGTGTAGCATACTTTTTTTATGGGAGCCATCATCACTGTCAAATGTGAATGATATGCCAATCATTTGATCTCAATCAGTTTCATGGGAATATGCATTAAGATCTTCTTGAATTACTGTTTTGTGAGTGAATTAGAGCAGATGGTGTTAACAAACTATTAGACTTCCTGTATTTTGTTTCAAACCAAGAGCATGCTGTCTAGTGGTGTGTGCGGTTGAGTTTTGGTTGCATGGTAATAAAAAATAAAAAGACTATTCAGCTAACCATCCTAAAATCTCATAAGAGATAACCTAGTTAGTTTTACTACTGAATGCATTCAACTGAAATGTGTCTTCCACATTTAACCCGACCCCTCTGAATCAGAGAGGTGCTGAGGGCTGCCTTAATCAATATCCACGTCTTTGGGGCCCCGGGGAACAGTGGGTTAACTGCCTTGCTCAGGAGCAGGACAGATTTTTACCTTGTCAGCTTGGGGATTCAACCCAGCAACCTTTCGGTTACTGGTGCAACGCTCTAACCACCAGGCTACCTGCCGCCCCTAGCTTACTCTTTGCCTCATGCAAAATTTGGTGATGCAGAAATGAGACCACATGCTGTTTTTATGAAAATCTGGAAATATTTGGCCAAGGGAACATTTCTAGTTGGTCTCAGGGACTGTAAAACAGTTAGGAAGGGAGACTTTTAAAAGGGGTTGAGTGAAGTAGCAACAAATACTGTATGTTGAATGAGCAACTAATAAACATGGAGTTTGACGAACGTTTGGCGAAATGACCTCTTTCAGTCTAATACGGCTATTTATGACTTTTTTTTAGCTCTTTGACAGAAGTGCACTTTTTGTAAGTAGTTAGGCCTAACTGTCCTCCAAGTTTAGCTGGAATTTAGCCCAAAAGGATTTGAGGTAATGTGATGGTTGACAATAGGCCTATTACATTGGACTACGTCTCGTCCTGTGCTGCGCAGAATATCAGGTCTCAAAACGATTGGAGAAGTGTTTTAACATCACCAGTACCACATCCTTATGATTTATATACCTTTCCATAAGCGCAAAGTGACCGCAAGAGACAGGTTGGAATGTCTGACTAAAATACGGGGACAAATCAACCTTCGTTGCTAAAATGCGGAACATGATTGTTTGGTTGCGGGACCTAGGACAAAGGGCCACAATACATGACTGTCCCGCACAATTGGAACATGTCGTCAAACTTGACCATGACCCTGTTGTCATGGAATTACCATCATTGGAATGAATCATTTCTTATAGGCTAAGCAGATGCAATATATCACTTTTGAATGAGAATAACATTGTCCATTTCATAGCCCCCATAGACTGACATTGTCCTTTTGCCAATGTTTGTAATGTGGGACCTTTGTTCATAGGGTAAAACCATTTGAATTAAATCCCATTTTGACAGCATCCCATTTGATTGAAACTTTTAGCTACATTTTTGCCCATGGAGGAAGTGGTCAGAAAGTGCCATTTTGGACCTGAATGCCAAAACATTCAGTAGATAAAGGTTCTCAACGTTGACCCATTTTGCAAACCCCACCATACCGTGAGACATCATGTCTTCATCACTGGAAAATATAAACGGTTGAGTTTGACAACACTGTTTGTAAGCATTTAAATTATATCAAACAATTTGAGCATTTCTTGACAAAAATGTGTTTTAATAAAAATATATACTTTATTAAACCTTTAACGTCAATTATCAAAAAACACGTAAACTCAGATTTTTTTTTCTATATTCGCATAGTTTAGACCCTATTTCCCATCATCTGAGGTTTTGTGTTGTCTGCCTTCGGTTAAGACACAACATGCCCTTGAATGCAGGGTGGGTGTCATTTCAATTCTAGAACTATAATTCATAGACTGGACCTACAGTATCCCTTCAGACCACTGCAATTTATCTGCTACACCATTGACATTTAAATTGAAATTGTAACTTCTAATTACTACCACAAAGATGACTGCCTGTCCACCCACCGTTGAATGTCATCTTAAATGGTCATGTCTTTTCTAGTATCTACATTTCTATGATCTCAATAGGTTTCCCGTGGAGGGTTGACATGATTATTTAAAACAGATATTCCCATTCAAGTCAACATTCTCTGACGTGTGGACCTCCAACTGTCTTTGTGGTACCATTTGAAAGTTGACATTTCAATTGTATTCCCATGATAGTACATTTAACCAGCCAAAACATGACCTCCACCTTGTATCCAAGGTCATGGTTTCTTAACCGATGACAGGCACAACACAAAATCCTTAGATGATGTAAAATGGGGTCTAAGCTACAACATAATATGAAATAAATTGGAGTTTACACATTTTTAGATAATTGATGTCAAAGGGGGAAAAAATGACATTTTGATAAACATTAATATCAAATTCTTTGACAGCCCTGTTCGCAAGCTTAGAAATGATATCGATCTCAACCGTTTATATTTTCCAGTGATGAAGACATGGATGTCTCATGGCATGGTGGGTAAGCAAAATGGGTCAACTTTGAGCAGCTTATCTCTTTGAATGTTTGGGCATTCAGGTCTACAATGGGCAAATATGTATGGAAGGTTTTGTTCAAATCAAAAGGGGGTGATGTCAAAAAGTGATTGAATTCAAGTGGGTTTACCCCATCCTCGAGCCATACTGAAATGCAGCGTGTCATTGAACTTTGCATGGCTCAGTGCAACATTGCTGTGAGTTAACTTATTCTACAGCTATTCTGCAACCAAAATGTATTTCATCAACAGCTGCTTTTGTGTTTTGAATCATTAACATGGTCACGAAAAACTTGAACTTGAACTGAATGGCAAGTGAGATTTCATAATGTAAACCGAGAGAAAGCGAGAGTCTGTGTTGTAATATTTTTGCTACTGGTAAGGAGGAGTATTATGGCTCGGGCCCACATAATAAATGACTCTTTCACAAGCAGAAGGCTTATAGATGATAAGCAAACATGTTCCTAGACTCTTCCTCCTCTACGGCTCCACCATTTCACAGTTGACATGACTAAGCCTTGGAAACTACTCGCTGTACGGCTCTGTTTGCGCCCAGGTTTCAGGTTAGATCCCTAGGAAACCCAATCTAATGAGTAACTGAAGATAAGCCACCACACACCCTGCTATTTCCCTAAAGTATGCAAATGCTTGGAAAGATTGTCAGATATTGAAATCCCTGGGACCGTGTAACCAAATGGATTTATGACATGCAGTAACAACAGATGCTGATTCTGTGGCTCCATTTATTAGTACCCTGTATTTGCTCCTGTATTTGCTCCTGTATTTGCTCCTATCTTCCTCTGTGTTCCTTCGTGTGTGTTGATGGCATTGGCAGCTGTAATGGCTGGTGCAACCCAGGGCTGGGGAAGGAGGTGTCAGTGATTTGAGAGGTAGCCTACTCCCGGTGAGTGACTGGCCACTAGCCTGGCAGGCTCCTGTAATTGAGCACGTAGATAAAAACACACTGGCCACACAATCCGATTATACAGCTACTGGTACTAATAGAATTTAAAAGGAGCAATCCTTTGTTGGTGCTAAATACTCCCCTTGAGTAGTTAAGCGATTATGAGTTACTACTGTAGAGTAATTCATTTCTTTCCATGGCTTTGACTGAGTTCCCTAACAAATCCGATGACCCATAGTCTGGGATGGGATGAATTCTTTAAAATGAAAAATCTGGAATTCAATCGCTTTCCAATTCAGAAGAAATCCCATGTACAATTAAATTGTCAGGAATTGAAATGGAATTCAACTCTGTCTTTAGTTCCCTCCGTGAAGGGTCAGTCCAGTGTCTGACCCAGTGGTGCCATATGGAATATTGTTTGCGTGAGCTGTAGGACAATTGGTGTTGTGGAAGAGATGGGTTGAGAGGTTTTTGGGTGAAGGACAGGCTCGCAGCACAGGCTGGCTGAAACCTGACCGGCTGAACATGTGAACATAACCAGACAGCGTAGTTAGAGAAAATGATGATAGATTGGACTAGATGCCCAAGAGGTGTCTGTTATTCTGCTGAGCATTAGTTTGTCTGGATGGAAATGGTTTTCCAGTCTGGTGCGGAGGTGAAATTCCCCACACATTATCTCGCAAGTGGTTTTGTATTAAAATCCGAGCAGGGGTTTGTGAAGTATGACTATCACAGCCTGAATATATGTTTTTGCTTCATATAAGATGTGAAAGACAGATGGTTCGACGTTGGTCTTTGCCAGATGCGTGTTTTTGGTTACAGTCAACAACAAACAATGTGCTCTGAATCTTTGTCTTTTCATAGCTTTTTTGACTAGACGACCATCTGTTCCTGCAGTGGAAACTGAAAAAGGGAAAGGGTTGCGCCTGCCCTTGTATGTTTTAAGTTTTATTAGTCGTATGTACAGGATGCACATGGTATACACTGTCCAACCAAATGCTTACTTGCAGGTTCCTCGACAATGCAACACCAATAAGAAATCTCCTTCTAAAAGATAAGAGTACGAACATGTAGTAAATGGCTCACTAGAATGGAATACATTTTTAGCCGAAGTATAATACAGGAAGGCACAATTTATAGTCCAACATTTACACGTGTATCAGGGAAGGGGGGATTATGGAGCAAGTGTTTTAAATTGTGCAGTATTAGCGATAACAAATAAGAGTCTGGTGGCAGCAGTTGTGATGGGATTGTGTGTGGAGATGTAAGATCTTATTTGATTTAGAACAGAATGGGTAGTGACCAGGGCTTAGGCCAACCCCCATATATTCACCTATTGACTTCAGGGCTCTAATTATGTTGACATGGGCAAGAAATGATATAGAACATCTGTAGTATCGTCTGCCCAGGTCCGTAGTCTGTATGTGCTCCATAAATGTCCTGATATCTTTGTTAAGGTCTATATAGCTCCATATTTCCACAGATAATGTTTATATGATGTTGGATAAGGACATGATAATGCTTTCATAAAGCATTTGTTGTGGAACCAGAGTTTCACCTGGCTTCCACATAGCCATCTGTGTGTCATTTTATCTTAACTAGTGTGGAGCTCTACAGCTGCTGAGGTCGCGCATTCCCTTCGCAAAATCTCCGGAGCCTGTTTATGATCACACCTTTATCCTTATGTCCTTATCGTCTGTCTGTCTGGCTGGCTGGAGGGTGGTGGTCTGTGCAGATGAGGACTGACTGGTGATCCTGAGTTTTCTCAGAAAGGGCCTTAAATCAACCCATACTGTAACTCCATGACATTTCCGATTTTCATAACCACCTGCCTGGCGATAAGTAATTCGCATAATGTGAGCAAGAATTGAACATGTTTTGTGTCCACTCCGGACCTTACTAATCCAGCTAGCCTTGCTACGTTTTGCTCCGCTACCCAGTCCCCCCTCTGCCTTTAATCTCAGACAGAGCATGTGAGGGGAGGTGAGCGGTCAGAAATCCCACTCACCGCTAATCACAGGAGAAAAAACTACCGCTCCATTCATCAAAATCACAATTTAACCAACACCCATCAATTTTTGACACTACCTGGACCTATCATTTTGGTTTTGAAGTATTGAAACCAAACCATATGATTCGAATAGAAACTATTATAATAAACATGAAAGGTGAATGTAAGAAGCGCTCATCATTTCAATTAGGCTACACGTCATATTAAACAGCATATAAACACTCTAAATAGGTCAGGAGCCAGACAGGGAGGCTAAGAAGGAACATGAGTCTGTGCGATGGTTGCTGTAGAACAGGCCAGCAGCAGAGAATATCCTCTCTACACCTGCAGAACCACTGGGGATGATAAACACCCTTTATGCCACTCTTGCTGGCTGGGCAAAGATGCAGATGTTTTTCAATTTGTCTATAGGTAGGCCTAAAGGTTTTTAGGCAAAATAACCCAATCAAAACGGAAAGCTCCTTCAAAGAATATGCCAGGCCTATTGGACCAAAATCAACTATGGCCTATTGTATAGATAATAGAACAGATGTTTTTGTTTATAAATACTTTGCTACAATGACACACTTAGTTATCTACCCACCTCGTTCCTTTCTTTTAGCATGTGCACATAGTAAGTAACCCATCATGCTTTCTGGATGTGTGTCTTTTCAGGTTCCACAATGATTCTTTAGTTGTGGATATTACATCACCACACTCCCTCTCTTTCTATTGGTCCTCATCTTTGTAAGTCACCTTGATTTAGCACCTGTGTGTTTTGATCAGTTTCTTTATGAAAATATTTAGCGAACTACATGACAGTAGCTAAAGCATGGGGCTAGAGATAGCAGAACAAAGTAGACCACAAATGCATGTTGGGACGGGCATGCCCTGATCTCGTGAAGTGAGAGCTATTGGAGTGAAATTGGAGCGGGCGACAAGGCCGATGCTCCACCCTTTGGGAATCTCACGCTGCGCTCCAGTCAAATTGGGCACGCTCCTCACTCCAGCTCCGCTCTGCTCACACACTCTGATCTCAGAACACAGAACCACATTTTGCGTGCGCTGGCCAGCTATTCGTCTGTCACTGATACTACCATACCTTACACAAGCCTCATCCCAGGAGCACCAAGAGAAGGGCAGCAGAGATGATTGTGTGATGACACGCTAGCTGCGCCACTGTGATTCCCCTGGTCCCCCAGGTGTGGTTCACGTCATCCACACCACCTGACTGCTCTGTAGAGGGGATATGACATCATGCTGTCACCTTACTGTGTTCTAGTCCAGACAGCAGTGTCAGGGCTAATGATTCCTGGAGCATCGGGAGCCCTTTCCGGAACTGTCTCTGGAGGCTTCCATCGCAGAGTTCACTGGGAGAGTGCTTCTCTCTGTAACAAAGGAAAAGAGAGGAGAGCGAGGAAGGACAGAGGGAAGCATAGTCTGGAAAAGGGACAGTGGAGAAAGGAGGAGGAGGAAGGAATTAGATAATTGAGGTGATTTATTGTACATTTTCACTCACGTTGTAAAGCTGAAATCCATTGTTTGACTAGGTTATCTCAAAATAACCTAGTCATTTAGCAGACGCTCTTATCCAGAGCGACGTGCAGGAGAAATTAGGGTTAAGTGCCTTGCTCAAGGGCACATCGACAGATTTTTCACTTAGTCAGCTCGGGGATTCAAACCAGCAAACTTTTAGTTACTGGCCCAACGCTCTTAACCGCTAGGCTACCTGCCGCTGTCCTCTTGTATTGTAGGCTACTGATTTGTAAATGAGCATTATTTACAGTACATTTTCCTGTTACATGGCAGTGGACTTCAGTCTCTGGTTGAAGTAGGCTGCAGCCTTAATGATCTGTACATAGAGACCAGTGGAATATATGATACAGAGGAGATAACACATAGGGGGGGGGGGGACTACTGTAAGAACGTCACTTTTGGTGACCTTTTTAAAGGGATATTCACATCACACAATTACTGTTTACTCAATCCAAAAAGGCCCATTATAAATTGCAATCTGGGTCAGGTGGGAATCATTTGAAAGCTTGTTCTATTGCCCACATGACTAGCTAAGTTATTAAATACAATCTTACAGTGTTAGTCTTTCATAAGGCAGTTCAGAGAAACAGATTGTAGTTTTGGTGCGCATAGAAAAGAGTCATGAGTGCGTTCATGTGCATGTCCCGCAGTGAACAGACAAACGGGCTCATTCTGTTCAGAACAGTCTCAATTCATCGAGGCATGGACTCTGAGGTGTCAAGCGTTCCACAGGGATGCTGGTCCATGTTGACTCCAATGCTTCCCACAGTTGTGTCAAGTTGGCTGGATGTCGTTTGGGTGGTGGACCATTCTTGATACACACAGGAAACTGTTGAGCATGTCCTTAATTTCATATGCAGAGTTTGGTTATTCTCCGTAATCGGTCCATATGCGCAATTACTGTGTCCATAATACCACAGTCGACTGTAGTTACTGCACTTTTACTACAGTTTCAAAACTGAAATGTTTTTTTCTGTAAGTGATGGAATCAGATATTTCAAGCCACATTTCAAACCACCATTCTGATTACCCTGCGACTTGTGTCCGAACAGTCAAATCTGATTTATTTGACCTTTTTAGACTGTTATTTGGCATAACTTGTTGCTTGCTAGCTACTCTGTTGACAGTTTTGACAAGAACATGTGGTAGCTAAATAGCTTGTTAATTTTTCACAAACAAATGGGTGAATGTGCTAGAAAGCTGAACAGCTAGCTAGTTGACTGCTGTGGCTAGTAAAAAATGACTCGTTTTGAAAGTTGCATCATCTTATCCTTTGACGCATTAAAAGCGTTCTTACACTGATGTTGAACATTCAAAGCAATATAAAACACGTGCACCACCAATCAGCCTACACCATTGCGCACACACCCGTCGTTACTATGCCAACTAGAGTAGCCATGTCAGCAAATGACTGCTGTCTGAACACACACAAATCTGATTTAGTCACTTGCAACTTGCTGTTTTGACAGTCAATATTCCAAAACGGATTTGAGCATTAAGGCCTACAGTGTGAACAAGGGTTTAGTCTTCAAGATCCTCTCCATTCAAACACATTTTAGAATAGAAAGTGATCTAATCCAACCTCAAAGCTGTGTGTGTGTGTGTGTGTGTGTGTGTGTGTGTGTGTGTGTGTGTGTGTGTGTGTGTGTGTGTGTGTGTGTGTGTGTGTGTGTGTGTGTGTGTGTGAGAGAGAGAGAACCCTTACATTTGTGTGTGTATGAGCTACAGGTAACTGCCAAAATAAAGGAAACACCAACAGGGTGTTAATAGGGCGTTGGACCACCAAGAGCCACCAGAACGGCTTCAATGCACCTTGGCATTGATTCTACAAGTGTCTGGAACATTATTGGAGGGATGCGACACCATTCTTCCACAAGAAATTCCATAATTTGGTGTTTTTGTTGATGATGGAAAACACTGTCTCAGCCAGCGCTCCAGATTCTCCCATAAGTGTTCAGTTGGGTTGAGATCTGGTGACTGAGACGGCCATGGCATATGGCTTACATCGTTTTCAAGCTCATCAAACCATTCAGTGACCACATAGCCATGGTAGCCTGTAACATGTTTGCCTGTAACGTGTTCGTGATGTGTGTGTGTGTTCTATTTGTGTGTGTGTTTGTGAAAGCCTGTCATATATCTAGATGCCACAAGATATTTGCTTTGTGAGGCAGAGAATGATGCACGTTTTGCTGCTTCTTGCTCTTTCATTTGTTTCTTACCAATAAAAGCCCTGTGCGGGGAGTCTTAATAATAAGGACACCTGAATAGGCCTACTACACAGTAAACGGCTTGATTTACGGGCTTCAGCTTTTGGAAAAGCATGAATTGTTTGCATTGAGTGGCCCATTCCTGTCTCTCCCATCCCACCCTTTCTCTCTCTAGATGTCCCTTAGCTATTTCTAATCATGTCCACGATGTGTTTAATGTGAATGCCCTTCTCCCATTTTGTAAACAGTGCCATAAAGTTAAGTTTCCGCCACTGAAACTTGACAGTGCTTTCTTAATGTCCTGAGTTTTATTTATACCTACTGTATGTAACAGAAATACATTGCACAGTATTTCCTTTTGCGTGGATAATATGAGTATCCACATTACTCTCGCCTATGATTGTATAGTCTTCTCTCGTCTGGAAATGGCCAGGACAGGAAGGGTAGTGTAGCGTTTCACATGGGAACTGGAACACACTAACATATGGCACACCGGTGTCATGGCACATCCTGTGTTGACTGTCTGGTTTGAATCCCCCCCCCCCCCCAACCAGACCGTGAGTTGTTTCTGGGTTGTAAATGTTTATAGCTTCATTAGAAGTGAGGCAAAGTGTGCCATGGGGCTGTGATTTTGGTGAAATGCTCTTTTGCCCATTATGACGTGTCCTTCCCTCCACACTAGAACCTAGCGGTTTGGGTTTTCAGGACCTTGAGAGTAAATCCTTCAGTCCCTATGAACAGTCAGTGTGGAAATGACCACAGAGAGAACAGCTTTCAGGATCTGCTCAATTCCAGTCAGTCTCAAAAGGGTGATTTATTGTCCTGCCAAAGCAAAAGGAAACTGGGATACTCTGTCCACATGGAGTCTGGGAAATATCTTCTCTGTGTTTCTGGTTATCCTTGGCCTCAAAAGTGTTCCAGTAGCTAGAGGGACTGTTCTCTCCTCCCCTGTCCTGTGCTGCTTAACACCATTATTCAACTTCATATTCACCATCTCCAGCACCACCCCAACATCAACGTATGTGGAAATGGTGCATTTCTGTTTTGTAGTAAAAAAAAGAGAGAGGAAGATAAGTGTTTCCAATGACATCATCGGTGTGAATCATGTTATTTTAAAACAAAACATAGAAACGCGCTATTTCCACATATTGATGTTGGGGTGATGCTGGAGATGGTGAATATGAAGTTGACATTGTTAGAAATGTCCCTTTTTTAAAGTCTGATTCTGACCCACTGTTCTTATACGAGACCATATAGGGCGGTAAGGGGCACACAGAAATGTCCTTTTGGAAGTTGAGGACTGTATCTCCCGAGGTGTTCCATTACTTTCAGTGTTAGGAAACATACACCTTGTATGAACAGAGAATCCCAGAAGTAGATACTGCCTGGTTCATAGTTACTGTAGTGTGTTCCTGTCTGCTGCTGGTGTATTTCAGAGGTTATCCAAGGTACAGGGAGGAACTGAACCAGTCCACCTGTGCAGGTGGCTTAGTGTACACCAGCTGGTGAACCCACACAGACTGAACCCACAGCTGCAGACGGCCTTCTCAAGGGGCCCTTTGAGGTATTTAGGGAGAGTGGAAACATGTAGGTGGTGGTGTCCAGGGACAGGGATATGTGGGCCGTTGCGGAGAGGCCACCTCTGCAGGCGCTGCACTTCCAGAGCTGAGAGTTGTTTTGACAGCGGTGAGGAGTTGGCCGGGTGTGAAACATTTAACAAAAATATAACACGCAACATGTAAAGTGTTGGTCCAATGTTTTATTAACTGAAATAAAAAGATCCCAGAAATGTTGCATACGCACAGAAAGCTTGTTTCTCTCAAATGGTGTGCACAAATTGGTTTACATCCCTGTTATGACTGTGGTATATCAAGAAGCTGATTAACCTCTTAAATGTAATGGTAAAAAGTAGATTTCCGCCTAAAAAGACATACCCAAAAGTAACTGCTATTCATGTGTAATTACATGATTCTGACATGCAGAAACGTGGCATATTTGGAAAGAAGACATCTGGGCAAATATGAGGAAATGATCAGATAGATAGGAGTTACATAGTTCAGAATACACAAGATCAAGCACCCACAAAATAACCGTTAACAAAAATATATAGATTTTGAAAGTCATCTTTCATTGACAAGCTATAAGTGAATTATTGATGCCCAGAGCTGGAAACACATCAGATGGCTTCCACGTGATTTATATCAGAAAACAATATGGGATTGATAGACCTAACAACTAGAAATTGGCAGATGTTTTAGTAAGTGTGGTCACGGGACGTTTCCAAGTGTCCCTAAACCTCTCCAAAGTGGCATATGTCTGTAAATTAGATAATTACAGTGCTATTACATATTTGCAATCCCTAAATGCTATTTGTTCAGTATAAAAACACAATTTCTACCATATCAACCACACTTTAACATTGTGGTGGTGTTATGGGGTGTTCAGGGTCCATTAAAGTGTCCTTTCAACTTCTCTAAAGTGTCCGAATGTGGTAATTGCACTGTTTTTGCACACTGGATGTGTCTAAAAGTTATTATTCACTATAAAAACTACATTTCTACAACACCAACCTCTCAAACATTGTGGTGCTGTGTTTTTTTCAACCTCTCCAAAGTGCCTGAACGTTTAGCCTAGGCATATCCAATGTATTGGGCCTACATACAAATGAACTGTTTACAAAAACCAAATAAAAGCAACATATATACACATACATGGGGGAAAAAAATCATGTCTGATCAAACATTAGCTTGGTTACGCACATGTCCTTCACTAAAAAAGGTGCAAAAATAGAAATAAGCTGAACTATTTACAAATAGCATTCCTGTTTGTTTTACATCTCAGGTATAGATGATTAGATTTCACTTTCACCAAAGCTTGTGCATGTCGTGATTAGTCTTTGAAGCAGTCCCTCTCTGCCAGGAAACAAAAAGCGAACTGGCATTTCGGACAGAAGGTCTGGCATTTCTCCCTTTTCCCCCTGTGTTTTGTGCAATGCTTGCAGTTCTTCCTTTTGTCATGTGTGTAGGATAGTGGCGCTCATCTTGAGTGGGGGGTCTTGTGAGGTTGCTTTGGGCCCCCCCGATTCAGCCATTTCCAACACCAGCTGCTCTCGGAAGGCCAACTGGTAGAGAGGGGTTTGACCTTTTGCTTTGGCCATCTGTTTGTGGAGAATGAAATAATTTACTGTAACAATGTCCACAAAGTGGTAAAAAATGTCTTATACCACTTCCTGGTCTTTGGCTACTACCACGTCCTCCACATCAGAGCATAGGTCGACACTGCCATTGTAGTCCTTCACATGGTTGTTATTGAAAGCCTTATGATGTGTGGTTACTTCCCTAGTGTCCTTCCATTTCACAAAAAGCAGCTCGTTAGTCCTGATCCAACGTATGGTCCCCCTGTCCGCTGTCATGTCGTTTACATTGGTTTTAGGGTAACCGATTCTGTTAGGGGCTTGTGGCACCATTCGTCCTATATTCTTAAAAAAAAAAAGTGTGTGTATTTTACCCCCCCTTTTTCTCCCCAATTTTTCGATCTAGTCTCATCGCTGCCACTCCCCAACGGGCTCGGGAGAGGCTCCGAAACATGACCCGCCAAACCACCCGCCAGCCAGAAGCCAGCTGCACCAATGTGTCGGATGAAACACCGTTCAACTGGCATCCGGGGTCAGCCCGCAGGCACCTGGCCCGCCACAAGGAGTCGCTAGAGCGTGATGAGCCAAGCCAAACCCTCCCCTAACCCGGACGCCGTCCTATGGGACTCCCTACCACGGCCGGTTGTGGCACAGCCTGGGATATGAACCTGGGACCGTAGAAATGCCTCTACCATACTGCATGCAATGTAGTGCCTTAGACCACTGCACCACTCGGGAACCCCCTATTTTCTTTTTCAAGAGGTCTATGAAAAGTGGATGTAGAACCATCAGATGGGGTGATTGACATAGCAGTGGGGGGTGAAGACCTTGACCGGCGGGGGCGCTTGCTGTAGAGGGGTGACTCCCAAACATCATCATCAAAATCCTCTGCATCCTCCACTCTCTGGTGAATCAAATAAAGGGATATAGAATTACAGTTGACTAAATTTACAAAACAACATTACTATAAAGTAAAAATACCAAGCCTAAACTTTATCTGTACAGTGTCTCACATAGGTGTGAAACACACACAATGCAAACAGTAACACTTTGGAGACAAAGGCAGAGGTGAGAACCACAAATAACAATGGCCATGAGAGTTTAGTGGCCTCATACAAGGATGAAACTTAGAACAACAAACAGTGAAATGATATGAAACATAGAAAATAACTACTTTGAAATTATATAACATTGAAATGACTTGTTACACAGGCCTATGTAGACTAAATCCAAAGCACAAAAAGCAGACAACTTATAAAAAACTAAGCAGGCGACCTCATATTTTTGATGCGCAAAGATGGTCACTCGGTGGACATTGGATGTTGCCATTAAGTCATACATCATCAGATAACATTGGCAATAGGCAAGATTTGTTCATAACAACCTAAGGATGAATGTGATATCCCCATGTAGCTATAGCTCAAACACAGACCAAATCGAAGCTTACCTTGTAAGATGTTTGCCGTTTGGTGAAAACGTTGTGGAAAATAAACATTTTGACTCTCGGGCCTGATGGTCAATAATGGTAGGTCACAGGCAGACAAATAAGATATCCTCATGATCTGTGGAGTCCCAGCTTTCGGTGTGTGTCGACGGATTCCGTGTTTATTTATTTTATGCTTCACAACGCTAGCTTGAAATTAGGTCATCGGCTTGGCCTGCACTTATACAGACCCAAACTGCTACAGACCTATATCTATCCTACCCTGCCTTTCTAAGGTCTTCGAAAGCCAAGTCAGCAAACAGATTACCGACCATTTTGAATCCCACCGCACCTTCTCCGTTATGCAATCTGGTTTCAGAGCTTGTCATGGGTGCACCTCAGCCACGCTCAAGGTCCTAAACGATATCTTAACCGCCATCGATAAGAAACAATACTGTATAGCCGTAATCATTGACCTGGCCAAGGCTTTCGACTCTGTCAATCACCACATCCTCATCGGCAGACTCAATAGCCTTGGTTTCTCAAATGATTGCCTCGCCTGGTTCACCAACTACTTCTCTGATAGAGTTCAGTGTATCAAATCGGAGGGCCTGTTGTCCGGACCCTGGCAGTCTCTATGGGGGTGCCACAGGGTTCAATTCTTGGGCCAACTCTCTTCTCTGTATACATCAATGATGTCGCTCTTGCTGCTGGTGAGTCTCTGATCCACCTCTACGCAGACGACACCATTCTGTATACTTCTGACCCTTCTTTGGACACTGTGTTAACAACCCTCCAGACAAGCTTCAATGCCATACAACTCTCCTTCCGTGGCCTCCAACTGCTCTTAAGTACAAGTAAAACTAAATGCATGCTCTTCAACCGATCGCTGCTTGCACCTGCCCGCCCGTCCAGCATCACTACTCTGGATGGCTCTGACTTAGAATATGTAGACAACTACAAATACCTAGGTGTCTGGTTAGACTGTAAACTCTCCTTCCAGACTCACATCAAACATCTCCAATCCAAAGTTAAATCTAGAATTGGCTTCCTATTTTGCAACAAAGCATCCTTCACTCACGCTGCCAAACATACCCTTGTAAAACTGACCATCCTACCGATCCTCGACTTCGGCGATGTCATTTACAAAATAGCCTCCAATACCCTACTCAATAAATTCGGATGCAGTCTATCACAGTGCCATCTGTTTTGTCACCAAAGCCCCATATACTACCCACCACTGCGACCTGTACGCTCTCGTTGGCTGGCCCTCGCTTCATACCCGTCGCCAAACCCGCTGGCTACAGGTCATATGCAAGAACCTGCTAGGTAAAGTCCCACCTTATCTCAGCTCGCTGGTCACCATAGCTGCACCCACCTGTAGCACGCGCTCCAGCAGGTATATCTCTCTGGTCACCCCCAAAGCCAATTCCTCCTTTGGCCGCCTCTCCTTCCAGTTAGTTCTCTGCTGCCAATGACTGGAATGAACTACAAAAATCTCTGAAACTGGAAACACTTATCTCCCTCACTAGCTTTAAGCACCAGCTGTCAGAGCAGCTCACAGATTACTGCACCTGTATATAGCCCATATGTAATTTAGCCCAAACAACTACCTCTTCCCCTACTGTATTTATTTATTTATTTTGCTCCTTTGCACCCCATTATTTCAATTTCCACTTGCACTTTCTTCCACTGCAAATCTACCATTCCAGTGTTTTACTTGCTGAATTGTATTTACTTCGCCACCATGGCCTTTTTTTGCCTTTACCTCCCTTATCTCACTTCATTTGCTCACATTGTATATAGACTTATTTTTCTACTATATTATTGACTGTATATTTGTTTTACTCCATGTGTAACTCTGTGTTGTTGTATGTGTCAAACTGCTTTGTTTTATCTTGGCCAGGTCGCAATTGTAAATGAGAACTTGTTCTTAACTTGCCTATCTGGTTAAATAAAGGTGAAATAAAATGAAATACATTCATATGCCCGTATATGGTAGTAAGTTACACCAAAGATTTTAAGGCACAGATCAAAAGCCAAGATACTCAGCTTTCTGCAGACACACTGCTTTTGCAAATAGAGGCTACCGTTCTCATATCAGACTGAATTGAATAAAAAAAATGGAATAGGCTCCCAAAATATGGGGACTTTACATTTTAAGAGGTTAACCTCTCTAGGGTCGGCGGGACGAAATCGTCCCACCTACGTAACAGCCAGTAGAATCCTGTGGCGCGTTATTCAAATACCTTAGAAATGCTATTACTTCAATTTCTCAAACATATGACTATTTTACACCATTTTAAAGACAAGACTCTCGTTAATCTAACCACACTGTCCGATTTCAAAAAGGCTTTACAACGAAAGCAAAACATTAGATTATGTCAGCAGAGTACCCAGCCAGAAATAATCAGACACCCATTTTTCAAGCTAGCATATAATGTCACAAAAACACAAACCACAACTAAATGCAGCACTAACCTTTGATGATCTTCATCAAATGACACACCTAGGACATTATGTTATACAATGCATGCATGTTTTGTTCAATCAAGTTCATATTTATATCAAAAACCAGCTTTTTACATTAGCATGTGACGTTCAGAACTAGCATACCCCCCGCAAACTTCCGGTGAATTTACTAAACATTTACTCAATTACTCGCGATAAACGTTCACAAAAAGCATAACAATTATTTTAAGAATTATAGATACAGAACTCCTCTATGCACTCGATATGTCCGATTTTAAAATAGCTTTTCGGTGAAAGCACATTTTGCAATATTCTGAGTAGATAGCCCGGCATAACAGGGCTAGCTATTTAGACACCCAGCAAGATTAGCACTCACCAAAGTCAGATTTACTATAAGAAAAATGTTATTACCTTTGGTGTTCTTCGTCAGAATGCACTCCCAGGACTTCTACTTCAATAACAAATGTTGGTTTGGTCCCAAATAATCCATAGTTATATCCAAATATCCTCTGTTTTGTTCGTGCGTTCAAGACACTATCCGAATGGTAAAGAAGGGTGACGAGCACGACGCATTTCGTGACAAAACATTTCTAAATATTCCATTACCGTACTTCGAAGCATGTCAACCGCTGTTTAAAATACATTTTTATGCCATTTTTCTCGTAAAAAAGCAATAATATTCCGACCGGGAATCTGCATTTAGGTAAAAAGACGAAAGAAAATAAAGCATGGGGTCGACTCGTGCACGCGCCTAAGCCCATTGTCCTCTGATCGGCCACTTGCCAAAAGCGCTAATGTGTTTCAGCCTGGGGTTGGAATTACATCATTCAGCTTTTTCCCGCCTTCTGAGAGCCTATGGGAGCCGTAGGAAGTGTCACGTAACAGCAGAGATCCCCTGTTTTGGATAGAGATGATCAAGAAATGGTCAGACAGGCCACTTCCTGTAAGGAATCTTCTCAGGTTTTTGCCTGCCATATGAGTTCTGTTATACTCACAGACACCATTCAAACAGTTTTAGAAACTTTGGAGTGTTTTCTATCCAAAGCCAATAATTATATGCATATTCTAGTTACTGGGCAGGAGTAGTAACCAGATTAAATCGGGTACGTTTTTTATCCGGCCGTGCAAATACTGCCCCCTATCCCCAACAGGTTAAACGGCATGGTCATTACACAGGTGGAGCTCGTGCTGGGGACAATAAAAGGCTACTCTAAAATGTGCACAACACAATGCCACAGATGTCTCAAGTTTTGAGGGAGTGTGCAATTGGCATGCTGACTGCAGGAATGTCCACCAGAGCTGTTACCAGGGAATTGAATTACCATAAGCTGCCTCCAACGTCGTTTTAAAGAATTTGGCAGTACTTCCTACCGTCCTCACAACCGCAAATGGCGTGTAACCATGCCAGGCCAGGACCTCCACATCCAGCTTCTTCACCTGTGGGATTGTCTGAGACCAGCCACCCGGACAGCTGATGAAACTGAGGAGTATTTTTGTCTGTACTAAAGCCCTTTTGTGATGAAAAACTAATTCTGCCGGGCCTGGCTACCCAGTGGGTGGGCTCTCCCAGGCCCACCCATGGCTGTTCCCTTGCCCAGTCATGTGAAATCCATAGATTACGGCCTAATGAATTAGAGCCTTGTATGAACTGTAACTCAGTAAAATTGTTGCATGTTGCATTTATATTTTGTTCAGTATAGTTCTAATTGAAAGTTAAACAATTTCCAGCATCGAATATAGGCTGTAAAAATAAATGTATTTAGTAGGCTATATTCAAACTTTTACCAGCTGCACCAATTTAAACTTGATATGGCCTGCTCTGCATATGGTCTAAGTGAACGAAAGCCTGAATAATTAACTGATAATAACTGAATTAGCCTATTGTAAACCATACATGCTTGCACCATTTGCAGGTTGTGTATCGATCTACCAGGTTTTTGTCTACAATGACTCCAAAAACCTTCCAAACCAAATCGGGGATTTCACTCACACAGCACCTGTTTCCTAGATGGTGTTTTTCATAACCTTTCTTTTTATTTCTACGGTGAGGCCTACCTTAGCCATTTTCACATGAGCTAGGCTAGCCAGGGAAACTCACTTGGCAACATATTTTCATGTGGGGGGGATGAAACCATAAGTTTCAGCACCACACAAATAACGGACAGTTCCCTGATCCACTGCATTCGTGGCTGGTAGCCTACATGTCTGGCTCACTGCGCACAGAATGGAATTCGCAACACAATGCAACACAACAAGCTCCTGGATTTGTACAAAAAATAAATAAATATGATCTTGATTTAAAACGTTTCCGACACTCAATATAATTGTTCTAAACCGGGAGTTGACCCACGGGTTGAAATAATGTTTTAATTTTTTGCGGGTCAACTGCGGGGAACCGTGGATATCTGACCAGATGCAGGACTTTACTCTAGATCTGTTCAAAAATGAACGATGGCAGTTCATATTATTGTTGAAAAGGTTTTGAATTCTGGAATTATATGGGCTAGCCTAATTCTGATGAATTTGTCACATCCGTCCCCTCACTGGGAAGTTGGACACTTACAGGCTCTAGGTCAGTGGTTCAGTCTCTGTCCAGTCCTGCCTGCACACTCTGTCCTGGAATATGATCTGAGGACTTAGATCCCTGCTGTGTGGAACAAAGGATTGAGAGACATCATACCCAAGCCGGACACTGCAGTCTGCCACACTGACCTCCAGACAACCGACACAGTCCAAAGCGCTTTAACAGTATCTCTGTAACTGTGTCTTCCTTGTTTATATCAGTAGCTAATAGCCTTGCTGTGACACATTTAACACGACATTGATAAAGGCCTATGTGAAGTGTGTGTCACTCTTAATGCACAACTATCACCACCTTGTATAATAGTCAACGATTAATTTGAACTGAGACATTAAAACTCTTACTGTGCCCTTCACTATGCAATTTGCCATTCAGGAGGCAAAACATGTATTAGTTGTCCTGTGGTCAGATTCTTCTGAAATGTGATCCATCCTACTGCCTACTGAAGCACTATCTGTGAACATAATTGTGAACCCTGCTCCAACTTCTAACCAGGGACGTCAGCTCTCTTCCCGGTTGCCTCTGGGGGATTTTATGCGATCCGGGCACATCACAATATACCCACTGCTCAGCAAAATGGTTGGATCAAACACAGTACAGTACAGAGGCTGCTGTCTGTCATTCACTGCTGGTCTGGTTACGTCATCTCATGCTTTCTCTTCATCCTTGCATATCTGCGATATGGATTCGTAAGTGGAGTTGAATTGCGGTATACAGGCTGATATTTTGTTGTGCTTGATGTTCTGGCGTTTATAGCTGATTCGGCTAATCTATGAATTTCCTGTTTTTGATGAAGCGGATATGATATCCCATTAAATCCTGTTGGATCACTTCTTCAAGACTATTAGTATAACAACATTGGGGATAGGCTGCACCAGTGACGTGTGTTGAGGTCGGTGGCTGGGTAGGCACTGGCTATTATCAAAGCCAGATTTACTCAAATAAACCTTGATGAAGCCCAAGTTTACCATAAAACCGACAACCAGAGTGACAGGCTTTTAACAGAACTGTACAAAGATTTTCACCAAATGTAAATACCAATGTAGTCGAGATACACAAGCGACCAAATAACACACTGCTCGACTCAGCTCAGCCATAGACCCGATGTAGCATGCAGAGTTCCAACTGATAGGTGTGGCACTAAAAGACCAATATATGGACACGTTTAATCTGAATCATTTGCAACGCATAGCCTTTCACAATGGATTTACAATTCTTCCAATGCGCGGCGTGCACACACACACAATAATATTCTGTGATATTATTACACACACATTTAGTCGCATCCATCTGGTAGAAGCCAAGGCTTGGGCCTGCACTGAGTGGCGGAGAAGCCCCGTTCCCAATATGTCGACAAAGTACATGCCCGATATGTGTAAAATTCTGGGTAAAAAGTTTGAATTGGTATGTTTCCTACAAGTGGACAGTCCAGTACTCACTTTTCGCCTGCCCGACAGCGAGCAGTGAGGGAGATGGTGGTTGCCTTGCCTGTCATGAATAAAGTTACGTGCTGTATGCTGCCCTTGTCTGGTCTTAACTTTCATTATAGTTGATGTTCCACTCTTCGAAACCTCCATGATTATTCCAACTTGGAAAGTTGTTTGAGGTGCAGTATAGAGGTAGTGTCCATATGTCAAGTTGTTTTTGCTAGCAATCTAGCAGTTCATGGATGCTAGCAATCTTTGTTCACCACCAAATGATGTAGACATGCCAAATTGTGCACAGCTTACCCAGGCATTACCCACACAACATGTTTAGGCAATACGCAGGCGCAAAATATACATTAGGTTCAAGCTACTTCAAGCTAGGCAAGGCAGCGATGCCTATGCAGACCCTGTCCATTACAGTGACTGCAGTAAGGAAGGCCGCGCACGTCAAGGATTTCAATGGATTCGAATGGATGGAAAGAAAGTCATGAATTTTTAAACGTTGATTTAACCTTTATTTATGAATACCCTGGTATTCGTGAGGTTTTGTTGCCGTTTTAGAAAATGTTGAGATTTTGCGCATAACAGCCACCAGAATCATTCAGAAACGAACATTAGATAACAATATATTTTTTTCTTTATAATAACATTTTTAGATTTGGCTTTTCACAACAGCTTTTTTAAATGAGATTATTACAGGGTAAGCGCTGACTACACGTCACTGGTCTACACTGCAGCCAGAGGTCTTTCTAACAAGTTATTTAAGGAAGATCATTCGAGGACGTTCCAAATCAAACTCGGTAATGTGTCATGATGAACTCGTGAAATATGCAGACATTCTCATAACTCACTGTGCTTTTCCTCTTTCTCCCTGACAGAATGAGGATGCCTGAGACGGGGAGATAAAGACTTCACCGGAGCAGAGTGTTGTGCTAGAGCCAGGGGCTGGGGCCTGACCAGAGACCCCCAGAGGCCCCCAACTGGGGGGGAGGTTCATGGGGACCATGGGGGACCTGGGAGGCTTCACCACCACAGGGGAGAGGGTGAACCCGGCCCACATCTTGTTTGACCGCTTCGTCCAGGCCTCCACTTGCAAGGTCACGCTCAAGGCCTTCCAGGAGCTCTGTGACCATCTGGAGCTCAAGCCCTGTGAGTACCGGGTCTTCTACCACAAGCTTAAGTCCCGTCTCAACTACTGGAAGGCCAAGGCACTCTGGGCTAAGCTAGACAAGCGGGCCGGCCAGAAGGAGTACAAGAAGGGACGTGCATGTACCAACTCTAAGGTATGTGATGATGTAACTTGTCTCATATCCTTGTTCAAACTACCTCAGAGAGTATTATTTCTGTATATAGAGAGTTATTTCTGTATATACAGAGTTATTTCTGTATATAGAGAGTTATTTCTGTATATGATAGGGTAGGGCGATATCCACATTTTCATGTTGTCTATTTTCTCTTGTTAAATATTGCGATTTAAATTATATTTTGCGATTAACAGTATATCGGGAATTGAACTTTTATGGTAATATCAGCCCACTCTTGTATATGATATACGGTATGCTCCCCCCTCCACAGTGTTTGATCATCGGGGCAGGACCATGTGGCCTGCGGACGGCAATCGAGCTGGGCTTCCTGGGCGCCAAGGTGGTGCTGCTGGAGAAGAGGGATGCCTTCTCCAGGAACAACGTGCTGCACCTGTGGCCCTTTACCATCCAGGACCTCAGAGGCCTCGGGGCCAAAAAGTTCTATGGAAAGTTCTGCGCCGGAGCCATCGACCATATCAGTAAGTGGATAAGACAACGCCCATTTCCTGCGCTCCATCTTTTATCAAACGGTTGAACTGCTTTCGCGTTTTGCTTTGTGATCTGATATGATCTATGAAGAGAATTTATCTGGTGCTTGCCAGGACCATGGATTAGCTGTGACATTGCAGTCTTTTCGGTCGTCGAAGCGAATAAATAGTTCTTGTTTGACGTTCTCCTCTAATCTGTCTGACTCTCTGTGCAGGTATCCGGCAGCTCCAGCTGATGCTGCTGAAGGTGGCCCTGCTCCTGGGCATCGAGATCCACGTCAACACGGAGTTCAAGGGTCTCATCGAGCCCCCCGAGGACCAGGAGAACGAGAGTAAGACCTTCGTTACGTGACTACGTTAAGAGCCGTCACAAGACACGACTTCTCTATAGCCAGACATTAAGGGAGTAAGGAAGGGCCATATGTTACTGTATGTGACAGTGCTAACTTAGAGGTCTCTATTGGAAAATATCCCCATTGTTGTCAGTGAAGGAAAGTCAAGTCGTATGCTAAATAATACAAAAGTTACACGTCTTATGTATTTCCCCATGTTGTGTGTTTTTGCAGGGATAGGGTGGAGGGCTGAGGTCCTCCCCAGGACACACCCAGTCAACGAGTTGGAGTTTGATGTCATCATTGGGGCAGATGGGAGGAGAAACACGCTGGCAGGTAGAAAGCAACAAAGTAACAGATGTGATTGAAAATTAATTGTGTAAAACACTGAGAACTGAAGCCCTCAAAAACACAGCTGTGGTTCGTTTACGAGTCCGACCCCTCTTTCTCTCTCTTGCTCTCTCTCTCTCTTTCTCCCTCTCTCTCTCTCTCTCTCTCTCTCTCTCTCTCTCTCTCTCTCTCTCTCTCTCTCTCTCTCTCTCTCTCTCTCTCTCTCTCTCTCTCTCTCTCTCCGCGCTCTCGCGCTCTCGCTCTCGCTCTCGCTCTCCTTCTCGCTCTCCACTTCTCCTGCTGCTTTGTTGTGCGCTCCTTCACTCCATCCATCTTTAGAGAGCACTCCTCCGTGGCCTCTCTCTGGAGCAGAGCACGAACGGGTGAATTGGCTGTCTGTTTCCTGTATGAGCTAACAGCCCTCACAACCGCTCTGGGTGCCCTGTAGTGTGTGGACTGCTGTGACCCATCTAGCCCTGAGGGAAGCAGTTTCCCTCAGGGCTAGCCAGTAGTCACTGCATGCAATGATCGTTCTCAGCCTGCAATCTTACATGAGATGATTAAAAGAATTGTGGTTGTATTGATCGAACTGATACTGATGGTGTGCATCAAAGCCTAACAGGTGCAACCTTTTTTGTTGTCCTGTTCTTTTCTCTTTTACAAACGTGAGTTTGTAATACAAGGCAACTGTTAACTTGGCTAGTTTGTTCTCTCGAAATCTGACCCCCTGACTCATTCACTGTCTACATAATGAACCCTTGACCCCCGCCTAACATGTCCATCCTTCCTCCCTCTCTCCTCTCCCCTACAGGGTTCAGGAGGAAGGAGTTCCGGGGCAAGCTAGCCATCGCCATTACGGCCAACTTCATCAACAGGAACACTACAGCCGAGGCCAAGGTGGAGGAGATCAGCGGAGTGGCCTTCATCTTCAACCAGAAGTTCTTCCAGGACCTCCGGGAAGCCACGGGTCAGTTATTGCTCCATAGGGAGACAACATGTAATAACCCTCGTTATGAGATTTATAAAGGCTCATAGGTGCTTATAACAAGCTATTAAGCATTATAGCTGTAGGCTTTAAGTAACATTTTACGGATTGTTATATATTAGGAGTGTATGGATTTAGGTGATACACATGTATTTTCTGAGAGCCTGTCAGTTCCTTTCTGCATGGTTTATCCATGGATTAGAGAAAATGTCAACAAAAAAAGAGGAATCTTGAATCTGTTGACGTTTCTCAATGAAACAGTTTGATCCCTTGTCATAACATGAGAGATCGGTGCGGAGATGGCACTGTCTATATGGGCCTTGCCATAACATGAGAGATCGGTGCGGAGATGGCACTGTCTATATGGGCCTTGTCATAACATGAGAGATCGGTGCGGAGATGGCACTGTCTATATGGGCCTTGCCATAACATGAGAGATCGGTGCGGAGATGGCACTGTCTATATGGGCCTTGCCATAACATGAGAGATCGGTGCGGAGATGGCACTGTCTATATGGGCCTTGTCATAACATGAGAGATCGGTGCGGAGATGGCACTGTCTATATGGGCCTTGCCATAACATGAGAGATCGGTGCGGAGATGGCACTGTCTATATGGGCCTTGTCATAACATGAGAGATCGGTGCGGAGATGGCACTGTCTATATGGGCCTTGCCATAACATGAGAGATCGGTGCGGAGATGGCACTGTCTATATGGGCCTTGCCATAACATGAGAGATCGGTGCGGAGATGGCACTGTCTATATGGGCCTTGTCATAACATGAGAGATCGGTGCGGAGATGGCACTGTCTATATGGGCCTTGCCATAACATGAGAGATCGGTGCGGAGATGGCACTGTCTATATGGGCCTTGTCATAACATGAGAGATCGGTGCGGAGATGGCACTGTCTATATGGGCCTTGCCATAACATGAGAGATCGGTGCGGAGATGGCACTGTCTATATGGGCCTTGTCATAACATGAGAGATCGGTGCGGAGATGGCACTGTCTATATGGGCCTTGTCATAACATGAGAGATCGGTGCGGAGATGGCACTGTCTATATGGGCCTTGTCATAACATGAGAGATCGGTGCGGAGATGGCACTGTCTATATGGGCCTTGCCATAACATGAGAGATCGGTGCGGAGATGGCACTGTCTATATGGGCCTTGCCATAACATGAGAGATCGGTGCGGAGATGGCACTGTCTATATGGGCCTTGCCATAACATGAGAGATCGGTGCGGAGATGGCACTGTCTATATGGGCCTTGCCATAACATGAGAGATCGGTGCGGAGATGGCACTGTCTATATGGGCCTTGCCATAACATGAGAGATCGGTGCGGAGATGGCACTGTCTATATGGGCCTTGCCATAACATGAGAGATCGGTGCGGAGATGGCACTGTCTATATGGGCCTTGCCATAACATGAGAGATCGGTGCGGAGATGGCACTGTCTATATGGGCCTTGTCATAACATGAGAGATCGGTGCGGAGATGGCACTGTCTATATGGGCCTTGTCATAACATGAGAGATCGGTGCGGAGATGGCACTGTCTATATGGGCCTTGCCATAACATGAGAGATCGGTGCGGAGATGGCACTGTCTATATGGGCCTTGCCATAACATGAGAGATCGGTGCGGAGATGGCACTGTCTATATGGGCCTTGCCATAACATGAGAGATCGGTGCGGAGATGGCACTGTCTATATGGGCCTTGCCATAACATGAGAGATCGGTGCGGAGATGGCACTGTCTATATGGGCCTTGCCATAACATGAGAGATCGGTGCGGAGATGGCACTGTCTATATGGGCCTTGCCATAACATGAGAGATCGGTGCGGAGATGGCACTGTCTATATGGGCCTTGCCATAACATGAGAGATCGGTGCGGAGATGGCACTGTCTATATGGGCCTTGCCATAACATGAGAGATCGGTGCGGAGATGGCACTGTCTATATGGGCCTTGCCATAACATGAGAGATCGGTGCGGAGATGGCACTGTCTATATGGGCCTTGCCATAACATGAGAGATCGGTGCGGAGATGGCACTGTCTATATGGGCCTTGTCATAACATGAGAGATCGGTGCGGAGATGGCACTGTCTATATGGGCCTTGCCATAACATGAGAGATCGGTGCGGAGATGGCACTGTCTATATGGGCCTTGTCCTAACATGAGAGATCGGTGCGGAGATGGCACTGTCTATATGGGCCTTGCCCTAACATGAGAGATCGGTGCGGAGATGGCACTGTCTATATGGGCCTTGCCATAACATGAGAGATCGGTGCGGAGATGGCACTGTCTATATGGGCCTTGCCATAACATGAGAGATCGGTGCGGAGATGGCACTGTCTATATGGGCCTTGCCATAACATGAGAGATCGGTGCGGAGATGGCACTGTCTATATGGGCCTTGCCATAACATGAGAGATCGGTGCGGAGATGGCACTGTCTATATGGGCCTTGCCATAACATGAGAGATCGGTGCGGAGATGGCACTGTCTATATGGGCCTTGCCATAACATGAGAGATCGGTGCGGAGATGGCACTGTCTATATGGGCCTTGCCATAACATGAGAGATCGGTGCGGAGATGGCACTGTCTATATGGGCCTTGCCATAACATGAGAGATCGGTGCGGAGATGGCACTGTCTATATGGGCCTTGCCATAACATGAGAGATCGGTGCGGAGATCGGCACTGTCTATATGGGCCTTGCCATAACATGAGAGATCGGTGCGGAGATGGCACTGTCTATATGGGCCTTGCCATAACATGAGAGATCGGTGCGGAGATGGCACTGTCTATATGGGCCTTGCCATAACATGAGAGATCGGTGCGGAGATGGCACTGTCTATATGGGCCTTGCCATAACATGAGAGATCGGTGCGGAGATGGCACTGTCTATATGGGCCTTGCCATAACATGAGAGATCGGTGCGGAGATGGCACTGTCTATATGGGCCTTGCCATAACATGAGAGATCGGTGCGGAGATGGCACTGTCTATATGGGCCTTGCCATAACATGAGAGATCGGTGCGGAGATGGCACTGTCTTTATGGGCCTTGCCATAACATGAGAGATCGGTGCGGAGATGGCACTGTCTATATGGGCCTTGCCATAACATGAGAGATCGGTGCGGAGATGGCACTGTCTATATGGGCCTTGCCATAACATGAGAGATCGGTGCGGAGATGGCACTGTCTATATGGGCCTTGCCATAACATGAGAGATCGGTGCGGAGATGGCACTGTCTATATGGGCCTTGCCATAACATGAGAGATCGGTGCGGAGATGGCACTGTCTATATGGGCCTTGCCATAACATGAGAGATCGGTGCGGAGATGGCACTGTCTATATGGGCCTTGCCATAACATGAGAGATCGGTGCGGAGATGGCACTGTCTATATGGGCCTTGCCATAACATGAGAGATCGGTGCGGAGATGGCACTGTCTATATGGGCCTTGCCATAACATGAGAGATCGGTGCGGAGATGGCACTGTCTATATGGGCCTTGCCATAACATGAGAGATCGGTGCGGAGATGGCACTGTCTATATGGGCCTTGCCATAACATGAGAGATCGGTGCGGAGATGGCACTGTCTATATGGGCCTTGCCATAACATGAGAGATCGGTGCGGAGATGGCACTGTCTATATGGGCCTTGCCATAACATGAGAGATCGGTGCGGAGATGGCACTGTCTATATGGGCCGTAAGTTTTGTCTCCTGGGTCGTGTGATCTCCATAAAGTTGGATCCAGACCCGAAGACAGTCAGACCCGGACCCGATGACAACCATACCTAAAGAAAACGGGGGACCTGGATCTGAACGGACCCGAGAACAATCAGACCTGAACCCGAATGGACTCGCCGACAACCAGACCTAGACCCGATTGGACCAGAGTGACAAACTTTATCAGCCAAGTTGCTCTTCTGGTTAACAAATAGATATTTATATGTTGCTAGGCCTTCTATAAGTCACTAAATGCAACTTAGTAGCATAAAATAAATATGCTATAAGCTATGCAGAGCCGTGGCCAGGTCCATTCGGGTCCACTCGTTTATCAGCTGTAGTTACATATACCTGAGATCCGATAACAATCAAACAGGACCCGACCCCAGACCCAAGGGGAAAGTTCGAATTTTGGAGCCGGACCCACTCGGGTCCCGGGTCGGGTATTCGGGTTCATTGTCCACCATTCCTCTAACAAAGACAACCAGAGAGACTGTCAATGGAGGAGCCATAGGAGCAACTGTAGAAAAGACATTGGTTTACCAAAAATTAATCCCCAAACTCTCTTTCTATTGATTTGATAGGAATTGACCTGGAAAACATTGTCTACTACAAGGATGACACGCACTACTTTGTCATGACTGCCAAGAAACAGAGCCTGCTGGAGAAGGGAGTCATTCTGCATGTGAGTGATCAAAGGGTGAGAGAGACACGTCTGGAGATGTCTCTCTCTCGTACACATGCATGCACACACATACAGAACTGTACACTCACTCAGTCACTTTCCGTCTCTGTGTGCCCGGTCCCTGCCTAATGGCCAGACCAAGCCAAAACTGTGCCAGGAACAAACCGCCAGCTCAACCACACTTAATGAGAGTTTGTGTCCCTTCACTTCATAACACTGCTGTTTCCTTTGACTAGAGTGGGCAGTCGCAAGCATTTAGGACATCAGGACCTCTTTTAGAAGTTCAGCTTTCATGTTCCAATAAAAGTTGCCGCTGTATTTCTATCTTACTTTGTGGAGGGGAAAAAGGGTTTGGTAATATTTTGCAGACCCAATCAAACTCTCGTTATGAAGGCATTTGAGTAATTGGGAATGGTAACCCTTTTGATAATCGGATTGGCACCGAATGTGAGTTTTAATCAGCGGTCATCAGGCCAGTGCAGTAGGAGGTTGAATGGCTGGCTCTGTAGGTCCAGTGCTGGGTCGTATTCATTAGGCACCAAAGGGAAGAAAATGGACTGAAACAGGGAGGGACTACCTGAACTTGTCCAATAAGAAATGCCTGTTTTCCTTTTCTGTTGCAAAAGTTTTGCTACAGTGTGCACTAATGAATCTGACCCTGATGAGTTGGTCTAGGTTGCAGGCTGAGCGGGGACATGATCAAGGGTGAAAGTAAGGCGGCCCGGTACGGCATCCCGGCAAAATAAATATTGGGGGTACACCGTACCGGCAAAACATGAGCCTATCACAATAGTTAAAACAAAATGTCAAGAAAGCTGTAGGCTATTACACCACTTTTTATCATTTCGGCATGTCAGAGGCATGAAAAATGAGAGAATGGACTTGAAAACGGGTGGTATTTCCTATGCTCCAAAATGCAATGTGGTTCGACGAGAACAATGACATTTTGCCAAGGCAGATGCCGCGTTCACGTGCTAGTCGGAACTAAGGAACTCAGAATCGTTCGACTTGCTAACTGGTTGAACACGGCACAACTACAACCAGTTAGAATGTCGGAAATGTCAGAGTTCTGAGTAGCACGTGAACGTGGCATAAGATGACACCGAGAGGGGCACGGACAACAGTGGACCTATAAATCCTGGCCTAATGACACTTTGTGGTGGTTTGTGTAACAGATGTCTCTTTCTATTCATCACTGTGTTCGGAGGCTGGAATATGACGCCAGCAGATGAACGGGAGCAGGTAGCCTAGTAAAGGAGAACGTTGAAGTGATTGTTTGACAATCAGATGACAACATCATGACCGGTTGTGTTTATGCCACAATAAAAGGTCATACATTTTAAAAAGTTACATGACAAATCTTTACCGACTAGGCCCACAGATATCCTATTGAATGAATAGGGGTTCTATATGTCATTGTGTAATTAGGACCATAACAAACCGGTGAGTTTTCAGTTGTTTGATGTACCAGTATGTATCCTAGCCCATAGATAGGTTTCCTAAAAGACGACTTACTTCCAGGCATGGTCCTTTTATGGAAATCACTCCGACAGTCCCTTTTTTAATGCTCCATCCTGCCCCTGGGAAAGGCAGGGGAGTGGTGGGTCGGGTCCACACGGTTCCACCTAGCACCATGAAAAACAGAAAGTCCCTCTCTCAGATTCTCCAAATGCTCCACCCTTCACCTCCCCTCCACCCATCCAGCTCACCAGTCAGCCAGCCTGACACTGCCGTGCCCAGCCTAGCTAGGGAAAGTCAAATGAAAAGAATGTGCCTCTCACCGGTCTCTTTCAAAGAGCAGTCCATTTAGAGCATGCCTTCATTTGGTGCTACATATCTGAGACAGTATACTTGACCATGGGGGTGTTTAGATTTTTATATTGGGAATTAAAATACTTGTTTTTGGAGACATTGCAAATGGGCCTATATTTATTCAATTCAATATAACTTTCAAATGTTATTGACTTGATTTGGAATCAAAGTTCTGCTTTGGTGGTGCAGGCTAACCTCCTGTGCAAAATATCTTATTTTCCAAATATCACTGCATGGATGTCATGCCTCGTTCTCTGTGCGTGACAGTCTCTTATTAGTGTCTCTCCCTTCCTCTAGTCATCTGAGCCGTCTTAATTTCTTCATGTCTCTCCTCCAGGATTATGCGGACACAGAGATGCTGCTTTCCAGGGCTAACGTGGACCAGGCAGCCCTACTATCTTACGCCCGCGAGGCCGCAGACTTCTCCACCAACCACCAGCTGCCCACGCTGGACTTTGCCATCAACCACTACGGCCAGCCCGACGTGGCCATGTTCGACTTCACCTGCATGTACGCCTCAGAGAACGCGGCGCTGGTACGCCAACGCAACGGGCGCCAGCTACTGGTGTCTCTGGTGGGGGACAGTCTACTGGAGGTGAGGGGGGGGGGGGGGGGGGGGTCTACCGGGTGGAGGGTGTTTCAGTCTAACGTAGAAGGCATACTCTCAGTCACTGTGGATAAGGTAGAGTCTGACGGGCTCATTTATATACAGTAAATGAGAAAGGGAGTGAAAATCAGCGTGACCAAGAGTGTGGGAGAAATGTCGTTGAATTTAGAGAGCGATTTCAGTATTGACGTTTGCTTGCTTGAAACAATTTTATATATAAAACGTAATGTGTGTGTGTGTGTGTGTGTGTGTATATACAGTACCAGTCAAAAGTTTGGACACACCTACTCATTCAAGGGTTTTACTTTATTTTTACTGTTTTCTACATTGTAGAATAACAGCGATGACATCAAAACTATGAAATAACACATATGGAATCATGTAGTAACCACAAAAAGTGTATGCTTACTTGGAGTTCACCATGTTACTGTATTTGTCCCTCTCTCCAGCCCTTCTGGCCCATGGGCACTGGTATAGCCCGGGGTTTCCTGGCAGCCATGGACTCAGGCTGGATGGTGAAGAGCTGGGCCCAGGGAAACCCGTCTCTGGACGTGCTGGCTGAGAGGTGAGGGAGTGGACACGTTTATGACACACACATTATACTCCCACGTCATACTTAAATTCACACATACTGTACACACACACACTCCACATGCTCACAGTCGCATACATGTGCGCTCACACACACACACACACATACTTTTGTAAGCCTAACACAGTAAGATTGTATTTTATAACTTAGCTAGCCATGTTGGCAATATAATAATAAGCTTTCAAATGATTCCCCTCTCTCTTTCGCTCTCTCGCTCTCTCATATTAATATATACAGTACCGGTGAAAAGTTTTAGAACACCTACTTATTCAAGGGTTTTTCTTTATTTTTACTATTTTCTACATAGTTTTGATGTCTTCACTATTATTGTACTATGAAATAACACATGGAATCATATAGTAACCAAAAAAGTGTTAAAAAAAATCAGTCCTGAAGGAGTTCCCACATATGCTGAGCACTTGTTGGCTGCTTTTCCTTCACTCAACTCATCCCGAACCATTTCAAATGGGTTGAGGTCGGGTGATTGTGGAGGCCAGGTCATCTGATGCAGCACTCCATAACTCTCCTGCTTGGTCAAATAGCCTCCTGCTTGGTCAAATAGTGTGTGTGTGTGTATATATATATATATATATATATATATATATAAATAGTGTGTGTGTGTATATACATATATATACATATACTCCGTTATCTCTGAGTGCTCTACCAGGAAAAGCGTCTGCATTAGGCTCCAGTGGCAGCCCCTCTATTAAGGATTAGGATTAGGATAAGAGCTTTTGGAGCTCTGAATGGAATGTGTTGAATCCTCTGTTCTTCTCCCATGTGCCTTTCTATAATTTAATTACTATGGGTTCCTCTTCTTTTTTTTTTTTTAGGGAGAGCATATATCGCTTGCTGCCTCAGACAACGCCAGAGAACATCAATAAGAATTTCAGTCACTACAGTGTGGACCCCACCACGCGCTACCCTAATATTAGCCTCCACTTCCTCAGGCCCAACCAGGTAGGGTATACACTGACAACATATGACTGTATGACTATGATTGGAGCATGATGTACTGAATTGAGGTCGACCGATTATGATTTTTCAACGCTGATACCGATTTATAGGAGGACCAAAAAAAGCCGATACCGATTACTCGGCCGATTTTTATTTTTTATTATTATAAAAAAAAAAAAAGTTTTATGCAGTTGAAGTCAGAAGTTTACATAGACCTTAGCCAAATACATTTAAACTCAGTTTTTCACATTTCCTGACATTTAATCCTAGTAAAAATTCCCTGTCTTAGGTCAGTTAGGATCACAAGTTGGCCTTCCCTGTAGCTCAGTTGGTAGAGCATGGTGTTTGCAACGCCAGGGTTCTGGGTTTGATTCCCACGGGGGGCCAGCACAGGAAAGAAAAATGTATGAAATTGTATGAAATGTATGCATTCACTACTGTAAGTCGCTCTGGATAAGAGCGTCTGCTAAAATGACTAAAATGTAAAAATGTAAACTTTATTTTAAGAATATGAAATGTCAGAATAATAGTAGAGAATGATTTATTTCAGCTTTTATTTCTTTCATCACATTCCCAGTGGGTCAGAAGTTCACTTCACTCAATTAGTATTTGGTAGCATTACCTTTAAATTGTTTAACTTGGGTCAAACGTTTCGGGTAGCCTTCCACAAGCTTCCCACAATAAGTTTGGTGAATTATGGCCTATTCCTCCTGACAGAGCTGGTGTAACTGAGTCAGGTTTGTAGGCCTCCTTGCTAGCACACGCTTTTTCAGTTCTGCCCACAAATTTTCTATAGGATTGAGGTCAGGGCTTTGTGATGGCCACTCCAGTACCTTGACTTTGTTGTCCTTAAGCCATTTTGCCACAACTTTGGAAGTATGCTTGGCGTCATTGTCCATTTGGAAGACCCATTTGTGACCAAGCTTTAAATTCCTGACTGATGTCTTGAGATGTTGCTTCAATATATCCATCTAATTTTCTTTCCTCATGATGCCATCTATTTTGTGAAGTGTACCAGTCCCTCCTGCAGCAACGCACCCCCACAACATGATGCTGCCACCCCCGTGCTTCACGGTTGGGATGGTGTTCTTCAGCTTGCAAGCCTCCCCCTTTTTCCTCCAAACATAACGATGGTCATTATGGCCAACAGTTCTATTTTTGTTTCATCAGACCAGAAGACATTTCTCCAAGAAGTACGATCTTTGTCCCCATGTGCAGTTGCAAACCATAGTCTGGCTTTTTTATGGCGGCCTTTCTGGTTATGTCGATATAGGACTTGTTTTACTGTGGATATACATACTTCTGTACCTGTTTCCTCCAGCATCTTCACATGGTCCTTTGCTGTTGTTCTGGGATTGATTTGCACTTTTGGCACCAAAGTACGTTCATCTCTAGGAGACAGAACACGTCTCCATCCTGAGCGGTATGACGGCTGCGTGGTCCCATGGTGTTTATACTTGCGTACTATTGTTTGTACAGATGAACGTGGTACCTTCAGGCGTTTGGAAATTGCTCCCAAGCTTGAACCAGACTTGTGGAGGTCTACAATTTTCTTTCTGACGTCTTGGCTGATTTCTTTTGATTTTCCCATGATGTCAAGCCAAGAGGCACTGAGTTTGAAGGTAGGCCTTGAAATACGTACACAGGTACACCTCCAATTGATTCAAATTATGTCAATTAGCCTATCAGAAGCTTCTAAAGCCATGACATCATTTTCTGGAATTTTCCAAGCTGTTTAAAGGCACAGTCAACTTAGTGCATGTAAACTTTTGACCCACTGGAATTGTGATACAGTGAATTATAAGTGAAATAATCTGTCTGTAAACAATTGTTGGAGAAATTACTTGTCATGCACAAAGTAGATGTCCTAACCTACTTGCCAAAACTATAGTTTGTTAACAGGAAATTTGTGGAGTGGTTGAACGAGTTTTAATGACTCCAAACTAAGTGTATGTAAACTTCTGACTTCAACTGTATTTGTATTAATGACAATTACAACAATACTGAATGAACAATGAACACTTTTATTTGAACTTAATTTATTACGTAAATAACATCTATTTAGTCTCAAATAAATAATGAAACATGTTCAATTTGGTTTAAATAATGCAAAAACAGTGTTGGAGAAGAAAGTAAAAGTGCAGTATGTGCCATGTAAAAAGCTAATGTTTAAGTTCCTTGCTCAGAACATGAGAACAAATGAAAGCTGGTGATTCAATATTCCAGTTCTTCAATATTCCCAATAAAGAAGTTTAGGTTGTAGTTATTATAGGAATTATGACCCGTCAACTATTTCTCTCTATACCATTTGTATTTCATATACCTTTGACTATTGGACGTTCTTATAGGCACTATAGTATTGCCAGCTTAATTTCGAGAGTTGATAGGCTTGAAGTCATAAACAGCGCTGTGCTTCAAGCATTGCGAAGTGCTGCTGGCAAACGCAGGAAAGTGCTGTTTGAATGAATGCTTATGAGCCTGCTGATGCCTACCACCGCTCAGTCAGACTGCTCTATCAAATCATAGACTTAATTATAATATAATAAACACAGAAATACGAGCCTTTGGTCATTAATATGGTCAAATCCGGAAACTATCATTTCGAAAATAAAAAGTTTATTATTTCAGTGAAATACGGAACCGTTCCGTATTTTATCAAACTGGTGGCAACCCTAAGTCTAAATATTGCTGTTACATTGCACAACCTTCAATGTTATGTCATAATTATGTAGAATTCTGGCAAATTAGATCAGTTTGCAACGAGCCAAGCGGCCCAAACTGTTGCATTTCACCATAGATTCTGCTTGCACTGAACGCATGAAAAGTGACACAATTTCCCTAGTTAGTATTGCCTGCTAACATTAATTTCTTTTAACTAAATATGCAGGTGTGAAAAAATATATATACTTCTGTGTATTGATTTTAAGAAAGGCATTGATGTTTATGGTTGGGTACATTTGTGCAAAGATTGCTTTTTTCCGGAATGCGCTTTTGTTAAATCATCACCCTTTTGGCGAAGTTGAAGTAGGCTGTGATTCGATGATAATTTAACAGGCACTGCATTGATTATTTGCAACGCAGGACAAGCTAGTTAACCTAGTAATATCATCAACCATGTGTAGTTAACTAGTGATTATTTGAAGATTGATTGTTTTTTTATAAGATAAGTTTAATGCTAGCTAGCAACTTACCTTGGCTCCTTGCAGCCACAAGGTCCTTTTGACGCTGCACTCGCGTACTGGTGTTCAGCCTGCCACACAGTTTCCTCGTGGATTGCAATGTAATCGGCCATAATTGGCGTCCAAAAAGGCCAATTACCGATTGTTATGAAAACCTGAAATCGGCCCTAATTAATCGGTCGACCTCTAGTGCTGAAGTACCCATACTTTTCTGTGCATGACATCCCATTTGAGGTGGGCCAGGAGTTTGTCCTGACCACCTGACCAGGGATACTCTGGCCTAGTTTCTAACTAAGAACCAGAGTTTTTTTCCCCGCTTCAGATATGTGACCAGGTAAAAACTCCTGGCCCTAGCTTTGACCTATGGAAGATGTCCTATGTGAAATCCTAATGGTATGTTGCCCCCCCACCCCCACTCTGTTGTTGTCAGGTACGACACCTCATAGACACAGGGGATTCAAGTAGGGAAATGCTCATCGAAATGGAGAATGTAGTCAACTCGTCAACACCCAAGCTCACCCGAAATGGTGAGTAGTGTTTTCATGAATGTTCTTGTATTCATGTGTCCCCTGATTAATTAAGCTATAATTTAAAAAAAAATATATGAGTAAATGTATTCAGATATTTAGATAAGTTCATATTATAACATTTTCATGAATGTCTGTTTTTGAAAGTTTCTTGTTTTTAGGACCTGGTCTTTATTGCAATCACTGAAATGTGACAATGACTTGCGTTCATCCTAGACCATTACCTGCTTGAGAAGCATTTGCTACGTAACATGAATGACTGAAGTCCAAATGCATGGTGTTTATCTGAAGGTTCCGTCCTAATAGTCCTTAACTGTAGAAACAAGCAACTGTCATGTGTGACTTAGGAATGCTGCTCTGTGGATGGACTGACTGATGGACTGATTTTATTCGATTTATTTTGTGTTCACTAACCTGGTGGAACGTCACTTGCATCGTCAATAAGGTTACTTACATTTTTAACAATTTGAAATGTTTCTGTGTGACATTCCCTAATCTCTCATAGGCTCTTCCGCCACCTTTATGACATAGGGTAGGCTGACAGTGACAATGGGACTAACATGGTCGGCAATTATATACAGTGCATTGGGAAAATATTCAGACCCCTTGACTTTTTTTTGTTACTTTACAGCCTTATTCTACAATTGAATTAATTGTTTTTTTCCCATATATTTACACATAATACCCCATAATGACAAAGCAGAAACCGGTTTTTAGAAATTTTTGCAAATGTATAAAAAAATACAAAACTGAAATATCACATTTACTTAATTATTCAGACCTTTTACTCAGTACTTTGTTGAGGCGCTTTAGGTAGCAATTACAGCCTTGAGTCTTCTTGGGTATAACGCTACATGCTTTGCACACCTGTATTTGGGGAGTTTCTCTCATTCTTCTCTGCAGATCCTCTCAAGCTCTGGCAGGTTCGATGGGGAGCGTTGCTGCACATCTATTTTCAGGTCTCTCCACAGATGTTCGATCGGGTTCAAGTCCAGCTCTGGCTGGGCCACTCAAGGACATTCGGAGACTTGCCCCAAAGCCACTCCTGCGTTGTCTTGGCTGTGTGCTTAGGGTCGTTGTCCTGTTGGAAGGTGAACCCCAGTCTGAGGTCCTGAGTGCTCTGGAGCAGGTTTTCATCAAGGATCTCTGTACTTTGCTCCATTCATCTTTCCCCCGATCCTGACCAGTCTCCCAGTTCCTGCCACTGAAAAACATCCCCACAGCATGATGCTGCCACCACCATGCTTCACCGTAGGGATGGTGCCAGGTTTCCTCCAGACATGACGCTTGGCATTCAGGCCAAAGAGTTCAATGTTGGTTTCATCTGACCAAAGATTCTTGTTTCTCTTGTTTCTTGTTTTCTCTAAGAGTCTTTAGGTGCCTTTTGACAAACTCCAAGCGGGCTGTCATGTGGCTTTTACTGAGGAGAGGCTTCTGTCTGGCCACTCTACCATAAAGGCCTGATTGGTGGAGTGCTGCAGAGATGGTTGTCCTTCTGGAAGATTCTCCCATCTCCACAGAGGAACTCTAGATATCTGTCAGAGTGACCATCGGGTTCTTCTCACCTCCCTGACCAAGGCCCTTCTCCCTCGATTGCTCAGTTTGGCCGGGCGGCCAACTCTAGGAAGAGTCTTGGTGGTTCCAAACTTCTTCCTTTTATAATGGAGGCCACTGTGTTTTTGGGGACCTTCAATGCTGCAGACATTGTTTGGTACCCTTCCCCAGATCTGTGCATCGACACAATCCTGCCCCGGAGCTCTACAGACAATTCCTTCAACCTCATGGCTTTGTTTTTGCTCTGACATGCACTGTCAACTGTGGGACTTTATATAGGCAGGTTTGTGCCTTTTCAAATCATGTCCAATCAATTGAATTTAACACAGGTGGACTCAAATCAAGTTGTAGGAACATCTCAAGGATGATCAATGGAAACAGGATGCATTTGAGCTCAATTTTGAGTCACAAAGCAAAGGGTCTGAATACTTGTGTAAATGAGGTATTTTTGTTTTTAAATTTTTAATATATTTTCAAAAATATCTAAAAACCCGTTTTCACTTTGTCATTATGCGGTATTGTGTGTAGATTGACGAGGAATGTATTTGATTGTATCCATTTTAGAATAAGGCTGTAATGTAACAAAATGTGGGAAAAGTTGTGGGGCCTGAAAACATTCCCAATGCACTGCATGTATGACTATGATCTCCAACAACCAAAAGTGGTGTAAAAATCTCCTGTTCACTGACTGTGCTCTTCCCCTCCCAGAATCCATAGCTCGCTCCAGCAAGCTGCTAAACTGGTGTCAGAGGCAGACGGAGGGCTACAGAAAAGTCAGTGTGACCGATCTCACCATGTCCTGGAAGAGTGGCATGGCCCTGTGTGCCCTCATCCACCGCTACAGACCGGACCTCATGTGAGTCACATATACACATCTGGATTAGAGGTCGACCGATTATGCTTTTTCAACGCCGATACCGATTATTGGAGGACCAAAAAAGGTTGATGCCGATTTAATCGGCCGATTTATATAACAAAAATGTGTTGCTTTTTTACAAAAGTATTTGTAATATTGACACTTACAACAATACTGAATAAACACTTATTTTAACTTAATATAATACAAAAATAAAATCAATTTATCCTCAAATAAATAATGAAACATGTTCAATTTGGTTTAAATAATGCAAAAACAGTGTTGGAGAAGAAAGTAAAAGTGCAATATGTGCCATGTAAAAAAGCTAACATTTAAGTTCCTTGCTCAGAACATGACAACATATGAAAGCTGGTGGTTCCTTTTAACATGAGTCTTCAATATTCCCAGGTAAGAAGTTTTAGGTTGTAGTTATTATAGGAATTATAGGACTATTTCTCTCTATACGATTTGTATTTCATATACCTTTGACTATTGGATGTTCTTATAGGCACTTTAGTATCGCCAGTGTAACAGTATAGCTTCCGTCCCTCTCCTCGCTCCTACCTGGGCTCGAACCAGGAACACATCGACAACAGCCACCCTCGAAGCAGCGTTACCCATGCAGAGCAAGGGGAAGAACTACTCCAAGTCTCAGAGCGAGTGACGTTTGAAACGCTATTAGCGCGCACCCCGCTAACTAGCTAGCCATTTCACATCGGTTACACCAGCCTAATCTCGGGAGTTGATAGGCTTGAAGTCATAAACAGCACAATGCTTGAAGCATTGCGAAGAGCTGCTGGCAAAACGCACGAAAGTGCTGTTTCAATGAATGCTTACGAGCCTGCTGGTGCCTACCATCGCTCAGTCAGACTGCTCTATCAAATCATAGACTTAATTATAACATAATAACACACAGAAATACGAGCCTTTGGTCATTAAAATGGTCGAATCTGGAAACTATAATTTCGAAAACAAAACGTTTGTTTCAGTGAAATACGGAACCGTTCCGTATTTTATCTAACGGATGGCATCCCTAAGTCTAAATATTGTTGTTACATTGTTCAACCTTCAATGTTATGTTGTAATTAATTACGGCCTTTGTTAGGAATAAATGGACTTCACACAGTTCGCAATGATCCAGGCGGCCCTGACTGCTTGCACGGAACGCAAGAGAAGTGACACAATTTCCCTAGTTATAAGAAATTCATGTTAGCAGGCAATATTAACTAAATATGCAGGTTTAAAAATATATACTTGTGTATTGAGTTTAAAGAAAGGCATTGATGTTTATGGTTATGTACATTGTTGCAACGACAGTGCTTTTTTCGCAAATGCGCTTGTTAAATCATCACCCGTTTGTCGAAGGAGGCTGTGATTCAATGAGAAATTAACAGGCACCGCATCCATTATATGCAACGCAGGACACGCTAGATAAACTAGTAATATCATCAACCATGTGTAGTTAACTAGTGATTATGTTAAGATTGATTGTTTTTTATAAGATAAGTTTAATGCTAGCTAGCAACTTACCTTGGCTTCTTGCTGCCCTCGCATAACAGGTAGTCAGCCTGCCATGCAGGCTCCTCGTGGAGTGCATTGTAATGCAGGTGGTTAGAGCGTTGGACTAGTAACCGGAAGGTTGCAAAAACGAATCCCCGAGCTGACAAGGTAGAAATGTGTCGTTCTGCCCCTGAACAAGGCAGTTAACCCCCGTTTCTAGGCCGTCATTGAAAATAAGAATGTGTTCTTAATCTGACTTGCCTAGTTAAATAAAGGTGTATAAAAAAAAAAAAAAATCGGCAAATCGGTGTCCAAAAATACCGATTGTTATGCAAACTTGAAATCGGCCCTAATTAATCGGCCATTCTGATGAATCGGTCAACCTCTAATCTGGATGTTGTTTTTCTGAACCTATTTCGCCTGTATTTATTATAATCCTCAATGTCTCATCTTTCAGAGCACATCGACTCCTCTCGATTTACAGCATTTCCCTCACTCAGACAACAAATGTGCAAAACTAGCCCAATTAGTGGGAGGGATGGAGGCATCTCCTTGTCGGGCGCTGTGCTCAAGTTTATAATGGCTGTCAGTCAAAACCCATACAGCGCTGTGAAACGGAGAACCTGAGCTCTGATGTCATGTATAGCATTTTATTGTACAGCCTCCGCGTTCCAATTTAGGCGATTACCAATGACAAAAGCTGCCAATTTCAATACATATACGGGATGGCGGGAAAGGGTTAAAACTGTCATAGTCCTTGGACTGGAATGTCCTATCTGCTGTGTTTACGACGTTGTTTGTTAGCAGCATTGGTTATTTATCGCCTGGCATTGGCAGTCCAGGCCTTGGTTCAGGACTGTATATCATACTAAATGACGTGACTGCTCACAGTCAAACTGCCTGTTGAGTCAGGGAAAAGGGTGTATATGCATGCGCGCACACACACACACACACACACACACACACACACAGCAGAGACTGACACATTGTCTAACGAGGGGTGAGATGGGGTTGTTACCCTCTCCTGGCTACACAGCGATTAGCATTATAACCCATTTGTCTTCTGACTGACCTTAACAAGCGGTTGTTCTCTGTTCTCCTCTGCTGGCTTTCATAGTCCAGATGATGGTGGGAGGATGATAGGGGGCTGCATGGATGGGGAAATATGCACTCACAATCACTCACAGACAGCTGTGATTGGTTCCCACTTCCCATCGCTAATGCTGCAGCACTAAACATACAAAGAAGGGGGGTAACATGCTAATGGTTTTAAATTGGTTATGTAGATAAAGGTGAGGTTGTATATAGATGTTTCAAGTATGCTAAATGTTTTTTTTCTTTTCATATGCAATGTTATCACCCACAACAATTGACATGCACATCATTAGTGGATGTGAAGATGTTCAAAACAGTAAGAACACATTCCTAATACCCCCGCCCCCCGCCCTCAGAACAGCCTTCATTTGTCGGTGCATGGACTACAAGGTGTCAAAAGCGTTCCACAGGGATGCTGTCCCATGTTGACTCCAATTCTTCCCACAGTTGTGTCAAGTTGTCTGGATGTCCTTTGGGTGGTGGACCATTCTTGATACACACGGGAAACTGTTGAAGGTGAAAAACCCAACAGTGTTGCAGTTCTTGACACAAACCAGTGCGCCCCTGGCACCTACTACCATACCCTGTTCAAAGGCTCTTAAAACTTTTGTCTTGCCCATTCACCCTCTGAATGGCACGTCTCAATTGTCTCAAGGCTTATTTGAAATCCTTCTCTATCCTGTCTCCTCCCCTTCATCTACACTGGTATGAAGTGAATTTAAGAAGTGGCATCAATAAGGGATCATAGCGTTCAACTGTATTCACCTGGTCAGTCTATATCATGGAAAGAGCAGGTGTTCATAATGTTTTGTACACTCAGTGTATAAAGATTATACAACCACAGCATCCACTGCTTAGTGTGTTTGTCATGTTTATTGGGGAAAGTCAAGTGATGTTTACATTCACAGTGCTGATGGTTGTGTTGACTCCAGGTATTTTCCTGACTCTCTCTCTGCCCCACAGTGACTTTGACTCCCTGGATGAGCGGGACCAGCAGAAGAACAATCAGCTGGGCTTTGACGTGGCCGAGAGGGAGTTTGGCATCTCGCCTTGCATGACGGGCAAGGAGATGTCCCAGGTGTCGGAGCCTGACAAGCTCTCCATGGTCATGTACCTCAGCCAGTTCTACGAGATGTTCAAGGACACAGTGCCCCCTGGGGCCGGAGGTGAGTACTGTATTTGGCTGGTTTTGTAACTTCGTTTTTTGGGGTGTAGGTTGAATGAAATGCTATAGCCGAAGTGAGTAAGACCTTTAAACAGTTTAACATTCACAAGGCGGGATTTCCATGATGCATACTTGGAGCATGCGCTGACCAGCTGGCAAGTGTCTTCACTGACATTTTCAACCTCTCCCTGACCCAGTCTGTAATACTTACATATTTCAAGCAGACCACCATAGTCCCTGTGCCCAAGAATGCCGAGTTAACCTGCCTAAATGACTATCGCCCCGTAGCACTCACATCTGTATCCATGAAATGCTTTTTTTTAATGATTTTTTAAAAACTTTTCCCCCCCTTTTTTTCTCCCCAATTTTGTGGTATCCAATTGATAGTTAGTCTTGTCCCCTACGGACTCAGGAGAGGCAAAGGTCGAGAGCTGCGCATCCTCCAAAACACATCCCAACCAAGCCGTACTGCTTCTTGACACAATGCCCGCTTAACCCGGAAGCCAGCCGCACCAATGTGTTGGAGGAAACACTGTGCACCTGGTGACCTTGTCAGCATGCACTGAGCCCGGCCCACCACAGGAGTCGCTAGTGCGTGATGGGACAAGGACATCCCTGCTGGCCAAACCCTCCCCTAACCCGGACGACGCTGTGCCAATTGTGCGCCGCCCCGTGGGTCTCCCGGTCGCGGCCGGCTGTGACAGAGCCTGGACTCGAACCCAGAATCTCTAGTGGCACAGCTACCACTGCGATTATGAAATTCTTTGAAAGGCTGGTCATGACACACATCAACACCATCATCCCAGACACCCTGGACCCACTCCAATTCACATACCGCCCCAACAGATCAACAGATGACGCAATCTCTATAGCACTCCACACTGCCCTCTCCTACTTAGACAAAAGGAACGCCTACATGAGAATGCTGTTCAACACCATAGTGTCCTTGAAGCTCATCACTAAGCTAAGGACCCTGGGACTAAACAACTCGCTCTGCAACTGGATCCTGGACTTCCTGACGGGCTACTTCCAGGTGGTGAGGGTAGGCAACAACACATCCGCCATGCTGACCCACAACACGGGTGCCCCTCAGGGGTGCGTGCTTAGTCCCCTCCTGTACACCCTGTTCACCCACGACTGTGTGGCCGTGCACAACCCCAACACCTAAACATCCTAAAGTTTGCTGATGACGCGACAGTGGTAGGCCTGATCACCAACGACAATGATACAGCCTAAAGGGAGGAGGTCAGAGACCTGGCAGTGTGGTGCCAGGACAGTAACCTCTCCCTCAACGTCAGTAAGACAAAGGAGCTGATCGTGAAGTACAGGAAACGGAGGGCCAAGCACAGCCCCATCCACATCGACAGGGCTGTTGTGGAGCAGGTCAAGAGCTTCAAGTTCCTCTGTGTCCACACCACTAAGGATCCTCCATGGTCCAAACACACCAACGCAGTCGTGAAATAGATTTGGCATCGGCACTGAGATCCTCAAAAAGCTCTACAGCGGCACCATCGAGAGCATCTTGACTGGCTGCATCACCACTTGGTATGGCAACTGCTTGTTATCCGACCTCAAGGCGCTACAGAGGGTAGTGTGCCAAGTTCCCTGTCACCCAGGACCTCTAAACTAGGCGGTGTCAGGAGGTAAGCCCAAAAAATGGTCAACTCCAGCCACCCAAGCCACAGACTGTTCTCTCTGCTACCGCACGGCAAGCGGTACAAATTCTCTAACTCTGGAACCAACAGGACCCTGAACAGCTTCTACCCCAAGCGACAATGGACTCTACCCCCACACTCACATACTTACACTGACACCCCAACACACACACATACTTCATGCACCCACACACAGGTCCCGTGTGGCTCAGTTGGTAGAGCATGGCGCTTGCCATGCCAGAGTTGTGGGTTCCATTCTCACGGGGGACCAGTTCGAAAAAATGTATGCACTCACTACTGTAAGTCGCTCTGGATAAGAGCGTCTGCTAAATGACGTAAACGTAACATGCATACATATTTTCTGCTACCTATATATAGCCATGTTATTTTATTTGATATGTTGTTAAAATGTTTTATCTTTAACTCTGCATTGTTGGAAAAGAGCACATTAGTAAGCATTTTACTGTTAATCTACACCCGTTGTCTACGAAGTATGTGACAAAAAAAAAGAAGGCTTTGATTCTATCTTCATTAGGCACCAAACAGACTGAACCGGAGAGTGTCCTACCTGAACTTGTCCAATGAGAAATACTTGTTTAAATTAGTGTGCCCTATTGAATGCGACCCTGGTGTACGGCCTTACATTCTCTATCTGTTACATTTTCAGGGGACCAGAACATGAGCCCTGAGGAGAAGGCTGCGTTGATCAACAGTACCAAGTCCCCCATCTCCTTCCTCAGCAAGCTGGGCCAGAGCATCGCTATCTCACGGAAGCGTAACCCCAAGGTCAGGACTGAAATCAATCAGTCAAATGGGTTTTATAAAGCCCTTTTTACATCAGCAGTAGGAAAAGCACAGTGGCCAGGACTCATGGCCCATTACATCACTGTCAGCGGTCTCATTCCCTTTAACACGGATTACTGTGTTTCTGTCATGTTTTAATGCTAATGTAGGAATCAGTAGGTGTCTGCCTGAAATAACCAGTGACATCATGTGATCAACAGGACAAAAAGGAGAAGGAGGTGGATGGTTTGGGGAAGAGGAGGAAGACCAGCCAGGCTGACAACTCTGAAGACGTGGGTAACACTTTCAAGGGTTCAAACTCAGACGCTGTACTTCGCTTCGGGGCTTTGCAAACTGAGAGAAACTGTCACGTAAACTTTATTCTCCGACTGGTCTCTTCCTGTCCATGTGTTTGTAACAGGAAGAGGTTTTGAGGGGTAACCGTGACGACAGGCCATCTAACAGTACTGCTCTGACAGAAAGGAAGATGAAGGAAGAGTCAGCGGCTGTAGGGAACCACAACAAAGTCAAGTCCATGGCCACCCAGCTCCTCGCCAAGTTTGAGGAGAACGCCCCCGCCGAATCCAAGGGCCTCAAAAGACAGGTATGGAGAGACTCCTATGTGTCTGGTGGGTGTAAGGAGTAGTCTTGCTTGCCTGGATGTGGGAAGAGACGACGGTAAACCTGTTTTAAACATGAGAACTGTTGCTTGGGATTTAGCTTTCCTGGATGGTAGATCACATGATGGCAGATCTGTTTGCACACAGTGTTGTGTTTGTCAAATAGTAAATATGCAGATCTATTTCATCTCACGGTGTCTAACATGACTAATAGTCTCGTGATGCTGAGTGTGTAGGAGCACTGTACAACTGTATTATTGTGTTGAACGCCAAGGCCTGTATGAATAAAGCTTCTCAGTGTAGGAGTGCTGATCTAGGATCAGTTTTCCCTTTTAGGTCATGAATATTTATGATATAAAGATGGATCAGCACTCCTATTGTGAGACGCTTTGTGAATACGGGGCCCAGAATGCTAATATTAACGGATATTGTTCCGTGGTACAGAAGTGCTGACTGGCTTGCTCCTCCAGGACTAGGTCGTGAATGGGTTTACAGGGCCAGTCCAAGACCTGATCCTGGGTCAGTCACCCTGAGAGGCCAGTACTGCTGGCCTGGAGCAGTGGGAAGGCTATGTGGGTTAGTGGAACACAAGCCACTATTGTTGACATAGAAAGACAACTCACAGGCAGCGTTCCAGAGTGTTGCCATTCCACAATTCCTGCTCGGGCTGTTTGTTTTGCAATCGCTACAACTGCTAAGATGGTTGATACTGAGGACCACTTGGTTAATGTAAATTGAATTGATGAAACGTTAGAAGTGAATAGCATGGCCCGGGTCAAGTGGCGTGCTGAGTGAACAAGCTTTGTGCACAACGTTTGAAAGATTTCTCTTTTGGTCACATATTTGTACAATGTAAAACATGATTGATTCACCAGTCTTTAGTTGCCATCTTTCCTAATGGTATAATAACCAGCTACAAATGGCTCATCAAAGACGATGATCATGTTGTTTAATAGGAGCTAAGCCCTACTTACGATGAGTCCCACTGGTGGTAATATTACATTGTATTCTGCTGCTGCTGCTGTGTTGAATTGAATTGTGTCTGTCGCACTAGAATGACTGAAAGATGAGCCTGTGTGTGGCTGTTTCCAGCCAGTGGGCTTCACTTTTTCACCCCATCTTTCACCCTTCTGCTCTTTGCATGAAATACTGATAATGTATTTGCCACAGTGTCCATATTACAGTTCTTAATTCTGTAGTCAATTATAAGCCTAAGATAGGTCCAGCTGGTACAATAATCATGCATGTCATGTTGTAGTCATATTACATTTTTTCCAACCGGCTTGTCTCCTCATGATTCACTTCCCTCTCTATTTTTCCTCTCTTCCAACATCTCCTCTCCTCCCACCGTGGATCATGACCGTGACTCATGGGGCTATTGCTCACCGTGTCCTGGTCTGTTATTGACCACTTTGGCTGTCTCTCATCTTCCACTCATCTTCCACTGGTCAAAGGGGGATTCTCTGCCCAGTTTGGGTCTCGTCCTGGCGCTGCCCCCTCCCCCTGCCTCCCTGGACCCCCCCAGGGAGCCTGTTCGCCTCGCTCCGGTCCCTGCATGGAGACAGGTAAAGAGTGGACACCTCACCTCCCTCCCCTAGACCCTAGTCTAACCCCTGGATGTCCCTAAGCAACCTTCTCTCTGCTGTGTTTGACAGTAGTATAGCTTTGTGTCCAGATTGTAGCTTACTAACTGTTATTGATCATAGACATAGCACGTCTTGTTTTCTGTAGACTTTGGAGTGATGAAACCAGTAGTTTTGATTTAGTTAATGACAACAACAACAGAAAAGGTCAGAGTGTACGAGTTGTTAAACTTCTGGATCTGATCGTTTTGTGTGTGTTGCCAGAATAAGCAGCTGTGTGTGGGTGCCGCCCGTTGACTTTTTAGCCCAGACGGTGTGTGACGTCATGTTTTCTCTTGTCCCGTGTGGATTATCCCTCTCCATCTTCTTCTCCATCTCCCTGTCCCGATGTCTCTCCCTCTCTCCCTTGTTTTCTCTTGTCTCGTGTGGATTATCCCTCTCCCCTATCCCCTCTCGGACTCCCTCCGTATTGTCTCAGAAACGCACCCAGCAGCAGGAGCAGCTCAGCTTCCGCTATAAGGAGAAGGTCAAGTGTCAGACCCTACCTATCAGAGGGGAGCAGGTACTGCTGGCCTGGCTGACGCTGTAGTAGTCCCTGCCTAGTAGGCCATCTCCCCTCTCCAGCTTACCAGCTAACCATGCTATCAGTGCTAGCCACTAGCTAGCCTAGCATCTCATGCCTTCATAGACAAACATGCTTTAGCTGAGCTCAGTTAGCTTAATTGTGCTAATAATCAAAGATGTAGCTTAGTTAGCTAATCGTTGTAGCTTCTTTGTCGTTTCTGTGTAGTTCTTTTTAAACGATAGATGCGGAGTCTAATAGTTTGAGCCACATGGCTAGTTCAGAGCTGTGCTTGATTGACCCCTGAAAGCTAATCCTCAGTTCATTTGCTGGATATAGTCTGCAATTAAAAAATCTAGATTTTCTGTGGAAATATTATTTAACACACCATTAAGCCATTAAAGGTAGACTCAGCGATTATGATGTCGACGCAGAAAGTCAACAGCATAGTGGATCAGTTTCCACAACAACTAAGAGTGTTGAAGCACGAGGCTCAACTTCTCTGCTGTTTTGGTGCCCTGCCTACCACACTGTGAACCAGGCCCCCAGTGTCCGGTCTGGAGTGTGAAGTCACAAGCCCTGCTGGTCGGCTACTGCTTAGAAACCCAGCGGTGCCAAAAGCCCTGGTCTGCCCTAGAAAGCCTATGAAAATTGCGATCGGCAGAACGGCCAAACAAGTAATTTTTAGACTGCTGTTTTGGGCTCTAAAATGTGTTTATTATGATCAAGTTCGATCCCCACAGTGAATTATTTAAAAGTTTGCTGTAAATTGAGATATTTAATTAAATACTGATCTATTCTGACTACTATATTTGCCGTCACACAGGACCACATACTGACAGACCAATCACAGGCCGGCAGGCTACGAGGAGGTTCAGGCTACGAGGAGGTTCAGGCTACGAGGAGGTTCATTCACACTCTTTGCACGTGTCTCTCAGGCAGGATGTAAAGGACATCGATCATGATCCTTTGCTTGTTAGGGCCACTTTCACCATGATCCTTAGCGATTCATTTTTTGTTGTTGTGCCGTTCAGCCCCATTCAGCAATATGGCGCTTCAAATTCAAATACTTCCGGCTTCATGCGCCGTCGGTAGTTTTCCATAGGAATACGTGTATGATGTCTTGCATCTCGTTCATCTCAATATCTCCGGTGCTGCTCGTGGCAAAGTAATTTAGCTAAGTTTACCTTTAACATCTAGACTGAGTACCACATTTCCATCTCACACACTCATTTTCACTGATTAGTACTCCTGTTTTAGTAGCTCTTTAGACTCACATAAGTATACTCTCGCTCTCCACAGTATTTCATGCTTTCCTCATCACGCGATTATTATTTCATTTAATTTTCCCAATCCTCTTTTTCCCATTCATCCACAAGGTTTTTGTGCCTGTGTTTTTCTCCCTTCAACTTGCAGATTTCTCTCATGCTTGCTAACTGTATTATAACTAGAGTTGGGAAATGTGGTTTATTCGCCATCATTTTCCACATGCATCCAGTGGGTGGTCTTTGTGCGCTGTGTGTGTCCTGGTGTGTCGTTCAACAGTGTTGGCGTGAGTGTTTAGTGTAGTAGCATGCCCGTGGTAGTAATGGGAATGAGTGTGTGGGTGAGGGTAGCCCTGTAGCAGATGGTTGTTTTAGCCTAGTGGATGTGAATCATGAGTTAAATTGATATTAATATGTAAATGTGTGTGTTGACTTCAAAAGTGAATTCGGATGAGGTAATATGATACCTGAATGGTATCGATTTTATGTGCGTGTTAAATGGTGGACGTCGGTGACACCAGCAAGTGACGGCCTGTCCTCCTCTCCTCACTCAAGCCAAGAAGCGGTACAGAGTGGTGCTCGGGCTCACGGAGCTGCCCTAAGAAAACCATTCTGCTTTCCTCCACCTCCTCGCTCTCTCTTCACTCACAGGTGACCAGTCTGTGCCCTACCAGGCCAGACATACTACCCTGTCCTCTTCCTTGTCAATCCAATACCTTTCCTCTCAGGTCTTACCTTTGTATAAGTTCTCCAAATGTGCTGTCAAAGTAGAAAGCTCGACTCTTCCTCCCCTTCCTCTTAGAGAACTTCCAATCTAACTAAAATAAACTGTATCTAGTCTTAGTTTACATTCTTCTCGTCAGTGGGTTGCTTTTTGTTAACTTTAAGAGGGTTTTGCTTATGTTGTGGCTGACCAGTGTGTAGATTGGGGCCTTGTTGCCATACTTTCTGCAGTGGAAGATCTGATACTGTACATGGCATGCTGCGGTTTGCTTATGAAGGCCTAGATCGGAGAAACATGATCCTAGCTCTCAGTGGTCAGTATTGAAGTGTCTGTGTGTGTGTGTGTGTGTGTGTGTGTGTGTGTGTGTGTGTGTGTGTGTGTGTGTGTGTGTGTGTGTGTGTGTGTGTGTGTGTGTGTGTGTGTGTGTGTTCTTAAGCACTGTGATAGAGAAGGTTTGGAGGAGGAAGAGACCACACAGAACCAGACACCTCAGGCTCACAGGGTAACAACCATGGTTGCATGGGCCTGCTGTAATCCGTACTAACCCCTGGGGAACGAACAACCCAGACAGAGTGTGTGTGACTGGGTGTCTCTACGGATTGTGTGGGGGAGAACGGAAGGAATTGTTGTGGGCAGACTAATGATTGGGACGAACAACAATCAAAGGGTAAGCAGGTGACGACTTCTGCCATTTCAGGGCTAGTTTCATTTGGCCACGGTTGTTGTTTGTTCTCTTGTACCATAAGCAGTGCTTCCATGCTAACTCATATACAGTATGAATACATGATATGTCTGCCCTTTTTGTCGTTAGTGGTCTCATATTTCATAGCCTTTCATAGGGTTTTAGGCCAACCCTACCAGCTAACTGCATCAAACCAGTGTCATCAAGTTTTGGGACAAACAGACTGTAAACACACACAAGGCTTACCTTGGTTTGCTCTGCAGAAATGGGAACCAATGCAGCTTGAGGAGCCAGAGCCTATTCACATCCCTAGCATTCAGGAGAGGTCTGCCTGGCTAATCGCTAAGTTTAAGGGTAAACCCGAGAAACCAAAGGTGAATACCAAACCGTGCTGTCTAGAATCAGTGAATCTGTTATCTGGAAGTGATAGGCCTACTAGATATGTTGCATTTTTGAATAGTTTGTGTCTTTTAGTGTTGTTTTACTCCAGTACACATCATCATTCTGATCATTCTCATTCCTGTTGCCTTCTCTAAACGGTCCCATTTCTCTGTCCTCTCCCTTTCCCCCCTGGAGCTTAAGAAAAAGCCCTCGCGTTTCTTTATAGAACAGTGGCACCTGTCAGCCAGAACCCTCAGCCAGAACACACAAAACCTCCTCTCCTCCCCTGAAGCTCTTGGACAGGTATCCTCTCCTGCCTGGGGACTGAAGACCTGCAGTGTGGAGCTGGCACTAACAAACCTCTGCTTCCTGGGAACACCACCACCTTTAGAGTGATTTCCATAGATTGGCTTGATTAGAATTATACAGCACTCATCTCTGAGATAGATCTACTGCCATTAAGGACTGCTGCGTTGTAACATTTCTCTGACTGCTAACCTCACAAGTTGACCTAGACTGAGTTTGCCCCTGTGTTTCTACTGCATGGCAAATGGAGATCAATAAAAAATAGTTGATTAGTGATGTGAAGGTGCAGCAGTCGCGCCACCCTTGTTAGTATGCATAGGTCAGGCAAACCTGTCACGTAAAAATCACTTCAACCACTAACGCAAACCTCAACGGTCTTTCCTGGTTAAATAAAGGTGAAATAAAGTCAGGGTCTTGTGTGGAGTACGGGATGTTTTGTGGAACAGCACTAAAAATACCAGTGCATGGCTAAACTCTGCCTTTCCATTCCTATTCTATTCTTTTGTAATCTAATAATTCCTTATTCTGCAGGAGATAGAACCGCTGCGCTCTGATGACCAAATGCCGCTACATGTCCTTAGTGTACAGGAGAGGGCTGAGCAGCTAGCCTCGCAGTTTCAAGGCAAGCTGGCAAATTCACAGGTGATACACAGTACGCCAACAGCGCCCGATAGCCCCGAGTCCAAGTTCCAAGTCAAGGACTTTACGACTACCAAAGAACTGGTCTCTGATCTCTAGTTACTTTACAGTATATCATGACTGTCAGACGGAGTGATAAACTGATCAATAAAAACCACTTAGGTTTCGATTAGTCTTACTGTTTACTCAGTATCAGTCATTACTGTTCTGTAGAATTGGAATATGACCCAGTCAAGGGAATTTCATATCAGCTTTTTTTTTACATCTTTCCTAATTTCTCTTTTCTCTAACCAAGTCATCCTGCCATAACTGTCCTTTCTCTTCCCTCTTTTTTCCCCCTGGAGTCCATGAAAAAAGCCTTGCATTTCTGTGTACAAAAGAGGCACCTGTCCCACAGCCAGAAGCCAGAGAGCCCCCTCTCCTCCCCTGAAACTCTGAGACCGGTAGCCCCTCCCTTCTGGGAAGATTGACAGTTCAGATCACCCTAACACTCACTGGCTCTTGGAGATGGGCCAAATAACTCACTGCCTGGCCTGTGATATGTAATTGAACTGATATCCAATGTGTGTCCTAACAAGCAAGCTCACACTGCATACAGGAATGGTTCATATTATGTATAATTGTAAAAACGCATGTGCCGTTTTAGTCAAAGATACTACTCAGATTACTGTGGTGAAAAGTGGGATGACGCTGAAATGTGGAAGAGAATGTACTGTAGTCATAGCCATATGATTGATTTATGTTCCAATAGATTGCTGTAAGTAGTCCCTTAGGTGTGGCCTGCATTGCATTTCAGTTTTGTGGTCTTTGTGCTTAGGGGAGTCCTTGCCTGATGTTTTGGCATCAATACAGTTTAATATGATCCTCATGTTGATAAGCCCTGTTCTGTTCCAACTGGGCTGGTGTAATCATGGCTCAGAGATGTGCTAATAAATACAGCATGGTATATTTACAGTAAATCAGCCATACTTTCAAATATTTCAATCTCTTTTGTATGGCTTACACTGTGCTAACTGACCTCAATTCTGTCTCTCTGCAGGATAAATGTTATTTTGGGATCTTTGTTGATGTAATCCCGGCCATTTTAGGGTTTCAGCTGAAGCTCGTTTGACATATTACAGTGAATCTCTGATCTTTTGAATGTACACAGTTGATCCTAACTTCCTGTGTCCACGGTGACCAATTATCTTTCTTATTTTATTAGCCGAAGTGTAGCGCAGGAAACATTAACACCATAAATCTGACTGTGTGTGTGCGTGCCTGTGTGCATGTGTATATGGGTGTAAGCGCATATAGCCACAGTCAAAGTCCAGGATAATACTCAGTCAACAGCTTTCACTCCTCATTAAAGTAATGGTGTGTATACATCACGTGTTTTATTGGCTCAACTCAAATAGGCTTTCTGTCGGACACTGCATGTGGTGCGGTGTGGGTAATGCCTTTATTTGTGCCAGTGAGGGTTCAAGAGTTGTATGCAGTTGGTTTGCACGTATTTCTCTTCTGTTGAAGAGAAACACTCATTCAAAGCATTTCATTGGGTGGGGCTGGTGGGCCGATCAACCAAACATGGCTTAGTTTCCGTCTCATGATCAGTTGAATATTTTTTCCCAGTGCCCTTTAGTGCCTTACATAGTGTACTACCTCACCTCCCATCATAGTTTACCCCTCTTCCTCATACAACTCCAACTCTGCCATTTTAGTTTTGCTCACATTCCTTTGCATGTCTTTTCTCTCATCCTTAAAGGGATACTTCGGTATGTTCGCAATGAGGCCCTTTATCTACTTCCCCAGAGATCAATGAACTCGTGGATACCATTTGTATGTCTTGGCATGCAGTTTGAAGGAAGTTGCTAACTAGCCTTAGCATAATGACTGGAAGTCTATGGTATCGTCTAGCATGCTAGGAGATACCATAGACTTCCAGTCATTGCACTAACTCTAGTTAGCATTGGCACGCAAACCTACCTCTTAACTTCCTTCATACTTGACACAGATGATTAAAAAAATGGTATCCACATGTTCTTCTGACTCTGGGGAAGAAGATAAAGGACCTCCATTGCGAACGTCCCGAAGTATCCATTTGTCTTGGCATGTCTTTCTTTTTCCTCTCTCTTTGTCTTTCTCATCCTACTGTCCTTTCTTTGTCTCTCTGCCTTCGATAGAGATATTTAAAGATGTACACAGGGGAAGTGAGCTTATTGGCTGAGCAGATAGCCAATCAGCTTCAACCTCAGGAGGAACCTAAGCCCTTACTTGACAAGTGGGAATTGGTAAGAGCCAATGGCATCGTAGGAGACTAGGCATGTTGTAGACCCAAGAGTGAAGTGACTCCAGCTAGGGAACGTAAATGTGGTGTTTGGTGACGATGAGTGTAACTAGGACTTCCTTCTAGTTCTAGAGACGGATTGTAATTGCGTGTGTGTCTTAGGAACTCTGTGACCAGTGTTCTGTGTGTGTGGAACATTTGACCCCACTTAAGCATTGTCCTTTTGTGGTGGTATCCAATGTGCTATAATCTCAGGTGTTTCTGAAAATGTTTTGCCTGGTGTTTAAAAAAAAGAAATTAAAAAATTTCAGCGGTTAATTCACAGCCGTAATCTACTAGGTTGTGAATGGTTTGATATCAATGGGACATTTGATCCCATATCCCCGAACTCTCGATCAGTTCGATTTTTCCCACTTAGTTGTGAAGCCGGGGGCTTCAGGAAAATGGCTTCCCACTCTCCTCATCTCTCTTTACCTCTCCCCAGCTCCTAATACTGTCTCCTCTCGTCCTCTCACCCTTACAGGGTTCCCTGAGGAAGGAGTTCCCCCAGAACATCGGGGGCAGTGACGTGTGCTTCTTCTGCCAGAAGCGTGTGTACGTGATGGAGAGGCTGAGTGCCGAGGGCAAATTCTTCCACCGGAGCTGCTTCAAGTGTGACTACTGCGGCACCACACTACGACTTTCATCCTACGCCTTCGACGTGGAGGACGGTGCGTGGAGGAAGACCCTACTTTAAGCCACCTGTTGTGGTCACTATGTGTAGTGTGCTTTTCGTTCAGTACAGATATGTTTGTGCCGTCTTCCCATTGAATGACTGTAGGAGTTGGTAACATCATACAAACAGTTCTGGGATCAGACTAATACAAATGTACACTGAGTGTACAAAACATGAAGGAAACATGCTCTTTCCATGACAGACCAGGTAAATCCAGGTGAAAGCTATGATCCTTGATGCCACTTGTTAAATCCACTTCGAATCAGTGTAGATGAAGGGGAGGAGACAAGTTAAAGAAGGATTTTTAAGCCTCGAGACAATTTAAGACATGGATTGTATATGTGTGCCATTCAGAGGGTGAATGGGCAAGACAAAAGATATAACTGCCTTTGAACGGGTTATTTTAGTAGGTGCCAGGTGCACCGGTTTGAGTGTGTCAAGAACTGCAACACTGCTGGGTTGTTCACGCTCAACAGTCTCCTGTGTGTATCAAGAATGGTCCACCACCCAAAGGACATCCAACCAACTTGACACAACTGTGGGAAGCATTTCGAGTGAACATTTCGTCACCTTGTAGATTCTATGACCCGATGAATTGAGGCTGTTCTGAGGGAAGGTGTTGCTAATGTTTTGTACACTGAGTGTACATGTGAATAGATACAGCCTGCATACACTGTTGATATGTTCACAAACATCCCACTGAATGACACAATCACTTTGTTTTGACTAAATTCAAACAGGGCATAGACATTTCTGACACACAATACGATCAATTTAGACTCGAAGGAACCTGTTACATGATGAAGACACTGTAAAAAGTGTTGACTCATAGACACACACACACACACACACATACTATGCCAAGCTTTGTCCTTGTGGTTGTCCTTGTGGTTACAGTAGGAGTCATCATATTGTCCTCAGTGTCTGCTGCAGGATTTATTCATTTTCTCTCACTGAGTGTCACAAGGCCTCTCTTGTGCTCATGGAACAAGTAGCAAATTGTTTGCAATGACAAGAGAGGCTGTTTCTCCCAGTTTTAGTTTGTGATCCCAGTCATCCTACTGGCAGAGCAGACTCCAGAATGCCCAGTAGGAAATGAGGGACAAAATGTTGTCTTTCTATGTACAGCATTCTCTCACACAGGCTTTCACCGTACTGAAGAGTATGCAACAGTCAGATGAGGTTCATGCACTCTAATCTGCAAAAGATGTTTGTTTTGCACTGGTTTACTACTTCTCTGTTTCTGTCTCCTCTCCTACAGGGAAGTTTTACTGCAAGCCCCACTACTGCTACCGCTCGTCTGGTCAGGCTCAGAGGAAGAGGCCGGCACCGACTCCTGCTCTGCTCAATGCTAAGGTACTACTGACCCATCATCTCTCCACCCTCCACCACCCCACACACACACGCACACACACACACATACACAAACACACACACTCTTTCTCCCTCTCTGTCACCCTCTCTCTGTCACCCTCTCTCTGTCACCCTCTCTCTGTCACCCTCTCTCTCTGTCACCCTCTCTCTCTGTCACCCTCTCTCTCTGTCACCCGCTCTCTCTGTCACCCGCTCTCTCTGTCACCCGCTCTCTCTGTCACCCGCTCTCTCTGTCACCCTCTCTCTCTGTCACCCTCTCTCTCTGTCACCCTCTCTCTCTCTCACTCTCTCTCAATTCAATTCAAGGGGCTTTATTGACACGGGAAACATTTGTTAACATTGCCAAAGCAAGTGAAATAGATAATATACAAAAGTGAAATAAACAATAAAAATGAACAGTAAACATTACACTCATAGAAGTTCCAAAATAATAAAGACATTACAAATGTCATATTTTGTAAATTTAGTGTTGTAACGATGTGCAAATGGTTAAAGTACAAAAGGGAAAATAAATAAACATAAATATGGGTTGTATTTACAATGGTGTTTGTTCTTCACTGGTTGCCCTTTTCTTGTGGCAACAGGTTACAAATATTGCTGTTGTGGTGGCACACTGTTATTTCACCCAGTAGATAAGGGAGTTTATCAAAATTGGGTATTTCTCAAGTTCTTTGTGGATCTGTGTAATGTGAGGGAAATATATGTCTCTAAAATATACATTTGGCAGGAGGTTAGGAAGTGCAGTTCAGTTTCCACCTAATTTTGTGGGCAGTGTGCACAGTGTGCACATAGCCTGTCTTCTCTTGAGAGCCAGGTCTGCCTACGGCAGCCTTTCTCAATAGCAAGGCTATGCTCACTGAGTCTGTACATAGTCAAAGCTTTCCTTAAGTTTGGGTCAGTCACAGTGGTCAGGTATTCTGCCACTATGTACTCTCTGTTTAGGGCCAAATAGCATTCTAGTTTGCTCTCTTTTTTCTTAATTCTTTCCAATGTGTCAAGTAATTATCTTTTTGTTTTCTCATGATTTGGTTGGGTCTAATTGTGTTGCTGTCCTGGGGCTCTGTGGGGTCTGTTTGTGTTTGTGAACAGAGCTCCAGGACCAGCTTGCTTAGCGGACTCTTCTCTATTTCTGTAGGTGATGGCTTTGTTATGGAAGGTTTGGGAATCCCTTTCTTTTAGGTGGTTGTTCAATTTTACGGCTCTTTTCTGGATTTTGATAATTAGTGGGTATCGGCCTAATTCTGCTCAGCATGCATTATTTGGTGTTTTACGGATATTTTTGCAGAATTCTGCATGCAGTGTCTCAATTTGGTGTTTGTCCCATTTTGTGAGTTCTTGGTTGGTGAGCGGACCCCAGACCTCACGACCATGAAGGGAAATGGGTTCTATAACTGATTCAAGTATTTTTAGCCAGATCCTAATTGGTATGTCGAATTTTATGTTCCTTTGGATGGCATAGAATGCCCTTCTTGCCTTGTCTCTCAGATCGTTCACAGCTTTGTGGAAGTTATCTGTGGCGCTGATGTTTAGGCCAAGGTATGTATATTTGTTTGTGTGTTCTAGGGCAACGGAGTCTAGAGGGAATTTGTATTTGTGGTCCTGGTGACTAAACCTTTTTTGGAACACCATTATTTTGGTCTTACTGAGATTTACTGTCAGGGCCCAGGTCTGGCAGAATCTATGCAGAAGATCAATGTGCTGCTGTAGCCCTCCTTGGTTGGGGACAGAAGCACCAGATCATCAGCAAACAGTAGACGTTGGACTTCAGATTCTAGTAGTGAGGCCGGGTACTACAGAGTGTTCTAGTGCCCTCGCCAATTCGTTGATATATATGTTGAAGAGGGTGGGGCTTAAGCTGCGTCCCTGTCTCACCCCACTACCCTGTGGGAAGAAATGTGTTTTTTGCCTATTTTAACCACACACTTGTTGTTTGTGTACATTGATTTTATAATGTCGTATGTTTTTCCCCCAACACCACTTTCCATCAATTTGTATAGCAGACCCTCATGCCAAATTGAGTCCAAGGCTTTTTTGAAATCAACAAAGCATGAGAAGACTTTGCCTTTGTTTTGGTTTGTTTGTTTGTTTGTCAATTAGTGTGTGCAGGGTGAATACGTGGTCTGTCGTACGACAATTTGGTAAGAAGCCAATTTGACATTTGCTCAGTACATTGTTTTCACTGAGGAAATGTACGAGTCTGCTGTTAATGATAATGCAGAGGATTTTCCCAAGGTTGCTGTTGACGCATATCCCACGGTAGTTATTGGGGTCAAATTTGTCTCCACTTTTGTGGATTGGGGTGATCAGTCCTTGGTTCCAAATATTGGGGAAGATGCCAGAGCTAAGGATGATGTTAAAGAGTTTTATTATAGCCAATTGGAATTTGTTGTCTGTATATTTGATCATTTCATTGAGTACACCATCAACACTACAGGCCTTTTTGGGTTAGAGGGTTTTTATTTTGTCCTGTAGTTCATTCAAGGTAATTGGAGAATCCAGTGGGTTCTGGTAGTCTTTAATAGTTGTTTATAAGATTTTGTATTTGGTCATGTTTTTGCTGTTTGTTCTTTGTTATAGAGCCAAAAAGATTGGAGAAGTGGTTTACCCATACATCTCCATTCTTCCTGTTGTTCTTTGTTTAGTGTTTTCCAATTTTCCCAGAAGTGGTTAGTCTATGGGTTCTTCAATTACATTGAGTTGATTTCTGAGGTGCTGTTCCTTCTTTTTTCGTAGTGTATTTCTGTATTGTTTTAGTGATTCACCATAGTGAAGACATAGACTCCGGTGTTCTGGGTCTCTGTTTTTGCTTGGACAGGTTTCTCAATTTCTTTCTTAGGTTTTTGCATTCTTCATCAAACCATTTGTCATTGTTGTTCATTTTCTTCGGTTTCTGTTTATAATTTTTAGATTTGATAGGGAAGCTGAGAGGTCAAATATACTGTTTAGGTTTTCTACTGCCAGCTTTACACCTTCACTATTACAGTGAAACATTTTGTCCAGGAAATTGTCTAGAAGGGATTGAATTTGTTGTTGCCCAATTGTTTTTTTGGTAGATTTCCACACTACTCTCCTTCATCTATAGTATTTAAAAAAAATATTATTCAGCTCCTTTGGCATTGATGCCTCATGATTGAGCATAGCTCTGTTCAAGTGGAGTGTGACAGAGCTGCAGGAGTTGTGACCCGTTTTTATGGGGGAGAGAATGCTGTCCCCTCCAGGCAGGTGTTTGTCCCCCTATGTGCTGAGGGTGTCAGGTTCTTGTCCAGTTCTGGCATTTAGGTCGCCACAAACTAGTACATGACCCTGGGCCTGGAAATTGTTGATCTCCCCCTCTAAGATGGAGAAGCTGTCATCATTAAAGTATGGGGATTCTATTGGGGGATATAGGTAGCACACATGAGGACATTTTTCTCTGTTGAGATAATTTCCTTATTAATTTATAGGCAGGTGTAAAATGTTCCTGTTTTGACTAATTGAATAGAGTGGGTTAGGTCTGCTCTATACCAAATTAGCCTACCCCCTGAGTCTCTTCCCTGTTTCACACCTGGTAGTTTGGTGGATGGGACTACCAGCTCTCTGTAGCCTAGATGGCAACCTGTGGGCCCGTCTCCTTTACCCCATGTTTCTTGTAGGATGACAATGTCTGTATTTCCAATTTCTTTTATGAAGTCCAGGTTCCTGCTCTTTCGGCCAAAGGCAGATGACCTCAGACCTTGTATATTCCAGGATGAGATAGTAAAAGCTTTGTGTTCCATATTGTCTAGTGTTGTTTTTGTATGGTTTAGGGCCGGACCATTACAGTAGGTGTGAGCAGAGCATGTTGAGCATCTACATATCACTTAGGTCGGAGGATGGGGTTTGGGGGGGTGTAATAGTGGGGGTTGGGACTGTTGCTCTACTCACGGCCTGGGCATATGTCCTGCTATCATGTTGAGGTCCGTGCCACAGGGGTGGGGGGCATGGGGTGGGCAGAAGGGGCATAGGTATGATATGGGGGGCCCTATATAGATTGTGGCCAGGGTTCGCTTGGGGTCTTAGCTGGTTGGGGTGTGGCTGGTGATGGTGTGGTCTGGGTGTAGGTCCTCTTGGCGTGGGTTCTCTCAGTGCAGGTCCTTCAGGAGGGGGTCTTGCAGGTCTGGGAGAGGGTCTCGCTGGTCTCGGCGGGGTGTCCGTTGCTCTGTTGCTCCTGTGTGAAGTGCTGGGGCTACGGTTGAGGGTGACATCCTTCAGGGTCCTGGAAAAAGTTGGGATGGCTGCCTTGTAGAGGTGGACCTGGTCATAAAGGCTGTTCAAGTCCAGGGTGGAGTGGTGGGCCAGGTAGACATGAGGTTTTGGGGCACAGTCTCGCGAAATTCTTGCATTCACCAGCTGTATGGTGGCAGGGTAAACGCTTCTCGTGGTATCAGGTTGATATAACCACTTGTGCGCTGGGGGAAGTGGAATAAGCTTTTTCAATCACTCCCTTGAGTGCTGTGGCCACCCTTTCCTGCTGGGCCCTCAGGTCATTTGTGCCCGTGTGAATTATGATGTGGCTGGGGGCCCCTAGTCTGTTCTCTGACAACAGCTCCAGGGCATGCCTAGTGTTTGGGCACCAGAGCTTAGCCACTTTGTGTTTTGGAAAAAGTTTTCCTCTTGAATATATTTGACATTTAAGTCAATGAGGAGCACAATCTCTGGCTTTTGTTTGTCCTCAGTGGATGTGTGGGGGTTGTTGAGAGCAATCAGGGGAGTTGACAGTGGGGGCTGTTAGGAGGGTTGGTGGGTCCTGTCCCAATGTTGTGTTGGGGTCCGGGTCTGGGGTGGGCTGTTCTGCTGGCTTCTCCGGGGGAGTGTCATGCTCTCTGTCACACCTCAGGTTTCTCACCTCCTCCTTCAGTGCCATGTGTGACTCTTTAAGTTCTCTCACCTCCTTCCTTAGGGCGGCCAGCTCTCTCAGACGGCCGTCCATCTCCACCTTCTGCCCTCCGGGTCTTGTTGGGGGGGTGTTGTTGTGCTGGTCTGTTTTGTGGGTTTGTTCTGTCTGGATTGTGTGGACTAGCTCTCTGAGCTCCACCATGTCTCTGTCCAGCTCTGTGAATTTATCCCTCTCAATGATGGAGGAGCAGTGCACTTCCCAATCTCTCTCACTCACACACACACTGGATCTGTTTCGTAGGATAATCAGGAAGTGTAGGATGTGTATTGACTCCCTCCTCCCCTCCACTTCTGTCTCGTCTCCAGGACAACCAGGCGTCCTTGCCCGCGGCGGTCACCGTGGACTCCCCCGGGAGGGGGGCGATGGCATCCCCTTCCCCCACCGAGCGCCGGTCCTCAGGTACTCCCACTACCCCGCTTTCCTCAACTCTAGCTGTGGTGCCACTGCCCCGCTTGGCCCCGCTGGCCCGGGGGAGGGGGGAGGGGCCCCTGCGCACCCTCCGCCGGACCCTGTCCTGGACCTGCCACCAGGTGGCGCTAAACCCCCTCGACTCGCCATTCCTTTGTACCTACTGTATCTACCTCCTCTGCTGTTTCACCCTCAACGCCCTGCTCAATCTCCTAGCATGACGTGTAGCATGATGTACTACAGTACCCACAATGCTTTGTATAACATATCCCGTCTCCCTATGACCTCTATGACTTCACTGCACCAACTAATGACTCTGAGGGAAACTGTATAGATCTAAGCTAGCATCCTCTATCCGTCTTTCGTATAGCTTGTTGACTTGCTGTCCTGTTGATGTAAATCTTGTGATTCTTTGTGTGTAGTGTTATTTATTTCTTGAAGATGCAGCATTCCCTCCCATTCGCATCCAATTTGGGATTGATTTTAGCTAGTAAAGTAGCCCGGCCGGCAGCTAGATTTGAAACAAATGGTGCATCTTCTTCTTCATTTCTCGGCCTGGAAATTAAAATAACAGTCAGGCAAAATGATGAGCCTTCACTGTTTGCTTCTATGGTTTTTAAGACCATTATACTCAAGTTACCTTTTCTCAGTGACTTATAGTAATTTAACAGGTTATTAGTAATTTAACAGGTTATTAGTAATTTAACTGGTTATTAGTAATTTAACAGGTTATTAGTAATTTAACTGGTTATTAGTAATTTAACAGTAACCTGTTGAATTGTAACCTGCAGTTATGTACATTACATGTCGTATTTATATACATTTATGATATTAAACATGTTATATTACTCAAGAAATAAGTTGAGTGTGCTCTTTTGCCTGCCTGTGCTTTAATCGATGGCCAAACTTGTGATTGTAACCTGTAGTGGCCTGTGACTTTCTTAGCTTTACCTTCTCCTTTTTGACCTGCTGACTAGAGCGTGCCTGTATTAGTGCTTGTGATTGGTTCTCTGTAAGCTTTACCTTTTCACCCTCCTATCAGAGCAGCCCGAAGCCAAAAGCTAGTGCTTGAAACAGTGCTTGTGATTGGCCCCTTGTGAGATCCACCCTCCCTCTCCTCTCTGACCGTACCATCAGTGGCTGTCCTGTCTGTCCTCCTGCATTCCCACCTTCTCTCTTTGCATACGGACACCTCCGCTGCTTTTCATGAATGCTACAATTCTCTTGCATATACTGTGGGGTCATAGATGTAATAGCTGAACCGTGTAGCTTGGTATATCTAATGTCAGGCGAATGATCTAAAGTGGGACGTTTGTATCTAAGATTACTTTAATAGGTCATCTGTAGGCCTACTAGGCCAGTATTATAATTAAGGTAAATATAACGCTTTCGTCTCCCAACTACTAGCACATTTATACTTGGAACTAATATATATATATATAATATATATTATAAGATATAGGCAGGCCGCAGACATTACATATATTTCCTGATAATGGCAATGACCTTGATCATCTCGTAACACATGCTGACCTTTGGGAATCCCTATCATTTGTATTATAGTCTTTAGAGTTTAGTGGAATAAAATGAATTGGCTCAAGAATCTATTGTCTCATGATGCAGACAGTGTAATTGCCCTCTAAATGCTCCCCTGTGATACTAGAGTTCTGCATTCTTCAGTTTCACTCATCTGACATGAACTGTCACCACTATCACCAGCTCATAAAAACAAATCAAATATCACACTCACTACCTTACCACACCATGCTTTGGTGAGTGTTGCGTAAGGTCATTGCTTACAACACATTGTCTGTTGGTAAGTTTCTCTCTCCCTTAACTTATAAGCCACATTTACAATTTTAAAGAACTATGTGCCATGTAGATGCGGTAAAAAGGTAAATGGAACACGACCCAAACCATTTTCCCAAATGCGTGGGCATGAGATCCCGAATCCCCTCATTGCTCACCAGCAGAATTAGCCATCATTTAGGCTGTTGTTTATACTGTATGTGTATTTCACAATATTTGAGGTAAAAATCTGAGTTTAATGCTTGTATGGATGTCAATATATGTTCATGTCATCATCACTTATCAACTGCATTGCAGTTAAACTACTTTGACTACCGCGACCAATTTATGTATGCTAGCTATGCTACTAGCTCATACGAACGGGAGTTAGCATTTAGCGGTCACTTCTAAATGTTATGCAGTGAAAATAGCCAAATATATCAAAATCTGACTTTAGTAACCACATTGTGGGCCTTTTACAATATACACTGAGTGTACAAAACATTAAGGACACCTTCCTAATATTGAGTTGCACCCCCCCTTTTGCACTCAGAAGAGCCTCAATTCGTCGGGGCATGGACTCTGGTGTCAAAAGCGTTCCACAGGGATGCTGGCCCATGTTGACTCCAATGATTCCTACAGTTGTGTCAAGTTGGCTGGATGTCCTTTGGGTGGTGGACCATTCTTGTCACGAACCAGCTCAAAGTTCGAAACAAAAAGGGGAGACAACGTGGAGATAAGGAATAACAAAATATATTTATTAACTAAAGTAAACTAAATACAATTATCAATGGTGTGTGTAGTCAGTAATCAGTAGTGTAAGTGAGTGGTTGCGTGCATAAATGTGATAATGAGGGGTGTTGAAAGGTGCCAACGCAAACAAACAAAAACAGCCACAAAAATGCCACGACCAAAATCTATCAGTGTCTGCATGGAGAGAGTCTCCTCAATGAATGGGGGAATTTATCCTGGGACACACCCGAGCCCAGGTGTGTCCCATTTGGCTGACAACTCTCCCGGCTCCGCCCACCGACATCCTATTAAGGAAAACACGAGCAAAGGGAAAGAATTTGGCAGACAGAGTGGGAGGGTCATCACACTTAATACATACGGGAAACTGTTGAGTGTGGAAAAACCCAGCAGCGTTGCAGTTCTCGACACAAACCTGTGCGCTTGGCAGCTATTCCCATATCGCGTTCAAAGGCACTTCAATCTTTTGTCTTGCCCATTCCCCCTCTGAATGGCACACATACACAACCCATGTCTCCAATTGTCTCAAAGCTTTAAAATCCTTCTTTAACCTGTCTCCTCCCCTTCATCTACACTGATTTGAAGTGGATTTAACAAGAGACCTCAATAAGGGATCATAGCTTTCACCTGGTCTGTCATGGAAAAAGCATGTGTCCTTAATGTTTTGTAGACTCTGTGTATAAATCATTACGGATTTGACGAATATCCACTTTGTTATATCAGGTTTGTTGAATGTGCCTCTGACGGCATCAGTGTCCTGTGTTCCATTGACATCTTTACCGCATCTCTGCTATTGTATAATCTCACCTCAAATTTAGACTTTCAGTGTCTGTCAGCTTTAAGAGTTGCTTCCTAGGATGGGAAACAGGCAAAGTAGTACCAACCTTTAACCCTGTTGCATATAGAATGTTATATTATATAATTCTATAAAGTATAAATAATATACACTATATATATTGGATTTGTGAGACACTGTAGGAAACAAACATTTATGCAATAAATTATTAGAATGGCTGTGTTTTTGTCTGTTTTTCCTAGAATCTAAAGAAATGTGTATATTAACAAAACAAAAAAATGTCTCAAACGTGACACAAATCAGTTGATAGAAAATGAGTCACAATAAATCCGTGCTCAACTATAGTCATGGAAGAAACAAGGATGGAAACGTGATTATGGAAAAGATCTGGTTTCTGGTAGCTAGCACGTTGTTATGCATTAGGCACAGTATACTGGTCCGATGGTATAGTGCAAACCTTGAGAGTAGTTGCGGAGGAGCATAGCCCCAGTTTGAATGAAAGCTGAGCCTTGCATGGCTCTTGCGCTGCTGTATCCCTCTAGCTCCTGTCCTCGACCATGCTACATATGATTTCTCAGTTGCCTGTCTGTATTCTCTCCCCCTCCGCCCTTGCCCCTCCGCGGTCCACCCCAGTCCCGGAGGTGAACGGGCTGCAGGAGCCCAGCCTGGCTAAGCGTCTGCGGGGAACGCCGGAGCGCATCGAGCTGGAGAACTACCGTCTGTCTCTGCAGCGGGAGGAGGACCTGGAGGAGGTGCCCGAGGAGACGCTGGCCGAACACAACTTAAGCAGTGTGTTGGACAAGGACGCGCACGCAGACCTGGGCTCCAGGTGAGACCATAGAGAAACAGTCAACTCTGCATGGGGTGACCCGTGGCAACAACTGTTGAATCTCAGCAATTTAACATAGGCCTATATATAGTAGTGTACACAAAGCGTGGCAGATACTTAAATGATCATTTTATTATTGCATGTTCGTATGTGATGATCGTTATGGTCAGTGGTTTTCTAGTATTGGATACATACAGTGCCAGTAAGTGTTGGTGTGTATATATCCCCTTCCATGATGACTCCAACCTTGCCTGCGCTAACTTGCACCTCCCTCTCTTGCTTTCATACAGCAGCTCTGAGTCTGACATGGAGGAGGAGGACCAGGAGGAAGAGGAGCAACATGAGGAGGAGGAGCAGCAGGACCCCCCCAGCCCCTCAGACCTGGGAGGAGTACCCTGGAAGGAGGCTGTGGAGCTCCATGCCAAGCTGAAGACTGACAGCGACCCAGGGGCTGAGGGAGAGGACGGTGAGGGAGAGGACGAGACACATGGTCACATCGCTAGGGATCTAGAAGTGGAGGAGGAGGAAGATGACGAAGAAGAGGAGGAGGACGATGAGGCGGAATCGACTGATGGTAAACATTTATTTTTTTGAAGTTTCACAAACATCTATGCAGTTTGTCTGTGGTTTTCAGATGTCCTGTTGGTGTGCCGATCCTTATTATTCTGTCCTGATTCAATGTGAAGGTAGTGATATGACATTTATGAATGTAGCTGCTGTTTCTAGGTATTCAGTCAGTGGGTTCTGAGAGGTAGCCTCCAGTAAACTGGTGTCAGAGACAGAGGGATGTCAATGTTTTCCCTATGAGGTCTTCCTCCTCCTCATGTGTATGTGAGCATTCAGTCTTCATCGCAGCTCTGTGACAATTTATCGCAGAACAGACTGAATCTGCTTCTTATAGAAAAGTGTACCTTTTTCACCTGTCATTGTAAAGTCATTGTTTTCCTCATCTTCTCCATTTCTCTTCCTCCCTCTTCCTCTCCTCCTCTTTCCCACCATGTGTCTCCCTTCCTGTGTGTGACGTGTGTGTGTGTGTGTGTGTGGGCGCGTGTGTGTGTGTGTGTGTGTGTGTGTGGGCGCGCGTGTGTGTGTGGGTTATTATGTGGGCGATGTCTCCCCCAACTGGTAGAGGGGGAGTACTGCCCGTGGGAGCTGGAGCTCCAGTCAGGCATATGGCTGGAGAACCTCCAAGACGAAGAGGATACCTGTAGATTTAAAGGTAGCACCACTGCCTGTGGATGAGTTTTGCAGTTTGTACACTGAACAAAATAACTACGAGTGAAGAAACCTCATTAATTTGTTTCTTTTTACCCCTTACCCTGTTGCATATAGAATGTCACCCTTTCTCCTGAAGTGTTTTGTTTGCATTATTATGTTGTCTGATTTGGTTATGTTTGCAATATAGTACGATTTTGAAGAGATTAAGGACGATTATTTTTCATTCTCTGTTTTACATTTTCAAGCTGAAATATGACTTCCTGTTTTACCCTAACCCTTTTAACGTTTTTCAAATTAACTTTTTTTATTTCCTTTCAACTTCTGTACTAATCGACTAATACTAAGAAAATGTACCGAGTCAGTTTTAGTCATTACAGTTTTAGCATGACAGAGAGTGGTGTGATGATAAACATTGTTAAAGTCTTGAGACTTGGTGATTTTCTATTTTTAAATATATATTTGTTCCTAATGTAATACTTTTACTGTAAAGCTGCTACTCTTGTTCCAGGGTGCTAGTGCATGCAGCGTCCACCTTCCTGGTTGTGGTATATCATATACAACTCTACTGTCTCCTACTGGTCTTTAATCACCTCTCTGCCTTCTCTCTCCTTTTCTTTCCCGTTCTGTCCTGTCTGTTCCCCTTTCCCTTTGTATTCCCACCCTACTTCCTCAACGACTGTCTCTCCTCTACTCTCTCTCACCCTTCTACAACCTGCAACTCAAATCCACACACACCACCATCACACATGTATGGTCCAACCCCTACACCTCCATACAGCCAGAAACCTGCAGATCCAGCAGGTGCTGCAGCCTGTGGATCCGACGGGCATTAAGAATCTCAGACGAGTCTCCGTACTGTCAGAGGGGGACAAGGAGGAGCCTCCTGCCTCGGCCTCCCAGCCATCCACCATGCTCACCCAGTCCCCCTCCACAGGTAACCCAGCCCAGAGGAGCTGATCCCTGGGTACACTCCCAGACCTGGCCCCGTGGCTGTGGGTCTCCAGGTTGAGGGAAGAGACCAGTGTTTCTCATCAGGCCGGCTACTTCTGTGTGTCTGAGCCAGGAGGAGCCACCCTGTTAACCCCAAAATTAACAAACATATTGTCTATAATCGTCTGTGAATTGTTTTGATTGCCCTGCTTTATTTTCTGTCTAATTCTTGTCCAGCCTTTTATGTTGTGTCTAATTGTTATTGCGGGGGTCTGGGGTTGTGACTGGTGGACAAAGACACCGGTGTCACTGGGTCAGGTCAAAGGTCAACAATCACACCCCGGCTTCCTTCATTTTTTTTTCTCATTTTTTTTATTCTGTCTAGTTTGGCTTTATTTTGTTCTGTTGTTTCTTTCCCATGTGTCTGTTGTTTTACGTTCATTTCCTATCCCAATGTTTGTTTTGAATGTAGCCCCCGCCCACACATCCGCTCGTCATGAGGCTGTGCGAGTCTGGTTGGAGTCGGTGTCCGGAGGTAGTGCAGAACGATATATGTGATCATTCTATATGATGATCCCTATATACTTTAGCTCGTAACTCTATGCTACTGTATACCGGCCTTCCTTAGAGCATGGCAGCACACACTCACACAGACCCACACTCACAAGCATGCATGCTGGAATGATGCCACGCAGCAGAGGGTATCTCTCTTGTGGTGAAGCCAACACTTGCACTACCTTTACCACTTCACTCACCACCCAACCCCGCTTCCCTGTGCATCGGACTATACAGTACCTACAGCAAATAGGAGTAGAAGGGGAGACGAGTTGCATAAGGTGTTCTAGACTTGACACGTTTTTATAGCGGCAAGCACCATCAAGAATGTAAGAGAATGAACTCCCGAGTGGCGCGGTGGTCTAAGACACTGCATCTCAGTGCCAGATGCGTCACTGCGGGAGACCCATGGGTCGGCACACAGTTGGCACAGCGTCGTCCGGGTTAGGGGAGGGTTTGGCCGGCAGGGATGTCCTTGTCCCATCACGCACTAGCGACTCCTGTGGTGGGCCGGGCTCAGTGCATGCTGACACGGTCGCCAGGTGCACGGTGTTTCCTCCAACACATTGGTGCGGCTGGCTTCCGGGTTAAGCGGGCATTGTGTCAAGAAGCAGTACGGCTTGGTTGGGATGTGTTTTGGAGGATGCGCAGCTCTCGACCTTTGCCTCTCCCGAGTCCGTACGGGAGTTGCAGCTACCGTAACTACCAATTGGATACCACGAAATTGGGGAGAAAAAGGGTTAAAAGTAAAAAATAAAAAAAAACGATTATTCTGCCTGGGGATGGGTATAGGTCATGTTAAAGCCCGTCGGAGGTCAGGATGTGTTAGGGGTTGAGAGTCAGATCATTCACAGCGTGCCAGGCCAGCCAGGGTAAAGCTTTCTAAAAGCTGTGCTGATAACACATTAGAGCTGTTGCAGGTCTATGGTAGTCTGCCTCTGCCTGCACAATGGTGTCACTAGATGGGGAATGAATGTGGGCGGAGTTGACAGTTAGAGCTCAGTCATTTCTCTGGAATAGTTGTTTTCCTCTGATATTAACAGTTGCATGTTTCTGAGGTCGGGTGACTCCCATTTGAAGCTTTTTGGAGGGGTTTCGTTCTTGACACACAAAAAAACATACAAACTAGTAACTCTCTCCCCTACACGTATAGTGTATCGAGCTCACAAGGACGCTTTGGAGGAGGGATACTTTTGCTTGTCCACTTCGACATGGGATGCCATTAACCCGTTTTGGTTGTGCAATTGCTTGATGCAAGCGTCATGTTTTGCAGAAATGGATCAGTGCATGTCTCATACCACTAATCATGCCATGATATATGCTCTTCTTTTTGTTTTATTGTTTATGTGTAGCTATCTCTAAATGTTATAATGACGTGTCTGTTAATATCTTACCACAAATCTCTTTTTTATAGTTTGTCCCAGAAGTGTACCTCTCCTTAGCCTAGTCTGTAACAGTAGTAGTTGTTATAGCATAGTTTTTAATAATCCCCTTTCGTTTGCTTGTATCTCATTCCTGTTCTTCACGCTTCAAATTTACCCAAAGGCATTTTCTTAAGTATTTGTTTAATAACACTTTGTTTCTTATCTTTTTACTCTGAGGTCAGACATGGAGAGGGTTCAGATTAGGGTTGCTCCACCTTCAAAAACCAACAAGAAAGAGGATTTTGACACCCACCCTCTCAAGTTGTTCTGAAATCGTTTCTGTAGTTAGAAACAGATGAGATTCGCATTCCTGCTACATTATTTTGTTGAAATATAATTTTATCTCAAAAAAATTAAGCTAATTGTATTGCAGCCAAATTGGCCATTTAAATGTATAGGAATCAAATAATATTCAATAAATATACTACCCAACATCCTATTTGGACCAAACTTTTTTTCTACCAATGTGTAAGACATGGGTAATCAAAAAATATATATTTTGAAAACCACCCACCCACCCACCAACCCCAACAACCTGTATATTTCTGACAAGTAGTATGGAGCTGCGGCTTGTGGTATTGTTTTTAATACTATGTAATGTATTCCCAGTGGGTTTTTTTGTGTGTGTGTGTGTGGGGGGGGGGGAGGAATTCCTCATGTATTTCTTATTGGTTGAAAAAAAGTTTGGCCTAAATTGGATGTTGTGTGCTATATTTATTGAATGTCATATGAACTATACATTAAAATGGGCCATTTGAATGCAATCAGTAGCTTAATTTCTCAGAGATCAAATTATATTTAAACAAAATAATGTTGTAGGAATACTTATCTTATCTGTTTCTAACTGCAGAAACCTTTTCAGAACAATCTGTGATCGTGGGTGTCATGACTTTCTGAAATGACATGGAACGACCCGTTAGACCGCTTGAACCTAACTGAAAGCTCAGTTGATACCCCTGTTTAACTTTATCTCTCCTGTGCCCTCAGAGCCCTGTGAGGATGATGACCCGGAAGCAGAAGTGGGCAGCCATGATTTTGAGCCAGGCACCGAGATGGACCAGGGTATTGAACCAACTTATTCAGCAAATCTCTACTATTTTGTATCTAATACTTTATTGAGGGTTCACAGAAGGCTTATTAAGTACACTGTGCTTAATGAGCTATGGTGACTGATTTTGTCTATATTATTACAGAGGACATTCCCTCTGATGCGGAGGCTGAGGCTCGTCTGCACCAGTCAGAGCTCAGTGATGCGCTTCCTGAAGAGGACAAGAAGTCGCAGAGTCAGGGGATCGCCTATAGCATTGAACAAACTAGTGTCAGTCCGGTGAAGTTAGTTGGGGAAGTTGCGCTCTCACCAGTCAAACCACTGACTCCACAGCCTGATTTACAGGTAAGAAATGTTTCCCTCTCATCTACTTGTTAGCCATTAGTTCTGTGGTCTTGGCATTTAATGAGTTCGTCAAAGTCTAAATGCTCCTCTTCCTCTGCTCGTCTTCCAGATGTCTCACACGTCTCCTCCCTATCTGGTCAAATCACCCGGCATGCGCTTTTTCCCAGATCCCTTTGCATCGGAGAACATCACAATACCCCAGAGGACAGTTCAGACTCCCAACGCCAAGAGCCCCCAATACGCTACCCCTGCCCCATCCCCCATTCACTCCCCTCTTCAATCCCCTATTCGCTCCCAGCCTATCCCACTGCCTGAGACGGTCACCCCAAAATCCCCTGTCAACTCTCCGCCCTGCTCCTGCCCCTCGACAGGGAACCCGCTGTCTCCCATCTGTGCCCAGCCGCTGCCCTGCCACGAGCCCTCCTCACCCCTCACCTCGGACTCCCCTGTCAGAACTCAGCCTGTCCCTGCCATCACCTCCACGCCGCTGGCCAAACCAGACTCCTCTGACAGGACTACCCCCGAGCCTCAAAAATCTCTGAACCTCACAGACGAAACCCCGGTGAAGAAGACGGACATCATCGAGGAGTTCTGGCTGAAGAGTGCCGAGATCAGGAAGAGTCTGGGTCTCACCCCACTGGACCGTAGCAGCAGCAGCAGCAGCAAAGCCCCAGAGAAGTGTCCTGTTACTGTGGGTAAGGTGCCCACTCCGGACTCCCCCTCGACCAAGTCCTACACCCCAGAGGATCTCTCGGAGGAGCTTAGGCCTTCCCCTTCTCCCTTCACCGGTCGCTCGGTCATTCGCAGGCTGAACATTACGGTGGAGGGCCAGGTCATCTCCCCTGCGGAGCCCAAGAGCAATGGCTCAGATCGGAGGGACCTCAGCAGCAGCTCCGGCCTAGGCCTCAACGGCAGCACAGCCACCAACCAGACCAGCCAGGCGGCCAGCGACAGCTACCACACTTCCGACTCCACCATGCTCACCCCGCCTTCCAGCCCCCCGCCTCCCCCGCCCAACGAAGAGCCAGCTACTCTCAGGCAGCAGCAGAAGCACCAGGTGTCCTGGGACAATGGGATCGATGGCCCCACTACACCTGAGCCAGCCAAGGCGGCACCCACCAAGACCAACAGCCCTGTGCCTGCACCGAGGACCCAAATCAGCCCTGTGTCTATGCCAGTATCTGCGCCCAAGCCTGCCCCCAGGACTACACCGGTCACCTCGCCGGTCACCTCGCCGGTCACAGCTCCGGTCACTCCATTGGTGGTCATGAGACGGGAGAAGAGCAGCAAACCACGTCGGGAGGAGGTGAGGAAGTCATTCGTGGAGTGTGTGGCGGAGATCCCGTTTGCGGACGATGTGGAGGACACGTACGACGAGCGGACGCCGGACACAACCATGGACAGGTTCTACACTCCGCCCAGCAGCAAGCCCAACAGGGAGAGAGAGAAGCGTCCCCTGCACCTGGCCCTGGCCATGGAAAACGGAAAGCCCATTTTCCCTGTGAACCAGCAGGCCTCGAAGAGCCAGAAGGCCCAGCAGTTCTCCCCTGAGGCCAAGGAAATAGCAGAGGAACGGATGAGAGCCAGAGAGAAGTCCATAAAGAGCCAAGCTCTGAAGGAAGCCATGGCCAAGCAGCTCAACAAGATGAAAGAGACGGACACGGCCAAGGGCGCCGCCGCTGCGGCTAAAGTGGTGTGGAACGTGGCCTCATCAGAGACTTCCGGGAAAAGTACTAAGAAGTCATCCGGTTCTCCAAAGACGTCTGCAGTGAAATCTCTTGAGTCGAAGAAGGCTGAGACTCTACCAGAGCGTTTCTTTAGCAGTCAGGGTAACAAGAGTCTGGACAGCTCGACCGTCTCCTCCGACGGCTCCGCCTCGGGGGGCAAGAGCAAGAAGCGCAGCTCGCTTTTCTCACCGCGCAAGAACAAGAAGGAGAAGAAAGCCAAGAATGAAAGCCAGCTCTCCGTCAAGCACGGCACAGACGAGACGCCGTCGCCGCCCAAACACAAGTCCCTGTGGAAGGTGGTGTTCTCGGGGTACAAGAAAGACAAGAAGAAGAATAAGGACGACAAGTCATGTCCCAGCACGCCATCCAGCTCCAACACCAACGACTCCGGGAAGAAGCGATTGTCGCCTCTCGGCAGGTCGTCAGGTGAGACTGACAGAGAAACACAGGATGTCATGGAGTCTATAGTTTACCATGGTTTACCATGGCCTGTAGTTTACCATGACTTGCTTAGAGCACGGCATTTAGTTTTGATGTCGGTCTTTGGTTATATGTTCCTGGCTAGTTATTTTAGTTATGGTCACATCAAGTCCAGAGAGAAATAACAGTTAGTTATGCTGTCTTTGTTTTTTCCATTCCAGATTTGAAGTCGCGCAGAAACCTGAGCTTCTCTGAGGACTCGGATCTGTCATGTGATGATGTGCTGGAGAGGTCTTCTCAGAAGTCTAGGACAGATGTGAGTCATGCTTGTCACTCAAGAGTTTTATTTTCATCCATCACCGGTTCACACTTGAAAACCTCACCCCAACTGTGGTCATTTTTTTGTGTTTCATATGCTGTTTTAAATCCTTTATATTCCAAGCGGCATACGGACATCTTTGACCTAGTGTCAGGCATTCAGAAGGAAACGATAAAGGAGGAAAAAGCGGGGGAGAGAAAAAGGCAAAAAATAAGGGAAAGGGAAAAAGAAAGAGAAAAGGAACGAGAAAGAGGTCGGGACCTTGATCGAGTCATAGAGGAAGAGGAGGTACTACACTAGTTGCTACAGCGGGATGAATGCTTTTGAATTTCAAACAAGCATAACAATTCAAATGTTGAATGTAAATTACTATTAATTTTTGGGACTATATTATGCTCAAGCACAGCAATTCTTCTTTTTAACTGAGTTATTTTCTGGTTAGAATCCCAGACACCCTAACTCAACCTAAAAATGTATTATAAAATGATAGGATAGGTCTGAAGCTTTTCCATTCCATTTTTTGACATTTTGTTCTGTCTGCAAGCAAAGTAACAAAGTATTAGTATAGTATTGGTATTAATAGTAGGGATTGATTGAAGTTCAATGTTAAATTAAAATCTCCATACCATCATATCAAAGCCAATATGACACCAATGTTGATGAAAATGGTCAACAACTCTACCTGTGTGAAGCTAGCCGCAATAAGGTTTACCCACAATAGTGGAATTTGCGATTGCCTTCCAAATAAAAGCCCCCCATTGAAAGTTCAACAAAATACAATCATTTGTTAATTTGACAAAGTATAAATCAGTTGAAATCACACTGTGGACGTATTAGACTTTGTAATTGCATTGGGGGCATACAGACCGTGTACACGGATATACAAAACATTAAGAACACCTGCTCTTTCCATGATAGACTGACCAGGTGAATCCAGGTGAACGCTATCATCCCTTATTGATGCCACTTCTTAAATTCACTTCAATCAGTGTAGATGAAGGGGAGGAGATTGGTTAAAGAAGGATTGTTAAGCCTCGAGACAATTGAGACATGAATTGTGTATGTGTGCCATTCAAAAGGTGAATATGCAAGACCAAAGATGTATGTGCCTTTGAACAGGGTATGGTAGTATCTGCCAGGTGCACCGGTTTGTGTCAAGAACTGCAACGCTGCTGGGTTTTTCACTCTCAACGGTTTCCTGTGTGTATTAAGAATGGTCCACCACCCGAAGGACATCCAGCCAACTAGACACAACTGTGGGAAGCATTGGAGTCAACATGGGCCAGCATCCCTGAGGAACGCTTTCGTCACCTTGTAGATTCCATACTCTGACGAATTGAGGCTGTTCTGAGGGCAAAAGGGGGGGTGCAACTCAATATTAGGGAGGTGTCCTTAATGTTTTGTACACTCAGTGTATATGCACTGTACAGACTAACCTATGGATGTTGTACCCATGTAATGGATTATCAGCCTACCCAGTGACACTCACAGAACTGGGTAGAGTTGACACAAATGTTAGTGTCTTAGCTCGAGGGTGAAAAAAAGAAACGTGCAGCCAGGGGGGACACTGGGACCGAGTTTGGAAAATCCTGATCAAGGACAGGAGTAAAATTGAATTCGTTTTACTTGTATTAGTGAACAGTCAAAATATGCAGTGTCTGGCAAAAATAAATCTTCAGTAAAATGAGGCCCACACATCGGACTTCATTTGCGTTCATTACGCTGAAATAGTTGAAATTGAAAAGTGTTTAGTCCGCTGCTGCTCTGTATCTGTGGTGGTTTATCCATTAGAATAGATGGAGCTCAGGGCCAGAGGCAAGCATTCCTCATGCTAACCTTTTTTAAACACTGTTTTCAGACTCTGAACGTGTATCGGAGCCTCAATGGGCATGGCGGGCATGGCAAACATGGCTTCAAACATGACTTCAGTCATATTTTGGACCCAGGCTCCAAGACTGAATATGTCTGATGGTACAGCATGAAACATGTTTTTAGCTCAAACAATTTAACAAAATGTAATTTCATGTTCGTTAACAGTGGATCTTTTCACTACAAGGGATCTGGCCCTGTGCCGCTCATTGAGGAACATCGGGGATCATTTATCCAGAATAGTCTCAATTAGTTTTTGTGTTCTGTGGTTTGTTTAGTGATTGTTGTTTTTTAGAGACGTTGAGTAGTTTAATGACAGTTCTGTGGAGTGAAATAGTACCTTTACTTCTCACTGAAATACTAGGTAGTCTACTGTATGTTATTGTCACTTATTTTGGTCTCAGACCCCTCTGCTAGTAACAGTGCAGATTAATCTACACTTAACAAAAATATAAACGCAACATGTAAAGTGTTGGTCACATTTTTCATTAGCTGAAATAAAAGATCCTAGAAATGTTCCATACCAACAAAATACTTATTACTCTTAAATTCTGTGCGCAAATTTGTTTACATCCCTGTTAATGAGCATTTCTCTTTTGCCAAGATAATCCATCCACCTGACAGGTTTGGTGTATCAAGAAGCTGATTAAACAGCATGGTCATTACACAGGTGCAACTTGTGCTGGGGACAATAAACGGCCACTCTAAAATGTGCAGTTTTGTCACACAACACAATGCCACAGATGTCTCAAGTTTTGAGTGAGTGTACAATTGGCATGCTGACTGCAGGATTGTCCATCAAAGCTATTGCCAGATAATTGTAATGTTAACTTCTCTACTATAAGCCGCCTCCAACGTCTTTTTAGAGAATTTGGCAGTATGTCCAACCGGCCTCACAACCGCAGACCATATGTATGGTGTCGTGTGGGCGAGCAGTTAGTTGATGTCAACGTTGTGAACAGAATGCTCCATGGTGGCGGTGGGGTTATGGTATGGACAGGCATAAGCTACGGAAAACAAACACAATTGCATTTTATCGATGGTAATTTGAATGCACAGAGATACCGTGATGAGATCCTGAGGCCCATTGTCGTGCCATTTACCCGCCGCCATCACCTCATGTTTCAGCATGATAATGAAGCTGAAAATGTCCGTTCTTCCATGGCATGCATACTCACCAGACATGTCACCTATGGAGCATGTTTAGGATGCTCTGGATCGACGTGTACGACAGTGTATTCCAGTTCCCGCCAATATCCAGCAACTTGACACAGCTATTGAAGAGGAGTGGGACAACATTCCACAGGCCATAATCAACAGCTTGATCAACTCTATGTGAAGGAGATGTGTCACGCTGCATGAGGCAAATGGTGGTCACACCAGATACCAACTTTTTTTTCCCCCAAATCTGTATTCCCAGTCATGTGAAATCCATAGATTAGGGCTTAATTCATTTATTTCGATTGACTGATTTCCTTATATGAACTGTAATTCATTAAAATCTTTTAAATTGTTGCTTTTATATTTTAGTTCAGTATATTTTTGAGCAAAGCCTTCTCATTAATATAATCAGCTGTTGTGCGTCAATGTTTTCTTCACGTTGTCTCTGGTTCACTTAGGTATCTATTTAAATATAAATTGTTTCAGTTCAATGTTTGATGAATAATTCATGGTAGTAATGTTGATTCACCACTCATCACTGCACCCTCATCTTTGTTTTGATGGGGGGTGGGGGGTGGGCTTTTAACATTGCCTGTTTGATTGTACCCATTTAATCATTCCATTTGTTTGTTTTCTATTTTCTGTTTGTTTTGTTTTCCCCAAGTCTGTTTATGTCCCTCACGCATTGGCGTTCAAGAGAGCGTACGCCACCAAGGTAGTGTGTACATACATGTCCATTGGCCCATGTCATATTACCCCAGCGCATGCGCCAACCGTTGCACTACTACCCTAACCATCTACGTCCATTTTGCCACAGCGGCCACCGTGACCGCAAAACTAACCATTACTCTTCAGATGCATGCCACAGCCCCCTCACCCTCTGCTGGAGGTCCAAACTACTGCACTCCTCATTCTTCTGGTCACAATGAATGACAACTTTTTGATATGCCTACCCGTGCTGTTCCTCCGTCTGCTCCGGTCTGTTGTCGATCAGCTTATCTTTTGTCTGTACTGGTCGGATGTTAACCCACTGTTCTCCAGCGCTGCTATCAGATCCACTTGGATTCCAGCTACCTCTCCTTGTTGCAGTCTGCTCCTTTTCTATACTATTATCTCTTTTCCTCGATCACTACAGTTTTTTTTATTATATTAAATGTTTCATTTGTTTGAATCATTTTTTTCCACTCCAAATTCAAATGTTTATTGCAAAAAAATAAGAACTGAAAGAGGACAAGAACCTCGTTAAACATACAGTGAGGGGAAAAACTATTTGATTCCCTGCTGATTTTGTAAGTTTGCCCAATGACAAAGAAATGATCAGTCTAAAGTTTTAATGGTAGGTTTATTTGAACAGTGAGAAACAGAATAACAACAAAAAAAATCCAGAAAAACGCACATTTTATAAATTGATTTGCATTTTAATGAGGGAAATAAGTATTTGACTCCCTCTCAATCAGAAAGATTTCTGGCTCCCAGTTGTCTTTTATACAGGTAACGAGCTGAGATTAGGAGCACACTCTTAAAGGGATTGCTCCTAATCTCAGTTTGTTACCTGTATAAAAGACACCTGTCCACAGAAGCAATCAATCAATCAGATTCCAAACTCTCCACCATGGCCAAGACCAAAGAGCTCTCCAAGGATGTCAGGGACCAGATTGTAGACCTACACAAGGTTGGAATGGGCTACAAGACCATCGGCAAGCAGCTTGGTGAGAAGGTGACAACAGTTGGTGCGATTATTCGCAAATGGAAGAAACACAAAAGAACTGTCAATCTCCCTCGGCCTGGGGCTCCATGCAAGATCTCACCTCATGGAGTTGCAATGATCATGAGAACGGTGAGGAATCAGCCCAGAACTACACGGGAGGATTTTGTCAATGATCTCAAGGCAGCTGGGAACATAGTTACCAAGAAAACAATTGGTAACACACTACGCCGTGAAGGACTGAAATCCTGCAGTGCCCGCAAGGTCCCCCTGCTCAAGAAAGCACATATACATGCCCGTCTGAAGTTTGCCAATGAACATCTGAATGACTCAGAGGACAACTGGTGAAAGTGTTGTGGTCAGATGAGACCAAAATGGAGCTCTTTGGCATCAACTCAACTCGCCGTGTTTGGAGGAGGAGGAATGCTGCCTATGACCCCAAGAACACCATCCCCACCGTCAAACATGGAGGTGGAAACATTATGCTTTGGGGGTGTTTTTCTGCTAAGGGGACAGGACAACTTCACCGCATCAAAAGGACGATGGACGGGGCCATGTACCGTCAAATCTTGGGTGAGAACCTCCTTCCTTCAGCCAGGGCATTGAAAATGGGTCGTGGATGGGTATTCCAGCATGACAATGACCCAAAACACACGGCCAAGGCAACAAAGGAGTTGCTTAAGAAGAAGCACATTAAGGTCCTGGAGTGGCCTAGCCAGTCTCCAGACCTTAATCCCATAGAAAATCTGTGGAGGGAGCTGAAGGTTCGAGTTGCCAAACGTCAGCCTCGAAACCTTAATGACTTGAAGAAGATCTGCAAAGAGGAGTGGGACAAAATCCCTCCTGAGACGTGTGCAAACCTGGTGGCCAACAACAAGAAACGTCTGACCTCTGTGATTGCCAACAAGGGTTTTGCCACCAAGTACTAAGTCATGTTTTGCAGAGGGGTCAAATACTTATTTCCCTCATTAAAATGCGAATGAATTTATAACATTTTTGACGTGATTTTTTTGTTGTTATTCTGTCTCTCACTGTTCAAATAAACCTACCGTTAAAATTATAGACTGATCATTTCTTTGTCAGTGGGCAAACGTACAAAATCAGCAGGGGGTCAAATACTTTTTTCCCTCACTGTACATAGACCAACTCATAAAATGTGATGGAAAATGTTCCATACATTTCTGAGAATTTACAGGCTTATAGACTGGGTAAATATTGCGAGAAGAGAAGTGATATAAGGAAATCTCAGGTATCTCATACATTTGTAGTTATGTGTATTTTTGTCTGTTCAGTTTGGATTGTGTGTTGTGAACTTCAGGTTGTACTAGAGCAGATTGTGGTAGCTGCCCCGTCTATAAGATCCCTGTAGTTAGTCTTACCCTTTGGGCCTTGTCCTAATTATGCCATTTCTAGAATTGGTAAGCTCTTCTCGTACTCTCAATGGTAGACTTTGGTATAAGTGATAGCCACCTCCCACGAAGAAACACCAGTTTTCTATTTAATCCCACTGTGGAAGAGGAGAGCTAGCTTTTCTCTGGTGTTTTCCTGCGATGTCATAGATTGTTGATTACATTAGACTATATCAGTCCCCCCTGTAAGCGCCCGCTGGTCTCTTAACTGTAGAAAAGTGAATGTTCTTTGAATGTTCTGTGAACAGAGAGGTTCCATTGTCCTGTCTTGTGAAGGGCCTAGTTCCCACAGAGCTGGATGGGCCATCAGTCAAAGGCCTCTGACATGGTTGTAATGTTGTTTCAGAAAACCTACACAGAGGAGGAGCTCAATGCCAAGCTGACACGTAGGGTACAGAAAGCTGCCCGGCGACAGGCCAAGCAGGAGGAGCTGAAGAGACTGCACAGAGCCCAGGTAAGCAGCCAATAGGACATTTTGTGTTGGAAGAAAACTTTGTGGGTGGATTAAGTATCTTGTGTATGAGTCCACACTGCACAGGAGTGTTTAACCGGTGAACCAAGACCGCTGTGAATTATGAATGATTTTAGCAAGCCCCAATTTGATGTCTTTGAAGATCATCAAAACAGAACTCCCATGCAGAGATCAAGACAATACTAATTAGCTATGCATCCTCGGTGTTGCCGCTCATGAATATTTGATAAGACAAAAAGTAAGCCTATTTATAGAAGAACAAAAACGGTTCCAACTTTGAGGTAATTATTAAGAGGGTTCCAGACACGACCTTTAAACTCTTCTCGTACAAAAAAAAAAAAAGACGTCTATGGAACTGTGTCGGTTCATTCAAATGTTTTGGATCTGTGGGAGACTCTCCCAGACCCTCTGTGTGTGTGTGTGTGTGTGTGTGTGTGTGTGTGTGTGTGTGTGTGTGTGTGTGTGTGTGTGTGTGTGTGTGTGTGTGTGTGTGTGTGTGTGTGTGTGTGTTCTGAATTGTTCGTTCCTTCCCTCAGACCATCCAGAGGCAGCTGGAGCAGGTGGAGGAGAAACAGAGACAGCTGGAGGAGAGGGGCGTGGCCGTGGAGAAAGCCCTGCGAGGGGAAGCAGGTACATATCTGTCACTCTTACGTCTTCTTATTCTGATTGAGTTACATACCCCAAGGGCCCGCCCGTGGGGTGTGGTCATGCATTTTAAATGTTGGGATTGGGGAAAGAGTTTGGAGATTTTCATTCCGTTTGTTGATGTACGAGTGTCCTAGTTGGGTGGAGATGATGCTCTTCAACAATGTAATATGTTCATCTCTATTTTACATTTCTATATGTTATATGCTACTATACGCTGCTTGTATACTAAATACATTCTGGTTATGCAAGTACAGAATTGACTGCTTGCCCTCTAAATCAACTCAACCACTCTCAAACGCTGTTACTGAGGGTTTCTTGTCCGTGTAACAATGTTCCTTGAAACATGCGCCGACCTCCCTTTTACGTACTAAAAGGGGTTTTGATAGCAGCAGACTAGACTTCTAAAACGTATGCTTTTCACAAACCCAGTCACCCAGGTTTTGCAATGAATGAAAGTATGTCTTACATTTGTAGAAATCCTACTCTCGGATGTGGATATGCAGTGTCTGCATACTGGCGGTATCTGTTACTCTGAAACGATGCATTCAAACCGTGCAAGACAAGGGACTATCACAGACACCTGTACTTTCACTCGGTGAAGAAGTCATTATTGGTTACTGTAGAACATGACACGATACAATGCTAACAGCTTTAGGATGGTTTCAAGGCATGTAAAGCGTAGCATAGCTAGAACATAATCGGTCACTTTTTGAGGGATACATTTGAGTCTCAATATAATCTATAATTACTTGTAATCTACATGATGCTTGCTGAATACGACACAAGCTGGTGAATGCTTGCTTATAAAATAGCTAGGGTGACTTTCTACACCACCAAGAATGAGACCAATTGAATGACAACTTTGAGGTGTAGGAGTCGATCTTGATTGGTCATTGTGCTTATTTTACTAAAACTTTTTTTCCCCATCAAATTTCTCTCAAATTGACTGTTTCTCTCAAATTGACTTTAACCTCTCTATTGTCTACTCTTTTAAAGGATTGTATAAAGGGACTTATTGTACTATACCAAAACAACACAAAAGACGATCAGGTATTAGACTCACTGTAGTTTAACATAAGACCCGTACTGTACATGCCATTAGTGGTGACACTGCAACAGTCTTCCATCTCTGAACATTTTATCTTTGTACTCATTTTTTTTCTGTCGGTCATCGTCTTGAACTGCATGCGATTTGGAGGATGTCTGTTTCAACATAGATTTGTGTGTGCTCACACTGGATGTGGTTGTCCACATAGCCTCTTTCTAGAAGGGTTTATATGCGCCAAGATTGAGTTGAATTTTGCCCCAAAGGGCTTCCATATCATGCTACATTGTGTTTATCTATTGGTATGGTCAATAATCAAAAGTGGGGATACTTACAAGAAATCTTAACCCACCAACCCTTTGGGTTGTATCACACTGACGCTCCAGAGCTGGTGTTGCCTCCTACACACACTGTTCATAACTTGTACACAGAGGCAGTACCCAGCCATACAGCAAATCTATGTAGCCATCCTATCATTATGGAAAATGCCATGTAGTACAAGCCAATATGTGTACTTGACTGCATATGTTTTGTGGTGAGTACTTGGGTGTATGTTGTAGTGTGTGTGAATGTGACTTGTATGCAATCACATGCATGACCCTGTTGTTGCAGATTGGTATAGCCCAGTGGTGGCTGTGTGTGTGTACAATAACTCCTATCTCTAATATATCCCTGTTGTAGACTATTGGGGAGAGTCTAATTACAGTGAAATCCTGGACTTGCATCTGGGCGGTATGTATTTCAAATCTGTCGCTTCCAACTAACTAACAGCTAACCCACCTATTTGTCTTCCCCAGCTATGCTACTGGTCTGGAGCTTGTTTCCTCTTAGCTATGTCCCCTGCTGCTGCAGTAGCCAACCTACCCTCTGATCCCTTCAGTTGTACTTCCAGCACACACAGTCCGAAAGATCACACACTTATCTAGTCTTCTTAAGATAGTCTGATCATTTTCAAAGCCTCTTTGATCATTGTAACGTTAACGCCACTGCATTGATTATGTAATATGATTTTGCGGCGGTGGTAAATGTCAGAGCCTTTATGCTTCGTGTACAAGTTAATGATCACATCGACTAAAAAAATACACGCATGCTAACACCCAACTGGAAAGTAGTGCAGCCCTGCCTATTACTGACCCCTAAACTCCTAACTAAACCCATGGCCTGGCCCTTGACTAGCCGCTATCCCACCCCTACTACCTTAGAGCTGTGTGCTGTGGTACTAAATCCATCCCTGTAGTCCCAGCTCTGGTGCTACTGCTCCTCAGCCTCTACCATACCTGCCCCGTTGCATAACTCCCTGTACTGTACGTGCTGAAAGGCACCCTATTCCCTATATAGGGAATAGGGTGCCATTTGGGACACAACCTGTGATTGACCAACGGGGTCTTTGTCTTATTGACCCAGGGTGGATGGGGTGTGTGTCCGTCCGACTGTTGGACTGTTATTCTCTCTGTGATGATGCTGTCCAGCCATGTTGTCGTTGTCCCCACCCATTAGACAGGAGATGGTGTGGAGTGTTGTAACACTGGGAAAAATCTATCTGGCCATTGTCCCCCGATTTTAATATGATCACATTCAGGAATTTCATGCCCCCTTTGACTATTGTTCTTCACTTCCTCACTTTGTGGTTTATCGTGCCTCGGTACAATTGCATGCAACCATCATAAATGTTTAGTTTCTTGAGATAAGGAATCCATTGCACAGAAGGTAAGTATTTCTGGAAGACACCATTGACACTTGGTTTGATCCTCCAAACTGAATGCCGTGGTCTCGAGCTTCTGGGCTGTGTGGAGGAGAAGGTGTGCATGGTCTGCATTCTGCAGGTTGGGCCTGGTCTGGTACAGTGTTGGCCTGTCTGGTAAAGTGATGTGGACTGGCAATCCATCGGACTGGCTCTGGCTGAGTCGTGCTCCGCGACACAGGCTGTTGTGGGAAGCAGCATGGCTGTGCTGTGTGTGTAGTAGCCCTGCAGGGGGTGGTAAAAGCTAGCGAACAAAACTGTCATGCTCTCGCTTTTGGCCAGCAGGGTTGACTGCAGCGACACGTCTTGTCTATCACTCCATTTCTGACCATGATCACCTCCAATAGACACGCTAGTTTCACATTCCACTGATTCTCAATGATTTGGAAATTCATATACATGTTCTGTAACATAACTTTGATTTCATGATGAGGTACGAGGAGGAAGCAATCCGCTCTAAAGTCTGTCAGCAGTGAGTGTATAAGCGATAGACTTTGTTGTTTGAGTCGAGAGTTATGATGATTCTACATGGCAGTTCTTCCAACACATCCTCCTCCTATCCTCTGTGATAGTCCCTTGTGGTTCAATTTCCCTGCATTCCATTCTCTCCCAGCTCTTTTACCCCAGGTCTCAGACTTTTCAGTACATTGTGTGAGTTTCCTGTCTGTATCGGTGTGTGACAGTGTATGACTCCATCCCTCCTCTTCACATGTCCTATCAAGATCCTTCCCATTGTGTGTTCCGTACTCTGGGATAGAAGGCTCTTCCTTGTTGAGAAAATTAAATTATTTTGTCTATTTTCCACTTTACTAACTCTACTATATCCAGTAGATAGTATGAACTCGTTCTCACAGAGGTTCACATGCATTTGTACGAAATGCTAATTTGCACGTCTAAATAGACACAATAGCGTCAAAAAATACAAGTTATGTTTACCTGGAAGAGCTGAAATATTTTCAAGGATGGAATAATGAAATCATCTGAGCGGGAAATAGTTATTTTCTATTTCTGTAAACCTTCGAGTGATGATGAATATTAAGCTGTTTTTATTTGGATGAATCCAATTTGCAGAGCCTTGTCAACACATCACACAACATTGATGTTGCAAAGCTACTGTATAGCACCATAGAACTCTATGGACACAATACTGTCTTGCTGAGTTTGAGGGGTATTATTCAGATGAACAGATGAAAGAACAAGATTATTTTCCCTCCCGTTCTCCAGCCCTTTGTTTTTACTCTCCTTTTCCCTCCCTCCCTCCCTCCCTCCCTCCCTCCCTCCCTCCCTCCCTCCCTCCCTCCCTCCCTCCCTCCCTCCCTCCCTCCCTCCCTCCCTCCCTCCCTCCCTCCCTCCACACAACTGATCTCTCCACCTCCTCTCTCAAGGTGCTTTCAGTTCTCCCCCCTAGTGCTCTCAATCTTTTAGATTTTTATCCTCACTGTTGTTTCTTCCTCACCTTCCCCCCCCCTCCTTCACTTCCTCTCACGCTTTATGCCCTCTACACTTTTTTCTCTGTGTCTATCACCTCTCCCTCTTCCTCCACTCTTCCACTCCTTGGCACTCTTTCACCACGTTGTGGAAGTAGTTGAGCCTTTTGTCGGGACCCCTCGCCGAAGACCTATCTCCTTCTGCCCCTGCTGTTCCCCTGAAGGTAACGTAATCTATTGCCTCCGCTGCATCTGGTTGCTGCAGGTTACCATGGCAACCAACCACCGGGAACCACAGAGCTGGGCTCCTCCCGCCTGGTCTCCTGAAACTTCTCCTCCCTCTCCTCCTCCTCACCCTCTGTGTGCCCGGGCTCAGTCGATTTCCTCATGTCACTGTTCTGTATCTGCCATAGTCTGATCACACTACATTCAACACTACAGTACACACTTTTATGTAGATATTTGGGAACTTTCTGGAACGGTGTAGAACAGAAGGACAGGACATGTCTATGCTACTGATGTACTTTTGGTTTGTTGAGCTGAGGTTACTCACAAACCTAGTTCACATTGCCAACAATAGTACTTTTAAAAGGTTTATATAGTGACTGTCATGAATCAACCATATATACATTGACGTTTCTATAGACCCTCTCCCAGATGATCTTGCCCTTGAGTTTAACAGTCTCAGGCAGAACATGTGAAACGTGTCAGAGCCCTCAACCCTAGTTTAACAACTCAAGTAAACAACTATCGTGCACACCTTTTTCCATCATTCCAAGTAACTGCAGCTAAAGCATAAAAAAAGCTAAAGGGGAAATCTCCTGTACTTCAGTGTGTGTTTAATCAACAGCAGGTCCTCTGTTTGCTGTAAAACGAATGGACATCTGCACGACTGAATGGTCTAGTCTCTCTATAGTGCGTGAAGGCTGCCAGACAGCCTCTGTCCCTCAATTTGTAAGTCGCTCTGGATAAGAGCGTCTGCTAAATGACTTAAATGTAAATGTTAAATGACTATAGTGTGTTGCAACTAGACCGCGTGTGACAAGGTTGTGGGAAAGAGAACAAAATACTAGAACGTCTGACACGTCTCAGTTTTGCATATTCTACCAATATACAGATTAGGAGATAAGTGGAACTCCTTGAGAAGCCTTCTGATCAATGTAGCAAACAAAACATGCCTGTGTGTGTTCTGTGCGATCTGGTTTTCAGGCTGGTGTGTTTTTATTGCTAATTCTGTGGTTCTTCTCTCCTGTGTTCTGGGAACCTGGGCTGAGGGTGGTGGTGGACGAGGCGCAAAGAGAGGGAGAGAAAAGCAAGCACATTGTTGGATAAGTTAGCAAATCCACCTGTTTCCATCTCCTCTTTGTCCTGTCTGAGGAACCCTGCTTTGCCTCTCTCTGTCCTTGTCTGTTAATCAGCGAAAGCCGGCAGCTGCACCCGAGAGCACAGCCATTCGATTTTTGTGTGTACTGTGTTTTTCCTTTTCGTTTTGCAAGAGACTCGACCACTCCAGCTAAGTACGTCACGCTGCATCAATGGTTTGCCCCCTCAGTGTCTCATTGAAACCGCTTGGCTCCACCTGCGTGCGTGCGTGCGACAGATAGCATGGACTGGCCGCCTTTACAGTGGCACAAGGAAAAAGGTTCTGTGGCCCCTGGCCCTTGGCTGCATTGGCCCTTGACTGCATTGGACCTTGACTGCAGTAATGCATGCCAAATGCCAGTAGAGGCTTCCCTCTCAGGCAGACCTAATACGAGAGTATGATAGCTTCACTATTGGTCTAAATGACAGATCGACGGCACCATTTGACCCAGTAGAAGCTGTAGGGAGTATGAAATAATTCATAACATGGGTGTTATGAAACCACTCCGCATAAATAGGATCCGACAGAATCCTTTATTTCTGCTGGTGGTTCATTGTTGCATGTAGGGATGTCGAACTTCCATTGAGATAGAACACCAGAATAGTTGTATCTCTGTGTAAAAAGTCCATAGGTTCCATGGTACAATGTGGTGGAATAGCCAGGTTTTCTACTCCCTACCTATGGCCCTCTCTGTAAGAGGGACACACACTGGTAGGAGACGTCCACTGCTCTGAACATACAGTGGTCCTCTGTAGGACAGTTGGTAGAGCATGGCGTTTCCAACGCCAGGATAGTGTGTTTGATTCCCGGGACCACCCGAATGATAAAAATGTATGCAGGCATGACTGTAAGTCGCTTTGGATAAAAGCATCTGCTAAATGCCATTTATTATTACTATTATTATTACTATATCATAGTACAGTAACAGGGGTGTCTGTCTCAGAAGTCCAGATTGAGTGACACACAAATTCTCAACTTTGCAACACCCAAAGTTGAAATATCCTCCACGCCATCTTCTGTGAGCCGTACGGCCAGACCATCCTGACCCCTGCTCAACAGTCCGGTCAATCATACCCACCTCATCATCCATTCCCATTACAAAGACATCTTGGCTTGGCTGTCAATGCGTTGCCTGTGTCAGTGTCTGCATCAGAACCACCTAGATCTTCCCTCCGTTTCCCTCACTCCCCTTTCTGTGTTGCTGCTTCTTCCAGGGATGGGAAAAAAGGACGACCCCAAGCTCATGCAGGAGTGGTTCAAACTGGTCCAGGAGAAAAACGCATTGGTGCGATACGAATCTGAGCTGATGATATTGTGAGTTGACCATTAATATCCTTTGTTATAGGCCTAGTGAATGTTAACTCTGCATCCAAATACGGTACTGTAACAAAAAGTAGACAGACATCATTTAGAGGATTTATGACGTCATTAAGACTTCAGACATAATTCAGGCCACAGGTGTAATAATTGGGCCTAAAGTCTGTCTTTCTGTCCCCCAGTGCACGAGAACTGGAGCTGGAGGATCGTCAGAGTCGACTGCAGCAGGACCTGAGGGAGCGCATGGCAATCGAAGGTGAGGATTGCCATTTTTCAATTCAATAAATATTTATTGTACCCAAAGGGCAATTTGTGTGCAGCATAAAAAACATGGAAAAGCGGGACAATGTGAAACAACATCCACGGTTTCATCAAATTTTCATCAAACTACCTCAGATTCTTTTCACTTTCCTCTTCACATATGAGCTCTCGACTTATCTGTCCCTCTCTCTCTCTTTTTCATCCTCCTCTCCTCCTCAGACCACCTGAAGACGGAGGTGGAGCTGGCGCAGGAGAAGCGCATCCTGAATGAGATGCTGGAGGTGGTGGAGCAGAGAGACTCCCTGGTAGCCCTCCTGGAGGAGCAGAGGCTCAGGGAGAAGGAGGAGGATAAGGACCTGGAGTCGGTCATGCTCTCTAAGGGTTTCAATCTCAACTGGGCCTGAAACTAGACGCACCATCCCCTCCCACTCAGATAATACACTACCCCTCCCCTGTGTCAGGGCTCAGTGAAGGCCTAAATCACGGTTCCATGCTTGGTCCCAGATTCCTCAGCAGAGAATGTGTACAGAACGGAGTTGTCCTATCACGGCCCTTCTGTTGGCGAATGTGCGCAGAGTTGTCCTATCATGGCTCCGCTGTTGGAGCAGTCTAAAATGTTTACATATCTACTCTGCCACCAGGCAGGCATCATTACCTAGTGATATCTCACCTCACAGTGGGAGGAGCAACTACAGCCTGGACTTTCTCAGAACCTTAGAAGTTCTTTCGACATGATTCTCCAGAACCGGGAACATACCTCCTCTTGGAAGAATGTTTTTTTATTTTTTATTTCTTTTCATCTCGATCACACAAAGGGAAGAAAGAGGTTAGGTCCTGCTGATGTAAAGGAATTCAATATATGATACCGGTTTCTGTGTATTGAATGTGCATAACACAACACATTAAAGAAGCTGTGGTTTTAGATGAGGGTAGGCCCTTGATCTATCGACTGTTAGACTTTCAGGGTTTCTGTAGAAAGGGGAGGAGTGGACCGAAGCCTCTGGTCTCTCTCATCCTATCAGTCTCAACCTAACCTCATGACATCCTCTGCCATTGTGAATGCTGACTGAGGGAGGGACATCCTCTGCATCAGCTGGCTTTCTCTCCAATTACACAGTGGCTTCCATGTTCTGAGGAGCCAATGAGGATCACACTCTAAAAGGCCCGTAATTTTTTTGCACAGAGATTCACACTAAGAGTCAACGCTAAGGATCAATGGAATCTGGTCACTTAGTCGTTTTCAATTGTGTATTTATTAGTGTTGTTTTTACAAAGAACCTGAATGAACTGTTTTTGGTATTTTCGTTCATGGAAGAGAGTGCCTGAACTGGTGTCTCAACAGAATGCACTTGTGCTCTCTTTATGACATTGACAGCAAGGAAACTAACGGAAAACTCCATCACCCAGAAGCCAGTGCGTGTCAGGACTGTATGCTGCTGCAGGCTCATATAGAAGCATATCATGTGTTAATGTGCACGTTTTGTCATTGCAGCCGACTTTAAAGGCGAGTCGGGACTGACTGATCTACAAATCACCTTGCATCATAAATAACTACTCAATATTATTTGTAGGTCAGTCACTATTTACCCATGATACATCACGGTTTTGATGCTCTAGCCTGTAGCATAGATTCATTGACACATGTACTCTTCAGCAAGCAACCCACTTGACACATCTCTTAGGCTCCTAGTTCTGAGTGATAATGTGTCTTCTCCATACGATGCCTTTCCCTGTATATCACATAAAAATGTCAGTTTATATAATCAGTTGCCCTTATTCAATACTAATTGGCATATACTGTACCGTGAAATATCCTCAGTGTAGATGAAATGTTAAAAGGATAAAGACATAACAGTCGAGTTAATTTGATCTCAGAAGAGTCAGTGTCTTATTGGACTTACACAGTATATCAGTGCACCGTGTTATCATCATAATACCAGAATTGAACTGACACGTCACTAACTGGTGACACAGTACAGTTGTCAGTGAATATTTTGCAATATCAAAGGGGATAAACCACAGAACTCAAACACAGCCTCTGGCTTCGCTATCTCTGGGGCTGAGGTATATGACCTGCTCTGGAGCAAAATGCCTTTTTCATTTGTTTTAATATTTTACAGTTTTCTTTTGAGTTTTAAACTTGTATGTATACCACCAGGGTACATTTAACTTTTTTGTTAATCCTTTTTATACAACTACAGGTCGCCAAACAGCAGTCATGAGTAGAAGTGGAGACACGAAGCTGCTCTATCGCTCGAAGTAAACCGCTTCTATTCAGTCACGGGAGCATGTACATTTGTTTGTCATACGAACCTACTGGCCTTTCTGCCAAACTGTAAACCTTTGGTTGGTCACCGTTTTTTTGCTGTATAGAGTTACACACAGTGAGAATATGTGTAAGAATTAAACGGAGCTGTGAATACAAAAAAAGTTACAACATTTCAAGGCTTGGTGTTTTAGATGGTGTGTGATACGTTTGACAGATTGTATTGATATTTATTAACATGTGTGCAAAAATGTATCATATGTAAAGAAAAATGAATCCTAATTTTTAAAACACATGGCAGATATGTAAATGCTTATTCATGTAGCTAAAATGCATAGAGTGTTGGATGTATGCTGAAACGGCAATAAAACCATGCAGTTATTTTAAAAAGTATGTTGTCTCCTTTTATGAGTAAGCTTTTATATAAAACCTGTTACAAGTAGTGTTTGAGACAAAAGGGCGGCCTTGTAGGAGCATCCACCTGAACATTGTCTCTTTTTGGTCTGTACCCTGTGACCCCTGACTTGGACCCGGTACGCCAAGAACACTGAGGTGCCTGGGAACTTACACCCTGGAACAGGTTCAGGCTTAGCGGAGGAGATAGAACTGCGCTTGGGTGAGGCCGTTCTCGTCTCTCTGGCGATGGGGCCATCCGCTTCTTCCTCTTCACCCTCTGGGTGGGTTTAGGGGCAGGCTGGCTCCTTGGTGCCATGGGTGGGATAGGATGCTTCTTAGACCAGGGGCCCTTAAGGTTCTCTGCTGCCCTGGGCTCGCAGCCTGGGGGGCTGGGCATCTGGGGATCTTAAAGGTCGAGGGGGGTCAACTTGCTGCAGCCTGGGCAAAGGTGCGGCGTGGCACAGGAGAGACACTGGGCTGTGTCTTCCTGGGCAGACAGAGCTGGAGGATTTCACCCTCCCTCTTTCTCCTTGCACCGTTTCTGCATCATCTTGACAGTGGGACCAAAAAGGCCTTTAGGTTCTACTGGAGCATCCAGGATCTTCAGCTTCTCATTATCAGACACTGTGGATAGGTTGAGCCATCAAGCACTCTCCTGGGATATCATGAGCCCCGTCGCTCTTCCTGATACCTAGACAGCGGCTTTCAGCAGACGCAGGTTGAGGTCTGTGGCAATACAGATCTAATCCCACAGACCTGGCTCCGGTGTGTACTGAGCGCCCTCACCTCTGTGGCGACTGACCTGTAGACCTTCTCTGTCGCAGAGGACTGGAAGCGCTCCTACTTGGTTGGTAAGGTGGGGCCAGAAGTCGAGGTCATGGAGGACTTCTGGCTGGGGTGTAGATGGGAAGCCACCAGGGGTTTGATGGGGGGCATGTGGGCAAGCCCAATCCCTGCCATGTCAGTTTATTTTTTTATTTTATTTCACCTTTATTTAACCAGGTAGGCTAGTTGAGAACAAGTTATCATTTGCAACAGCGACCTGGCCAAGATAAAGCATAGCAATTCGACACATACAACAACAGAGTTACACATGGAATAAACAAAACATACAGTCAATAATACAGTAGAAAAAAATAAAACAAAAGGTCTATATACAGTGAGTGCAAATGAGGGAAGATAAGGGAGATAAGGCAATAAATAGGCCATGGTGGTGAAGTAATTACAATATAGCAATTAAACACTGGAATGGTAGATGTGCAGAAGATTAATGTGCAAGTTGAGATACTGGGGTGGAAAGAAGCAAGATAAATACAGTAAGGGGATGAGGTAGATAGATGGGCTGTTTACAGATTGGCTATGTACAGGTACAGTGATCTGTGAGCTGGTCTGACAACTGGTGCTTAAAGCTAGTGAGGGAGATATGAGTCTCCAGCTTCAGTGATTTTTGCAGTTCGTTCCAGTCATTGGCAGCAGAGAACTGGAAGGAAAGGCGACCAAAGGAGGAATTGGCTTTGGGGGTGACCAGTGAGATATACCTGCTGGAGCGCGTGCTACGAGTGGGTGCTACTATGGTGACCAGTGAGCTGAGATAAGGCGGGGCTTTACCTAGCAGAGACTTGTGGATAACCTGTAGCCAGTGGGTTTGGCAACGAGTATGAAGCGAGGGCCAACCAACGAGAGTGTACAGGTCAGTGGTAGGTCGCAGTGGTGGGTAGTGTATGGGGCTTTGGTGACAAAACGGATGGCACTGTGATAGACTGCATCCAATTTGTTGAGTAGAGTGTTGGAGGCTATTTTATAGATGATATCGCCGAAGTCGAGGATCGGTAGGATGGTCAGTTTTACGAGGGTATGTTTGGCAGCATGAGTGAAGGATGCTTTGTTGCGATATAGGAAGCCAATTCTAGATGTAATTTTGGATTGGAGATGCTTAATGTGAGTCTGGAAGGAGAGTTTACAGTCTAACCAGACACCTAGGTATTTGTAGTTGTCCACGTATTCTAAGTCAGAGCCGTCCAGAGTAGTGATGCTGGACGGGCGGGCAGGTGCGGGCAGTGATCGATAGAATAGCATGCATTTAGCTTTACTTGCATTTAAGAGCAGTTGGAGGCCACGGAAGGAGAGTTGTATGGCATTGAAGCTCGTCTGGAGGTTAGTTAACAGTGTCCAAAGAGGGGCCAGAAGTATACAGAATGGTGTCGTCTGCGTAGAGGTGGATCAGAGAATCACCAGCAGCAAGAGCAACGTCACTGATGAATACAGAGAAGAGAGTCGGCCCGAGAATTGAACCCTGTGGCACCCCCATAGAGACTGCTAGAGGTAGTCTCTACCCCATAGAGACTGCCAGGCACCCTCCTGCTGTGGAGGGTGCCGGGCAGTTGACCCGGCACCCTCCACCTTGTACACCAACCTACCTTGGACAGGGTTCTCGGAGGAGAAAGGTGTACTCCAGGTATGGGTAACTTCCTCCAGGCATTCTGGGAAGACTGGTAGTAATTGCCTGGCTACCAGTTTGGCTTTGGGTAGCCTTTTACCCTGGTAGCGGGACGTGGGGGTCTCTGCTACTGCAATGGGCCAGGGAATCACCAGTTTATTCGCAGCACGTTTGCACACAACCTGCAGGTTTACACTGAAAACTGGTGGGGATGGCGCCCCACCTACTTGACCGGTTTTGGATTCCCGGCAGGAGGCTTGGTAGCTTGGCCTGAGGGGATGAAGGAGTCTTCGTCTCCATCCGATGTTTCCAAAATGAGGCTGTTGGAAAACCCTGTGGCGTCGTTATCGTCTTCAATCAGGAAGCCCGGCAGGGATGCCGGGAGGTCATTGTTGGAGTCATCCAACAGCGGGGCAATGGCGTTGAGCTGGTCACCCCAGCTAGCGCTAGCCGTCGCTCCACGGTTCCCTGTGGGGATGTCCATTGTCACTGGTGAGCCATCGCGGGCGCCAGCCCCCATATTAAGGTCATGTTGACTCAGGCTAGCTTGGCGTGCTAGCCTGTGACAGAGGCTCTTCACAGTGAAGAAGGCACAGTGTGGACAGGAGCCAAGGGTGGCTAAGGCTTCCTGGGCACGTTGCAAGTGGAACACACCAAGTGGGTGTCTTTGGCCAATATCTTCTTTCCATAGGAGCAGATTCGTGCTGGGAGCTTCTCCTCGTTTGGGGTAGTCCTCGTTGTTCCAGGTGAACAGATCGGTTGCCACGACCTGCCAGAGTCGGTCTGGGATACAGTGAGGTAACAGGGGCGTCGTTCAAGACAGATGGCGCATCTACCAACAATGTCCTCTATTTGTTTGCACATTCCGGGCCAAAACAAAATGTCCCGTGCTCTCTGTTTGCACCTTTTCCCTGCCCATGTGTCCAGCATGGATCTTTGTCAAAATCTCTTCTGAGACTGGTAGGAATAATGATTTTCTCTCCTTTGAAAATGATTCCGTTGATCTGTGATAGTTCATCACGATGGTTCCAGAATTCTGAGACGCTTTGAAGACATTTTTTCCTCTCCTCAGGCCATCCATCCTGTATGACTTCCCTCAGCTGTGTGAGTTGTGAGTCCTTTTCTGTTTCTGCTTGGATCTCGTGTCACTAACTGGTAAGTTGCTGTACACAGTGTGCACTTGCATGTCCATGCCTTCACTGAGGCTGGTGTCCTTGTAGGTAAGAAACTTCCTGGAGAGTGTTTCTGCGACAGGGATGTCTGCCTGGAGGGTGAGTGATTGTGAAGTCGTATTTTTGTAGTTGAAGGATCATTCTCTGTAGCCTTGGCGGGGCTGCGGCTAGTGGTTTCCTCATGATTGACTCAAGGGGCTTGTGGTTGGATTCCACAATGACTTGTCGTCCATATACGTACTGATGGAAACGTTTACATCCGAACAGAATGGCATAGAGCTCCTTTTCAATTTGAGCGTAGTTGACTTCAGTCTGTGAGAGATTTGGAAGCGTAGCCGATGGGCTTTCCTTCTTGCAGTAGCACTGCACCTAGTCCATACTTCGACGCGTCCACTTGGAGTCTGAGCTCTTTGTTGGGGTCGTAGTAGGCAAGGATTGGTCCTGGTTCCCTCGTGATCAAGTCTTTCACATTCTGGAAAGCAATGTCGTGTTGCTTGTCCCAGAGATACTCACTGGACTGCTTTTGTAGTTGACGCAGGGGTGCATTAGCATTGGAGAGGCTGGGTGCGAACTTGGCTAAGTAGTTGACCATGCCATGCACTGTTTCCAGCTCTGCACGGTTCTTTAGTGGCTCCATTTCCTTTATGGCTGAGATCTTCTGTGGATCTGGCTTGATTCCATTCGCAGTGAGAAGATATCCGAAGTAGCTGACCTCTTTAGCGCCGACTGTGCTCTTCTCGGGGTTGAGCCGGACTCCTCTCTCGCAGGACCTTTGCAGCATCGCGCGGAGGTTTTGGTCGTGCTCCTCTTTGGTTCGACCATAGACAAGGATGTCGTCCACAATTGCCACAACTCCGTCGAGGCCTTCGTACACTTCGTCGATCTTTCGCTGAAACTCGTCTTGGGCTAAGATAATGTGCGTGGTTTGCCTTGCCTGCCTGTGCGTGGTTTCTCCACCACCACTAATGCGTTTACCCAGTCAGTCGGTTCTGTAACCTTGGTGACTATGTCAGATTGCTCCATGCTCTCCAACTCGTTCTTCAGACGGGCACGGAGAGCAAGGGGAATCTTTCTCGGTGGGTAGACCACAGGGGTTGCGTCTGGGTCAAGGTGAATGGTACATTCTCCTGGGAATAATCCTATTCCTGTAAAAACATTAGCAAACTCCTCCAGTACATTTTCTGTCTCTACTGGTGCTGTCACTGAAAACTTGCTTGATGAGGTCCATGTCTAAACATGCTTTTAAGACCTAGCACTGCAGGTGCTCTAGTGTCAACAACGTAAAAGTCCAACATCATGTCACTTTCCTTGTATTTGCATTTGAAAGTGCATGTGCCTTTTACTGGGAGCTGTTCACCACCATTAGCAGTCAGTCTAAGCATGGTGGGCTGTAGCTTGCACTCAGATGTCAAGCTGCGGTACTTATTCAGAGGAATAATGTTACCTTGTGCACTGGTCTAGTTTGAACTTTAGCTCTGTGCCTTGTGTTCGTATCTCAATGTCAGCAAAGGCTTGCTCTGTCTCTGATTTGACTTTTCTGTGTCACTGAATCAATAAACAGTTCATCAGCGTTTGACTCTTTGATTGACATTTCATCTTCACTCACTGCGTGTACTGTGTGGCCACGGTAAGCTCTGCACACTTTTGCAAAGTGATTCCATTTACCACATTTAGTACACTGTTTGCCTTTAGCTGGGCAATTTCCTTGTTCGCCATGCACTTGGTATCCACAATATCCACTTGTTTTGGGGCGTTTTGAGTCTGTGTCGCACTGTTTTGGAGTTATGTCTCTCTCCGTTCTAAAATGCACTCTCTGGGCACCGGTGTGCTTTGATGTCTGCCTGACTGAGTGCACTGCTTGTTCACGTGATGCCGCGCGAAATGGTTTTCATCCGAGCCTGTGCTAGCTCGTGAGATCTGGCTATGTCGATAGCTTTGTCCAGCATTAGCTCAGACCCAACATTCAAAAGTTTCTCTCTCACTCGCGGTGAGTGTATTCCAAATACAATACGGTCCCTGACCATCTCATCCTTGTTTGCATAATCACAGTCTTTCACAAGCAGACGCAGCTCAGCCACAAACTGTTCAAAAGACTCGCTAGCTCCCTGTACTTTCTCATGGAATTTGTACCTAGCGAAAATCGTATTGGTCTTCGGCACAACATATGCTTCAAAACGATCGTAGTATGTTTTCAGTACCTTTGATTCAGCCTCGGTAAGTGTCCATGTGTTGTAAATATCTCTCCCTTTTTCACCGATCCAGAGGAGCAGGTAGCTGCACTTTTCCTCTTCCCTTCAGAGGACCTGTGAACATTAGCTCCACATGCTGTTTGTACTTACGCCATGCATCGGCTAAGTTTGTAGACTCCCAGTCCATTCGAGGTGAAGGAACTCCAGAAAAATCCATCTTTTAAGACTTTTTACTCTGACACCATGTCTTGTTTTGCACGCTTTGCACAAAATAATAAAATGCAGTACTACAGGATATTTCTTAACGTAGCTCTTTATTAGCTAACTATAACTTCCATGTTCACTTATCTCCAACAATGATCAACTGACCATGACCTAACCATCTGGGTGGTCTTAACCAATCATAGCACAGTATGATACTGCGGTAAAATGCATCCAATTATAATTCAGTATGTTGACACATGAATATTACAGTAGGCTAGTCTGATAACCCACTAATTGCTAGCTATCTCCGATGGTGGCACTCGGTGTGATGGCCGGATACCGTTTCCGAAACAAGAAGTTAGAAAAGATAGCTTGGTGTAGTTAGTAAAAACCTTTCTTGTCGAAGTAAAACCACAAAAGCTAGCTAGCGTGGTGGCTAGCTTGCTAACGACTAGTCACTGTTTCGATACAGCTAACTTGGGCGTGAATGAGTTAGCCGTGTCACAGCTGTACCCGTTCCTCCCTCAAATAATTTCTCTAACTATGGTGAAGGAAAAGTAAAATTGTCACCACCGCACAGTCCCGAGAACAGCGCCCAGCGAGCGAGTTGTAAGCTCACTTCTCTGGACAGTTTAGCTAGTTCTGGAAAATGCCTCATGTTGAGATAAGCTTTCTGATGAGAAGAGAGTTATGAATGACCCAGAGATGCTGCGTTTGACCTTTTTATAGGGTAGGAGGACACCCTTTCCCGACGCACACGACTCGACATAGTGTAATAAATACTTTTGACAAACATGCTGGGTGCATATCCCATAAGTGAAATGCCGAAAAGAATACTTGAAAGAGAACTCCTGCATAGCATGCTACCCCCTGTCATTTCCAATTATTTGGTATATTCCAGAACTAGCACATCTGGTGTACGTTCAGCAGGATTTAAAGATCAGATAAATGTGCTATGTAGAACAAATATGCCTCTCTGACATGTAGAATAAGAAATCACCTCGGCTCTATGCATTTCTATCTGCAACGTTTGGCTACTGAACTTGGTCTGGATTCTCTAATGAATGGCTCAGTTTGAATACTTGCCCAATTAAAACCAGGAGTGCTCGTTTTATCTATGACATAGGCTACATCAAATAAGGGCAACTTTCTCAGAATCTACCCGACATAATGTGTAACATTTACCTGTGACAAATTTGCTGAAAGGTAGCCTAATTTTCACTTTCGCTGTACTCCAATTGGGATATAGGCGCGACAAGGAAGAAACCTGGCGTCTATTCTCTACACACTGACAGATTTTGATCTAAGCTACTTGCTGGTTGAAATAACCACTCCGGTATTTCTGTGTGTCTCCTCAGTACAAAGGGCGGGTGTGTACAGAGTCGAAACGGAAAAGTTTTTAGACGCGCAAAGAAAAAGAAGACCGCTGCAGTTAGCAGAAATGATTGCGTCTAGTTTCAGGGATTGTCAGGTAAAATAACCAATGACCAAAGCCGCGTGTTATGTATTGAATTGCATATTATTATTGTTTAAATTCAATAGGCTATGATATCGGGAAAGTAGAAAATAGGCTACATCCCACAGGTTGATTCCTTCCATTAAGCTACTGCGCTGGTGATTGGCAATGCCACATTTCAGATAGAGGTTAACAGTTGTTTTATTTACAATGGATACATTACATTTTACGTTATTGTCCTGTCTTTGTCGATAACATCAATGTGCATGACGGCAAGCTGCATAGGCTACTGTAACTTTTGTAGGCTACATATTTATCGCGATAAACGATTTTCTATTGCAGTAGCCTAGGCAGTGAATGTGTCTGTCGGCAATAAAAATGTTTAGAATTTCATGAACTGATTAAGTCAGATAGACTTTGGCCGAGGGACACAATTTTCCTTCACACACTAAAATCCCGCTTGATAACAAAAGTCTCCAAAGGCAAACAGTTTAGTTTCCTCTCAAGGGACATAAGGTTAGTGTGATAACCGCTTTCTATTTCCTTAGGCTTGGAGGGCAGAGGGTCTACCATTGTCCACATCCAGCAATGAGGCCTGCAAAATGTACGATGCTATACTCACACAGGTAGTCATTTTATTAGCTCTGTCTACACACAAACACACACACATTTGTTTTACTGTCTTTGTGGGGACCAAACAATTGATTCCCATTAAAAATCCTATTTTCCCTTAACCTTATCCCTAACCCTAATTGTAGCCCAGTGGCGGTTGGTGCCATTTAAGATTAGGGAGGATAGCCTTATGTCTATTACAGCATATTGGATGACTCATTCATATTCCATTCACCCAGCTCAATGTAACAATCGCTAGGTTTATGCTACTACATGATACTTGAATTTGCCCTATACCCATCATGAGGTAGCTACAACCTAGCCTACAAATGAACGTTTATAAAGTAGAGGTTGAGACAAATTGGATTAATCAAGGTGACAGACAGTGACACATTCAATACCACCTGCATCTAGGTGGTCTGGGGTGTAATCATTAGTCCAAACAGTTCAACTAAAACTATAGTTTCTATTGGACAAATTCAGGCAGGTCCATCCCCGTTTTGTTCAGTTTGCTTCAGTTTAATAAACGTTTTGCAACAGAGTCAGTGGAATGAAAACACCCCTGATCATCCGCACACACAGATTACATTTCGTAGCAGCTGCATGCAGCGTCATCACTTTGCTTCTTGTATAATTCCTTCTTGCATTTACACTCTCTCCTTCTATCACCTTTTCCATTCACTTGTCAACTTCAATGCACAACACAACAGCTGTCTGTGACCAGGTGAAAAACCTCTCCAAGCCCAACCTTCATACCATAACTGCTAACGCTAACCACTACGCAGCCTATATCGTTCTCACCGTATTAGCTAACGTCACAGTCAACATAGCTACTACAACTAACACGTTAGTACACATGGATTGGATTGTGGGTTTACTATCATGCAGTACAGCCAACAGTTTAGCAATTACGCCGGCGGGCCTCGTGGCAATAAATTTATAAAATAGAAAGTTTACCTTGACTTGGAAGAGATGCAGTGTTGGATAGCCTTAGCCAGCAAGCTAACATAAATAGCATTCCTCTCTGTTTGAGTCAAGTTGTTGAGTTGGCTAAATTAGCTGCATTAGATAGCTACTGTAAGAAGGTGAAAGGTAAGATAAAATACAATGAAATATAGCTAGCTCTCTCTCGCTCATCGCTGCTGCTTCTCAATTTAAGAAATTAATTTAACTGTTCAATTATTATCTTTCTCTCTTTGAGTCAACTACTCACCACACGTTATGCACTTCAGTGCTAGATAGCTGTAGCTCATGTGTTCAGAACTAGATTCATTCTCTAAATTCTTTGATTGGTTGAACATGTCAGTTCATGCTGCAAGAGCTCTGATAGGTTGGAGGACGTCCTCCAGAAGTTGTCATAATTACTGTGTAAGTCTATGGAAGGGGGTGAGAACCATGATCCTCCTAGGTTTTGTATTGAAGTCAATGGACCTCGAGGAGGATGGAAAATAGCTGTCCTCCGGCTACACCATGGTGCTACCTTAGAGGGTTCTGTTGAGGCTGCTGTAGACTTTCATTGCAACTGTTTTAATCAGTTATTTGGTGACCTGAATATAATTACACCGAACAAAAATATAAACGCAACATGCAACAATTTCAATGATTTTACTGAGTTGCAGTTCATATAAGGAAATCAGTCAATTTAAATTCATTAGGCTCTAATCTATGGATTTCACATGACTGGGAATACAGATATGCATCTGTTGGTCAGTATCTAGTGTTGCCACCATTTTCCTCATGCAGCATGACACATCTCCTTCGCATAGAGTGGAATGTTGTCCCACTCCTCTTCAATAGCTGTGCGAACGAAGTTGCTGGAAATTGGCAGGAACTGGAACATACTGTCGTACATGTCGATCCAGAGAATCCCAATGCAGTCCATGGAAGAACTGGGACATTTTTAGCTTCCAAGAATTCTGTACAGATCCTTGTGACATGGGGCTGTGCATTATCATGCTGAAACATGAGGTGATGGCAGCGGATGAATGGCACAACAATGGGCATCAGGATCTCGTCACTGTATCTCTGTGAATTCAAAATGAAATTGTGTTCATTGTCTGTAGCTTATGCCTGCCCATACCATAACCCCACCGCCAGCATGTGGCTCTCTGTTCACAACGTTGACATCAGCAAACGCTCACCCACACAACGCTATACATGCTGTCTGCCACCTGCTCGGTACAGTTGACACCGGGCTTCATCCATGAAGAGCATACTTCTGCAGCGTGCCAGGGGTCATCGAAGGTGAGCATTTTCCCACTGAAGTCGTCTACAATGCCGAACTGCAGTCAGGTCAAGACACTGATGAGAACGACGAGCACGCAGATGAGCTTCCCTGAGACAGTTTTTGACAGTTTGCGCAGAAATTCTTTGGTTGTGCAAACCCACAGTTTCATCAAATGTCGGGGGGGCTGGTCTCCGATGATCCCGCAGGTGAAGAAACCGGATGTGGAGGTTTTTGGCTGGCGTGGTCACACGTGGTCTGCGGTTGTGAGTCCGGTTGGATATACTGCCAAATTCTCTAAGATGATGTTTGAGGTGGCTTATGGTAGAGAAATTAACCTCTCTAGGGTCGGCGGGACGAAATCGTCCCACCTACGTAACAGCCAGTGGAATCCTGTGGCGTGTTATTCAAATACCTTAGAAATGCTATTACTTCAATTTCTCAAACATATGACTATTTTACACCATTTTAAAGACAAGACTCTCGTTAATCTAACCACACTGTCCGATTTCAAAAAGGCTTTACAACGAAAGCAAAACATTAGATTATGTCAGCAGAGTACCCAGCCAGAAATAATCAGACACCCATTTTTCAAGCTAGCATATAATGTCACATAAATCCAAACCACAGCTAAATGCAGCACTAACCTTTGATGATCTTCATCAGATGACACTCCTAGGACATTATGTTATACAATACATGCATGTTTTGTTCAATCAAGTGCATATTTATATCAAAAAACAGCTTTTTACATTAGCATGTGACGTTCAGAACTAGCATACTTCCGGTGAATTTACAAAAAATTTACTAAATTACTCACGATAAACGTTAACAAAAAGCATAACAATTATTTTAAGAATTATAGATACAGAACTCCTCTATGCACTCGATATGTCCGATTTTAAAATAGCTTTTCGGTGAAAGCACATTTTGCAATATTCTCCGTAGATTGCCCGGCATCACAGGGCTAGCTATTTAGACACCCAGCAAGTTTAGCACTCACCAAAGTCAGATTTACTATAAGAAAAATCTTATTACCTTAGGTGTTCTTCGTCAGAATGCACTCCCAGGACTTCTACTTCAATAACAAATGTTGGTTTGGTTCAAAATAATCCATAGTTATATCCAAACAGCGGCATTTTGTTCGTGCGTTCAAGACACTATCCAAATGGTAAAGAAGGGTGACGAGCACGACGCATTTCGTGACAAAAAAATTCTAAATATTCCATTACCGTACTTCGAAGCATGTCAACCGCTGTTTAAAATCAATTTATATGCCATTTTTCTCGTAAAAAAGCGATAATATTCCGACCGGGAATCTGCGTTTAGGTAAAAAGACGAAAGAAAATAAAGCATGGGGTCGACTTGTGCACGCGCCTAAGCCCATTGTCCTCTGATCGGCCACTTGCCAAAAGCGCAAATGTGTTTCAGCCTGGGGCTGCCTCGATATCATTCAGCTTTTTCCCGGGTTCTGAGAGCCTATGGGAGCCGTAGGAAGTGTCACGTTACAGCAAAGATCCTCAGTCTTCAATAAAAAGAGCCAAGATGAACAAGAACTTGTCAGACAGGCCACTTCCTGTTCAGAATCTTCTCAGGTTTTTGCCTGCCATATGAGTTCTGTTATACTCACAGACACCATTCAAACAGTTTTAGAAACTTTAGGGTGTTTTCTATCCAAAGCCAATAATTATATGCATATTCTAGTTTCTGGGCAGTAGTAATAACCAGATTAAATCGGGTACGTTTTTTATCCGGCCGTGTAAATACTGCCCCCTACCCCCAACAGGTTAACATTAAATTATCTGTCAACAGCTCTGGTGGACATTCCTGCACTTAGCATACTAATTTCACGCTCTCTCAAAACATGAGACATCTGTGGCATTGTGTTGTGTGACAACTGCACATTTTAGAATGACCTTTTATTGTCCCAAGCACAAGTTGCACCTGTGTAATGATAATGCTGTTTCATTAGCTTAGTGGTTAGAGCTTTGGGCCAGTAACCGAAAGGTTGCTAGATCGAAAACCCGAGCTGACAAGGTAAAAATCTGTTGTTCTGCCCCTGAACAAGGCAGTTAACCCACTGTTCCTAGGCCGTCATTGTAAATAAGAATTTGTTCTTAAATGACTTGCCTAGTTAAATAAAAATTACAATTATATGCCACACCTGTCAGGTGGATGGTATATTGGCAAAAGAGAAAGGCTCACTAAATGGGTGTAAACAAATGTATGCACAAAATTTGAGAGAAATTAGCTTATTTGTTTTTGCATTTGAAACCTTTCTGGGGACTTTTATTCAGCTTATGAAACATTGGACCAACACTTTACATGTTGCGTTTACATTTTTGTTAAGTATAGTTTTATCAACAAAAATAGCCTTTCGTGAACTAACACTCACAATTTACTGACTTTGCTGATAGCTACTTTATTGAAGAAAAATGTACTTACTGTGATGTGTGGTTGTCCCACCTAGCTATCTTAAATGCACCAACTGTAAGCCGATCTGGATAAGACCGTCTGGTAAATGACTAAAATGTAAAAAGGATCACTTTTAATGTTTCACTTTACATTTTTCTGAAATTCACTGAGTAGGATGGTCCTCCCTTCCCTCCTAAGGAGCCTACACTGTTGTAACCTTGAATCTAACCCCTAAGCCTAAAATAGCCTTTTTCCTTGTGGACAAAAAAAAGTAACAATATGGTCATTGTGTATAATTGCTAACATAAACCTATCAACTTACCGGAGAGAGACAAATATGTTCCTTTTTATGATCTGAACACATTCTGTAAAATTTTTGGGGGTTTGTGTGTTATCTTAAATCCCAGTATGTAACCTGGCGCAATGATGAGACCCTTGGAGGAGTCGAGGGATGCATCTCTGCACTCAAGTCAGCTGACCCTGACTTTGGTATGTAAGAACATAGTGAGACTTCTGGTAATCAATTTTTCCTCATAAAAAGATAGCATTATATGGGTGTTAAACCCTTAGTAGGCCTGCACAGAATCCTATTCAGCGCATAAATATACATTATTAACAAGCATTTGAAAGAGGTTACTGGAGCATTGTTAAGGCTATAGCAATGACACTCAGTAGGCTACATTCAGGACTTCAGTCTAAATACAGTACACCATTGTAACGTTGAGGATTAAGCTAACATTGATTTGTAGTACAGTGCTGTGAGCGTCCCAGTCTGAAATCAACCCTAGCCTTACGTCAGGACACTTCTCATAGATCTGAACGGAGCGGATGGGTGTAACCAATCTGGTGGAAATTCTACCTACCTTTCAGATGACGAGGTGGAGCCATGGCCATATTATTTTACATCCGTACAATTCTTTCAGATCATTGAAGTGTCTAGGTTTGGAGCTATTAGGTTGAATTCCAACTATCCAATGTTAACTCTGAGGGTGTACATTTATCACCACTACTGTAGCTTTTGAGAGAATAGTGAATGACTATCTAGGGGTTGACTAGGCCTTCAGACTTATAAAAAGTGTCTCTGTGCCCTGTAGTGATGGGTCATGTGATCAGCACGGGGCTGGAGCTGGTGGGGACAGGGAGTTCGGTTCTTCTGAACGAGCGCCTGGCCAGCGCGGTGAAGAGGACCGTAGAGCTCGGCCAGATCCAGCAGGACATTACCACCAGGGAGAGGCTGCACGTCAGGGCCATGGAACACTTCTCCAAGGGGTGAGAACCAGGGAACCACTGGAGATCTGAGAGTGATCTGGGTCCGTAGCCACAAAACATTTCAGAAAAAGTCCTAGGAATCCTGTTAACCTATTTTAAAACGACAACAAACTCCCAGCTAAGGGTAGGTTTTAGGATGATGGTAGTACACTGCCCAGACAAACTGAGCCAGGAGTAAAATCAACTCATAAAAGTTTCTCAGCTGGTCATCCCGACAGTTGGAGTTACCGCAAAGGAAAGCTGGTGATGACACTCTTTGACTTTGCTGCAAAATGATGGGGAATATCCAATCGCAGTACGGCATCGCCATCTGTGAACTCTATAGATAACGCGCTTCAGACAACCACGGTGAATGTGACTGTACATCAAATGTTGCAATGGTAAAAAGTCTGATCTAATTGACACCTGGCACGATCATTTTGCTGACCCTTAATTATTGCCTAATGTTGTCCTGCATAACCAATTCTGATGGTTGTTAAAAGCAGAATTTGGACAATATTACCGTTATGTCAACACACTTGTCACTCCCGTTTTAACATCTCCAAATCAGTTTGGTACAGTAGGGGTGTATTTATTAAAGAACCCGTTTACCATTTTAAGAACTAAACGGAACGAAGCGGGGAGGGCCCTACCTGAGTTTGTCCAATAGAAACTCTTGTTTGCATTTTCCATTTGGAGTGACCGGTTTCTGTTGCAAGACGTTTTGCAACAGAATCAGCCTAATGATTACACTTGCCAATAATGTTGCATACAACGTTAACATAAGGACTAGATGCCTTCAATTGCCCAACTTATAGGCATACCCAATGTAGACATATTTTTTAACAATGTGATGTTGTGCTCCAAAAGGATAACTTGAAATAACATGATATAGGTAATTAAATAGTAAAAAAGCAAAACATGTTTATTAGCTTAGTGGTTATAAGTATTCAGGTATGTGTAATAGGCCTCGTGAAATCATTGTCAGAAGTGCAAGAGGTACAGCACCAGTCAAACATTTGGACACTTACTCATTCAAGGGTTTTTCTTTACATTCTACATTGTAAAATAATAGTGGAGATATCAAAACTATGAAATAACACATGGAATCATGAAGTAACCAAAAAAGTGTTAAACAAAAAATATAGTTTAGATTTTAGATTCTTCAAAGTAGCCACCCTTTGACTTGATAACAGCTTTGCACACTCTTGGCATTCTCTCAACCAGCTTCATGAGGTAGTTACCTGGAATGCATTTCAATTAACAAGAGTGCCTTGTTAATTTGGGGAATGTCTTTCCTTAATGCATTTGAGCCAATCAGTTGTGTTGTAACAAGGTAGGGGTGGTATACAGAAGATAGCCCTATTTGGTAAAAGACCAAGTCCATATTATGACAAGAACCGCTCAAATAAGCAAAGAGAAATGATAGTCCGTTATTACTTTAGGACGTGGTCAGTCAATGCAGAACATTTCAGTAACTTTAAGTTTCTTCAAGTACAGTCGCAAAAACCATCAAGCGCTATGATGAAACTGGCTCTCATGAGGACTGCTACAGGAAAGGAAGACCCAGAGTTACATCTGCTGCAGAGGTTAAGTTCATTAGAGTTACCAGCCTCAGAAATTTCAGGCCAAATAAATGCTTCACGGAGTTCAAGTAACCGACAGATCTCAACATCATTTGTTCAGAGGTGACTACGTGAATCAGGCCTTTATGTTCGAATTGCTGCAAAGAAACCACTACTAAAGGACACCAAAAATAAGAAGAGACTTGCTTGTGCCAAGAAACACGACCAATGGACATTAGACCGGTGGAAATCTGTCCTTTGGTCTGATGAGTCCAAATTTGAGATTTTTGGTTCTAACCACTGAGACGCAGAGTAAGTGAACGGATGATCTCTGCATGTGTGGTTCCCACCGTGAAGCATGGAGTGATGGTGTGGGGATGCTTTGCTGGTGACACTGTGAGTGATTTAATTTAGAATTCAAGGCACACTTTGCCGGCATGGCTACCGCAGCAGTATGTCATCCCATATGGTTTGCGCCTAGTTGGACTATCATTTCATTTTCAATAGGAAAATGATCCAACACACCTCCAGGCGTGTTGCATCAGATGACCTGGCCTCCACAATCACCTGATCTCAACCCAATTGAGATGGTTTGGGATGAGTTGGACAACTGCAGGAAAAGCAGTCAACAAGTGCTCAGCATATGGGGGAACTCCTTCAACACTGTTGGAAAAGCATTCCAGTTGAAGCTGGTTGAGAGAATGCCTAGCATTTGCAAAGCTGTCAAGGCAATGGGTGGCTACTTTGAAGAATCTAAAATATTAAATATATTTTGATTTAACACTTTTTTGGTTACTACATGATTCCAAATGTTATATCATTCGTTTTGATTTCTTCACTATTATTCCACAATGTAGAAAATAGTAAAAATAAAGAAAACCCCTTGGAGTAGGTGTGTCCAAACTTTTTACAGGTACTGTAGGTCTAAGTTAATTATGGATTGATCATATAGAAGTATCAAAACCATTATTTTAAGAACTCCAAAGCATTTGGATGTGGTGCAGGAACCACTGACTCGCTGCATTTTTCTATTATCAAGACACCTGCTAGTAACACTTAACTGGTTAGGATAGCTTATGTGGTCTCCTAAATATCTGACTAGGTGTGACGCTTATGACGAAAGAGGCTTCATGCATAGATTTTTACCCGTAAGAGTAAAATGTCTCTCTCCTCCCATCTTCTACTCTGAGACGCTTAGTGGATAAGGGCCCTGATTTACTTTATTGCTCCCAGGTGACAATAGAACTGTAATAGCACTGATATTCAGGTCCAAATCTTGGACAGCAGAAGAGATTCCACAAGCGAAAACAAAACCGCATCTGTTCGGCTCATCTTGTGTAATAGCATTGGAACCGGGTCAAAGGAATACCCTGGAGAATTGAGGTCACCCAACAAAACAGGCCATTCACACACCAGTATCTTTGTTTTTACCAGGGGACTCAGCCTTATGACTTGGGCACATGCTTCTAAAAACAGTTCCTTCCTCAAAAAGTCTACAAACACATCTAAGCAATAGAGAAATAATATGAATCTCAGAGAGCACAGTTATGTAGCACAACTCCAATCTAAAACCAAGGTAACATCTCTCATTTGATCTGATGTTGATTGCTTTCATTGCGTTCCTTCGGTTTTAATGTGACTTGAGACAATAGAGAATAACTAATGGCTGTCCCCTGTAGGGGTTTCCCTAAGGCGTGTGATGTTTGGGAGGAGATCCTAGTGGAACACCCTACTGACCTGCTCGCCCTGAAGTTTGCCCATGACGGCTTCTTCTACCTGGGGGCCCAGACCCAGATGAGAGACTCTGTGGCCCGGGTGCTGCCTCACTGGAAGCCCCACATGCCTCTCTATAGGTAGGTGTTGCCTCATTGGAAGCCCCCCCCCCCCCCCAGGTAGTCATTACACAATTGCACATGGGTCTTTTTTGTACTCTGAGGATATGCTGTTGTTTGATTGTACCAAGGGGGTCTTATCTGATTGTCGGGGCATTGTGATAGGTTCATGGCATTTACACTAAGCAAAAATATAAATGCAACTTGTACAGTGTTGGTTTCATGAGCTGAAATAAAATATCCCAGAAATGTTGCATATCCACAAAAAGCTTATTTCTCTGATTTTGTGCACTTATTTGTTTCCATCCATGTTAGTAAGCATTTCTCATTTGCCAAGATATGCCATGCCTGTCAGGTGGATGGATTATCAAAAAGCTGATTTTAAACACCTTGTGCTGGTGACAATAAAAGGCCAGTCAAAAATGTACAGTTTTGGGGGACTGTGTAATTGGCATGCTGACTGCAGGAATGCTCACCAGAGCTGTTGCCAGAGAATTTCATGTAAATCTTTCTACCATAAGCTGCCTCCAACGTCGTATTAGAGAATTTGGCAGTATGCCCAACCGTCCTCACAACCACAGACCACGTGTAACCACGCCATCCCAGGACTTCCACATTCTGCTTCTTCACCTGCGGGATCATCTGAGATCAGCCAACGGGACAGCTGATGAAACTGTGGGTTTGCACAACCAAAGAATTTCTGCATAAACTGTCAGAAACCGTCTCAGGGAAACTCATCTGAGTGCTCGTCGTCCTCACCAGGGTCTTGACCTGACTGCAGTTTAGCATCATAACTGACTTCAGTGGGCAAATACTCACCTTTGATGGCCACTGGCATGCTGGATAAGTGTGCTCTTCATGGATGAATCCCGGTTTCAACTGTACCGGGCAGATGGCAGACAGTGTGTATGGTGTTGTGTGGGCGAGGGGTTTGCTGATGTGAACAGAGTGCCCCATGGTGGCGGTGGGGTTATTGTATTGGCAGGCATAAGCTTCGGACAACGAACACAATAGCGTTTTTAATGCTGGCTATTTGAATTCACAGAGATACCATGATGAGATTCTGAGGCCCATTGTCGTGCCGTTCATCCGCTGACATGTTTCAGCACGATAATGCATGACGCAAGAATTTGTACATTATTCTTGGAAGCTGAAAATGGTGGTTCTTTCATAGCCTGCATACTCACCAGACATGTCACCCATTGAGCATGTGTGGGATGCTCTGGATCGACGTGTTCCGTTTCCCATTACAATGTCCTGCAACTTTGCGCAGTCATTGAAGGGAGTGGGACAACATTCCACAGGCCACAATCAACAGCCTAATCAACTCTATGCGAAGGAGATGTCATGTAGCTTTTTTTTTTAAAGGTATCTGACCAACAGATGCGTCTCTGTATTCCAAGTCATGTGAAGTCTAGATTAGGGCCTTATGAATTAATTTCAATTGACTGATTTTCCTTATATGAACTGTAACTCAGTAAAATCATTGAAATTGTTGCGTTTTTTTTGTTGTTGTTGATTTTTCAGAGTACTTTACCATTCTTCTGTCAACTTGAGACTCAAGGTTTCAGTCATATCAATGGTAGTACTGTATTTTTCATATTATGTGAACTCTTGAGGGTCATTCTAGTTAAATAACTCGTAGTATTTCGTCAGAGGCTCCGTCTCGGCTAGACAGTAATTGCCTCTGTATATTAGTGTTTACTGTGATCAACAATCACCACTGGCAGTCAGACCATGAGTCCCAACAGTCGATATCAAATCGAATGATCCCATCTTTTTTTCTTTTTTTATAAAACAAATTGATGGCTATTTATTATAAGGCGTTTATAATTCATCCTTAAATGCACTACACAAATAATGACCTAGCTAGCTTGCCTCGGGTCTGCTATTGCTGTAGCACTGCTTTCATACTTGTACTTTGCTTTTGCCTGCAGCTACCTAAAAGGCTTATATTCCTTTGGACTTCTGGAGACTCATTTTTATGACCAGGCTGAGAAAATAGCTAAAGAGGTAAGATGTTTCTGTCGGTGTCAATTTGCCATGGAAATGACTTGTAGCTGTAAATCATTAATTCTGTCATCATGCAACGGTGACCTCCGCTGGTTAAATTGTCCAACCTTGATGGCAATCAAACCACATTCAGAAGATGTCTATTACTGTGCAGAGGTTTCCGTTGCATTGGCAATCAACTAGACTGACCAATGTGAGGTAGTTCAATCTACAATCTTCTCCTCTAACCCCCAGGGCCTGGCTCTAACCCCGGAGGATGCCTGGTGTGTCCACTCTGTAGCTCACGTCCACGAGATGAAGGCTGAGGTGGAAAAGGGCCTCAAGTTCATGGAGAGCACAGAGAAAGACTGGGTGGTGGGTTTTCATCACGAGTCCATCTGCTGCATGTTGTCATTCAACACCTCAATATGGCCTGGTACCAGATCTGTTTGTGCTGTCTTGCCAGCTTCTTTTTTATTTATTTTTAACCTTTTTTTATTTAACTAGGCAAGTCAAATTCATTATTTACCATGACGGCCTACAGGTTAACTGCCCTTTTCAGGGGAAGAACGACAGATTTTTACCTTGTCAGCTCGGGGATTCGATCCAGCAACCTTTCGGTTACTGGCCCAACGCTCTAACCACTAGGCTACCTGCCGCCCCAACAGTCATTGCATATAGCTCTGGCACCAGGCTAGGCGTCAACTATCTGTGTAAATACGTAATTAATTTGGACGTTTTCATTTGCAGGGATGTGACATGCTAGCCTGTCATAACTACTGGCATTGGGCCCTATACTTCATCGAAAAGGTACAGATTGTAATGAGATACTCCAGTCAAGTGCACTGTTATCAGACAGTAGGGCTGTTGGGATACAATTTATATTTGTTGTACCTTTCTGTGGGTTCTTTGAAGTGTGAATTTGATTACAGTAGGACATGTTTGTATTAGTGTGCATTATCTGTGTAATTAACTTTTAGACTCGTACTTGTTTTTCAATTTTAATTTGTTTGTATTTTCTCCCCCGCAGGGACAGTATGATGCAGCTCTGAACATATTTGACAGCCAGGTTAGTGCTCTCAATAAGTTCTCATCAAGACTAATTTGGCCTCGCAGACGGTGTACCAGAGGCCTTCCAAGAATCCTACTGTAGCAGCACTTACTGTATGGGAGCAGAGTAAAAGCAATATGGTGTGGTTACATTGTGCTGCAGACTGGGGTCAATGTGTGTCATTCAGGTCTAAAGTCAAAAATAGAAGTTCAATCTGTTTTTGTTCACAACATGAGACCGGTGTGGTATTTTTATGGGCAAAGAGTAAATCCAAAGCGAATGAAAAAATCTGTGCCGTAACTAAGGTTACTGCAGGGAGTTTCAGACCTCACTAAAACTCCAATATCTAGTGGAAAGCCTTCCCAGAAGAGGGGAGGCTGTACTTACTTTTGGGTGTGTGTGGGTGGATGGGACACAACTACTCATTCCAGGGTCTTTTATTTTTTACTATTTTCTACATTGTAGAATAATATTGAAGACATCAAAACTATGAAATAACACATATGGAATCATGTAGTAGTCCTGTTGAAAAACAAATGATCGTCCCACTAAGCGCAAACCAGATTGGATGTCGTATTGCTGCAGAATGCTATGGTAGCCATGCTGGTTAAGTGTGCCTTGAATTCTAAATAAATCACTATGTCACCAGCAAAGCACCATCACACCACCTCCTCCATGCTTCACGGTGGAAACCACACATGCAGAGATCAGCCGTTCACCTACTCTGTGTCTCACAAAGACACAGCGGTTGGAACCAAAAATCTCAAATTTGGACACATCAGACAAAAGGACAGATTTCCACCGGTCTAATGTCCATTGCTTGTGTTTCTTGGCAAAGGCAAGTCTCTTCTTCTTATTGATGTCCTTTTAGTTATGGTTTCTTTGCAGCAATTGGACCGTGAAGGCCTGACTCATGCAGTCGCCTCTGAACAGTTGATGTGTCTGTTACTTGAACTCTGAAGCATTTATTTGGGCAGCAATTTCTGAGGCTGGTAACTCTAATGAACTTAACCTCTGCAGCAGAGGTAACTTTGGGTCTTCTTTTCCTGTGGCGGTCCTCATGAGTGCCAGTTTCAGCATAGTGCCTGATGGTTTTTGCGACTGCACTTGAAGAAACTTTCGAAGTTCTTTAAATGTTCCGTATTGACTGACCGATGGACTTCTCTGCTTATTTGAGCTGTTCTTTCCATAATATGGACTTGGTCTTTTACCAAATAGCCCTATCTTCTGTATACTACCTCTGCCTTGTCACTACACAAGTGATTGGCTCAAACGCATTCAGAAGGAAAGAAATTCCACAAGTTAACTGAAATGCATTCCAGGTGACTACCTCCTGAAGCTGGTTGAGATAATGCCAAGAGTGTGCAAAGCTGTCATCAAGGCAAAGGGTGGCTACTTTGAAGAATCTCAAATGTAAAATATATTTTGATTTGGTTATCAGCTACATTGTGTCTCCGGAACATATGCTGTAATTTTATAATATGCTAAATAAACTGGGTGGTTCGAGCCCTGAATGCTGATTAGCTGACAGCCGTGGTATATCAGACCGTATATTTTTACTGCTCTAATTACATTGGTAACCAGTTTATAATAGCAATAAGGCACCTCGGGGGTTAGTGGTATATGGCCAATCCAAGCCCTCCACGTTGCGGCGTGCATAAGAACAGCCATATACCACACCACCTCGTGCCTTATAGCTTAAATACAGCAGTCAAGTCTGCCCTTATTATTTTATTGGTACATTGGGAATGGATAGGGAACTACTGTATCAATTCTAGAAAGTAAAGCAAGTATGAGCAAATTGATATTCCCTTGTTGGAGAGGCATTTTAACACATAGTCACCCATATGGCTGAAGTCTGTGTACTGAACAGAAGTAACTGTTTCCCCTCAGGTGTCTCGGCGTGGTAGGGCTTCAGGGGCCATGCTGGACACTGTGGACGCCTGCTCTCTACTCTACAGACTGGAGATGGAGGGTTAGACGTGCTTACTGCTCCAGCCTAACTGTTACATGCACTCAACTTACTATGTGTAACTAGTGTCTAATCAAGTGTGTGCGTGTCTTATCGATAGGCCTGTGTTCAATGTTTGTGTGTCTTGATGATTTACTTTCTTCCTGTGTGTCAGGTGTGTGCGTGAAGGACCGCTGGCGGGAGCTGCAACAACTCACAGAGCCCCACACTGACGACCATGTGCTGGTGTTCAACGACCTCCACTTCCTCATGTCGTCGCTGGGAGCCAAGGAGTCCGGGGGAGCGGCCCAGTCCCAGCGCCTGCTGGAGGGCCTCCGGGAGCGGGCAAAGTGAGCACCACACCACCGCTACCACTGCTGGCTTATGAAACTCCTACACAGCCCCCTTACATAACACACGAGGAGAAAACGAGTGGGAGTATGGCTGGTGGGGTGAGAGGGATAAGCCTCAGAGTGGAGAGAGAGCTCAGGGTTGCTCGCTCTCTGTTGCGCTCTCCCATAGGTTGTGGTGTTTACGTGCGTGGCTGTAATGTGTTCTGACACCCCTGACCACAGGCTCTATACACTGTTCCTCAGCGAACAACCCCTTCTGCCAAAAAATCCAATCCTGGGCAGTTGTCATGTTTCTGATTGTTATGTAACAGGAAAATGTAGCGTGGAGGCAGCCAAGGCACCTTTGGGCCAGTGCAGCTTTTTGAGAGGGGAAAAATCAATTCCCAAAGTGAGGAGAGAAACTCAATTCCATTTTGCTGCTATTTTGAATTGGCCGACTGGGATGCATGCGCTTTTGGTCAATTAATTTTGCTTGCGTAATGCTTTCTGTTATGACAATTTGCATCCGGGTATCCTGGAAGGATATTGACCTCATCCCATCAGTAGAGGATGCCTGGTTGCTCTTCAAAAGTGCTTTCTTCACCATCTTAATTAAATAAGCATGCCCCATTCAAAAAAAAATGTAGAACTAAGAACAGATATAGCCCTTGGTTCACCCCAGACTTGACTGCCCTTGACCAGCACAAAAACATCCTGTGGCGTTCTGCATTAGCATCAAATAGCCCCTGCAATATGCGACTTTTCAGGGAAGTCGGGAACCGATTATAGTCCGTTAAGAAAGCTAAGGCTAGCTTTTTCAAACAGAAATTGGTTTCCTGTAGCACTAATTTCAAAAAGTTTTCGGACACTGTAAAGTCCATGGAGAATAAGAGCAGCACCTCCCAGCTGCCCACTGCACTGAGGATAGGAAACACTGTCACCACCGATAATCGATCATTTCAATGAGCATTTTTCTACAGCTGGCCATGCTTTCCACTTGCTGGTCATGGGTGCACCTCAGCCATGCTCCACGGTCCTAAACAATATCATAACCGCCATCGATAAAAGACAGTACTGTGCAGCCGTCTTCATCGACCTGGCCAAGGCTTTCGACTCTGTCAATCACCGTGTTCTTATCAGCAGACTCAATAGCCTTGGCTTCTCAAATGACTGCCTCGCCTGGTTCACCAACTACTTCTCAGAGTTCAGTGTGTCAATTTGGAGGGCTTGTTGTCCGGATCTCTGGCAGTCTCTATGGGGGTGCCACAGGGTTCAATTCTCGGGCCGACTCTCTTTTCTCTGTATATATCAATGACGTTGCTCTTGCTGCTGGTGATTCCCTGATCCACCTCTACGCAGACGACACCATTCTATATACATCTGGCCCTTCTTTGGACACCTCCAAACGAGCTTCAACGCCATACAAAACTCCTTCCGTGGCCTCCAACTGCTCTTAAATGCTAGTAAAACTAAGTGCATCCTCTTCAACCGATTGCTGGCCGCACCCGCCCGTCTGACTAGCATCACTACTCTGGACGGTTCTGACCTGGAATATGTCGACAACTACAAATACCTAGGTGTCTGGTTAGACTGTAAACTCTCCTTCCAGACTCACATTAAGCGTCTCCAATCCAAAATTTCGCAACAAAGCCTCCTTCACTCATGCTGCCAAACATACCCTCGTAAAACTGATTATCCTTCCCATCCTTGACTTCGGCGATGTCATTTACAAAATAGCCTCCAACACTCTACTTAGACTACCTCCAGTTTGCTATCACAGTGCCATCTGTTTTGTCACCAAAGCTCCATATACTACCCACCGCTGCGACCTGTATGCTCTCGATGGCTGGCCCTCAGTACATATTCGTTGCCAAACCCACTGGCTCCCGGTCATCTATAAGTCTATGCTTGGTAAAGCCCCGCCTTATCTCAGCTCACTGGTCACCATAGCAACACCCACCCGTAGCAGGCGCTCCAACAGGTATATTTCACTGGTCATTCCCAAATCCAACACTTATTTTGGCCGCCTTTCCTTCCAGTTCTCTGCTGCCAGTGACTGGAACGAATTGCAAAAATCACTGAAGCTGGAGTCTTATATCTCCCTCTAACTTTAAGCATCAGCTGTCTGAGCAGCTTACCGATCACTGTACCTGTACACAGCCAGCCAATCTGTAAATAGCACACGACTACCTCATCCCCATATTATTACTTACCCTCTTGCTCTTTTGCACCCCAGTATCTCTACTTGCACATCATCATCTGCACATCTATCACTCCAGTGTTAATACGAAAGTGTAATTATTTTGTCTCCATGGCCTATTTATTGCCTCACCTCCCTACTCTTCTGCATTTGCACACACTGTACATATATTTTTCTATTGTGTTATTGACCGTGCGTTTATGTGTAACTCTGTGTAGTTGTTTTTGTTGCACTGCTGTGCTTTATCTTGGCCATGTCGCAGTTGAAAATGAGAACTTGTTCTCAACTGGCCTACCTGGTTAAATAAAAATCTGGAAAATAAAAACGTTCTAACTAGCCAATGTCACCAGGTGAGTGGATGTTAGCTAATAGACTTGTTCTTTACGAGCCTCACACTTAGCAACAGTGGCTATCTTAAATGCGTGTTGATCCGTAGAGTTGACTGTAGTAATCCTTTGTATCTTATTTGGTGTTTCTTGCATTGTTTGGTGAGATCCCCCAGCCACACACACCATGTGTCTTTATAGATCGCCTGATGTTTACCACCACCATTTGTCTGGTCCTAGTGGTCGAGTGTAATTCCCCAAATAATACCAAAATATAAGTACGGTGACAGAGTAGGCTACCAAAAATTATACTCATCGTTTATTTTATTTCTTTGAGGCTTCCGTTTATGTTTCCGTGTTTGTGAACAGTGATGAATGCAGAGTTAGAAAACATTTATCACTCCACTATTATACACAAAAAAACTGATTTCTTTAAAACCACATTGTTGAGTGTTTTTAGTGTCTCAAAAATCTGTCAATCATGGTACAGACGTCATCTATAATGCATTACATCATCTATACACGTTTGCATAAGCAAGGTACAGTGAATGAAAGGACAATCAGGCACATCTAAAGAAACCTCTCCGTTGGAGGATACGGTGGCAGGCTTTGGCGCAGGCATTTTCATTATTGTTACCGGATAAAACGTCATTATTTATTTTCATCAAGACCGTGAAAATGTTAATTTTGGCTGGACACCTGACAAAGATCATCCCTTATCTCGTTGTATGAGCTTCAGTTTCAATGGACCCATCAATACAGAAAGTACATACACATTTAAAAGGTAGGCCATCCATGGTTTTACACTTTTGTAATGATGGCACAAAAGGGCACAATTTCCATGGTTAGCTTCATACTTAACAGACACATTGTAATCCAAAAATGTATTAATAATCAACCCCAGATACTTGTGCTCACTGACAACGTTAATATGACAGGACCACAGGAGAACATTAAAGGTGTTCTAAGTGTTTTAGTTCCTATAGTGTACTACTTTTTGTCTACATTGATATTCAGTTTCCATTGTTCACATCAGTTAACAACATTTACCATTTTCTTGAAGCTCATCTTCAGTTTCAGAGCTCAATACGATTTCATTTGCATATAAAAGAACAGACACTTGTTCATTGTTTAGACAGACACCTTTTTCTAGGGCTTTGATGGCCAGAGTAAGATCATAAATATACATTAAGAACTGAATAGGTGATAAAATGCAACCCTGTCTCACACCAATGTCTAGGAATCATATTGGAATGCATGGTCTAGGCTAGAGATTTTATGAAAGCAACTCTGTCTGGTGGGATGTGTTGTCGTTTTAGACAGTTTCACACCTTTCTCTCTTCCGCAATCGCATGCAGTAATGCCCTACAGTATCCATTTATCAAATGTTAATCCTACAATGTTTTGTAAATCCAATTTACCTTTTAGTCTGGCTGTGTAAGGATGAAACCCTGAAGCTTCTGGTCATGAACTGTATTATACAGTCCAGAATAAACCTCAGACCTCGTTTTGCTAGTAACACCATGGTTGTTGGCTCCATTTCTGCAGGGATCGCATACAGTTCAGTGAGAGCATACATTTTTTTTGTAAGTATAATAGGGCTTTTGACATCTCTATTGTCTTCGATCTTCTCTCCTGCTGTGTGTCTAGTGTTCCAGAGGAGAACCACCAGCACCAGCTGGCTGGCAGCGTGGGGCTGCCCATGTGTCAGGCCCTGCTGGAGTACGACCAGGGCAACTACAGCCGCGCCGTGGAGCTCCTGCAGCCCATACGCTACCGCATGATGGAGATAGGAGGCAGTGACGCGCAGGTGAGCCCCAATTTTGTGAACCATCAGGGTTTTCAGGAGCTCTATGGGCTTTGAAACCTACGCCTGAAGTAAAAATAATTTAATAGGGAATGTCCTTTTGGAAGTGCTTTTTAGACCAGGAATAGATATAATCTATGTCAGAGAAAAGGACCTTTGACGTACACTCACTGAGGCATTCAGGCTATGGCAGTCTGTGTTTCTAATAGGCCTATCGGGATGGGGATGTAAAGCACAATGCAATGAGTGATAAATCATTTAACCCTGTGTTTATTTAACCACAATGCAATCATCCTTAAGCACTGTCCATAGGAAAACTATCCCTATTTAGGTACAACCATAGAAATAAGAATGAATGGGCTTGGAAGCTCTGACCCTGGCAATTGACTGGTAAACTCACGGGTACACTCGATGGCTGCCTGGTATTGTGATGCAATCATTTCCATGGTAATTTGGAATGTTCTGTCAACCTTCCGTAGACACCTGAAACCCCACTTCTTTAAGGAATACCTGGGATAGGATGAAGTAATCCTTCTAACCCCCCCCCCCCAAAAAAGATATAGATGTACTATTGTAAAGTGGTTGTTCCACTGGATATCTTAAGGTGAATGCACCAATTTGTAAGTCACTCTGGATAAGAGCGTCTGCTAAATGATGCTGGATTGACATTTAAATGACGCTAACTGATGTGGCTCATGTAATGTCAGTAGAGATGACTCAACAAATCACAGCCCAGATTGAAGGCTACTCTTCCTGCTTTTACTTCCTGGCATGGGAACTGTACACTCAAAATGGCTGCCGGTATACCCATTATGTTATCATTGACCTGAATGGAGATGCCCTTTCTATTCATTCTTATTTCTATGGGTACAACAGCAGGGTCGTATTCACTTGGCAAGAAACGGCTCTGATCAGGCCCTACACCCAAACAAGGGCACTCCGTTCATCCACCTCTGGCCTGCTCGCCTCCCTACCTCTGAGGAAGCACAGTTCCCGCTCAGCCCAGTCAAAACTGTTCGCTGCTCTGGCACCCCAATGGTGGAACAAGCTCCCTCACGATGCCAGGACAGCGGAGTCAATCACCACCTTCCGGAGACACCTGAAACCCCACCTCTTCAAGGAATACCTGGGATAGGATAAAGTAATCCTTCTAACCCCCCCCTTAAAAGATTTAGATGCACTATTGTAAAGTGGTTGTTCCACTGGATATTATAGGTGAATGCACCAATTTGTAAGTCGCTCTGGATAAGAGCGTCTGCTAAATGACTAAAATGTAAAATGTAAACGGAAGCAAACGGGCAGGTGCTACCCGAACTTGTCCATTAAGATGTTTTTTTCTGTTGCACAACCTTTTGAAATGGTGTGCCCTAGTGAATATGATCCAGAGGGGTAGACACAGTATGTTCTGTGGTAAAAACATATGTTGTGTCTAGTGTGTATTGTAATTACCTTGTTTGTTCCATTTCTCAGAGAGATGTCTTTAATCTGCTGCTGATTCACGCAGCAATGAAGTCAGGAGTGACCCATCACCAGAAATTAGCCAGGTAAAATACATTGATGGGCTGCCTCCAATTGAAAGGCTTTTTGCGCCGATTTGCTGTGTTATTAGCTTCAATACTGTGTCACTGTGATTGGACATTGACGTAGATGCCGAAAAAATAGACATTGATGAGAAAAAAAAAGTTCTGAACAGAGTTAACTCAAACGTCCAACTAGTAAAACATTTTAACCTGTTTTATTCACCCCACTGGGTGCCTCAGCTGCAATCACACTTTGCACATGATCAAACAACCATTTATATGTCAAGATGAGATTAGGGGTGTAACTTCTCAACTGCTATCTGTAGCCCAGTACTGTCTCTTGTGCTGTTGTCTTCGTGATCGAGCCATCTGGTAGCAGCTACTCTTTATCTGGTCACTTCTCCATGATGTTTACAAGTGACGTTCTATTCGCCTTACTCGACAGACCTCGGTCATACTGTTTTTCCCTTTTCTCTCGTAGTAACTTTTCATACACAGAGTTCCTATTCACCCTTCATCGATCCTTGACGCTTGCATTTATTATACATGTAACGTAATCAATAAGTTCTTTATATAATGACAAGAATACGTTTTAAGTTAGAACCCAACAAAAGGGAATGGCTAAATACACAATATTGATTTATCTGTACAATATTTGTATAGTATAATACACATGACTAAGAAAATGGTCCTCTGTCCAGTAAGATTTTATTTTCTCTCGTCTTCTGCTCCCTGCGCGCCCTCGTTAGGGGAGTAGAAGAAAAAACAATATCTCGACAGTGCAATCTTGACTGTTGAATTTCATCACTATGTTCCCATGGCTAAGCTTGTCCTTATTGACACCCCTGAAGTCTGTAAAATGCAAGCGTGTCTGGGTGCAATAGAGACACAATTCTCTGTGTTCTGTATCTACTGATTACCATTGCTGAGAGCCTTTTTGTTCTCCAGTTAGATGTTCTACTTAAAGAACTCAATCTAGAACTGTCCTTTTGTCTTGTGTTGTGCTGTCCTCCTGGAGATGTCTGTTGGTGGAGCGTGAGGCAGCTAAGCCCAACTCTCCCCTCACTGACCGGCTGATCCAGAGAGCCCATGTCCTGCATGCCTAGCCTGGGCACAGAGGGCCTAAAGCTGGATGACACTGAGTCTGGACCAGGGGCTACTGCAGAGGTACCCTTCCCAAATTGACTGGATGTTTGGTGGAAGAATATGGCCTTTATTCTTCAGGTACATGGACCTAATAGAAACGATCACCTGGATCCTCAACACGGTCTATTATCAATGATCAATATCCAATGATGTTTTGTATACCTTCAACATTTATGAAAATGTTATGTTCAATTGAATGTTCTGTAACACAACATTTACAGTATGTTATATAGCAAATTATATTAGCAAACACACTTTGAAATATAAATAATACGTCATTTTCAGAAAAGAATATCCTCATGTCAATATAAATCATATTTAAAATCATGTAATAAATAAACACTTTCAATGTCAACCTTTAGTCATCTAAGTCCAGCATATAATAACACACTTCCATACGGTCTATACAGCACACCACTAAACCAGATGCTCCGGAGGCTGTGTAATGTAAACCGTAGATGGATGTCCTTTGTTAACTGGAGTGGCCAGTAGTTCTTCTCTCTGTTCTCTCCTAGTCGTTCTGTTATTTTCTGTGTCGGTCGGGCTATCCTCTTCTCACAACACTGAGCTGATCTCATCCTGGATCTGAGAGATGAGGATCTGGGAGAGCACAATGCCTGCAATCTGACAGAGACAAGAACACACTCCGTCTGCATCCCAAATATCACCCTATTCCCTACACAGTGCACTAGTTTTGTCCCGAGCCCAGTATATAGAATAGGGTCTCATTTGGGTCGCAGGCTGGGTGCTAACTCACTCCCAACACCGCCACTCACTTACTGAAGTAAGTCTCTTAAATAAAGCTTAATACGGCTTACTAAGAACAGTCTCTGAAGGTCAAAACTTGCATGGCTTTACCATGCACAGTGGATACAATTCTTTTGCTTAGAAGAAATTTGCTAACATCTGGATGAAAACAGACTGTAGAGTCATAGTTATTCTATGACCTTAACACATTGTGTTTGTTTTAACTTGCATCAATAGGAGCTTTTTTGTGCAAGTGATCACAGCATCGGGTGATGTAAACAACAGTTAAATAAATGAAGAGACAGGGAAAGTAGGCATTGACACCTGCTCTTGAATACGACGCCACATCAAAGCTGTTGGAATTGTAAGGCAATTGTTTTGACGTGACTCGTGGGTAATTTACACACTTCCCTCTCGGAGGAGACCAAATCAGTGGAATATCAGAGCAAGGGATAGATGGAGAGACTGTAGTGGGAGAGAGAAGTGACAGATTAGAGAGTAGTGAGCAGCCCCGTTCATTAGTGACTGTACAAACTGCACACAGCACTCTGAGAAATGAGCTACTGTACCAGCAGACAAGAAGTGGGTGAGTCATAAACTTAATTAAACACCAACCTAAATTATCCCACATTTTGAAAGCTTTCAAGGCTATTATAGGGATGTGATTCATGAGTGTCTCACACTCAGGATGTGAGGGAATATAGGCATGGATAATATCTTAGATGTGGTAAGTAGGCCACCATCTCAGTGGTGGGTTTTATCATCCCAACCTGAATCTAAAATCTGCTTGTGCCTCATTTTTGTTGTATGCAGACCCACTATGAGACGCCGGTGTTCCCCACTCCACCTCTGTATGTAGTCCTTGTACATGGGTTACCTGAGGCAGGGAGAGACCCAGAGCTAGAGCCCCCACCAATAGCAGGTGGGACTCAATCCACAGAACCGCCCTGTCTGCACAACCCACTGGATAGATGGACTTGGTGGCCTCCAGGTAGTTCTGAGTCTGGACCCCAAAGCCACACATGGTGTTGATCACAACCTGTACAGAGACAAAAGAACATTAAGACTTCATACATAAGCGATCATGATGCGCTGTTGACTCAAAACAGATGATTACATTGTAATAACATATGATTGAATTATAATCAACCACATCTACTTAAATGAATTGTGATTAATTGAATCTGTTATAATTACCATGTAGTTGCTGCAGGTTGTAGCACTACCTGGGTTCTTATGTTTAGTTAATGACTTTCTGATCGCGTTGTAAACGGTCAGTGGAATTCTATCCAGAGTGAGAAATCGTGTATACTTTTGTCTGTAGATCTCCATTTAAGTGTTTTAATTCTCTCCAGTAATGAGGGTAATGTCTGCATTTATACATAATGACCTGTGTGTATGTAAGTTTAGTGACCTTAACCCATCCAACTTCTGACACCAACGCTGCAAATTCAGGGATTAGCCCCTACCGGGACTCGAACCCAGGTCCAGAGACTGTCAACCCAACGGATCCAAACCCCTTGACCAGGCTGCTGTCGGGTTAATGTACATACAGTGCATTCAGAAATGCCCCCAAAATACACATACCACATGTCAAAGTGGAATAATATTTTTTACAAGGTAATCAAATGAAAAGCTGGAATGTCTTGAGTCAATAAGTATTCAACCCCTTTTTTTATGGGAAGCCTAAATAAGTTTAGGAGTAAACATTTGCTTAAGCAGTCACAAGTTGCATGGACTCACTCTGTGTGCAATAATACTGTTTAACACAATTTTTTATGACTACCTCATCTCTGTACCCCACACATGCAATTTCCCTCAGTCGAGCAGGGAATTTCAAACACAGATTTAACCAATTCCTCACAAAGAAGGGCACCTATTGGTAGATGTGTAAAAACATTTGAAAGCAAACATTGAATATCCCTTTGAACATGGTGATGTTATTAATTACGCATTGGATGGTGTATCAATACATTAAGTCACTACAAAGATATAGGCGTCCGTCGACTCGGTGGCCGGAGAGGAAGGAAACTGCTCAGGGATTTCATCATGAGCCCAATGGTGACTAAAACAGAGTTGAATGAATGTGATAGGAGAACTGAGGATGGATCAACAATATTGTAGTTACTCCACAATACTAACCTAAATGACAGAATGAAAAGGAGGCCTGTACAGAATAAAAATATTCCAAAACATGCATCCTGTTTGTTATAAGGCAGTAAAGTAAAACTGCAATAAATGTGGCAAAGAAATTAACTTAATGTCCTGAATACAAAGTGTTATGTTTGGGGCAAATCCAACACAACATCACTGAGTACCACTCTTCATATTTTCAAGCATGGTGGTGGCTGCATCATGTTATGGGTTATGCTTGTCATCAGCAAGGGTGTTTTTTAGGATAAAAGCCTACAGGGAAAACCTGGTTCAGTCTGCTTTCAAACAGACACTGGGAGACAAATGCACTTTTCAGCAGGACAATAACCTAAAACAAGGCCAAATACACACTGAATTTACAAAACATGAAGATTGAACACGTTTGCCCTCAGAACAGCCTCACTTAGTCAGGGCATGGACTCTACAAGATGTCGAAAGCTTTCCACAGGGATGCTGGCCCATGTTGACTCCAATGCTTCCCACAGTTGTCACATTGGCTGGATGTCCTTTGGGGGTGGTGGACCATTCTTGATACACACAGGAAACTGTTGAATGTGAAAAACCCAGAACGGTTGCAATTCTTCTTCTCAATTGTCTCAAGGCTTCAAAATCCTTCTTTAACCGGTCTCCTCCCCTTCATCTACACTGATTGAAGTGGATTTAACAAGTGACATCAATAAGGGATCATAGCTTCCACCTGGATTCACCTGGTCAGTCTGTCATGGAAAGAGCAGGTGTTCTTAATGTTTTATACACTCGGTGTACACTGGAGTTGCTTACCAATACAACATTGAATGTTCCTGAGTGGCTTAGTTACAGTTTTTAAATCGGCTTAAATCTATGGCAAGACTGTCTCGCAATGATCAACAACCAATTGGAGAGCGCTTGAAGAATTAAAAAATTATAATGTGCAAATATTGTACAATACAGGTGTGCAAAGCTCTTAGAGACTTACCCATAAAGACTCACAGTTGTAATCGCTGCCCAAGGTAATTCTAACATGTATTGCCTCAGGGGTGTGAACACTTATGTAAATTAATTTCTGTGTTTCAGTTTCAATAAGTTGGCAAACATTTCATTATGGGGTATTGTGTGTAGATTATTATATATGTTTTAATTCATTTTGAATTCAGGCTGTGACGACAAAATGTGGAATAAGCAAAGGGGTATGAATACTTTCTGAATGCACTGTATGTATGTTCTGAGCCCCCACCCACCTCTCCTGGTACGGGGGTGCAGCAGGAGTAAGGGACAGCACAGCGCTCAGAGCTGGGGTTCCCCTGGGTGCAGTTGAAGTACAGGTTCCATGACCAGTCAGTGTAGTTGTTCCAGCCGCAGCACTTGAACTGAGTGAATGAGAAATATAAGGAAAAGGGATCATTAGAAACATTGTCTGGTACATTCTCTCACTCTCCACTCCTGGGAGGACCCACCAGCAGCCAAAGTGTGCCCGTATGTGCAGATGGGTGAACACGCGAGGGGAGACGCAGAATGCATTGAACAGCATGTTACTCAGGGGCTTTTATGTGGAAAGCCTGATTGAAGCTGTGGTAATGGAACTTTTGATCTGCCATCTCTGTGGTGTCCTGGTTAGTTGTGCTGACATGTTAAATCAACCTCCCCAACGGGAACAGGTCAGTTGCAAAGACTTCAAAATGGCGTTGTGTGCCTATTGGGTCTCGCTGTAATGAACTCAACCCGGGTGTGATGTGGTTTAACTTATTAAGAGAAAATAGCATGTTATGTAAGTGTGGAATGTAGTGGAATAGATTACCGCTCTCTGAATGTAGTGGAATAGATTACCTCTCTCTAAATGGAGTGGAATAGATTTCCCCTCTCTGAATGTAGTGGAATAGATTTCCCGCTCTCTGAATGTAGTGGAATAGATTACCGCTCTCTGAATGTAGTGGAATAGATTACCTCTCTCTAAATGGAGTGGAATAGATTTCCCCTCTCTGAATGTAGTGGAATAGATTTCCCGCTCTCTGAATGTAGTGGAATAGATTACCGCTCTCTGAATGTAGTGGAATAGATTACCTCTCTCTAAATGGAGTGGAATAGATTTCCCCTCTCTGAATGTAGTGGAATAGATTTCCCGCTCTCTGAATGTAGTGGAATAGATTACCGCTCTCTGAATGTAGTGGAATAGATTACCTCTCTCTAAATGGAGTGGAATAGATTTCCCCTCTCTGAATGTAGTGGAATAGATTTCCCGCTCTCTGAATGTAGTGGAATAGATTACCGCTCTCTGAATGTAGTGGAATAGATTACCGCTCTCTGAATGTAGTGGAATAGATTTCCCCTCTCTGAATGTAGTGGAATAGATTTCCCGCTCTCTGAATGTAGTGGAATAGATTTCCCGCTCTCTGAATGTAGTGGAATAGATTACCGCACTCTGAATGTAGTGGAATAGATTACCGCTCTCTGAATGTAGTGGAATAGACTACCTCTCTCTGAATGTAGTGGAATAGATTACCGCTCTCTGAATGTAGTGGAATAGATTACCTCTCTCTGAATGTAGTCCATGAGGTTCTGCAGATCCAGGTCATCCCTGTAGTGCACGATGGCTTTATTCACAAACTTCCCCAGAGCGTCTCGTGTCTGGGGTTACAGAGGAGAAGGGGGATAGGTATGTAAAGTACTATGTTCATGTAAATTGGCTTGTTTGATTATGGGAATGGCCCCTAGGGGATGTTTTTAGAAAGCTACACGTAGGGGGCCCTGGGGCTGGAATAGATGGCTCCTAATGTGCTATGACGGCTGTAATAACAGAGTGGTAATAAGCCCGCAGTCCCTCTGGAGAATCTCCTCCCTCCCCCTACCTCCCCTCTCCCTTCCTCACTGTCTGTCACCCGCAGCATGCCTCTAGGCACCTCCTGAATGTCATTAACGGCAAACGTCCTAGAAGAGATCTTGTTGAAATTGAACATTTGGTTCCACTTTGAAGTGACAGAGCGTTTGAATCATTTAGCGGATGGGGAGAGGATGCTACGAGTGTGGTTAAACTGTCCTGTTTTAGCAGCGAAGGGAGCGCAGACACGAAGACAGCACAGAGAGAGAGTAGGAACTAGACAGAGACCAGGCTGTAGGCGCAGTACCAGACCCCAGGAAGTGTAGAAACAGTACCTGGTCTGAATAGAAGAAGCCCAGGACAGCTATGGCCAGCTGAGTGAGGAAGACCAGAGTCAGACTGAAGGAGAACTGGAGAAGAAGACGTTACAGGTAGGTACAGATTTGCTCATAAGTGCTATTTCCAGTCCTGACCTTTTAACATTCTCCAATAGAGGGATAAAGTTGTTATACTGAATATCGTTTAGGAGCACCTTCTTCCTACAGTCTTCACATTTATTGTGTCAAGGTGGCTTGAATATGAAAACCTTGGCCTTACCGTCTTCAGAAGGTGAATGTTTTCTCGCAGGGCTCCGATGCAGCCGCAGAAGGTGATGAAGAACATGACCACGCCCACCACGATCAGGATGACCGCCGGGTCGATCAGGAACGTGTCTCTGACCGTGTCTGCAAGAGACGAACACAGACAACCGTGTGGTGTGATCCACTAACACAACCTACTATGAGCTGGGGGATCTTTCTGGGCACCTCCACTGGGGATTGATTTCACAGTTTCACAGTGATATTGGAATGAATGAAAAGCAAACCATGTCATGAAGTTAAGATTGCAGAAAACTTTGGGTATTGATTCATATTTTCAGATACAGATTCATGGTTTGGAATATACAAAATAAAATGGGTCATACCTGTTGCTTTTTGAACCTTTGCATATACCCCTATAGCAACAATCAGCAAGGAGAAGACCTGAAAGAGGACCAAAAAAATCTGATATGCATATAATCTCCTTAAAATAGTAATAATACAACTTCTTTTAGATAGGGAACACTTAACAGTTAATAACTTAGGGCTCTATTCAATCCGCATCACAGAAGTTCAGCTTGACAGCGTGATTGAAATTTAAAGGCAATGTTCCCGCTTTAGCGGAGACTGCATTTATGATAAACGCTGCACATGTCGGATCAATATGAAATGACTTTTTACATTTCTATCGTGGAACCTGTTACGCTTCAGCCTGACAGATTGAATAGAGCCCTTAAAATACTGGTTTTCATACTGTCTTCAGATTGAATAGAGCCCTTAAAATACTGGTTTTCATACTGTCTTCAGCCTGACAGATTGAATAGAGCCCTTAAAATACTGGTTTTCATACTGTCTTCAGCCTGACAGATTGAATAGAGCCCTTAAAATACTGGTTTTCATACTGTCTTCAGCCTGACAGATTGAATAGAGCCCTTAAAATACTGGTTTTCATACTGTCTTCAGCCTGACAGATTGAATAGAGCCCTTAAAATACTGGTTTTCATACTGTCTTCAGCCTGACAGATTGAATAGAGCCCTTAAAATACTGGTTTTCATACTGTCTTCAGCCTGACAGATTGAATAGAGCCCTTAAAATACTGGTTTTCATACTGTCTTCAGCCTGACAGATTGAATAGAGCCCTTAAAATACTGGTTTTCATACTGTCTTCAGCCTGACAGATTGAATAGAGCCCTTAAAATACTGGTTTTCATACTGTCTTCAGATTGAATAGAGCCCTTAAAATACTGGTTTTCATACTGTCTTCAGCCTGACAGATTGAATAGAGCCCTTAAAATACTGGTTTTCATACTGTCTTCAGATTGAATAGAGCCCTTAAAATACTGGTTTTCATACTGTCTTCAGCCTGACAGATTGAATAGAGCCCTTAAAATACTGGTTTTCATACTGTCTTCAGCCTGACAGATTGAATAGAGCCCTTAAAATACTGGTTTTCATACTGTCTTCAGCCTGACAGATTGAATAGAGCCCTTAAAATACTGGTTTTCATACTGTCTTCAGCCTGACAGATTGAATAGAGCCCTTAAAATACTGGTTTTCATACTGTCTTCAGCCTGACAGATTGAATAGAGCCCTTAAAATACTGGTTTTCATACTGTCTTCAGCCTGACAGATTGAATAGAGCCCTTAAAATACTGGTTTTCATACTGTCTTCAGATTGAATAGAGCCCTTAAAATACTGGTTTTCATACTGTCTTCAGATTGAATAGAGCCCTTAAAATACTGGTTTTCATACTGTCTTCAGCCTGACAGATTGAATAGAGCCCTTAAAATACTGGTTTTCATACTGTCTTCAGATTGAATAGAGCCCTTAAAATACTGGTTTTCATACTGTCTTCAGCCTGACAGATTGAATAGAGCCCTTAAAATACTGGTTTTCATACTGTCTTCAGCCTGACAGATTGAATAGAGCCCTTAAAATACTGGTTTTCATACTGTCTTCAGCCTGACAGATTGAATAGAGCCCTTAAAATACTGGTTTTCATACTGTCTTCAGCCTGACAGATTGAATAGAGCCCTTAAAATACTGGTTTTCATACTGTCTTCAGCCTGACAGATTGAATAGAGCCCTTAAAATACTGGTTTTCATACTGTCTTCAGCCTGACAGATTGAATAGAGCCCTTAAAATACTGGTTTTCATACTGTCTTCAGCCTGACAGATTGAATAGAGCCCTTAAAATACTGGTTTTCATACTGTCTTCAGCCTGACAGATTGAATAGAGCCCTTAAAATACTGGTTTTTGTTTTTGTTGCTGCAGTTTTCAACCCTGGGCTTAGGGCCATTCATCAAATCAGTCCAGCCTTGCCTTCAATTTCTCTCTCCATTTATTTTTTGGGGAATTGTCTGGTTCATTTGTCAGCTTTTGTTGTGTAGTTTCATCTTTGCCAAACTAATCTCAGACAGAAGATTTTATAGTTGTTCCAGCTCTTCATTGTATTTCTATTCTTTTTTGGCAGACAGAATAGGCTCCCCTATTCATGGAGCTAGAGTCCTTGGAGCTAGAGTCCTTGGAGCTAGAGTCCTTGTCAGTAGGTGATGTGTACTCTCAAAAAGCACAGCCCTGAAGGAGTTAAGAGTTCTGTTTTCAAAATCTATTTCCCTACATGATTGTTATACCACCTTGAATGATCATTTGTATGACTTGTCTTTTGTTTACAGACCCCCTGATTGGCTTCCTGATGGCCAATAGTGTGTGGTTCTGAGCGAGCTTGTACACCGTAGGATGTCTCTGAAATTAATTACACAAGCTCCTATTTAAACATACAAAAATGGTTGTCTCATACTGCTTTGTCTCGTTGAAATAAAAACTAGATTTTGCAAGAGAGACTTGCATTGACCATTAACAATCATAGACGTCTTGATAGATAGTGTGGTTTGTTTGCGAGGAGGATCTGTGTGGGTTATGCACAGCAAGGACAGAATTCAAATGGTTTGTTGTGCTCTGTCTTTCTGTCATGGAATCATCAACGTCTGAAAAGAGTTGCTGTCATAACCGCCTTGGTTGGAGAGCAATACCTAGCAACAGTGTACTTTTCCATTTACGACCTCTAGATAATATATCTATCTACACACAACACAGTTTGATTGGAGCTCCAGTGTTATCACGGTCGTCAAATAAATCAATACTGTAATTGTTGCTCTTAGGTTGCCTGTGATTCCCTCTGGGCTGGCTGGCTGAAACATGGCTATTGTATAGAATTGATCTGTGCTGGCCTCCTGGGGGGTGCAGCGGTCTAAGACACTGCATCGCAGTGCTAGTGGTGTTACTACAGACCCGGGTTCATTCCCGGGCTGTGCCACAACCGGCCGTGGCCGAGAGTCCCATAGGACAGCGCACAATTGGCCCAGTGTCGTCCGGGTTAGGTTTGGCCTGGGGGGACTTTACTTGGCGCCCTAGCGACTCCTTGTGGTGGGCCGGGTGCCTGCAGGCTGACCCCCGGTCGCCAGTTGAACAGTGTTTCCTCCGACACATTGGTGCGGCTGGCTTCCGGGTTAAGAGAGTGGGTGTTTAGAAGTCTGGTTAGGCGGGTCATGTTTTGGAGGACGCATGACTCCACGTTCGCCTCACCTGAGCCCAATGGGGAGTTGCAGGGATGAGACAAGATCGTAATTGGGGGAAAAAATAATAATAATAATGTTGGTCTGTGCTGGGAATAAGGTACACTGGTGAAAGTATTCCAGATATGTTTCCAGGCTTTGAACAGGGAGAAACGGTCCTGTATCCTGGGTGATTGTGTTGGGGCGGCCTGAGCCCCTGACTCAGCTGAGCCAGGCCAGGGGGGCAAGACCGGAACAAAAGGCTGTAGCACTGCAGTCCAGGGCCTGTCCAGATAAACACACACAACTAGCCCAGTGATGTTTGGCTGCCACCGGTCCCCTGGCCTGGACGGTTCAATAACACGTTCTGCACATCTCTGTTCTCTCTGTCTAGACATGGATAAAGAAGGCTTGATAGAGCTGTGATATCACAGGTTGCAATATATTCCTGATGGGATTTGCTCCTGCACAAAGAGCCAATGGAACTTCAATGCGACCCCCATCCCGTGAGTGCTTCGTCTCTCGTCTATCACATAATCTCTGCCCTATCCTTTATCTTATTGTAGCTGTCTGCTTCACCCATAGAGATAAAACCCAGTGTTATCTCTATGGCTTCAACACCATGTACCAGCATCAAGCCCCCTGTCTATCTGCCACATGGCCGCACACTCACAATGACGACATGGTCATGTGAGCTTTAGGACAGCCATTCAGCCCATGTGCTTGGTAGAAGAGATCAGTCTATAGGAGACCGACAATATGCTCTTTAACAAACGGTGGTGTTGAAGACTTACCAGACACACAAGCTTTTCATTGAATAAACACAATACTGGCTAAATAGTTTAGAGTGTAGGCTTTAGGTCTACACTACAACAAACGTGTAACTTTGGTCATGTAAAAGATAACCATTCCTCATGACATTTTACACCACCCCTAAGACTTTCAGCAAGTTGAGGAATAGTTAACGGTGCAAAGTTAATGAAGAACCATTGAAATGAGACAGTACATTTCACCAACAACGTGTCAGATTAATATATCGTTGGTGTGAATGTCGACATTTTACAGTTGTGAATCATCTAAACAGGGAGCGTCTGCCAGCTGTTTGCAGCCCAGGAAACCTTTGAGTTATATCTCTGCATGTTTAATTCATGAGCGTTTAGCTTGAGAGCGTATTTCTCTGTTTTTTAGAGGTGCAGCATTCTGTTGCTCAATGGTTTGTACACTGCATTGTACATTACATTCATCTACAGCCAGATCACTGGTGCTTAGGGCTTATGTTTGTTACAGTATGTTAGAGGTCTTCAGCCGAGTGGCTCCACTTACCCAGAACAAGAAGCTGAAAAAGAACAGGAAGTACCTTATCCAAGGGTTGATGAAGGAAAAAGTCTCGGCTCGGTTAAGATTCAATTTCCTATCCATTTTTGTTCTTTTCTATGCTCCAAAAAATATAAATATACCCAGAAAACTTCCAAGTCTTCCTTGGGAAAGAGGTCTTCTAACCTCAATGGCACGTCCTGATTAAATAAAAGTTCATAAATAAAATAAAAACCTCCAAAAACAAACACAGAATTGCCTAGTCCAACCCCAGAGATATTTGACCACCATACGAATCAGCTTCTGTGTAAAGTTTGCAGTGGCTGCTGCCTAAAAAGGGGGGCTAGCAGCTGTGACGCTGCCCTGCCATGGCTGGTAAGCACCAGAACTGTCCTGCAAGCCCAGGAATCAGGTTACACAAAATATATGTGGCCTCAGTGCTGCTGAATGGCCCATTGGCCCAGGAGCTTTAATGTATTGTCAGCCTGTCTGTCACTGAGGCTGCCTGTCACTCAATAAACAACCAGGTCTTTTTTTATATATATATATAGAGAGAGATATATATCAAATAGCTAAATTATCCATAGCATGACCATCTTAAAACAATTCCATATGTCAGCTTAGCACCCCCCCAAAATGTCTTAGACTAAAGAAGTAAGTAACCATACCAAACGTAACATAAACTCATTTGAGTGTTCGGGATTTACTGTTACTATGTTACGTCTAGTCTATGAGACCAGGCTGCAGTAAAGGACTACAGTGTAGCCTTATAAGAGTAGCCTACAACAAGAGAAACATCTAGTCAAATCAAGTCCCTGTGATCAATATTCATATGTGGGTATATATATAGGTTGTCTAGGGCCTAGGGGATGGACATTGTGTATTGACAGTGGGGCCGGAATCTGAAGCAATTGCTTTTTTAGTCTTCAGCGTTTTACCGTAAATGCGATCTCTGTGAATGTCAGGGAAATTGCCTTTAAAAGGCACATTGTTGGTATTGCAATGCGCTTGACGACAAAGGGCCTCTGATGGAATCCTGGCCAAAGTTTTACAACACCAGAGCATTCTCTGTAGGCTATCACATTTTCTGATTTCTTAGTATGGGCCTACCCAATGAAAGTGGCCTTCAAGAATGTGGAAATGTAAATTTGACCTAAAAAAAGCATCCTCATGTCCTGCTCTCTCCCTGTAGACTTAAGTTAACACCTGCTGTTGGGATGTTGTGGTCCCCTTGACCCCTAGTGTGTGATGTGATGAAAGAAATAAAAGCTGAAATAAATCATTCTCTCTACTATTATTCTGACATTTCACATTCTTAAAATAAAGAGGTGATCCTAACTGGCCTAAGACAGGGAATTTTCACTAGGATTAAATGTCAGGAATAGTGAAAAACTGAGTTAAATGTATTTGGCTAAGGTGTATGTAAACTTCCGACTTCAACTGTATCTCAGATTGGCCAATAAAAATAAAAGATTAAGATGGGCAAACGAACACAGACACTGGACAGAAGAACTCTGCCTAGAAGGCCAACATCCCAGAGTTGCCTCTTCACTGTTGATATTGAGACTGGTGTTTTGCGGGTACTCTTTAATGAAGCTGCCAGTTGAGGACTTGTCTGTTTCTCAAACTAGACACTAATGTACAGTTATGGCCAAAGGTTTTGAGAATGACACAAATATACATTTTCAAGGTTTGCTGCTTCAGTGTCTTTAGATATTTTTATCAGATGTTACTATGGAATACTGAAGTATAATTACAAGCATTTCATAAGTGTCAAAGGCTTTTATTGACAATTACATGAAGTTGATGCAAAGAGTCAATATTTGCAGTGTTGACCCTTCTTTTTCCAAGACCTCTGCAATCCGCCCTGCCATGCTGTCAATTAACTTCTGGGCCACACCCTGACTGATGACAGCCCATTCTTGCATAATCAATGCTTGGAGTTTGTCAGAATTTTGGGGTTTTTGTTTGTCTACCCGCCTCTTGAGGAGTGACCACAAGTTCTCAATGGGACTAAGGTCTGGGGCGTTTCCTGGCCATGGACCCAAAATATAGATGTTTTGTTCCCCGAGCCACTTAGTTATCACTTTTGCCTTATGGCAAGGTGCTCCATCATGCTGGAAAAGGCATTGTTCGTCACCAAACTGTTCCTGGATGGTTGGGAGAAGTTGCTCTCGGAGGATGTGTTGGTACCATTCTTTATTCATGGCTGTGTTCTTAGGCAAAATTATGAGTGAGCCCACTCCCTTGGCTCAGAAGCAACCCCACACATGAATGGTCTCAGGATGCTTTACTGTTGGCATGACACAGGACTGATGGTAGCGCTCACCTTGTCTTCTCCGGACAAGTTTTTTTCCGGATGCCCCAAACAGTCAGAAAGGGGATTCATCAGAGGCAATGACTTTACCCCAAGTCCTCAGCAGTTCAATCCCTGTACCTTTTACAGAATATCAGTCTGTCCCTGATGTTTTTCCTGGAGAGAAGTGGCTTCTTTGCTGCCCTTCTTGACACCAGGCAATCCTCCAAAAGTCTTCGCCTCACTGTGCGTGCAGATGCACTCACACCTGCCTGCTGCCATTCCTGAGCAAGCTCTCTACTGGTGGTGCCCCGATCCCGCAGCTGAATTAACTTTAGGAGATGGTCCTGGCGCTTGCTGGACTTTCTTGGGCGCCCTGAAGCCTTCTTCACAACAATTGAACCGCTCTCCTTGAAGTTCTTGATGATCCGATAAATGGTTGATTTAGGTGCAATCTTACTGGCAGCAATATCCTTGTCTGTGAAGCCCTTTCTTGTGCAAAGCAATGATGACGGCACGTGTTTTCTTGCAGGTAACCATGATTGTCAGAGGAAGAACAATGATTCCAAGCACCACCCTCCTTTTGAAGCTTCCAGTCTGTTATTCGAAGTCAATCAGCATGACAGAGTTATCTCCAGCCTTGTCCTCGTCAACACTCACACCTGTGTTAACGAGAGAATCACTGACATGATGTCAGCTGGTCCTTTTGTGGCAGGGCTGAAATGCAGTGGAAATGTTTTTGGGGGATTCAGTTCATTTGCATGGCAAAGAGGGACTTTGCAATTAATTGTATTCAGTCACCTGGAATGCATTTCACTTAACAGGTGTGCCTTGTTAATTTGTGAAATGTATTTTCTTCTTAATGCGTTTGAGCCAATCAGTTGTGTTGTGACAAGATAGGGTTGGTATACAGAAAATAGCACTATTTGGTAAAAGACCAAGTCCATATTATGGAAAGAACAGCTCATATAAGCAAAGAGACATGAAGGTCAGAACTTTGAAAGTTTCTTCAAGTGCAGTCACAAAAACCATCAAGCGCTATGATGAAACTAAACTGGCTCTCATGAGGACCGCCACCGGAAAGGAAGACCCAGAGTTTCCTCTGCTGCAGAGGATAAGTTCATTAGAGTTACCAGCCTCAGAAATCGGCAATTAACTGCACCTCAGATTGATCCTTACCGAGTTCAAGTAACAGACACATCTCAACATGAACTGTTCAGAGGAGACTGCGTGAATCAGGCCTTCATGGTCAAATTGCTGCAAAGAAACCACTACTAAAGGACACCTCATAATAAGAAGAGACTTGCTTTGGCCAAGAAACACGAGCAATTGACATTAGATCTGTGGAAATCTGACCTTTGGTCTGATGAGTCCAAATCTTAGATTTTTGGTTCCAACCGCCGTGTCTTTGTGAGACGCAGAGTGGGTGAACGGATGATCGCCAAATGTGTAGTTCTCACCGTGAAGCATGGAGGAGGTGTGATGGTGTGAGGGTTCTTTGCTGGTGACACTGTCTGTGATTTATTTAGAATTCAAGGCACAGTTAACCAGCATGGCTACCACAGCATTCTGCAGTGATACGCCATCCCATCTGGTTTGCGCTTAGTGGGATGATCATTTGTTTTTCAACAGGAAAATAACCCAAAACAAACCTCCAGGCTGTGTAAGGACTATTTGACCAAGAAGGAGAGTGATGGAGTGCTGCATCAGATGACCTGGCCTCCACAATCACCCGACCTCAACCCAACTGAGATGGTTTGGAATGAGTTGGACCGCAGAGTGAAGGAAAAGCAGCCAACAAGTGCTCAGCATATGTGGGAACTCCTTCGAGACTGTTGGAAAAGCATTCCAGGTGACTAACTCATGAAGCTGGTTGAGAGAATGCAAAGCTGAGTAAGTGTGTCCAAACTTCTGACTGGTACTGTGTATGTTTTTTTTAATTTAATTTTATTTTGAAGAAATCAAATAAAGTATGTTGGAAAATCAAACAGAATATCCCCATTCACCACTAATGACTTTATTTCAGTACATATTACTAATACAAAATGGTCTGTACAAAGGCTAAAATAGGTATTCTTTTGCATAGAAGGAACAGTGAGATTAAAGAAAGCCAGAATGGAATGGCACAGTAAACTCTACTCACTACCAAACAGGAAGGAGAGAAGGAGAACAGATTAAAGGCCTAGATTCAATCTGTAGCGCTAATGATCCGTGCTCTTCCGAGATGAACATTTTAAGGTAATTTCCTATTGAGCCGACATATACTGCGTTTACTGTGACGTGGGAGCATTGCCTTTACATTTTAATCGCGCTGTAGCGTGGATCTTCAATGCTATGGATTGAATCTACGCCTAACTCGGGGTGAAGCTCAGTAGAAAAATACTCTTGTGCTCACAAACAGTAAAAATACTAGATAAAATTGCCAATTTTATAGGACACATCTGTAGAAACCAACTCGAAGAAAATCAGAGCCATAGATATAGTGAGATACAGTATATAGAGATATATCTATGTATGGCTCAGACTATTATTATACTGCTCAATGTATACACTTCCCCCCCCCCATTCCCCCTTCACCAATACACATGTAAATGTTGGACTATAAACTGGGCCTTCCTGTATTATACTTATGCTAAAATGTTTATTCTATTCTACTGTAATTTACTTTATGTTCATATTCTCATCTTTTATTATTTCTTACTGTTGCGTTGTTGAGAAGGAACCTGCAAGTAAGCGTTTCACTGGACAGTGTATACCAAGCGTATCCCGTACATACGACCAATAAAACTTAAAAACTGACAACTGTCATTTGAGTTTCTATTGTGATTAGTTCGTCACACTGTCTGCAGTAGCTGCCCCTTCGGTTTCATTATCTTTAAATGAGCATGTATTTTAAGGGAAGATGCTGTTCATGGTTTCCCTTGATGTAGCCTAACTTCTGACTGCTCACTCACTGATTCACTCCGTTCAATATACCAAAATAGTATAAATTATTCCGAATCAAACCCTACTTTAAAAACGATACTTAACGGTGCCAGGAAAGAAACACAATAACGTCAGTCTTCAAACATGAAAGGCAAATGAGCGTACAGGGTATAGTGGGATTTTGCGACACACTTTCCTTTATTTAAAAAATATTAGGATTTAAAGAATGAAATGTAGTGCACCACCTAATATAGATATTCAGAGTTCTTTTACATGTAGCAAAAAAAAAAAATCCACAGGACAAGGCTGACAGAAAGCAGATAATACTGCGGTTTGCCATGACACTACATCAAACACACCATTCAAGAGCTTACATTTCAGAACAGCTCAGATAGTCAGCTTTAGTTGTGAGGGATTAGTGAAGAGATTATAAAAATATGTCAAAGGTGGTAGAAATGAGCTGCTTCAATAGCAGACAAAACCCCCAATAACCATTCTTCCCTTTCCATCTCCAGTCTGTGGCAGTGTTTCCATGTGAAGAGAGGGAAAAAATACTTAATGCTCATTCCAAATCCACGAATGAAATGCATCCTATTTCTCACTACAAGCTGCAATACTGTAAATTAAACTAGCAATACAGTACTAACCCCAAAAAACACATTAACATTTTGTTTACAATGCTCCTGAATTAAAAAGTACAAATGCAAACAATCTATCAAACAAATAAAAGATGAACAACATGAATTAATGGGTAGGAAATTAGTTAACGCCCGTACAGCTGAGAAAATGACTTCCATAAATAAACAGTCAGAGAGAGCGTGGGTGTTAATATCATCTTCTGTCAATATCAGAAGATGCCAATGGGCATTAGGTTAATGGGGTCCTTCCTATTGCAGATGTGCAACAAGAACAGTTGATCAGTTGTGAAATTAGAATATTTACTCCCAGGACTAGAATAAGAGTAATGCAGAAAGAGGAATTATGTTGCTCAGTCAGTGTCATCTGAGATTTAACACACTCCATAGGGCAGAGTTGGGCAGGCATTTACAAGAACGGTACAGGCATGGTTAAAGACATACCGCAGATAATAGAATAGAACATCCTAATGTACACAAAATGGATGACATTTTTACGGTCATTTCAGATTGAGCCGACATATGCAGTCTCTGTGAATGCGGGAATATTGACTTTAAATTTAAATCGACCTATAACTCGGATTTTCTGCAATACTTTTACGATGCAGATTGGATCCAGCTCTTCGTATAGAGAAACAAAACAGCAAACATGCAGTATGTATTGATCCTCCTACTCAGACTGCATGTTCCTCCCTCAAAACAGGACTGGAATAAATGCCTGCGGCGAAGTTAAGACAGGAAGGTGGTTAAGGTTGCACCTTAAAAAGGAATAACGTTCCGTTCCTGTTTGTCTTCAATTCCCCCGTCTAACTATCTGTCTATAATCCCAAGGATATAATACTCATGTTCTCCGGATGACAGACGGTGAACGTCAGACACAACAAAGCCAAGTAGAACCTAGTAAAAGAGCAGATCGTATAAAAACAAGAGACAAAAACAGCTAATGTACAACAACAAAACATCATAAAACACTTGTGTTAAAGTGATAAACTTCTCCTCTATGAACATGAACAAACAACATTTGTTTGATAAAACACTGAAAAACCACTTGACGGTGGGAGAATGCGGGAAGCAAAGACTTGAATGAAATCCTTTCCGAAGAACAGAAAAATGTCAATGGTAGAAAACCGACATTTCAGAGATGGCAGTGACAGTTACACGTTACGTGAATGACAACGGGAAAAACTGTTTGGGATTTTGAAATGATTCTTGAACGAAGTCTGACATATGGACTGTGTAAAGCCAGTTTTGTATCAGGATTTTTATCATGTATATCTATCTTCATGCTGAAGTGGCTATCCTGCATTTCATTCAACATCTAACCCTTCCACCCCAAATCACTTCACACAATGTCGCAATGTCAGACTTTCACAATACAATAATGATCGCAGATCTGATCAGTTGAGATGAATGTGCTCTTTAGTCTATGATTCTATGATTATCAGATGCAGTATTACTTCTGGGAGCAAGCAAAGTGGCAGAGGGTACAAGGATGTAGGTACACAAGGTACAAACCTGTTCTTACGTGACCGACGACAACTGTCACATCTCTACAAATGTCAACCCTGGCATGTACCTCGCAGCATTTGCTGGAGCGATAAATTGTGCCGAATGTTTGTGGATGCATCCAGGCAGAGGATGTGAAGCGCTCATGCCAGTGCTTTACATCAGCAGCTGTCATGTTTTTCCTGTGGTTGTAAAACATGGATTATGATGGGGGCATCCAGTGAATCAGAGACAGAAAGGTCAACAACAACTATCTGAGCCTGTGACACAGCCATGCACAAAACCCACATCTGCTGCAATCTACCACTATGTAGAGTATTGTACATCCCAATATGTTCAAATTAATATTTAATGAATGACCTTAGATGGTCCTGAAGATGATCCTTAATGCAGACAAAGTGTGAAGGCTAGGCCGCAGTGTCTCCGAGTTAGCTGCGTTTGGCAAAATGTCCTTTACCTCCTGTCCGCCTCCTCTATCCTTCACACGACCTCCGCATGTAGCAGCAATGTCAGAGTTCTTACACCTCTTATCCCAAGCAGCATCCTGGCCTCTAACCTTCCTGCAACTATAGGATGAGATTTTAGAACTGAGACACTTCTGGTCCCGATTATCTAACTTCTAACCAAATTCCCCAAAGTACAGTAAACATCCAGTCAGTTCAGCCAACCTCCCCTCCTTCATGTTAACGATAAGTCAATGAATTGATTACTACAAGCAGAAGGTTGCAGGTGAATGCTTCTTTAAGTTCCCTCTACTTCTGCATGTTGACATGTTAAAGGAAAACGGGGCCATGTTCATTAGGGCATGCAAAGGAAAATGTTTATGCTACAAAAATGACTTTCTTATCGTAAGTCCAGGTAGTCCTAAACTGTTTCAGTCCATTTTGTTCCATTTAGTGCCTAATGAACATGACCCTGTTGGTAAAGCCCTCCAAAGCAGTTTAGAGTGTAGTTATCTACGTACCCTGAAACCTACCCTTGTTCTTGTACTAAACAGGACTCCTGCTGTTGAACCGCACATAGGCCACCGTTGTAGCGCTAGTAAAACGACTTGTCCTACAGGGCGCGTTGCCATATCCGAACCACAGCCTCGCCTTTTGATCAGACTCCCTCCCTTCCACCCACTCTGTGACTGACTGACGCAGGGGAGGCGCTTTGAAAACTACAGCAGCAGCATCCAGACTACAGGTGTAGACACATCATCACTTAGTCTAGCAGGAATGTCAGTGAAAATGTGTACTGTGAAGAGCTTGTCGCTCCCCCCTGCCGTTCTGAAAAAAGTAAGAGAGAGAGCGAAAGGATGCGATGGAGAAAGAGAGGGAATAAAAACTAAAGAGTTCAGGCATTCCTGGAGAGCTTCCATCCTGTAGGTTTTCGCTCCAACCTTAATCTAGTGATTCTAATAATTAGCTGGTTGATAAACTGAATTAGGTCAGTTACAACTGGGGTTGGAGCGAAAACCTACAGGGTAGCTCTCCAGGAACAGGGTTGGAGCGAAAATCTACAGGGTAGCTCTCCAGGAACAGGGTTGGAGATAAAAACCTACAGGGTAGCTCTCCAGGAACAGGGTTGGGGAGAGAACCTACAGGGTAGCTCTCCAGGAACAGGGTTGGAGCGAAAACCTACAGAGTAGCTCTCCAGGAACAGTGTTGGAGCGAAAACCTACAGGGTAGCTCTCCAGGAACAGGGTTTGGGCGAAAACCTACAGGGTAGCTCTCCAGGAACAGGGTTGGAGCGAAAACCTACATGGTAGCTCTCCAGGAACAGGGTTGGAGAGCCCTGCACTCTTAACTTGATTCCTCTGAAGTGTAATTGTTTCCATCACAGGAAAAACCTCTCTGAATCCAGGGCACCACCCACTTAGGGCTCATGGCATTATAACCTTGACCTATGACCCATCCCAACCCCTGACCATCCACAGCAAGGATGGGCAACTCCAGTCCTCGGGGGCCTGGTTGGTGACACATGTTTTCCCCAGCCACTGCTAACACCAGACTCCAATAATCAACTGATCATGGGTCGTGTGCTACCTGCTCAGACATTACGTGCCACGTCATTGACTGTGTCATCGACTGACAGATTGTTTTACCATATGATGTGGTTAGCTGATACGTAAAATACCTATCCAGGCATTGTAATATCTGGCATGCGTCAGCAACGCCTGGGCAGAGGAAGGCGCCCATAGTCTTCAGTTTAGATTAATGCAATTAGTCTAATCAGGTGTGTTATTTATAGGGCTAGGAGAAAAGTGTGACACCAGTTCACTCCCCTAGGACTGGAGTTGCCCATCCCTGATCCACAGCAAATCATCACATCTCATCACAGGCGGCCGTAATGTCTGGAACGGATTAAATAGCATGGCATCGAAAACATCAAACACATAGTTTCCATTCGTTTGATACCATTCCATTCACTCCATTCCATCCATTATTATGAGCCGTCCTCCCCTCAGCAGCCTCCTGTGCATCTCATCCATTCCACACCTCTGATAACGGATAGCACTTAGCAAAGGGCTCTCCAACCCTGTTTCCGGAGAGTTACCCTCCTGTAGGTTTTTGTTCCAACCCCAGTTGTAACTAAGCTGATTAAATTTATAAACCAGCTAATTATTAGAATCAGGTGCACTAGATGATGGTTGGAGTGACAACCTACAGGATGGTAGCTCTCCAGGAACAGGGTTGGAGTGAAAACCTACAGGATGGTAGCTCTCCAGGAACAGGGTTTGAGAGTCTTGACTTAGCATTTCAAGCACTCCATTTCATAGGAGCATAAAGGACACATTTAGAAGAAAAAAATCATACTGTATTGGGGAAAAAATGTTGTCTGACATTTTCAATGAAAAAGGGTTCCGGGGAGTAGAAAACTAGCATACCATGTCGGAGCCTTTCATCATTTACAAGGGAAAGAAGAAGTTAACATGAACCATCAACACGACAAAATCCATGAAAACCTGGAGACTACAATCTAATTTTTCTTTTCACCGCTTTCTTCGTCTTGCAGGGGGGATGTGAGCATTAGTAAAGCTTCCTGCAAAACTATTAGTCCAAGCGCCCAAATCATTTATATTTACTTCTGAACAGGAGAGAGACGACATAAGACATCTTCCAGTCCCATTTATCTTTGGCAAATGAATGGTGGAGTGGACAGAGAAGAGGACAAGGGTGACACAGCTGCAGTCTGTACAGGGTTTCTGGGAAGAGTGGGGAGTAGGAGGCTTTGTGATACAGGAGGTATGGGGGGGGGGGGGGGGGTCATCCAGAGTCTATCCCATCAGGCAGTACATGGGGCTCCTTTCCCTGTGTGCTGTCTGTCCCACGCTAAGCGTCATACTTCTTCCCTGTTCTGTGGATTTGGTGGAACAGTGTCATGGAGAACGCCATTCCCAGGAGCTGTAGAGAAGGAGAGGGATAAAAATGAATTTTATCTTTGAAGTCTCTATAAAAAATGTTTTATCATTATTGTATCAAAGTCAGAGGACACAGTGAATGGTACAGTGCAGCCAGTTCTGAGTGATGTGAGCAAACTCTTGTGTTATGTACTCTGCTACACTAGGTGAAATACATTCACTGCTTGTGCTTCTGGGCTTGTGTTGCGTTTATGACACTGAAGAAAAATCCCCCAGCAGAGTTTGAAAACAACCCACATTTTCCTATTTCCAAACCAGGGATAGAGATTGGCTACCTCCTCTCTCTCTCAGGCCGTCTTGAAACATCAAATATAACAACATGCCTCTGTATCTCACTGATGAAATACCGTGAGATAAGTGAGCACATTATGTCAATGAGGTAAATTATGATGCACCGAAAAAAGGTTTATTCTTTGAAGTTTTCCATTAAGAAATAGCCTGTGATACGTAGGACTACTTTCACATCAAAGTCAGGAGGCTGATCCTAAAGCCATTATCTGAAGCAGTCAGGACTGGAGTGAGTAAAACTCTTTATTACAGAACATAACTGGGTTCAAATACTATTTGAAATCTTTCAAAAACAGCGTTAGCCTGCCCAGAGTGCCATATGGGCGGGGTTTACGTTTTTTTGACTATTCTATTGGTTCCATTGTGCCAGGAAAGCTCAATCAAGCCCAGCAAAATTATTATAAATAATTTCAAGTAGTATTTGAACCCAGGTCAGTTACACATGCAGACCACACTTACTGTAGCTGGAAGTTCGCTAGCTAGCTACCGTAGGAAGTATTTTGCTACTGTGATTAGCATTAGCCTCTGGGAAGCTGCTGCTGACTTTCCCTTTCGTTCCAGACAAACTTGGGTCCATATGCTTAGGGATACCTCCTGCCAGTCTCACCTAATATCTAACACAGTGTGGTGAAAAAAAGCTAACAGTTATTGTACCAGGCTCTTGAGCAATGCCAAGCACACATCACAGATCAAACTCCAAACTCCAACCCCTACCCTGTCACACACAGACACACACCCTGTTCAGTATGTCTGCATTAGAGATGCACCTGTAGGGCAGAGGCTTTGGATTAACTCATTCGGACTCTCCCCAGCTGGCTCCAGCTTACTCTACAGAGAAAAGTAGAGGTCTGAAGCAAAGTCTATCTATGGTTCTAGGTTCCATATTTTGTTATTGAACAGATAGGACACTAGTGTGAATACAGAAAAGATAGGAGTTTGAGTCAAAGGGCAGTGGGCCGGATACAAACACACGCCGGCACTGGCATACACGTGTGCCAACACTAACCGCTGGACCACACAGGCCATCTCTCTGCAGACTGCCCTTTAATGAGTCTCTTTTCTACTACTCTCTCGGTAATGAGCTAGGGAATGTTAGGTGGTGGGGTCAGGCCAAAGGTCAAAGGAAAAGTAAACTATGTACAGTGTATTATCCTGCTGCTGCTGGCTCAGCCTTCTATATATCCTCATTATCTCTCTCTCATTCTCTCTTTCTCTACTTCTCTCCTGCTCTCTTTCTATCCCTCTCTCAAAAACACCCCATGCAACAGGCGTGTTTGGGATTTGATAATGTGTGTGTGCAGAGAGAGCGCAGACCAGCCCTGTGGTACAGTCAAAAATCATGGTGACAACTCTACTTCTATACGTTAAAGAGCTTGGGCTCTCCTGCCTCTGACACAGAGTAGGTAGGGCAGAGCAGAGAGGCAGCTGGAGTTAGACAGGTAGGCAAGACAGGAAGGGTAGACAAGGAGGCAGACAGGTTGGGAAGACAGGTGCTTTAGGGTAGTCAGAGAGACACACCACGAAAAAAAGATAGTTAGACAGGTACGTTATGGTAGACAAAGAGTCAGACAGGAAGGACAGACAGGAGGAACATAGGGATGCAGCAGGCTGAGATCTCTTTATCAGGTCTTATATCACTTCCTGGTGTCTGGCTCCAGCTCCAGCGTTGGGCACAGAGCCAAGGTGCTTTGATTTCCTCAGACAAGACCAGGTAGCACCAGACACCATCTTCAATATTTCAGTATGGAAGAATGTGTAGGTGCTACTACGCCCACTGAGCATGGACTGTATTACTGGCCTATCTCTCACAGGGAGAGGGAGTGTGTGGCTGTGGAGTTACAAACACACACACACACACACACACACACACACACACACACACACACACACACACACACACACACACACACACACACACACACACACACACACACACACACACACACACACACACACACACACACACACACACACACACACACACACACACACACACACACACACACACACACACACACACACACACACACACACACACACACACACACACACACACACACACACACACACACACACACACACACACACACACACACACACACACACACACACACACACACACACACACACACACACACACACACACACACACACACACACACACACACACACACACACACACACACACACACACACACACACACACACACACACACACACACACACACACACACACACACACTTCATGGAGAGAGCTTGCTGCTTACCTGCACTACCAAGATGCACATGCCAATGGTTCCCATGAGATGCTTGTTGTCATCGAGCCACTCCTCCACCTTCTCATAGCAGCCCTAGGGGACAGAGTGACAACAATAGAAGTGTGAGCGGACACTAGAAGAAAGATAGAATAGGGGGATGGAGGAAATATGGAAGAATAGTAAGAGACACTCGATGGAGATGAATAACGGTCTGTCAAAAACAGCAATTGAAAAGCACTTTGAATCGTTGAATTTTGAATATGGCAAGACATTTAATATTTCGGACGCACAAGGTTGTTGGGGAGAGAAAGAGACACAGTAAAATCACTGAAGTGGCCCTTCTGTAGCTATCATCTCTGCTTCATGCGTACTGTTAGATGTTATCAATCACTGGTTCATTCACAGGTCACTACAAATTGAAAAAGTTTGGCATGGGCCCTCAAATCCTCAAAACGTTCTACAGCTGTACCATTGAGAGCATATTGACTGGCTGCATTACTGCCTGGTATGGCAATAGCACCGCCATCGATCGCATGGCACTACAGGGGTTGGTGCGGACAGCTCAGTACATCACTGGGGCCGAGCTTCATGCCATTCAGGACATCTGTATCAGGCGGTGTGGAAGGAAGGCCCGGAAAATCGTTAAAGCCATAGACTCTACTAAATGTAAAACTATATAAAACTAAACTAAATATATTCACGTCACCAAATTATTGATTAAAACACACTGTTTTGCAATTAAGATCTACAGTAGCCTTAACAGCACTCTGTAGGGTAGCACCATGGTGTAGCCGGAGGACAGTTGGCTTCCGTCCTGCTCTGGGTACATTGACTTCAATACAAAACCTAGGAGGTTCGTGGTTCTCACCCCCTTCCATAGATTTGCATAGTAATTATCAGAACTTCCGGAGGACGTCCTCCAACCTATCAGAGCTCTTGCAGCTTGAACTGACGTTGTCCACCCAATCAAAGGATCAGAAAATGAATCTAGTACTGAAAGCAAAAGTACAGCTAGCTAGCACTGCAGTGCATAAGATTTGGTGAGTAGTTGACTCAAAGAGAGAGAAAGACAATAGTTGAACATTTTTTAACAAATTAATTTCTTCAAAAATGAAGGAGAAGTGAGAGAGAGAGTTAGCTACTGTATATTTCATATTTTTTTCAATTTCCCTTACTTAGCTCGTGAATGCAGCTAGCTAGTTTAGCCTACTCAAACATCCGGCTCAAACAGAGAAGGATGCTATGTTAGTTAGCTAGCTGGCTATGGCTATTCAACACTGGAACTCTGCCAAGTCAAGGTAAGCTTTTGGTTGTATTAATTTCTTGCCACCGGGGCCCGTCGGTGTAACTGCTAACCTCCTTGCTGACTGTACACTGTACTGCATGATTATAGCGGGTTCACTAACGTGTTAGTTCTAGTAGCTATGTTGACTATGACGTTATAATATGGAGACAGCGATGTAGGCTGTGTGTAGCGGTCACAGACAGCTGATGTGTTGTGCACTGAAGTCCACAAGCGAAGGGTGAGAGGAGGAGAGCGCATAGATGCGAGATTAAATTATACAATGATCAATAGGATCATGCTGCATGCTGCATGTATGTGGCTGCTATGAAGGTGAATTATATTTGCATGTGATCAGGGGTGTATTCATTCCATCAATTCTGTTGAAAAACGTTTCTTAAACGGAAGCAAACGGAACGAAATGGGGATAAACATACCTGAATTTGTCCAATAGAAACTCTCGTTGCAACTGTTGGACTAATGATTACACTCCAGATCAGCTAGATGCAGGCAAGAGTGTGCAAGTCAGTATTGAACGTGTCAATGTACGTCATCTTGGTTTCTCAAATTTCTCTCGACCTGTGCACCTAGCGTACGTTGTAAACTTGCATTCATAAGCTCATAGCAACCTAATGATGGGTATGGGGAAAATTAAAGTATCATGTAGTAGCCTAAACCTATCCATGTTACATTGAGCTGGGTGAATGGAATATGAATGACAGTCATCCAATATGCTGCAATAGAAATAAGGCCGTGCTCATAACAAAATGATTGTCCTCCCTTATCTTAAAAGGCACCGACCACCACTGCTCACCACAAATGCACACCCACTCACATACAAGCTGCTGCTACTCTGTTTATCTTATATCCTGTTGCCTAGTCACCTTACCCTTATACATATCTACCTCCTTCACTCCAGTATCCCTGCACATTGTAAATATGGTATAGGAACTGACCCTGTATATAGTACGCTTACTTACTTACTGTGTCTTTCATATTTCTTCATATTTCTCATGTTTTTTCTAGTATTACATTGTTATTGATTATTCCATTGTTAGGTAGAGCTTGTAAGAAAGGCATTTCACTGTACTTGTACATGTGACATTAAAACGAGAATCTACTATCTCCATGTGGTGTGGCTTCCACTAGATAACACAGCCACAAAATTGGCTGTGGAAAATGTAAGGGTAAGGTTAGGCATAAGGTTAGCAGTGTGGTTAAAGTTAAGGTTAGGTTTAAAATCATATTAAAATCAAATAATTTGAGAAATTGTAGAAATGGGCAGGGTTTAGCCATAATTGAGTAAAGCTATGCTTTGTGACCTGCTGGACACCTCAGCTGGTCACCAGTGCTGGAAACATCTGCCCTACGATCAACGGCCAGGCCATCTACCTGTCTGTCCTCTGTCATCTTCAACCTAGGAGTCAAGTTTGATTCTTCTCTGTCCTTCGATGCCCACATAAAACAAATATGTAAAACATTGTTTTTCCATCTTAAAAATATTGCCCGGTTCATTCCATCACTCTCCCAGCCAAATGCAGAGAAACTCATCCACACCTTCCTATTTTCTCAGATTGACCACAGCAATGCGCTGTTAGATGGGCCTCCCAGCCAAATCACTACAGATGCTCCAACTAATCCAGAACAGTGCTGCCAGGGTCCTGACCAGGACCAAGAAGTCAAACCACATCACCCCGATCCTGGCCCAACTCCACTGGCTACCAGTCAACTACAGGATTGACTTCAAAGTTCTTGTGCTTGTATTTAAAGCCTTGAATGGATTGAGCCCCACCTCAATCAGCGAGCCACTTCGCACTCTCTGCTCCAGTTCCTAAAACACATCTCTGAACTATGGGGGAACCGAGCCTTCTGCTCCGTTGTCCCTCGTCTATGGAATACTCTCATTGACCATCTGAGAGCTGCTCCATTACTCAGAACTTTTAAAACGGGCCTTAAAACCCACTTCTACAGACTGTCTTTTTCATTTTTATTTAACTTTCCTCCGTAGAGCTTTGAGACAACTCTGTAATGAAATGCTTTATTAAAATTAAATGTACTATTATTATGATGTATTATTATAATTATGACATTGTGGCTGTGTTAACTAGTGACAACCATGTGGCGGGGAAGTTAGTGACAGTTTCAGCTGTTACAATAGATGGGTTGGCTGACAACGTCACGAAAACAATGGGGCAGAAGTGAGCTTGTTGTTGTGATTCTAGATAGCCAGATTGCTAGCAAGAATCACAAGAAACTGCCATGTGGGGAATTGGAAGTGGCTTGTTTCAGCTAGTTTCCCCATGTTATTGATACCCTATCTTCTTTTGAGGTGTTTTGACTGATTTCATGTCAATGCTAATATGGCGAAAATTCGCTAGCTAGAGAACTGTTACGATGTATTTGAGAGACAAGTGGCCATTCTGCAAATGTATTGCCAACTATTATCTAATAATAATAACAATTAAATAATAATAATACGTTGTTGTACAACTACTAATAGGCCTAGAACTAATAAAAACGACTTTTAGAACTATTAATACAACTAATTAAACAAAATACCTAAAATATATAGTATACTGTATATATAGAACAGGGCTCCGGGCAGCCGAGCGGAAATGGAGGAAAACTCGCCTCCCTGCGGACCTGGCATCCTTTCACTCCCTCCTCTCTACATTCTCCTCTTCTGTCTCTGCTGCTAAAGCCACTTTCTACCACTCTAAATTCCAAGCATCTGCCTCTAACCCTAGGAAGCTCTTTGCTACCTTCTCCTCCCTCCTGAATCCTCCTCCCCCTCCCCCCCCCCCTCCTCCCTCTCTGCGGATGACTTCGTCAACCATTTTGAAAAGAAGGTTGACGATATCCGATCCTCGTTTGCTAAGTCAAACGACACCGCTGGTCCTGCTCACACTGCCCTACCCTGTGCTTTGACCTCTTTCCCCCTCTCTCTCCAGATGAAATCTCGCGTCTTGTGACGGCCGGCCGCCCAACAACCTGCCCACTTGACCCTATCCCCTCCTCTCTTCTCCAGACCATTTCCGGAGACCTTCTCCCCTTCCTCACCTCGCTCATCAACTCATCCTTGACCGCTGGCTACGTCCCTTCCGTCTTCAAGAGAGCGAGAGTTGCACCCCTTCTGAAAAAACCTACACTCGATCCCTCCGATGTCAACAACTACAGACCAGTATCCCTTCTTTCTTTTCTCTCCAAAACTCTTGAACGTGCCGTCCTTGGCCAGCTCTCCTGCTATCTCTCTCAGAATGACCTTCTTGATCCTAATCAGTCAGGTTTCAAGACTGGGCATTCAACTGAGACTGCTCTTCTCTGTGTCACGGAGGCTCTCCGCACTGCTAAAGCTAACTCTCTCTCCTCTGCTCTCATCCTTCTAGACCTATCTGCTGCCTTTGATACTGTGAACCATCAGATCCTCCTCTCCACCCTCTCCGAGTTGGGCATCTCCGGCGCGGCCCACGCTTGGATTGCGTCCTACCTGACAGGTCGCTCCTACCAGGTGGCGTGGCGAGAATCTGTCTCCGCACCATGCGCTCTCACCACTGGTGTCCCCCAGGGCTCTGTTCTAGGCCCTCTCCTATTCTCGCTATACACCAAGTCACTTGGCTCTGTCATATCCTCACATGGTCTCTCCTATCATTGCTATGCAGACGACACACAATTAATCTTCTCCTTTCCCCCTTCTGATAACCAGGCGGCGAATCGCATCTCTGCATGACTGTCAGACATATCAGTGTGGATGACGGATCACCAGCTCAAGCTAAACCTCGGCAAGACGGAGCTGCTCTTCCTCCCGGGGAAGGACTGCCCGTTCCATGATCTCGCCATCACGGTTGACAACTCCCTTGTGTCCTCCTCCCAGAGTGCTAAGAACCTTGGCGTGATCCTGGACAACACCCTGTCGTTCTCCACTAACATCAAGGCGGTGACCCGATCCTGTAGGTTCATGCTCTACAACATTCGCAGAGTACGACCCTGCCTCACACAGGAAGCGGCGCAGGTCCTAATCCAGGCACTTGTCATCTCCCGTCTGGATTACTGCAACTCGCTGTTGGCTGGGCTCCCTGCCTGTGCCATTAAACCCCTACAACTCATCCAGAACGCCGCAGCCCGTCTGGTGTTCAACCTTCCCAAGTTCTCTCACGTCACCCCGCTCCTCCGCTCTCTCCACTGGCTTCCAGTTGAAGCTCGCATCCGCTACAAGACCATGGTGATTGCATACGGAGCTGTGAAGGGAACGGCACCTCCATACCTTCAGGCTCTGATCAGGCCCTACACCCAAACAAGGGCACTGCGTTCATCCACCTCTGGCCTGCTGGCCCCCCTACCTCTGAGGAAGCACAGTTCCCGTTCAGCCCAGTCAAAACTGTTCGCTGCTCTGGCACCCCAATGGTGGAACAAGCTCCCTCACGACGCCAGGACAGCGGAGTCAGTCACCACCTTCCGGAGACACCTGAAACCCCACCTCTTTAAGGAATACCTAGAATAGGATAAAGTAATCCTTCTAACCCCCCCCCCCCTTAAAAGATTTAGATGCACTATTGTAAAGTGGTTGTTCCACTGGATATCATAAGGTGAATGCACCAATTTGTAAGTCGCTCTGGATAAGAGCGTCTGCTAAATGACTTAAATGTAAAATGTAAAATACTGTACATACATACATACACACACATTTACAAGTATCTTCACATGGTGGTTCTATTAGTTAAAAACACAAACAGTTTGTTCTTAACATTTGAAAAGGGGCTTTCTATTGCAAAGATTTCCATGGAACTCAAACCCATCTTCAGGCACAGGTTGCACGCCTCTTAATGGGAATCTCCCATCCTGAGGTGATAAATACAGCAGTGCAGATATGGCGGGAACATGTAGACCCTGAAGTTTTGTGCTGTAAAATCAAACTGCTGTTTTAGGCATAATGAAAGCAAAAGTTCACACGGTGACCAAAATGCAAAGTAAGCAATGTTAGGCTACTTAAAATCTAAATGATGTTCAAAATATTACAATCCTTATCTCAACACACTTGCAAAGTAACTATTGTATAGTCATTTAAAATATATACTTTTTTTAGATACACCTTTTTTCTGAGCAGAAAGAATCTTCGATTGGCACTACAAGAGCCGAGTTAGTCCATTTGTACGTCATGCCACCTTCCGTCCTTGACTTTTCCTATATAAGTCTATTTAACTCACATATATTGTAAAAAATTATTTCGATATCACAAACGGAATGTGTTATAAGCAGATTTAAGAGGATTTTTTTAATACATTTTTTTGGAGCGCAAAAAAATAACTTTTTCAAATCCTCCTACATTGTTACATGCAGGTAAGATGTTTTGATTTCTATGTATTATCAGAAAGAGCAGATTATGAGGTTACCAAAACCCTTACCATTGCCAATTAACTCTCAAAATTAAAGAGATAAGCTCTATTTCCAAATAAAACTTTGCTCTATTTCCAAATAAAACTTTGCTCTATTTCCAAATAAAACTTTGCTCTATTTCCAAATAAAACTTTGCTCTATTTCCAAATAAAACTTTTTCCAAGAATAACCACTGATCCATGCACTCCAAACATGAGCATGTGCCACAGTAATGTAAACTATTGAAAATGCTATTCTGTTCAAAAACATGTTTTTTTCATATTCTGATGTTACCCAAGACCTTTATAAACACAAAAAAATATTATTTTTCCGATACCATATATGAAATGTATTTATTACATTGTTGGGTCATTGGGTCAAAGGGCCTGGCTTTTCTGGTGCTAAAATGCTATTTGGTTTCCCATGCTTGTGACATTGATAACATTTGATTGTTTAATATATGACCTATAGGCCTCCAATTTATTCCAGAGGATCCACATCTTATGACAGTGACTTCCCTGTGCCCGCCTGGTGTCCAGTGCGCCCACTCACCCGTGTCCAGAACATGTTGGTGGAGTTGCGTCCGCACTCCTGGTAGTGCTCCTGGCAGCAGCGGTCGGGCACCACCTTCTCCTTGAGGGCCTCGTGCCAATCTGTGTACCCTACCACCCCACAGCACTTCCACTGCAAGACACACACACGGAGGGGGACAGCAGAAGTTAGTGCTACCTGTCTGTGCGTCCAAAGAGTCCTTAAAACAATTCTGATAAATACGGCAGTAAGTTAGTCTATTGTAATTACTTATGTACGCTCCCGGTAAGATGCTGTCCCTATGTATCTTAAGGAGCCCATAGCATATTCCAAGAAACTGTATGGATGTTCCATACCGGCTGTTCTGTTAATAGATGCAGGTGAATATATTTTTCAACCATCCATGGTAATTACAGCAAAAATCGTTTCAGGCGAAGGCTTCGCTATAAATGCATTTATGCACTATCCTGAGGTGAACTTGAGTCCACATGAAAGTTATTTTGCTGTTTTACATGTGAAAGTGGATTGTTCATGAATGGTCATGATCGTAGAATGTGACATACTACATACCTCTGCTTGGATGATGTTCCATGCATTCCTGAGGCCTACATTGTTGTCTGTGTTGTACAGAGACAAGCCATCCTTTAGGTCCTGCTTGGCATTCTCGCTGACCTGATGACCAATAACACAACACACAAACCTTGGTTAGATAGATGGCTTCAGGTGACCTAGAAATCCGGCAGGCACATTGGATTATGCCGTATATCTTTTGTTAAATCTGAAGGTTTGACTTTGATTGACGTCGCTCGATTCCCTCCACTGAGCTTACATTTAAATATGCCTTTTGGCATAGCCATTGCGCTTTCCTCTCGACTGGATCTTAACAATACGATCAGTGCTCATGTCATTTCTAATGGATATAAATATTTCATCACACGTGTTAATGAGATTATTGCATACAGTCTATGCATGGCTGTTCCAGAGCAGAAGTGAATGCCTAGAGGGCTGGGAAACTACCATGGAAGATTGAAGGCGTTTTGCAGAGATGGTAGTCATTATATGGAGAAATTATACTGTGTCTGTAAGAGGAGTGCGTGCTGGTCTTACTGGAGATAAAACTGGCAATTTGTTTCATATTGAAATCTTAAAGCATAAGCACCATTTCTGTAGAAGTACAAGATGTCCCCCCCATTGACATGAATGGCACAATAACCGTGCCAACTCTGTCAGTGGAAGTTACAACCCGCTGGGCACACCACGTCATTTCAACATGGAAATGTGGGTAATATTTGGTTGAGACGTTGATCAATGAGACTTGAACCTTTATTCCCCCACAGCAACAAAAAAAACACAGACGGTTGTTGAATTCCTGATGTGTTATCTATCACTATGCTTTCAACCATCTAAAAGCACAACCAAATTCCAATGGAAAAACAATGTCTGATTTTTGATTCAGTTGTCATCTAAATGTGTTATTCCTGCGCTTTCAACCATTTAAAAGCACAACAAACAGATATTTTGTATTTATACTTCATGTGTTTTCTCACTGTGCCTCATCACAACCAAATGACATGTACATTGCTGTTGATATTACATTGAAAATACATAGTGCAAGTGATCGATGCTGTTTGAGATTCTGCACAGATTATTATAGCAAAAGATCTCCACAGACCTGCAACCTTTGAATGCTATCTTGAAGATGCACGCTTTCTATGATTAGGTCTACATTAGGAAGACATAATTACATTAACCTCAAAATGTGGCTATGGATGTGTTACTCATTTTAAGGTTGAATAAATACTGTTACATTAGTTTGTAAGATAACCTTTACTTTAGGCGATTTACTGTCTTACAAAAGTCATATCGAATTGTGTTTGGTTGACTCAACCAAATATCAACATTTAAAATCAGTTTTTTTAATGTTAAATATTAAATCATCACTCTATGACTAATAAATCAGTGTGTGTTTATTTCATGAAAATAACTCCAAATGTAATATTATATAATTTATTTCCCTGAGCCTCCTTTTGCCATTGAACTGCTCAGTCTGATCGTGTGGGCATGTTGAGACATTTATTTACATACACAGCCATAATCGGCGGATAGGATCGTCTAGACTCTAGAGAGCATGGGTAGGCAACTAGATTCAGCCACAGGCCGATTTTTGTCTGAGAGGATGGTTGGGGGGCCGGGAAATGATAATAATATTTTATAAACTGCAAATTGACAACAACTAAGCCCAAAAATATTTTATATTTGAAAATAACAATCATTTCATAGTTTGACTACATTAAGACATACATTTTATTTGTGGGAATAATTGGGAATATATTTACTCAATTAAAACACATTTTTCGATGAATTCCTGTTGATTTTACAGTCATTTTTTATACAAAAATACAAAACAAATACAGGAGAAAAAAATCACGTTTTTGACTGCACTGACCCTTTAACGGAAATGTATCTAATACTTGGATCGTTTCATCTGAGCCACTGGCTTAATCCTATTCTTTAAAGGACTACTTAGGGATTTTGGTAATTAGGCCCTTTATCGACTTCCCCAGAGTCAGAGGAACTTGTGGATATAATTTGTATGTCTCTGCATGCAGTTTGCTAACTAGTGCTAGTGCAATTGATAACTAGCATTAGCATAATTACTGGAAGTCTATGAGTATCTGCTAACGCTTGGCTCGCGAAACTACCTCCAACTTCCTTCATACTGGACACAGAGATAAAAATGGTATCCACGAGTTCATCTGACTCTGGGGAAGTTGGTAGATAACGGCCCTAATTGCCAAAATCCCAAAAGTATATTTTTTTGGTTTAGTTAGAGACGTGAATAAAACATATAATTTGTTAACTTGTCGACAAGTTAATAGGCTATTTACTGCATTTCAAAAGTGATATAGATTTGTGTTTTGTTGTCAATGCAACAAAATATCAACATTTGAAGGAGATGTATATTTTGTACCATTGACTTAGTCTGGCTTTAATTCCATTTTGTCTACAAATTAATACTTGATATGCTGGATTCACTTCTCAACCAAAAATCTAAGTAAAAAAATATGACTAAATCAAATCAAACTTTATTTAAAGTGCATCTGGTGATATTTAGTTGCGTTGACAACCAAACACAATTCAATATCCAGTTTGTCTACAAATGAATAACTGATATGTTGGATTCACGTCTCCATCTCAGAATCAAAGTTAAAGAATAGGACTAAATCGAAACAAATCAAACTTGATTTAGTCCTATTCTTTAACTTAGATTTTTGGTTCGGATGGTGACGTGAATCTAACATTTGAATTATTAACATGAAGATTAAATGAGAAATTAACCAAAGGTTGAAACCCTAGGACATGTATTGTCTGTTTTTAGTTGAACCCTGGGTTGAATTGAAACAATAGCTGTTGATGACTTTGCAAATGCAATATACGCCTAAATAGTATCATTGATGATACAGTATATGACTTATAAAATATGGTTACATTTCATTTGCTCTGTTTTACCTACCCTTTGGAATAACTTCGATAGCAACAGTGAGATCTCTCAATAATCATTATCACGATAGCACATTGGCAGTAGCGATTTTAGCATGTAAATCTTGGTGGGGAAAACAAACAAAAAAAATTGGCGGGATGCTTGCCAGCAAAGCCACTACACAACACAAAACTAAACAAATACGTTAATTGCACTATAACTGTGACAAACGGTGCCCACAAACTGTTAGGGCCTACATAAAGCTGTCCCAACAGCAGAGTCCCAACAGCAGTCCCAACACCTTACCACTGCTACACCTGGCTACCAGCAGAGCCTTGTCTGGCAGCGAAACAGTTAATTCAGCCTCATTTACTGCCTTTAAAAAAAACATAGCTGATATGGCTGACTTGCTTAAACAAATGTGGTTCCTACTGACAATTGAGATTTACAAACTATGGCATGAGGGGCCGACAAGCGGATACGAGGCAATCCGTCATTTCGATTAAGACATTACACCCATAAAATAACAGTTTACGTTGATTCCTTTTTGCAAATCCAATGTATTTTCCACCTAGATTCCACGTCACAATATGTAGACAAATTACGTTGAAACAACGTTGATTTGAGCCAGTTTGTGCCCATTGGGAAGGAGATGCAGTGTGCCTCTCCTCTCTAATCTACACTCTTAGACGAAACACTAACAGACTAGTGTGCCTCTCCTCTCTAATCTACACTCTTAGATGAAACACTAACAGACTGACTTGGGAGAAGTTGAACATTGTTATTATAGAGGGGGTTGCTGTATAGCAAGAGGGGATAATTATTATGGTTCAGGCATCAAAATACACTTCTGGCATGACAGGAATTGAGCAGCTGGAGAATAACACTTGTAATGACACTCGGGTCTTGCTGAGGACATTCAAATATCAAATTCCCCTTTTGAAAGACCAGAAGAAGCCCCCTTATATTCAGTGTCACAGTGAGTGAGACACAGCAAAACTTTTGAACTCATTTTTCTCGAGAGGTGATTCGTTATCGGTGCGGAAAAAACCCACAGAATTTCTCTACCATAACGGGCGTAAATAAACTATTTGCTGAATTAATCATAAAAGAAGAATTCACTTTTTCAGGATAATTATAATTTCACAAAAAAAAAAAAGGCTAAGTAATTATTCATTATTCATAACCCACTTAAATTCTCCCAAACTTTTGAAATACAATTTGCATCATTTCAAATCATCATTTTTTTTCTCCCAAAGTAGAGCAGTGTATCTGTATTGTTCCTCATCAGCGTGAAGGCATCGCCATATCTGTCATTGTGCAGGGAAATGAGATGAAAAGCACCATAATCTATCTCTGCCTCTCTCAGCCTCATCTCCATGTCTCCTCTCCTCCACGAGTCTCTCTCTCTCCTCATTACTCCTCCCCACAGCCACACAATCACAGGAGAGAACAGGGGACCAGTCATCTTCTGAGCCCAAAAGCCCATTTTCTTTCTTTCCACCCTCCCTCCATCGTACGTGTGAGAGTCTTCGATATGTCTTGAAATGCAACATAATGATCTAGTTTTTACCACCGCTAACGAGAGGCATAGAAATGACTATGAAACAAACGACAGGCTTGATCTCTCACTGCTTTGACCTATTTTTCTCCCTTTGCAGCAGAAATGGATACAAACACTTCTCTGTGTGAGATAGTTCTCATAACATGCTCGAATCAAGTAAGTCTATGCTGACGGTAAAATTGTTCTCTGATAGCAGAACTATGCCGTTCTTAGAGAAAACCTGTCACTCATCACTCATTAACTTTCCTCAGCACCTGTCAAAATGCATCCACAGAATATCTCGAGGAGATACATTGACAGTGTAAAATCGATCTCATTATGGAGCACGCTGCTGGCTTCCTTTGAGCTGCAGATCCACCTGCATCAGCAGAATAGGATGGGAGAGAGACGCCAGCCGTTGTCCTGATCCTGTCCACTTTCTGATTGTGCCCACATTTGTCGACAGGTGTAGACAATCAAAAGACACATTGTGATCTGATTGGGATCAGATCTTCCTGACCGCCTCTGGAGGTAGTCAAAGACGCATCTTGTACGGATAAGGAAAGCATATGGTAAACGTCACGGTTGAATTAGATCATGGTCTTCATTAGAAACCGATGGATCAGACGCCACAATCCGATACCATGTCCAGCTCTGAATAAAATGGGTATATAGAAATAAATATATTTCTGAAGAGATATCATCCCGAATGAGAGAAAGTGTTCTACAGTTCCCATGTCCAATGCCAGCGCAAAATCTAATATTTGAAAACATTGTAGGCTACAGAAAGGCGAAGGATTTTAATAGCAGAATCTAAACTGAGCTATGTATTGGGATGCATGAGGGACGGACTATGATGGAGTTGCAGTAGAAGAGCTCAGTGCATGGCCAGGTATAGTGTGTAGTTGACTGATTTATCACCTGTACCTTTAGATCTAGCCAGAATGAACGGTGGGCGGGTGGTGAATAGTCTATTCCAGTTGTAAATATCAGATTTGAAAATTATACATTGGTATTATAATACAATCCTCAATTTTATTCTATTCTATTCTGTGAATCTTTGAGCATTTTCCAGCTATCAATAAAGTGTAGAAGATGTCCAAACAGGCGCATAGCTTCCTGTAAGCACGAGCGAGGCCACTGTCCAATGTAGGCTTCAATACGAAGGACTCTTTAGGCTACTTTTAGATTGACACTTTATTAATTTATAAAGCCATGTGCTTTACATGCGTGCTCCTTTGCAGTTTTTATCGATTGACACTTTTATTCATGCATTTTCATAATTTGACCATGCGTCTTGCTATAGGTTATCGTCAAGGTTCCGTTAGCAACTTATCACTCACTGATCAATGATTTGGAGGAAACTAAACCACGGTCATTCTCCCAGCATGTCACTCTTTCCCCTTTGGTACTATTTAGGCCTATAGCCTATTAAAGGATATTTACAGTACAAGATTACAATATAAAGACAACGTCATCCATGCGTAAAGAACAACCCTGTCCAGACCTGTTTGAATAATGCGTTGTGCCATTCGAAGCTGCACTTTGTAGCCTACTCTGTAACTTAACCTGTTTATATTTTTACTGTGTGCATTAGGGCTCCCGGGTGGCGCTGCATCTCTAAGGCACTACATCTCAGTGATAGAGGCGTCACTACAGACCCTGGTTCGATCCCGGGCTGTATCACAACTGGCCGTGATCTGGAGTCCCATAGGGCGGCGCACAATTGGCACAGCGTCGTCCGGGTTAGGGGAGGGTTTGGCCAGGGTAGGCCGTCATTGTAAAATAAGAATTTGTTCTAAACTGAGTTGCCTAGTTAAATAAAGGTAAAATAAAATAAATAAATGGCTAATTTAGGAAAGGGACAATTTTAGCTAGCTAGCCACTGGAGGACAACAACAACGAGATGCAACAATTCAAGTTGTTTCTGTCAATGACGTATTTCTCTTGATGTGATGTGATAAGAGTCAAGCCAAATCCAAACTGCATCCCGCTGACACTTTTTTTTGGTGCGCCAGGACCAGTTGAGCTCACTCAGTTTATCGCAACGCTGATTGGGTATTATTGCATGCTTTTTTTAATCAAGGGAGGCCAAATGCTTCAATGCTGCAACAATGTCATACTCTTTTTGACCAGACAGCATCAGATAGATGGCCAGCAAATACAGAGACAGAGGGGTGCTGTTTCGCTCGCTCAGATGCTTTCTCCGGTGAGATACATTCAGCCTCTTACAAAATTGAAGGAAAATTCTGAAAACACAGAGAGACTAAATTTTTTTCATGGTACATTTGAGGAAGCCTGGCTTCCCTTGGCAACCATGAATACACGCCACTACTGCTGTCAGAATGGGGCCCTGGGCCTGTGATGTCTGGCCCCCTGCTAGATGTCTGTGACGTGTCACACTGCAGACAGCCAGTGTGAGAGGGAGGAACACTAACACCCCCTGCCTACTAATGACCTACAGACCTGGGGGGGATGTCTGGCTACTCTGACTCCTTTGTCATGGAACACCACGCTTCTCTGTGATGGAACACAATGGCTTTCTCTCTCTGGGGCTTGGGTCACGATAGCCACGTGAATGCGAGCAGATGTCAGAATACATTCTTAGTGTCAATGCTTTATAAGTAGAATATAATGTTTGAAAATGTAAAAAAAAAAATATACAAACAGCAATGAACGGGTGTCACAGGATGACAGACAGAAAGGACACAAGATCAGTTGGATAACAAAGCAAGAGCTCTATCATTTAGGAACTGTCTTCCTTTATGTGCAATCATGAGTCTAAATACAAAATCTGGAGTGAATCTGACTATTGGTTCTGACTATGATTGCAGATGATTTTGAGCATTAGCGTTACATACAGGGCTTTCAGTACTGTAAGAGCGTCTGCTAAATGACTAAAGTGTAAAAATGTATTCATACCCCTTGACTTATTCCACATTTTGTTGTGTTACAACCTGAATTCAATATTGATTAAAAACATTTTTCTCACCCATCTACACACAATACCCCATAATGACAAAGTGAAAACATATTTTTAGAAATGTTAGCAAATTTATTGAAGATGAAATACACAAATATCTTATTTACATAAGTATCCACACCCCTGAGTCAATACATGTTAGTTAAAATACCCTTGACAGTGATTACAGCTGTGAGTATTTCTGGGTAAGTCTCTACGAGCTTTGTACAATATTTGCCCATTATTCTTTGAAAAATTCTTCAAGCTCTGTCAAATCGGTTGTTGATCATTACTAGACAACCATAGTCTTGCCATATATTTTCCAGCAGATCTAAGTCAAAACTGTCACTCGGCCACTCAGGAACTCCAGTGTAAATTTGTCCTTGTGTTTTAAGTTATTGTCTTGCTGAAAGGTGAATTAATCTCCCGGTGTCTGATGGAAAGCAGACTGAACCAGGTTTTCCACTAGGATTTTCCCTCTGCTTAGCTATATTCTGTTTTTATATATTTATATAGAAAAACTCCCTAGTTTAGAGATGTACCATGGGCCTACACACTGAATTTGGAGGAAAATCTATCCTGAAGGACTTTATGGGTCCTTGAGGCAAATGTGTGCAGCATGAAGTCTCTAGGTCAAATGGGGAGGCGGATATGAGGGTTTAAGAGAGACTGCTTATAACGGCGCCACCTATAAGCCAATCGGTGCCATTCTTTTTGACCAAGTTACTCATGGCCTCAAGTTACTCATGGCCTCTAAGTTACCAATCTATGCTTGAGTTATTTGACCATTTCAAGGGGGGAAAAATCTAAGATGAACAATATGTTTCACAGCTTCGCTGTGAACCCTCTACAGGTCCCTATGTAGGTGGATCACTTCAGAGCACATTGCCTGACATGTTTACACACATGAAGTGACATGTTTACATGCCTTGCTTTTCTCATTTGTGGTACAGGGAATTACAGCCCCAGAATGTACTTATTTGTAGAAAAGATAGCTCCCACACACACAGCATCCCCTTTTTCAAGTCATTTCACCAGATGGTAATTGAAAACAAGAATTAAAAACTCTAAATGACATAGCTAGCTAAACCTGGACAAATGAGGTTACATTAAGATAAAAAGAGCTATGAAAATAGCTTACAACAGCTTTTTATGTATTTACCACACATCTTTCAGCTTACTGTGGCCTTGAGGTGCCTTAATGCTTACTGAGGGAGAACTGTGATCAGACAACATTTCTTAGAGCTCCACACTTTCAAATCCTACCGTAATCCCTTCAACCTGTTTCTCCTGACCTGCTCCTATAGCAATATGCTCTTTCCACAGGTCACTGAACACTCTGCTACCTGGCCAGGGCTGCTACGGAGCACACCTGGGTTCAAATACTATTCAGTGGTTTTACTTTTAGGGTTTGCTCTAGCCTGTCATTAATTGCCAGATGGTTTTGCCCTTTTGCTACTATTCTATTGGTTCCATTGAGACAGGCAAGATCAATCAAGCCCAGATAAAGCATTTTAAAATGATTTCAAATAGTGTTTGAACCCAGGTCTGCTACTGAGACAAAGCTACACCACCTGGGACACTCTAGGACAGAGACAGACCGATGCCCATGCTAAGAGCGGACACAGCTACACCACCTGGGACACTCTAGGACACAAACAGACAGGCATGAGTGCCCATGCTAAGAGCTGGCACAACAACACTCTGCCAGGCTGGGTCCTCCATGGTATCAGTCACAAGGGTTGAACTGGGACTGAGCGTCCCCTTTCCAGTGCTCACTTGTCACCAGATTGGGTCCTACTGTATGTTTGGGACCTGTCCCAGTGCATCACCCAGTGTCCTTTGCCAGTCCTCACATACAGTAAGACAATCACCCAGGCTGTGTCCCATCCCATATCTGTCACATAGTTTGGAACTGGTCCCAGGGCCCCGCACTCACCAGTCCACATAAAACACTTCCTAATGCTAATGCTAATGGCTATGCTAGCCAGACAGATGAAGGTGTAATACAGGTAACCATGAATTAACTGTTTAGCAGTCTTATGGCTATTTAGCAGTCTAATGGCTTGGGGTAAGAAGCGGTCTCGGACCTTGTTGGTGCTTAGGTTCTGTTTGCCGGACGCCATCAGTGGGAACAGTCTATAGCTTGTGTGGCTGGACTCTTTGGCAATTTTTCGGGCCTTCCTCAGGAACCGCGTAATATAGAGTTCCTGGATGGCAGGGAGCTCACCCACAGTGATATACCCTCTGTAGCAGTTAACGATCAAGGATGGTGCATTTTCCATACCAAAATGTGATGCAGCCAGTCAAGATGCTTTAGATGGTGCAGCTGTAGAACTTTTTGAGGATCCCTTGCCAAATCTTTTCAGCCTCCTGAGGTGAGGATCAACGAGGCGGAGGTGTTGTTGCCTACCCTCACCACCTGGGGCCCGCGCCGTCAGGAAGTCTGTTGCAGAGGGAGATGTTCACTCCCAGGGTCCCGAGCTTGGTGATGAGCTTGGAGGTGATAAAGTGTTGAACATTGAACAGCATTCTCACATAGTTATTTCCCCTCTTGTCCAGTTGGTAGAGGGCAGTGTGATGATTGAGATTGCGTCATCCGTGGATCTGTTGGGGCGGTATGCGAATTGGAGTGGGTCCAGGGTGTCTGGGATGATGGTGTTGACGTGTGTCTTAACCAGCCTTTCAAAGCACTTCATAATTAGTTACAGATGTGAGTGCTACACGGTGATAGTCATTTAGGAAGGTTACCTTGGAGTTCTTGGGAACAGGGACAATAGTGGTCAGCTTGAAACATGTTGGGATTACGGACTGGGACAAGGAGCGATTGAAAAGGGTTTGGCTGCTCCTGCTTGAAGACCACAACAGCATTTGAATGTTTGGGCTTGTGAACCCTCTGCTATCAGTCGGGAGAGTTACAGTCCTGTACTCTAAATCCCCAACCATGCATTATTTATCTACCCTTAATTACAGTAGAAGTTACGCTCTCTTGCCCTGCGTATCCGCCCACAGCCAGGTCCCCCTGCAGCCAGCGCTGACCCCTGACCTATTCCACTCTACAGTCTATAGAGGGAACCCTGGGAGATTAGAGTAGCTTTATATTAATCATCTTGTGTTATGGTTCTTTGGCTTCTTTGGCTTTAAAATGCTGTTGTGGTCTTCTAGCAAGTGCAAGCAGGAGCAGCCAAACCTCCAACTACACCTATACCCTCTAGGGCTTGACCAACGCCCCGTCCTGCCTGATTCTCCATCCTCCATTTCCCTAAATGAGCTGGCTAGCATAGCCGTTAGCGTAGAGTAAATCGCCCCAAACAGTTTACTTTTATGCAGATGTATATATTTTACTTTAGACCCTGTATTTTGTGTTTAATGTATGATACAAAGACATTCACTGTTTTCTTAAACCATGATTTAACATGCATGCACCTTATATTAATAGTATTTTTAAATTGTATTTCCCCCTGGGATGGAAAGGAGGGTGGGATTGGGGTGGGTGGGGAGGGCGGTTGACGCTATTTTTCGTAAAAAAAGGACCTACTGCTGCAATTATACATTGGAAATTTGTAATAGAAATATATATATTTTAAAATAGCTCACCCAGAATGAGGTCACAGCGCTAAAGATGGATGGGTGTAATCTGGTCTCTAGCCTTGCCATCTACTGTAATCAGATGGTGGGTCATTGCAGGGCCAGTAGTAGAATACTGGAGTAGAGATGAAGCCTGTGATTGCTTATAGAGCACTGTTATAGATCACTGCTTATAGAGCACTCTGCAGTGGAAAGAGGCGTACCTGAGTCTCTGCCATACCTGGAGGCAAGACTTCCACTGCAGAGCAACCATGGGAGGAGGGGAAGATATTAGCCTGAAATCCAAACTGATATGCTATGTTTCAATGGTGAAATGTAGCATATCAGTTAGATTCCAGGCTAGAAAGGTACTCCCATACTTCAGTAAATTGACATATTCCAAGATGCTCTAAAAGCTTCATGAACATTAGAGCATAATCACTCATGATTTAATAATATCGAAATCTCAATTTTGGAACCTCTATTAATAGACTGCCAAATGCTGCCAAAGTGTCTGCATGTCTGCGATTTCCAGATCAAATAGCCTTGGTAAATTAACGATTCCTCTGATCGCAGAGTTTGTGGGGATGGGGAGAGCCTAACACGGCATAAAATATTTAGTCTCTCTCTCTCTCTCTCTCTCTCTCTCTCTCTCTCTCTCTCTCTCTCTCTCTCTCTCTCTCTCTCTCTCTCTCTCTCTCTCTCTCTCTCTCTCTCTCTCTCTCTCTCTCTATATATATATATATATATATATATATATATATATATATATATATACAGGGCCTGATCTCCATTCAATTCTCAGATACAGTAGTCTTCAGGGATGGGGTTAATGCCACAAATTCAATTATAATTAAATTCCCTCTCCCGGTAAATGTATGTCAATTAAAATTTTAAAAGTCTTTGAATTCAGAGATAATTATTTTTCGTCTCAATTCCAATGTTAGATAAAACAAACAAAAAATGTTTAAGTGAGAAAAGGCATTTGTCTGAAGCCGAAAAGGGAATTCACATGAGCACCACAATGCCTATTCCACCCATGCTCTACCAAGGTTTTCCAGCACACAGCTTTGACCTACTACAGTAGCTATGATGGTATTGTACTTCCAGCTATGTGTAGGCAGGTTGCTTAGGATTCAAAAATAAATACAAGTACAAACCTAACTTTAAGCTACACATTATTTTGACAGAGGTAATACACTGTCCCTCGATAAGCACAGCGATTGATAAAACAGGACCATGTTTGAAACACAAGTAGTTCCGAGCTTATGTCAATATTACTCAGGTAAGCTAACAGCTCCAGAAATCAGGAATGCAGACAGGCTTTATCGATCTGAGCTAATGTGTCCAACACACCTGTTGTTATATTGGGCACCTACTGACCAAAAAATGATGTTATTATGATTACATTTTTGTCAATAACATGTTTTGCTAAAATAAAGGTTTAAGAAAATACAGGCATGCACCACATTACTACAAGACAAAACAGCTCAATCAAGCCAGATGGCTTGCTTTCATTTAATTAAAAGCATGAAAAGGTAACGTAATGGGATAATGTTTTACTGTGGTGCGTGAAGAATCCAATACTTTACATTGCATGCGGTACAAATCACATTATCGTGGAAGCACCTCCTCAAAGAGTATGAATTAGTCTGTTTGAGAAGGTTTGAATCCTAAGCAACCTGCCTACACATAGCTGGAAGTACAATACCAACATAGCTACTGTAGTAGGTCAAAGCTGTTTGCTGGAAAACCTTGGTAGAGCATGGGTGGAATAGGCATTGTGGTGCTCATGTGAATTCCCTTTCTTTTCTGGCTTCAGACCAATGCCTATCATCACTTAAAATTTCACTTTTAATTTTTCATTTCCATGATTTTTATACCGGAAGGTGATTATGCAACATTATTATACAACATTAAAATACATGCTCTCCTTGTGAACCCTCACAATGTAGAGAGCAAGGAAACAAAGACTGAAGCAAATATTTACTATGCGATTACACAATGTAGCTGGCTAGATGACTATAGGAGCGTGAAATATGGATTAATTATTTTCAATGGAAGGGTTCTTAAACGTTATCTCTCGCTAAGGCAAGCTGTTACCGTGAATATCATAGTCATCCCCCTCGGTGCGACAAATGCAAGCTGATTTGGAGGTAGTCCATCTGAATGTTCCCAGGGACAACGGTGGTCTACTCTGACATCACGCAGTGGAGGAGTTAGATGTTCCAGTGGGTGGAGGACATCAACAAGCGCATAGAGATGGCCTAGTGCTCTGTCAACCAGCTGGTGTTTGCATTTCTCTGTGACAGGCGCATGCCCACAATCTGCCACTCTGCCATAAATCACTGTGTCCCTGGGTACTACCGCAGGGCAGGGTTTCCCAAACTCGGTCCTACATCATTATACTGAGAACGTGTCAATTGTTAAAAGGATGTATTTGGGTGCTTTTGTTCATGTCTTTCGCGTGCCCTGATACTGCACAATAAGCAATGAGGAAGTGAATCGCAGCTGGGGTAAGTTTGTCAAAAACAAGACAAATCACACAGAAAAAGTGTCTGGACCCTTCTATAACATGCCATTTACAAATAAAATGAGATTTACTTCAGAAATAGGACAATTATCCTTTAAGTAACCGCCGGTCCTTTGTAACCATACCAAATGTAACATATCATACTAATTTCAGGGTCCTGGATTTACATTTACTATGTTACATCTGGTCTATGAGACCAGGCTGGCACACAGCAAGTCACGTAAGCAAGCAATGATCCTCATGTTGTTTTAACCTGGTGCAGCGTGTGGAGCCCCTGACTACATTTTACTTCTGGAATGGCGATTTCAGATTTTCTGTGAACACACTGAAAAGGAATTTGACACTGTGTTGATCAGTCGGCACGCATTTGTATTATAAATGTCAAGACGGCAGGAGAGGGAGTTTATTCTACAGGTGTTTAAAACAGCGATGCTGTCAGTCTGGTAAGCATGCACAGCTGAGGTTCTGTTTACATGTGAGTTTGGGGTTCAACCATTTACTATATGTGGTTCAACATAGCTAACTTACTGTTTCTTAACAATGCAATTTGTTTTCTTAGCTTTGGTTTTTATAGTGGTCTTGGTTGTTCTTAGTCGAGGAAATGTAGCGTAGCTAACCGCAGGTTTTGCCCTGTCTGAAATCTGGCTACCTCGTCTTGGTGTTACCATAGCTTGGTCTGTGCATTGCAAATGAACGTGATTAGCATGGCAGTTTCCCAAAGATTGGTGAGTTTAAACTTAATGTAACTAACTAGTTATAGTTTGTGTAAGAACGTATTATGTATTGTGGTGCATGAACTGGCCATACAAGTTAGCTAACGCTACAGACCATTCCTGGTCTGATGTGAGCGAGAAATGCCACATTCAATAACTAGCAATTTGCAGTAACAGCTTCACATTTCCTTGATACATTTCAGGCCATCAGTGTTATCATCACTTCATCTAACTTTAATGTGCAAGTAGAGATACAAACACACTAATCTGTGGAGATGGAGGACTCATAAACCTGCCTTAAGACGACTCTTACAGGAAAGTCTAAAGTCGGGCCTTACAGCAAAAAACGTCAGGGCCCGTATTTACAAATCCTCTCCAAGTAGGAGTGCTGATCTAGGATCAGGACCTGTATTTATAAAGTGTTTCAAAGTAGGAATGCCTTTGCCTTTTAGATTACATGGACGGGTGGACCTGATCCTATATTAGCACTCCTCCTTGGGCCCAGCTTCCCCTATCCATCCTTCATAATATAAAAGGCAAAACTGACCTCAGATCAGCACTCCTACTCTGAGATGATTTGTGGATGGATACGAGCCCAGGCTTCTTTGACTGATGATCACCCCACACCTTCACAGATGATCTGAGACTGCTGCACTGATGTCAAGTACCCTACCATAAGGTCCTTTGGAAAGGTTTAGTTTGGCTTTATGACGTTAAGCTGGTGATATCTGAAGATGACGCTTATAGACGGCAGACATATGTATTCCTGATGGTGCATGCCTGCTGCCTGCATGGGAGACAGGGAGAGATCCAGATCTCTGAATGAATTGGGTGCTATAACTGCTAAATGAATTCCTTTATCTGTCGGAGAGGCTGAATTTGAACAATGACCTCGTGTCCAAAGAATTTGAATATAAAGAAGAATTAAAAATCTAACTCACACAATGTCCTTGGAAAAAGAGGACCATTTCACCATTTTATTGTTGATCCATTTGACCTACACCAAACATTTGCCTCAGGCTTGGGTGCTTCATCTATCTGGGGACATTTATAGGTTGATTTTAAGACTTCACCCATGGCTGTCAATAACCTCCTGAGCTTTACATGCCATCCAATGTTCTCAGATTCTCAGACCCTGGCCATACATAGCAGCACAAAACCCCACCCCATGCCCTAGGGGTCATGGGAAACGCTGATCTAGAGCTTCAGAGTAAGTGGGACATATAGCAGGAGAGTGGGGCTAAGACAGAGCTAAGGACTAATTACACTGAGCCATTTGGCCAGGGGTGAGACTGCATTTTGTGGGCTGACCTGTGATCCTTTTGACCCCGGAGTCACCTCTGTGGGGTGAAGACGCTTAACCTCTCGCTGTGAGACAAGTGTCTTTGAAAGAGGAGACTGAGGACACTCTCAGCATGGAACAACTGGGCCGTGCTTATGTACATGACGTGTGTGTGTGTGTGTGTGTGTGTGTGTGTGTGTGTGTGTGTGTGTGTGTGTGTGTGTGCGTGCGTGCGTGCGCAAACATGCAGCATGTCTGCATGTTTCATGTCCGTTTTCACGTCAATAAATGGTAAGTAGTTACATGCTAAGTGAATTCTGATGTCGTTCAACACATTTACATTCATATGTGTAACATTGGATCATATAATATACTGTAACATGGGGGGACATTAAAGTATCCTTACCTTATCTGAATACACAAAGAACAGGATGAGTAGTATGAGCTCTGCCAGCAGGATTATCAGCAAGACAATGAAGAACTGCAAGAGAGAGAGGAGATGGGGGGGGGAGAGAGAGAGAGAGAGAGAGAGAGAGAGAGGAGATGGGGAGAGAGAGAGAGAGAGAGGAGATGGGGAGAATGAGAGAGAGAGGAGATGGGGAGAATGAGAGAGAGACAGAGAGAGAGAGAGAGAGAGGGCAAGAGAGGGAAATGAAGAGAGATACAGACGGAGAAAAAGCCGGAGAGAGAGAGAGGGAGGGAGAGAGATGGAGAGAAGGTGAGTGCCTGGGGGCCAGTGAACATCCCGACGAGGAGGTTTAATTCCTCAACAGATTCTCCCACGTAGCCCAGGATCTCCTCACTCTTTCAGCTGAATATTGACTCTGTCCCTTCGTCACAGCATGGGAGCGCAGCAACCGGCAGATTCAGAAATTCAATTTGAGGAGAGTTCTATTCATTTTGTCCTGTTTGTTTTGGATTTATTATTTGGGTCATGGTTCATATGAAAAAGGGATCACAGTGAAAACTGCACGGACAGTTGTTTATTGAATTTGTAGGTGGCCAGGTCAGCATTTGATTGTTTCATTGAATCTTTTGTCTTTTGTTGACAGGTCCCACAAAGTCTGTCATATTTCCTCCGGGTGTGCAAAGTTTCAGATTATATAGACACAAAGTTGGTGCTCTGATTGCTTAAACAGACACGATGTGTGTGTGAGTGTGTTTGTTTGTGTGAGTGTGCGAGTGTGTACGCGTGTGTCTGTGCGTGCATACACTCACTTTCATGTCTGCAATGTCAGCCGAGTGTGTTACACATTTCAATCTTGCCTTGAATTTTGCGATGGGCTCTTTCAACTTGTCTTGCCTAGCTTGAATCTCCTGACGGCAAAGGTTCTCTGACCTTTATCTATTTCAAATATTTCTAATCCAAAGAGAGTTTGTTCACAGAAGAACTTCACAAATAATATGTCAGACCGGTACCTCAGATCTGGCTGCTCCCAGGAGGGCTAACTTCACTCTGATGTTTCCAGACACACTGACAGATAGAAAGACTGACTGTTCAAAACATCCCAGGTTTGGGCGAATATGAAATACCCGTTGGCTCAATCTGATATGACTTAACAGCGATGTGGTATGAAACTTTTACATCAGAGTTCATTATTTATCACTATGGTGTTCTGACTGAGATCCAGGCCCCCCTCCCCTCTCTCTCCCGCTTTCTCTCTCTCTCTTTTTTTCCTCTCTCTCTCCCCCTCTCTCTTTCTCTCTCGCTCTCTCCGTGCTTCACAAAATTGTTAAAGCAGGTAGTGTATACCTACCGCTGTGCTGATGTGGAGGATTTGGTGTGCTCTTAACTGAGGCGTGTGCTAGCTTCTCCAAGGGATAGGAGATGTTTGATATTCCACAACTCTCATTTTTAAGTTGATTTAAAAAGTTTCACATCCAGTTATATAAATCTATTTTCAAACTTTGCTGATTAAATCAAACTTCAGATAAAACACTTGAGACTTTTTCAGGAACAACATGAGTCTAGAGACAAACAAGAGTATTCTTTGTGTTAAATAATTCAGGGCGCTCAGTTTTGTTTCTTACCAATACAATGGACGTGCGATTATGAGCGCTACATAATTCAATGATGTAAGTGACACACGCGTCCTCACACTGACACATCTTTCAAATCAGGCTGTGACCACGGCCCGTGGAGGAGAGCCGATGGGTTACTGTTCATTTTCAGAATGGGAGACTCCCGCAGCGGCTGGCGCTCGGGTTGAATTTTCTCTCTGAACCCATGAGGTTTTTACTGAGGATTCAACTCCCCGTTGAGCTCGTTAGCCTGGCTGCTCTACTGATGACCCATTTTGAAGAGTAATACAAATAAGGCTGCTGTGAGTGTGTATGTGTGAGATTTTGGTTTTATTTTAACAATGTCTTTGTTGGCCCAATAGTTACATCATTAAAAGCACAAACGTTACTTTGTTTAAACGGACCTAGAAAGTTAGAACCAAGCCCCCCTCCACGTCCACTGTAAAGAATCCCCCTGATGCCCCACACCCCTACACAGTCCTCCAGATCGTACACCAGCCCCCCCATATACTGTACACTTGCCAGCCGAGCCCACAACAGCCCGGGGTCCGTGATTCCCGCCTCCTGCATTACATGTTTCCTGGTATTTAGGCCCGCCGACATATAGGTCCAGAGTCAGCCCCAACCTTAGGCCTGTACACCACCCACCCAGGACAGAAAACAACCCTACCAGCCTGGAACAAGAAGAAAACTGATGCTACACTGTCTCCTTCTCCTTACAGAACAGACACCCCCTCCACACTAATGGATCAAGGTGCGACACCTATATGTTCTTAGCGATAGCGCCGTAAATAATCCTCCACTGTAGATCAGCAGTGGGCTTCCCCCGGGCCACCCTCAGCCCATGGAGATGGTCTTTCTGAGCCACCTTCACAGACACTGCGTACAGAGCCTTTTTGCTGGCTGTGCAAAAGGCCCCCGACTCCGGAGTCTTGAATGTTAGGATCATTTCCTCACCCTCCTGGTGTTCACCTACAGCGGCAGCAATGGTGAAAGGTGGTAGGTCAGTGTCATTCGTGGTTAGACGGTCCAGTCTCTGCCTACTCCCCGGCAGCTCTCTGAACGAGCCCAGTTGTACAGCACGGACCCCCTCCACCTCCTGCTGCAGCAGCCTGATGGACTTAATGTGTGTGTGCGTGTGTGTGTGCGTGCGAGAGAGAGAGAGATATCATAACTTACGCTCAGAAGCAGGCACTTGTTCTCCTTGATGGCTCCCAGGCAGCCCAGGAAGCCGGTCACCATGACGATGGCGCCGATGGCGATGACCAAGTTGGCAGCGGAGAGCGACGGGAAGGAGGGCGAGAAGGTGGCAAAGCTGCCCTGGGACACAGACAGCCAGATGCCCACGCCGAGCAGCCCACAGCCACACAACTGCAACGCAAGAGATCAGAAGAGAGGAAACCAGGTAAGTCAGGTAGAAAGTAGACTCATCACAAAGAACTATCTGTTCAGGATGAATTGAAGTCGGCAGAAAACATGCCATTCAATGTTTCCACAGTATCTTTGCAGTACCGAAACGAGCATGCATATTCACACATAATGCCAAATGTTATATTCCCAGAGAAAATGTGTATTTTCATAGTCTTCACAAAGTACAAATCAAAGGGACCATATAAATATCCTCAGAAAGGCTGTGTCGGTAGGCAGACCTCCCTTTACTCACCAGCATCCATCCCAAACACCCACAAAACAAGAGCTTTCTCAACTATTCCAGAACATGAACTGATTCTGTTCAACCAATAAGAGCTCCACTGGAAATTAGGAGCAGAAATGCTTTCTGCAGGTCTGAGCAGCTTACTGACGTTGAACAAACACAGAATTACACACACACTGAATGTAGTCTAGGCTGATAACACTTGTAGGGATACAGCACACCTCTAGGGGGAGCAGTTCCCCAGAGCTGGAATTCCTCTACAGTCCACTGCCCCCTAAAGAGAATCTCTCTGCGGGGCCTCGTTGAAAGTCTCTCAGATCTAGCATGCACTCCGTTAATGCACCGCACTGTTTTTGGAAGAGCCTGATTGGCAGAGAGTTGCCTGGGTTCTGTCTGTGGATGTTCCGCCCATCCAGGAGTGGTAAGAGCAGACAGGACAGACTCTGGCTGCATCCCAAAAGGCAACCTTTTCCCTATATAGTATATTACTTTTGACCAGAGGCTTATGGAGCTCTCGTCATTTGAGACACAGCCTAATACGATGATTTGGGCAGACAGTGCTGCGCTGCAGCCCGCCATGCCTGCTGGCCCCAGTGAAATATCAGCGGGTAGGTAAGTGGTGACATTTTCACTCCGCCTAATATAATTAAATATCCAATGCAATCTTGTCATGAATAACAAATTACAATGAGGTGAAATATGGTTAGACGCCATGGTAAATCTTAGCACCTTCCTCCATCCCTCCCGCCTTTCCTTCCCTCCTTGTGGAGAGAAAGTGTACATTGTATATTTAAAACTCTTGACACTGGATGTCTTTGGCAGTGCAGTCATCTCTAGACATTAACACATCAGTGCTCCTGAACACATTAACGCCCGTCAGCGATATATGGAGCCGTGTGCTGTGCACTAACCAACCTGCAGCCACAACACAGGAACACAGGCGAACCTGGACTCGTATTTCTGAAGAGAATTAGACAAAAACAAAATAATGAATCACACGTACAGTGTATCCCCGAGCTAAATGAGTTGGTTAATTGGACTGACAAATAGCTCTTTCAATAACTCTAAGCGATGAGCACTTAACGAACAAGCGTTTCGCTACACTCGCATAAACACCTGCTAACGTGTATGTGACCAATAAAATTTGATTTGATTTGGCTTACATCCAGAGATGACAAATGGCTCTGTCACCCTGTCTCAACATCATCGACACCCTCATCTAAGAGCCCCACCAAATTGTGACCTTTCACAACATATAGTAAAAAAGAAACAAGCGCCGCATATGAGAGTGGGTCTAAGAGGGTTGGTAGTGTATATATACGAGTGTGTATGAGAGTGGGTCTAAGAGGGTTGGTAGTGTGTATACGAGTGTGTATGAGAGTGGGTCTAAGAGGGTTGGTAGTGTATATACGAGTGTGTATGAGAGTGGGTCTAAGAGGGTTGGTAGTGTATATATACGAGTGTGTATGAGAGTGGGTCTAAGAGGGTTGGTAGTGTATATATACGAGTGTGTATGAGAGTGGGTCTAAGAGGGTTGGTAGTGTATATACGAGTGTGTATGAGAGTGGGTCTAAGAGGGTTGGTAGTGTATATATACGAGTGTGTATGAGAGTGGGTCTAAGAGGGTTGGTAGTGTGTATACGAGTGTGTATGAGAGTGGGTCTAAGAGGGTTGGTAGTGTATATACGAGTGTGTATGAGAGTGGGTCTAAGAGGGTTGGTAGTGTATATATACGAGTGTGTATGAGAGTGGGTCTAAGAGGGTTGGTAGTGTATATATACGAGTGTGTATGAGAGTGGGTCTAAGAGGGTTGGTAGTGTGTATACGAGTGTGTATGAGAGTGGGTCTAAGAGGGTTGGTAGTGTATATACGAGTGTGTATGAGAGTGGGTCTAAGAGGGTTGGTAGTGTATATACGAGTGTGTATGAGAGTGGGTCTAAGAGGGTTGGTAGTGTATATACGAGTGTGTATGAGAGTGGGTCTAAGAGGGTTGGTAGTGTGTATACGAGTGTGTATGAGAGTGGGGTCTAAGAGGGTTGGTAGTGTATATACGAGTGTGTATGAGAGTGGGTCTAAGAGGGTTGGTAGTGTATATACGAGTGTGTATGAGAGTGGGTCTAAGAGGGTTGGTAGTGTATATACGAGTGTGTATGAGAGTGGGTCTAAGAGGGTTGGTAGTGTATATACGAGTGTGTATGAGAGTGGGTCTAAGAGGGTTGGTAGTGTATATACGAGTGTGTATGAGAGTGGGTCTAAGAGGGTTGGTAGTGTATATACGAGTGTGTATGAGAGTGGGTCTAAGAGGGTTGGTAGTGTGTATACGAGTGTGTATGAGAGTGGGTCTAAGAGGGTTGGTAGTGTGTATACGAGTGTGTATGAGAGTTGGTCTAAGAGGGTTGGTAGTGTGTATACGAGTGTGTATGAGAGTGGGTCTAAGAGGGTTGGTAGTGTGTATACGAGTGTGTATGAGAGTGGGTCTAAGAGGGTTGGTAGTGTATATACGAGTGTGTATGAGAGTGGGTCTAAGAGGGTTGGTAGTGTGTATACGAGTGTGTATGAGAGTGGGTCTAAGAGGGTTGGTAGTGTATATACGAGTGTGTATGAGAGTGGGTCTAAGAGGGTTGGTAGTGTATATACGAGTGTGTGTATGAGAGTGGGTCTAAGAGGGTTGGTAGTGTATATACGAGTGTGTGTATGAGAGTGGGTCTAAGAGGGTTGGTAGTGTATATACGAGTGTGTATGAGAGTGGGTCTAAGAGGGTTGGTAGTGTGTATACGAGTGTGTATGAGAGAGGGTCTAAGAGGGTTGGTAGTGTATATACGAGTGTGTATGAGAGTGGGTCTAAGAGGGTTGGTAGTGTATATACGAGTGTGTATGAGAGTGGGTCTAAGAGGGTTGGTAGTGTGTATACGAGTGTGTATGAGAGTGGGTCTAAGAGGGTTGGTAGTGTATATACGAGTGTGTATGAGAGTGGGTCTAAGAGGGTTGGTAGTGTATATACGAGTGTGTATGAGAGTGGGTCTAAGAGGGTTGGTAGTGTATATACGAGTGTGTATGAGAGTGGGTCTAAGAGGGTTGGTAGTGTATAAACGAGTGTGTGTATGAGAGTGGGTCTAAGAGGGTTGGTAGTGTATATACGAGTGTGTGTATGAGAGTGGGTCTAAGAGGGTTGGTAGTGTATATACGAGTGTGTATGAGAGTGGGTCTAAGAGGGTTGGTAGTGTATATACGAGTGTGTATGAGAGTGGGTCTAAGAGGGTTGGTAGTGTATATACGAGTGTGTGTATGAGAGTGGGTCTAAGAGGGTTGGTAGTCTATATACGAGTGTGTATGAGAGTGGGTCTAAGAGGGTTGGTAGTGTATATACGAGTGTGTATGAGAGTGGGTCTAAGAGGGTTGGTAGTGTATATACGAGTGTGTGTATGAGAGTGGGTCTAAGAGGGTTGGTAGTCGTATATACGAGTGTGTATGAGAGTGGGTCTAAGAGGGTTGGTAGTGTATATACGAGTGTGTATGAGAGTGGGTCTAAGAGGGTTGGTAGTGTATATACGAGTGTGTATGAGAGTGGGTCTAAGAGGGTTGGTAGTGTATATACGAGTGTGTATGAGAGTGGGTCTAAGAGGGTTGGTAGTGTATATACGAGTGGGTCTAAGAGGGTTGGTAGTGTATATACGAGTGGGTCTAAGAGGGTTGGTAGTGTATATACGAGTGTGTATGAGAGTGGGTCTAAGAGGGTTGGTAGTGTGTATACGAGTGTGTATGAGAGTGGGTCTAAGAGGGTTGGTAGTGTATATACGAGTGTGTATGAGAGGGTTGGTAGTGTATATACGAGTGTGTATGAGAGTGGGTCTAAGAGGGTTGGTAGTGTATATACGAGTGGGTCTAAGAGGGTTGGTAGTGTATATACGAGTGGGTCTAAGAGGGTTGGTAGTGTATATACGAGTGTGTATGAGAGTGGGTCTAAGAGGGTTGGTAGTGTATATACGAGTGGGTCTAAGAGGGTTGGTAGTGTATATACGAGAGTGGGTCTAAGAGGGTTGGTAGTGTGTATACGAGTGTGTATGAGAGTGGGTCTAAGAGGGTTGGTAGTGTATATACGAGTGTGTGTATGAGAGTGGGTCTAAGAGGGTTGGTAGTCTATATACACGAGTGTGTGTATGAGAGTGGGTCTAAGAGGGTTGGTAGTCTATATACACGAGTGTGTGTATGAGAGTGGGTCTAAGAGGGTTGGTAGTGTATATACGAGTGTGTGTATGAGAGTGGGTCTAAGAGGGTTGGTAGTGTATATACGAGTGTGTATGAGAGTGGGTCTAAGAGGGTTGGTAGTGTATATACGAGTGTGTATGAGAGTGGGTCTAAGAGGGTTGGTAGTGTATATATACAAGTGTGTATGAGAGTGGGTCTAAGAGGGTTGGTAGTGTATATATACGAGTGTGTATGAGAGTGGGTCTAAGAGGGTTGGTAGTGTGTATACGAGTTTGTATGAGAGTGGGTCTAAGAGGGTTGGTAGTGTGTATACGAGTGTGTATGAGAGTGGGTCTAAGAGGGTTGGTAGTGTGTATACGAGTGTGTATGAGAGTGGGTCTAAGAGGGTTGGTAGTGTATATACGAGTGTGTATGAGAGTTGGTCTAAGAGGGTTGGTAGTGTATATACGAGTGTGTATGAGAGTGGGTCTAAGAGGGTTGGTAGTGTGTATACGAGTGTGTATGAGAGTGGGGTCTAAGAGGGTTGGTAGTGTATATACGAGTGTGTATGAGAGTGGGGTCTAAGAGGGTTGGTAGTGTGTATGAGAGTGGGGTCTAAGAGGGTTGGTAGTGTATATACGAGTGTGTATGAGAGTGGGTCTAAGAGGGTTGGTAGTGTGTATACGAGTGTGTATGAGAGTGGGTCTAAGAGGGTTGGTAGTGTATATACGAGTGGGGTCTGTGAGGGTTGTGTGATGGTTATGTGAAGGTTTTTTGATGGGGGGCTGGCCCACTGGGGCAGAGCCTGAGGGGTAAACTCCTGTCTGCTGATGATGGTGGCGTCGAGAGACGTCTCCATGTTAATGAGTCCTACAGGGTCTGTAACTCTGGACATACTGTATAAACCTGGGGCCAGTCACAGAGTTCAGGCCATTAAACCCCCATCAAATGCCCCCAGGGGCCGTGTGTTGAGTGGAGGATCACTCTCATTAACCTGTGACATTTCCATTGGGCGGGCTGTGTGGCCTGTGTTTGTGTAGGCTAGAGTTGACGGGAGATACTGCTTTGTATATACAGGGGGGCTTCTGGGGGTCGGCATATCCTTTTAAGACCTGAAATGGAGGCGAAAATGTCCTGGTTGTTAAAAATCAGGAGGCGCTAACGGAAAACCTTGTGTAATAAGTACGTCAGTACCTCAGCTCAGCAAAAACGGTTGCTGAGTTGAAAGTATTGAGATTCTACCAAAGATAATGTGTTGCCTTGCCAGGGACCGGATCCTGACAGCCTGACTAAAAGTACAGAATATATCAGTGACTCCCGAGTTGTGCAGCGGTCTAAGGCACTGCATCGTCCGGGTTTGGCCGGGGTAGGCTGTCATTGTAAATAAGAATTTGTTCTTAACAGTGGTGTTAAAGTACTACCTAAGTAGGTTTTTGGGATATCTGTACTTTACTTACTATTTATATTTTTGACAACTTTTACTTTTACTTCACTGCATTCCAAAAGACAATAATGTACTTTTTACTCCATACATTTTCCCTGACACCCAAAATTACACATTACATTTTGAACGCTTAGCATGGCAGGAAAATGGTCCAATTCACACACTTATCAAGAGAACACGTGGTCATCCCTTCTGCCTCTGATCTAGCGGACTCACTAAACACAAATGCATCTTTTGTAAATGATGTCTGAGTGTTGGAGTGTGCCCCTGGCTATCCATACATTTTTTAAACAAGCAAATCGTGCCGCCTGCTTTGCTTAATACAAGAAATTTAAAATTATTTATACTTCTACTTTTGGTACGTAAGTATATTTTAGAAATTACATTTACTTTCGATACTTAAGTATACTTAGAACCAAATACTTTTAGACTTCTACTTTTACTTGAGTAACGTTCTATTAAGGTATCTATACTTTTACTCAAGTATGACAATTGGGTACTTTTTCCACCACTGGTCCTTAACTGACTTGCCTAGTCAAATAAAGGTTACACATAACAAACTCCTGTGAAGGTTGGAGGATGGACAGAGAGATGAGTCCATGAAGCCTCAAAGCGAGGGACACTCGTTTGAGCAGATCACGGACCGTTCAATCCCACAGTAGCTTGGCCAACCGATGGGCGTCCTATTCAAACGGACGCGGGAGCTTTTGTTCCTTCCCCTCAGAAAAACAGCAGTAAAACAAACAACTAACTTGCTGTGTGACTGAGAAAGAGAGAGACTCAGGAGCATCAGTTGTTTGTTTGGGTGGCGTTAGATTGAACGACCCTCAGCTCAGTATGGGCCTCAATCACCTTAATAATACATAACCAACCACTGGGAGGAGTGAGCCGGGGGGATGGTCCCCGATTTAAAAATGGAAAATGGAAATGTCAACTGGAAATGCTGTGAAAGGTCACATTTGTCTCTATGCTGAGTGGATAAAATGCAGATAGATCTCCCAGCTCATGAGGCCACAGCCATCGAAACAGAATTACTACAACAGGCTTTCCAATTCATGTCAATGGGTCTGTGACAGGTGGACCGGCATCCATATTGAGTGTACCCATAGGAGTAGAGCAAAAAAACATGCTTTTGTCGTTCCAGTAATTTTATCTCTATGGCCACAGTTCATGTTGTGTGAGAGGGTGCATTGTGAGGACTCGGAGTGGGTGGGTACTATTAGGTGGGTAGGTGGGTAAAAACTAGGTGGGTAGGTGGGTAAAAACAATTGTAAGTGGCTCCCTGTGCGTGCCCTTGCAGCGACAGTCTCTCTCACTAAGCTTTGATATTTTAAGTAGAAATTGTGCACCAATATAGAATTTTAAAAGCCTGTTATATTAAATGAAGTGCCCTTTAATATAGACCACATGGAGAATTCGATAAATCCGATTTTTAAATATGAATAAGGACTTGCTAAAGTACCAAAATTCAGCATTTTGACATGTCCCTCTGTCAACCCTCTTTCACTTTTTATGAAGTTGAACATGTGCTCTTTATGACAGAATGTTAAAAAAAAATGTAAGCCCGAATTGGTGGAATGACCCAGGTACGTTATGAGGACAGGCAGGTTGGATTTATGAGGAAAGGGAGCACGAGAGGTAAGCCAGTCCAGGTGGGGGGAGGATCCCGTGCCTCTAGTTGATTGTGACTAATGCCCGAGTGTAGGAAAGCATCCAAGGTTGTCTGCTGTAAGTGATTGTGAAGCCACCCAGCCCCCACCCAATCTGTCTGATCTCTCTCGGTGTAATCTCTGTCTCACTACACCACTGCTACCAGCTCCAATGTCAAACGTGAAAGGATGTTATGTAGGGAAGCCCAGAGTAGAGAGCGAGGCCTGCCAATTGGTGGTATGACCTTCGATGGTCGTGACTGACCTCGGGCCTGCCTGAGGCGCTTATCCTGTTTTCATTTCACACACTCGGCTTGTTTTCACATCCAATCTATGTGGATGGATCTTGTATAATGTCACAGTAGGATTTCAAGGTACAGGATGAGGGGTTGTAAACAGACTTAATGCACAGAAGTTTACAGTAGTAAACGTCAGAAAGTTAGGTTTAATCTCGAATGTTTCCCATCCCCTAAAGCTATGCGTTAGTAGTCCCGCGTTACCATACTCCCAAGTCTTATTTACCACTTGGCTGTCCGGAGAAGGAAAAACCTGGCGTCGAGGCTAACTATGAGGGAATAGGAAGCTATATAAGTGTTTAGCTTAAAGTAACGTGTCAGTTGGGTATTTTGGCACCGGCTGCATTAATTAACTCTGTTGAACAGGCCAGGAGAGAGTGGGAGAGGGGCAGGTTCTGCTCCGTCTCAGCGCCCACAATCCCCCTGGCTCCCTGTGCGCACCCTTGCAGCGACATAGCCTCTCTCATCAAGTCATTACTGGGAGTGTGTGGGATTGGTACGCTGCTTTCTATTACCTGATAGGAATTCTCCTCAGGCAGAGTTACGGTAACAAGCTTGTACTGTTTGATGGAGATATGTTCAATGTTTTTAGTTGCATCATGCCGTTCAAATAGTTTTTGGCATACTGTATGTATATAGTGTATTTCTGGAGATACTATAACAAGTTACATGACTGCTTGAGGTGGGAGTGAGTAGGGGTAGGGAGCGATGCAGTTTATTGAACCGTAGCAGTGAAGGACATGTCTACCTCCAGATTTCATAATACCTTGGAACATTCTATATATTGGACATTTTAGTCATTTGGCAGACGCTGTTATCCATCGCGACTTACAGGAGCAACTAGGGTTAAGTGCGTTGCTCAAGGGCACTTCGACTGATTCGGTAACACATTATTTGGATAGTCCATCTGTAGATGCTCTACAGATTATCAAGAGACTATCAGTAACATTTCAATTTACTAACTCTAGCTTACTAACTCTCATGAAATGGGATTCCATGGCCAAGCAGCCGCACACAAGCTTAAGATCACCATGTGCAATGTCAAGCGTCGCCTGGAATAGTGTAAAGCTCGCTGCCATTGGACTCTGGAGCAGTGGAAACACGTTCTCTGGAGTGATGAATCACGCTTCACCATCTGGCAGTCCGACGGATGAATCTGGGTTTGGCGTATGCCAGGAGAACGCTACCTGCCCGAATGCATAGTAGCAACTGTAAAGTTTGGTGGAGGAGGAATAATGGTCTGGGACTGTTGTTCATGGTTCGGGCTATGCCCCTTAGTTCCAGTTAAGGGAAATCTTAACACTACAGCATTCAATGACATTCTAGACGATTCTGTGCTTCCAACTTTGTGGCAACAGATTGGGGAAAGCCCTTTCCTGTTTCAGCATGACAATGCGCTGTGCACAAAGTGGGGTCCGTACGGAAATGGTTTGTCGAGATCTGTGTGGAAGAACTTGACTGGCCTGCACAGAGCCCTGACCTCAACCTAAACGAACACCTTTGGGATGAATTGGAATGCAGACTGCAAGCCAGGCCTAATCGCCCAACATCAGTGCCATACCTCACTAATGCTCTTGTGGCTGAATAGAAGCAAGTCCTCGCAGCAATGTTCCAATATCTAGTGGAAAGCCTTCCCAGAAGAGTGGAGTCTGTTATAGCAGCAAAGGAGGGACCAACTAAATATTAATGCCCAAGATTTTGGAATAAGATGTTCGACCAGCAGGTGTCCACATACTTTTGGTCATGTTGTGTAGTTGTTTGATAGTATGACCATCTGTAGAGCATGGAAAATCCACACTATCCAGATAAAGTGTGACCACAAATTCAACTTATTCTGTGGTTGAAGGGCTGGAGTCCAAATCCCTGGAATTCAGCAATAGAAAACACTCAATTCAATACAAGTCTATAGCTCTCAACATTTAATTAAAAGTTACATAGACATCTCTTTAGGCTAGAAAGAGGACATTGAGTGTCAAGGTTCAAAGATTTGTGACTAGACTAATGTTCCTTTTATCCAAGCCTTTTGTGGTCAGATTGAGTTGTGCTAAGTCTAAAGTCCAAATGTCTTTGAAGGCTCGCTCGCTGTCAGTGTTGTGGCTGTGGTGAGTGGTGAGGAGCAAATTAGGCCAGTGGAACCATATTAGCTTTTGGGACAAGACTGGAGGACATGAGAGATGGCTCTATTTTACTGGATGAATGGAGCTCTGCTGTGTGGATCCTTCTCAAGGTCAGGGTAATTGAAACTGTGGAGTAAATTCATCAGTGGAGAGAGAGAGAAAGAGAGGGAGGGTGGCGAAGGATGAGAGAGGGATTGAGAGAGGAGAGGAAGAGGAACAGAAAGAGAAAGAGAGAGAACAGCCCTTCTCCATCACACTGGCTGGTTGCTTTATCAGCTGCGACAGTAACCTGCTCAGTGACACAGAGAGCCACCCGACGCGGGACGCCACTTCAATCTCCCCCACCGGCGGTGCAAGCAGGCCAGGCAAGGGGGAGGTGACTAGGCGAGGGGCTGCGACTGGCTGAGTGTGGCCGGGTGGAGCTGACCTTTTTACGCTCCCTCTCAGAGGTCACGGGGAAAATGGCCCGTAAACCACCCGGAATGATGACTTCAACGGCTTTTGTCAAACTGCATCAGTTCTTTTCTTCGGCTCTTAGTATTACAATGGAGGTTGATCTCGGAAGGGGTTTGGGGTGTGTGCGGGCGGGCGGGCGGGTGGGCGGGCGTGAGTGTGAAACTGACCCTCCAAACGACTTGCTCTGCTCTTGTTAAATGGCTTGTCACCAGATTTTTGCAATACAGGGGCTAAAGCTGATGACTGGCCTGGCCAGCATGGAAGTCATCCATTCTGGACATAAAATGCTCTTCAGGAGTGTAATGTGTCAGTGAAAGTGTGTTTTGTTAAAGTATGGCTCTAACATTACAGTGCAATAACAGTAAAGAGTGGTAGCAAGCCTCCTGACTGTGCTGGCTATGAGAAGGAGTGCTACTTTATCCCTCTATCATCCCCTGAGTGCCACGCTATTCTTCACTTTATTGGAGAAAACATATTTTTAGCAGCAACTATGGTTGCCCTCCTTTAAAAGGACAGTTAGCTCTCATTGATTTTACACTTAAATAATACTGTATACCTTAATGAAGAGAGAGAATGTCTAGCACCTCAGATAAAAACAATAACTATCTCTCTCTGAAGGCTTACAATGCTGCTCGGCCATTTCTGTGACATATGGCCATACTAAAAAACACTATCCCTCCAAAAATGTTTAAGTGTAAGGGATGTTTTTGTAAAAAAATAAATTGCTAAATTGCTATTCTCATTTGCTTCTCTCCCAAATGAATGTATTAATCATAGAAACTACATTCCCCTACATTTATTCATGACTTTTCATATTTAAAGATGGCAGCTTTGGTCAAGCTGTATGAGTCAAGGCTAGACATGTTCACAGTTAAATAACTGACAGCCGGGCTGAAAGGGCTGGTTCCGGAAAGATGACTGGTAAATTTGATCCTTTTGATTCACAAAGTTTCATGATGCAGTATTTTTATTTATTTATTTTATTTAACTAGGCAAGTCAGTTAAGAACATATTCTTATTTACAATGACGGCCTATGGAAAGACAATTATATAATTTCTCATTTGAAGTGTCCACTGTAATTTGTGCAGTCATTTCAGATATTTGCCTAAAGTCACTGTCAAAAGTCAGTTTCCCTTAATAATTATCTTCTTAGGGATAGGGGGCACTATTTTCACGTCTGGATGAAAAGCGTGCCCAAAGTAAACTGTCTGCTACTCAGGCCCAGAAGCTAGGATATGCATATTGTTAGTAGATTTGGATAGGAAGCACTCTGAAGTTTCTAAAACCGTTTGAATAATGTCTGTGAGTACAACAGAACTGATTTGGCAGGTGAAACCCCGAGCACAATCCATCCAGGGAAAAAAATGTTTTGAGGTCAATGTGTTTTCCATTAGTTTTCTATGGGAAGCCCTTTTCAATAGGAATCTGGTTGCAGTTCCTATGGCTTCCACTAGATGTCAACAGTCTTTAGAAATTGGTTGATGTTTTTCTTTTGAGAAATGAAGAAGTAGTCCTGTTCTTTACATGTGTCACTCAGATGGACTCTAGTCTTTTGGTGCGCGTGACCTGGAACGCGCTTCACGTTGTTTTTAGTGAACACAGTATATCCCGTCTTAAATTGTATCGATTATTAACGTTTTAGGTTGGATTAGGAACATTGTTTGAAATGTTTGGACCAAGTTTAGAGGTAACTTATTAGATACTTTGTAGGCATGTTGGGCGAGTTGAAACCGGTGTATTTCTGAATCAAACGCGCCAAATAAATGGACATTTCTGGAACATAAAGAAGGACATTATTGAACAAAAGGACCATTTGTGATGTTTCTGGGACATTTTGGAGTGCCAACAGAAGAAGATCTTCGAAGGTAAGGCATTAACTATATCGCTATTTCTGTCTTTTGTCGCGCACCTGCCTGGTTGAAATCTGATTTTCATGTGTTTGTATGCGGGGTGCTGTCCTCAGATAATCACATAGTCTGCTTTCGCCGTAAAACCTTTTTGAAATATGAAAAAAAGACTAGCAAGACGTTAATCTTTATTTTGATGTTTATCACTTGTATGTTTTATGAATTTTTATTATGAGTATTTCTGTTTTGGAATTTGGCTCGCTGCAATTTCACTGGATATTGTCAAATCAATCCCGTTAACGGGATTCGAGCGGGAGTGGGATATAAGGGATCCCTAACAGGGATGAAAAAAAGCCTTTAACTTGTTATGGATAGGGGGCAGTATTTTCACGGCCGGATAAAAAACGTACCCGATTTAATCTGATTATTACTCCTGCCCAGAAACTAGAATATGCATATAATTATTAGCTTTGGATAGAAAACACTCCAAAGTTTCTAAAACTGTTTGAATGGTGTCTGTGAGTATAACAGAACTCATTTGGCAGGACAAAACCTGAGAAGATTCCAAACAGGAAGCGCCCTCTCTGACCATTTCTTGGCCTTCTTGATCATCTCTATCCAAAACAGGGGATCTCTGCTGTAACGTGACATTTTCTAACGCTCCCATAGGCTCTCAGAAGGCGCCAGAACGTTGAATGATGACTTTGCAGGCCATGGCTGAAAAACAGTAGCGTATTTGGTAAGTGGTCGATCTGAGAACAATGAGACTGGCAAGCGCGTGCACGAGACGACTCCATGTTGACATTTTCAGTCTTTGAACGAAAACAACGACTCCCGGTCGGAATATTATCGCTTTTTTACGAGAAAAATCGCATAAAAATTTATTTTAAACAGCGTTTGACATGCTTCGAAGTATGGTAATGGAATATTTTGACATTTTTTGTCACGAAACGCGCCGGGCGCGTCACCCTTCGTAACCCTTCGGATAGTGTCTTGAACGCACAACAAAACGCCGCTATTTGGATATAACTATGGATTATTTGGAACCAAACCAACATTTGTTATTGAAGTAGAAGTCCTGGGAGTGCATTCTGACGAAGAACAGCAAAGGTAATCCAATTTTTCTTATAGTAAATCTGAGTTTCGTGAGTACCAAAGTTGGTGGGTGTCAAAATAGCTAGCCCGTGATGGCGAGCTATTTACTCAGAATATTGCAAAATGTGCTTTCACCGAAAAGCTATTTTAAAATCGGACACCGCGATTGCATAAAGGAGTTCTGTATCTATAATTCTTAAAATAATTGTTATGTTTTTTGTGAACTTTTATCGTGAGTAATTTAGTAAATTCACCGGAAGTGTTCGGTGGGAATGCTAGTTCTGAACGTCACATGCTAATGTAAAAAGCTGTTTTTTGATATAAATATGAACTTGATTGAACAAAACATGCATGTATTGTATAACATAATGTCCTAGGAGTGTCATCTGATGAAGATCATCAAAGGTGAGTGCTGCATTTAGCTGTGGTTTTGTTTTTTGTGACATTATATGCTAGCTTGAAAAATGGGTGTCTGATTATTTCTGGCTGGGTACTCTGCTGACATAATCTAATGTTTTGCTTTCGCTGTATAGCCTTTTTGAAGTCGGACAGTGTGGTTAGATAAAGGAGAGTCTTGTCTTTAAAATGGTGTAAAATAGTCATATGTTTGAAAAATTGAATCGGATTTTCGGATTTTCGAGGAATTTGTATTTCGCGCCACTCCCATCATTGGACATTGGAGCAGGTGTTCCGCTAGCGGAACGTCTAGATGTAAGAGGTTAATCAACAATGGCATTATTTTCAATTAACTCTGCAACTCTTCCAACTATTGACTTTTTTTTCACAACTGCCACCAGTTTGGCACCAATGTTTATGTTTATTTACAACAGAAACATATTGATATAGTCAAATAAGTGTGTAAAAACAATATATATATATATATATATATATATAGGATATTTCATGCTGAAATAAGTGGTATTCACTTGGTAAGTTGATGGTTAATATTTAGGATAATGTCTTACAGCTTTGTCTTTCTATTTTTATGTGAAAATCATTGTATTTGATTATTTGATATATTTTACATGTGATAAGGCCACACAGAGGGTCGGAGTACCCAAAAAGGCCACTAGATGTCATGTGATAAAAAAAAAATTAAAAACTTGAAACTTTGAATGTTACCAGTAATATACTCTCCCTTTGCAACCCTAATAAGGAGCATACAGTGTGTGGGCCTTCTGTTCTTTTACAACATAACAGCTTGAGTACTGGCAGTCTGTTAAGTGGATTCTTCTAGGTTTTCTCATGCTGTAGCCTATAAGAGTGAGCCATACAATAACCCAGATAGACAGATTGAACAGGGCAGAAACAATTTTAAGTGAAGTACACAGTGATCATAATGACCCACAGCTTCTCACAGCTCTGACTAGTTCTCACAGCTCTGTCTGGTTCTCACAGCTCTGTCTGGTTCTCACAGCTCTGTCTAGTTCTCACAGCTCTGTCTGGTTCTCACAGCTCTGTCTGGTTCTCACAGCTCTGTCTGGTTCTCACAGCTCTGTCTGGTTCTCACAGCTCTGTCTGGTTCTCACAGCTCTGTCTGGTTCTCACAGCTCTGTCTGGTTCTCACAGCTCTCACAGCTCTGTCTGGTTCTCACAGCTCTGTCTGGTTCTCACGGCTCTGACTGGTTCTCATAGCTCTGACTGGTTCTCACGGCTCTGACTGGTTCTCACGGCTCTGACTGGTTCCAAGTCCTCAGAGAAAACCGCCTGGGAGGAAAACTCTATTTGGAGCTCTGTTCAGAAAACTATATTCTGACCCAATATAGAAGCATCTCTTCTGCAGCTCCTCAGAAATCACAGGGCATCATTATACTATGGGTGTGTGTGTTCGCGTGCGTGCATGCAAGTGTGTGTGCATGTTCAATATTGATTGCGCTCAATAATAATCTGCATGCAAAACCAAATTCAGCAGTTATAGCCCAATCTCGATCTACACCACTATGGTTTCTCAACACCCAACAGGCATAACAAACACACACGACCGATGACTCCACTGCTGCCTGCTGGACCATATTTCATACAGAAAGTCTTTCTCTCTGCTTTTCAGTAAAACGTATACTATGTTGTGTACACTATCTCCTTGGTGAGTTCCAGGGTTGCTACTCCGCTGTGCTCCGCTGTCCCAGTTTGAGTATTGTACAGCAGATATGAGCAGAATTCCCACTAAATAAGTCTGGGCAATGTCGAGAACAGTCAGTGGTGACTGGTCATTCAGGGCATTAATACGTGTCACATATCAGTTAGCAAACAATGTATACAAAAAAATCATTGAGTTAATAAAGCCGGAAAAAAACATGGTCTCTTTTTTGCTTTCTTGAGTAAGCAGCTCCAAAATGCCGGTGTTTCAGACTAGCTCAGCGCTTTCTGTGGTAATGGGGCAGCCAGCGGAAAATACAGAGGGTAGGGGTTGGTAATGTTCTATAGTTGTGCCGTGATTGGCTCAGTGATCTGTCACTCATGTGGACACTACGTCACTGCAAAATCTACAGGGAGAGCTAGAAAATTCAAGCCCCTTGGGTGCTGACATAGATTTACATTAGAAGCGCCCATCCGAGAAGGCTCAAGGTCAATGGCCACAGATAAAATGATGTTATATCTACCGTAGCTTTGAATGGACTGATCATGTCAACATCATACTTTCAAAATCTTAGCTAGCAGTCATCATCATGAATCAAGTCAACAATCTACTGGCAAATTATTTTCAAACCTCATTATAGGAAGAGAAGAGAAATATATAAAACATTGGTGCTCATCGCCCATTGGACATAAAAATTACACAACAAGTTGGAAACCGCAAATTCAACAATGAGTGGTTTGGAAGGAATCAGTGGCTAACTGCAAGCATTGCAAAGCAATAACTAGCATGCTATTCAGTGGAGTGGGTGTGTGGTCCAAGTCTGGGTTTAAGGGTCTATTTTCCATGCTTAAAAGGATAAACATTCAACACCATGGGCCAGAAAAAGTTTAATACATTGGCTATGCTGTCAATCAGCATGACTTCTTTAAAAAAAAATTTTTTTCATGATATCCAGTTGGTAGTTAGTCTTGTCCCATCGCTGCAACTCCGTATGGACTCGGGAGAGGTGAAGGTCGAGAGCCATGCGTCCTCCGAAACACGATCCTGCCAAGCCGCACTGCTTCTTGACACACTGCTCGCTTTACCCAGAAGCCATCCGCACCAATGTGTCAAGACTTTGATGACAAAGTTGATGACAAAATTTGCCCACAAGAAGAACTGCCGTGCCACCTTCCTTTTCAAGTGAGCAAGGCACAACAAGGTGAGTCCAAAAATGTCTTGTTTGCTGCTGCATAAATTATGTAATATGCCATGGAGATATGTATTGTCACGGCTGTCGAAAGGAGCAGACCAAAGTGCAGCGTGGTTGTAGTTCCACATTTTATTTAATCCGTGAAACTTTGCAATACATAAATAACTGAATCGACAAAACGACAAACCGTGACGCAGAGAGAAACAAACACTATTCAAAAATATAATAACCCACAAAACCCAGGAAGAAAAACCCCTACTTAAATATGATCTCCAATTAGAGACAACGAGGACCAGCTGCCTCCAATTGGAGATCAACCCCAAAAAAACAACATAGAAATAGAAAACTAGAACTAAACATAGATATAGAAAACATAGGAAAAAAAACACAAAACACCCCCTGTCACACCCTGACCTACTCTACCATAGAAAATAACATCTTACTATGGTCAGGACGTGACATGTATACTGTAGCTAAGAAAGTAATACTAAGTGTATGTTCCTTGGTGTCCACATCACCAACAAACTATCATGGTCCAAACACACCAAGAAAGTCGTGAAGAGGGCACGACAATGCATTTTCCCCCTCAGGAGACTGAAAATATTTGGCACGGGTCCCCAGATCCTCAAAAAGTTATATAGCTGCACCATCAAGAGCATCCTGACCGGTTGCATCACCGCCTGGTATGGCAACTGCTCGGCATCCGACCGTAAGGGTCGTGCGTACAGCCCAGTACATCACTGGGGCCAAGCATCATCCCATCCAGGACCTATAAACTCGGCGGTGTCAGAGGAAGGCCCAAAAAATCGTCAAAAACTCCAGTCACCAGTCATAGACTGTTCTCTCTGCTACTGCACGGCAAACGGTACCGGAATGCCAAGTCTAGGTGCAAAAGGCTCCTTAACAGCTTCTTCCCCCAAGCAATAGGACTGCTGAACAATTAATCAAATGGCCACCCAGACTATTTGCATTGACATCCTCCTCCCTTTGTTTTTACACTGCTGCTACTCACTGTTTATTATCTATGCATAGTAACTTTACCCCTACCTACATGTACAAATTAACTTCACTAACCTGTACCCCCGCACATTGACTCGGTACCGGTATCCCCTGTATGTAGCCTCATTATTTTTCTTTTATTGTGTTACTTTAATACATTTTCTACTTTTACTTTAGTTTATTTAGTAAGTAAGTTTTTACTCTATTTTTTTTAACTGCATTGTTGGTTAAAGAGTTGTATGTAACCTGTTGTATTCGGAGCATGTGACAAATAACATTTGATTTGATTTGATGTTGTGTAGTAAGCTGTTAGTAGCCCATGTGCCTCACCCTAATCATTTGGTCCCTTTCCCCCTCATAACTTAGCCTACTGTTCTGACTTGGTGGCGCACATGTAGCCTATAGCCTGATTTTAGAGACATTTAATAATCAAATATTGTAAGAGCTTTTATTGTCTGCTAATATGCACCCTTTATTTATCCTACGGCTCTGATTTGGTATAAAGGGAGAATACTGTAAGAACGGCCCATGTTCTGAATTATGTCGCTGTACATTTCAAAAGTGCTGAACAAATAGTTATATTGACTACGTCCGTCCTAGCTTGCTCATTAATGTCTTAATCAAAATTACAGATTGCCTCTTATCCATTCATCATTCCCTTATGCCATAGTTTGTACATCTCAATTGTCAGTAGGAACCACATTTGTTTAAGCAAGTCAGCCATGTCAGCTATGTTTTTTTTAAAGGCAGTAAATGAGGCTGAATGAACTGTTTCACTGCCAGACAAGGCTCCGCTGATAACCAGGTGTAGTAGTGGTGTTGAAAAGAAAGCTCTGCTGCTGGGACAGCTTTATGTAGGCCCTAACAGTTTGTGGGCACCGTTTGTCACCTTTATAGTGCAATTAATGTATTCATTAGTGTTGTGTAGTGGCTTTGCTGGCATGCATATAAAACATGAGAACAGTACAATGAGAATAAACTGAGAATAAACATGAACAATTCTTAAAAAGTGATCGATTCAGAGTGTAAGATTAAAAAGCAATAGCGCCTGGTTAAAGTTTCAGTTGGGGCACCAGAGAGTTTTGGGGAATTAGACATTTTGTGAGATTACGTTGAAAAGCACAGTGGCAGACATACTGATAACAGCAAGGCAGCTGGCACCCTAGGCACTCTACTGTGTTTTATGTAAATGTCTCAATATAGTCCTGGTTCATTAATGCCCCATCCAGTCTGCTCCCTCCATCAGAGTCTTAATCAAGCGTTCTGATTCAGAGAGAATTCTGCTGACTGCGGCAGTTTGGCACTATAAACTGCTATGCTGGCGGTATGGTTGAGTTCTCTGAACCCAGTGTGTGTGAGATTGGCCAGTTTTAGGGCATTTTAATAAAGGACTTTTGAGAGAGAGAGATAGAGGGGGAGAGAGAGAGACTGTAAATAGAGAGCGCGAGGGAGGGAGAGAGAGATACAGACAGGGAGACTGATAAATAGAGAGAGTGAGAGAGAGACTGATAAATTGAGAGAGAGAGAGCGCGGGAGAGAGAGACTGATAAATAGAAAGAGTGAGGGAGGGAGAGATACAGACACAGAGACTGATAAATAGAGAGAGAGAGAGAGAAAATGGAAGACAGACAGAGAGAGAGAGACAGACAGAGAGACAGACAGAGAGAGAGACTGATAAATATATATATATATAGAGAGAGAGACCCTTCTGACTGCCTCCTGGGCAGCGCTGAAAGACACATTCGATCAGGAGTGACTTGAAATCAATCAGGTCGGGGCAGGAGAGGAGGTCTAAACGACGGGGGCTCTTCCTCAGCTTGTTCCACACAATCCCACTCACCGTCCTGACACTCCTCCTGACAACCACCTCCAATGTTAGGGGACAGGGAAGAACAAGAAAAGCACAAACTATTAGACACCCATGGCTAATTCTGGCTAATTCATTGCTGCAGATCTACATGCAGGCAGCCCAACAGGATTGTTCAATCAGCTGGGGTAGCCGCCGGCGCTTCAATTATGTATTGAAACAAGGACAGATAGAGAGAGAGAGAGAAGAGGCACAACTACAGCGATTGGGACTCACTCTCTGCTCGCCACAGCTGTCAGGGAGAGCTCCGAGATGGGCCGACCGAGAGACAGATCGGTCCAGGGATGGGCACCGTTAGCAAAGCAATAGAACAGCCCATGCAACAAAGCAAAGCTTCCCTCTTTACTTCCCTGCTCTATGAGTAGACTAAAGCAGCGATCACAGAGGCATCTGGCTCCTGCTGAAAAACTCGCACAACTTTGCCCGGCTGAACCACAAAGGCACCCAAACAGCCTTTTAGACTCAGAGAGATGATTAATCACAAACTCAAAGAGTCCTTGATGTTCAAGCGGGGACAATACAACACAAAACCTAAAAGGGAGCTGATGAAGAGAGAGACACACTACAAGAGCCACTGATTGCTGTTGACGTCCAACAATGGGGTTCTATGAACAGAACTAACAAGTTACAAGCCATGGAAGTTCAATATAAGTGGAAGTGCTGTCAGAAATATAAATATCTATTAACGTGGCACTGGGTGCAATTTCCCCTCCACACCAGCTTCTCATCTGTCGAGGCACACACACATAGAAAGATCAGCCTCCCTCTGGCTTGCCAGTGCATCCATCCTCTTATCCAATGGGACTTACAATTGGCATTGCCCCCTTCCCTGCTTCTGTCTAGAGGAGAGTTGGTACAGGGTCAGAGGCAGCTCTAGCCTAGTGAGGAGAGAGTACGGCTAGAAGCTCCGTCACTTGGCTACTTGGCCCGGGGCACAGGTCCACAGGGCTGCAGGCTCGTGGTGAGCTCCAGGAGCTTTACTGCATTACTGCAGCCTGGGCTATTCAGAAGAAGCTGTGAGTGACAGAGCTGACTGGGCACACTCACTGAGCAATCATCACCAGGTATGCGTATCAGGGACATACAGGCTCAGAGTGGACTATGCATACTACTAGTAGTGCAGATGATGTACACACACACACACACACACACACACACACACACACACACACACACACACACACACACACACACACACTCTCAAAGTGAGGACATTAAAGGGGGCGGTGAGCTGAGTTATACCCCCAGGGCTGATGCACACCATGCACTCTAATTTGTCCACTGACGTAGCTGTCCATATGCTGCATATCTGAGAGGGAGCCTCTCTCCCTACAGGAAACACAACAACAACAACCACCGTGTTGCTGGCCTTTCCAGGCACGCAGTGGGGCTGTCAGAGCTGTCATGACCTTGCAGTCAGAGAGGCTTGAGTAGAGCCAGAGGCACTGAAACGCCAATACAAGTCCATTCAAAGTGTCTGAGAATAGTCCTATAGCTAGTCTGAAGTAGGCTGAACAATAGCCCAGGGGTCTCCCTGGCCTGGGTACAAGTACAGGGCTTGGGTGGCTTAGGTATCAGGCCAGGGTGATGGTATCTGGAAGGTCAGCCATTTTTACCTCCTGCATAGAGAGAAATGCCACTGGGGCTACTGGGGCTATTGTGAGCCCGCCCAAAGGGGTTTATTAGCTTCTGTCTAATTCAAGGGCATTGACCGCTGTGGCCTTGCTGCCTGGCTGGGGCTCCGTTGCCTGCCTGTGCTATTGGGTTTGGCAGGTAACTGAAAGTGGGCTCTGGTAACCAGAATCCTCTCTCATCTCCAGCCATAGTCCCCAACATCCATCAGACCAGGTGGCAGCCAAATGACCTATACCATTCCATCACAAGGTGATGGGAGGTTGGGTTACAATCGCTTAGACTGGCGGGCTGCACGAAACGGCACATTACTTGAGCAAGTGTACGTGCTTCGAGACATCAACAGATGTTGACTAGGCATTGCAGTTCGGTTTGTGTGCTACCTGTACTTTTTTGTGCAGATGAGATGTGGAGAACCAATTATTTTTTTTGGGGGGGGGGACTGGCTGTAGAGGCAATTTAACAAATGCAGGGTATATTTACAAAACATCAAACATATTATGCTTATCTCAGAAGCATCCAGCCCTGTGTTGGAAACACACTTGTGTTATACAATGTTCTAACATTACGCATCCCCTAGAGGGAAGGGGAATAAAATAGAAAATGCGCATCCACTTATGTCCAAACTAGACGAGCATCGTCGTCAGGTACCTCCCTAGTAAGGACAAGGGAGTTTAGAGTGGAGGCAGTCTAATCAATACGGCCACTTTGTATGCCAACCCACCGGCTAAAGGTCTAGTTTCCCTCCATTTAATAATAATATCTCTCATTTTTGTTGTTCAGTAAATATTTCACCACACTCTTAAGGCAGAGAGGGAGAGAGAAAGAAAGAGAAACAGAAAGAGAGTGAGGGAGGGAGAGAGAGATAGGGAGGGAAAGATGGAAAGAGCGAGAGAGAGAGGGCTAGAGATACACTGTATATACAAACGTATGTGGACAAATCTTCAAATTAGTGGATTCGGCTATTTCAGCACACCGTTACTGACAGGTGTATAAAATCGAGCACACAGCCTGCAGTCTCCATAGACAAACATTGGCAGTAGAACGGCCTTACTGAAGAGCTCAGTGACATTCAACGTGGCACTGTCATAGGGTACCACCTTTCCAAGAAGTCCGTTTTTCAAATTTCTGCCCTGCTAGAGCTGTGCCATTCAACTGTAAGTGCTGTTATTGTGAAGTGGAAATGTCAAGGAGCAACAATAGCTCAGCCACAAAGTGGTAGACTACACGAGCTCACAGAACGGGACCGGCGAGTGCTGCAGCGTGTGGCGCGAATAAATTGCCTGTCCTCGTTTTGCAACACTCATTACTGAGTTTGAAACTACCTCTGAAAGCAACATCAGCACAAGAACTGTTCATCGGGAGCTTCATGAAATGGGATTCCATGGCCAAGCAGCCGCACACAAGCTTAAGATCACCATGTGCAATGTCAAGCGTCACCTGGAGTAGTGTAAAGCTCGCTGCCATTGGACTCTGGAGCAGTGGAAATGCGTTCTCTGGAGGGATGAATCGCACTTCACCATCTGGCAGTCCAACGGATGAATCTGGGTTTGGCGGATGCCGGGAGAACACTACCTTCCCCAATGCATAGTACCAACTGTACAATTTGGAGGAGGAATAATGGTCTGGGGCTGTTTTTCATGGTTTGGGCTCGGCCCCTTAATTCCAGTGAAGGGAAATCTTAATGCTACAGCATGCAATGACATTCTAGATGATTCTGTGCTTCCAATTTTATGGCAACAGTTTGGGGAAAGCCCTTATGACAATGTCCACGTGCACAATACGAGGTCCATACAGAAATGGTTTGTCAAGATCGGTGTGGAAGAACTTGACTGGCCTGCACCGAGCCCTGACCTCAACCCCATCGAACACCTTTAGGATGAATTGAAACGTTGACTGCGAGCCAGGCCTAATCACCCAACATCAGTGCGCAACCTCACTAATGTTCTTGTGGCTGAATGGAAGCAAGTCCCCCGGAGCAATGTTCCAACATCTAGTGGAAAGCCTTCCCAGAAGAGTGGAGGCTTTTAAAGCAGCAAAGGGGGGGACCAACTAAATATTAATACCCATTGGATGAGATGTTCGACGAGCAGGAGTCCACATACTATTGGTCATGTAGTGTAGATAGAGAGAGGACTGCTAAAGTTATTTTATGTTTCTGAGGAGAGAGAGCCTAGTAAACTCTGCTGTGTAGACTCTAGCTGTTCTCACTATTCTCTATGGGCACATTCCACTTTACTGGTTCTTTGTCTATCTCTCAGTTATGTATTATGTATGGAACCAGGGTTCAACCCTGGTGTGTTTTAGTACTTCCTACACACTCGGCTCAGTCCAGCCAAAGAGCCGCATCTGAATCGACAGATTTTGCCATTAACAAGTATTGGGAATACCAACAACCCGCGGTATAGAAACCCACAAACCCATACACTGTTTACACATGGGTTACACACACCCACGCCCATGAAGAAACATGCACACACTAGAAAATGGACCTAGTTTTCCAAACGTAGCGGAGCAACTGGTTTCATTGTGTGGCTAATAAGCTTAAAGAGTAGAGAGAACAGTGAGTGAAAACAACACCATATATTATCCATACGCTCAGCTCCATGGGATAAGAATAAAATAGACTTGACTCACAATAAGAATCAACTTCAAGTTTTATTAGTGGTATGTACAGGAAACGCATTGTATACATTGTCCAGTGAAATGCTTACGTGTAGGTTCCTTCTCGACAATTCTATAGGCTATGCAATTGCGTGAGAAAACAGTTTTGATGGCCTCTATTAAAAATAGGAGGATCCCATCAGCTTTCTATAGGCTAGGCCTACTATATTTATTTCTCAACTTTACTAATCTCAACTTTACCAGAGTAGCCTACCTGGCTGGCATGAATATTTTCCCGTCTCTGTTCCGATAGGTCCGTGAAAATAGATTATTCTGAATCAAAATGAATGTCACTTATATATTATTTAGTATATGTAAAGACAGGATTTAATTGAGAATAATCTGATGGTTGAGAATATTATCAATTGTGAATGATGCCCAGCATGTGCAGTCTAAGGTAAGAAAAGAGCAAAGTCATAGTTGCACACATCATGTAGACAAGGCTATAGGCCGATATGTTTTGATAAGGTTGATATCACAACTAAAGTGTCCAAATAACTCCAAACGTAGCCTACATGCCTAGGACTCCTGGAACAGGGTTAGAGAGCCCATAGCCTACAGAGCCTAGTGAAACATGTGTTCTTATACAGTAAGCCCAGTCATTGCGCAATCGCGTGTGAAAACAGAGTTTTGACTGGCTACTATTTAAAAGAGGATCCCAGCTTTCTGGTGATGCCATATTTATTGCTCAAAAAGCCTTTTTTCAAATCATCATTAGAGTCGCATCATACAGCCTTAGAATGCGTTAAACATCTAAACATGTATCCCAACATTTGTATCACAACTAATGTTGCATAAATAACGCTAAATGAAGCATATAGGAGTACCTGTTTCTTTGTTAACCGCTCAACACAGAATAGACGTGTGCGCACTCCCTCGGAAATTGTTTGAGGAAATTGTCCTTTGTATTTTATTCAGCTATGTTCAATAATCTTCTTACTATAAAATAATATCAAATAAAGACACAGGAATTATAAGCAAATCTTGTCTGCTAAATTAACTTGTGTAGCTCACAGCCGTATGGCAAAGTCAGATCAGGGCCCAACATAGACAACTCAGAATATGCTATTCTGTTCTTCTGAAATAGGCTACATTTTCTTCATATCATGTTTCTTTAGACCTGTCTAAAATAAATAATGGATTTATTGTGATGATGTAGGCTATATTAAATTGATTTATTAGACTTTTGAAAGTGTAGACGTTGCAAAGGACTGCATCAGTGGTTTGTAGGCTATGTGTGGAATGCCGGAGATCCTAAATGTGTTTATGTTAATCAACTGTCAATTTCCGTGAGACTGGTAGTTATTTGCATGACAATCACCGCTGACAAAATGTCATGAATGCCGCAGCCCTAGCCTTGACAGCTCCCCGGTGTTTACCCATAATATTCAGAGGATGCATGCATTTTCCTCCAGCTACAGTAAAAATGATAAGAGAGCGGCTCAGTGTTAGGGGAGCTCGGATAAAAAAAAAAAAAAATCAAGAAACGTCCTTCAGAATTTCAAACTTATGCAGGTTTCTTTCAAATTACATTCTAGCTCCCCAGAGGCAGTAGCTAGCTCATCTTGAATCCCCTGTTGTCTTTCCAGCATCCATCTTGTCTTGGACCCTATTATTTTTCCTGCTTGGTATTCATCCACTGATGGCCTGTGTGGGGGTGGGATTGTGGGTGGGATTGTGTGCGTCTCTGTATATGTGAGGATATTAGGTTCTCATGGAGGGCTTCCCAAACCACTGACCTCCGAGTCACACGTAATTCTGACGACACTGAGTAATAAAAACCTGCCCTCACTCACGCAGACACCAATGCATTCGTGCGAGCGTTCACACCCACCCACACACACACACACACCAATCACTTTATTTGTCAATTGCACACAAGGTCCAACCAAAATGTGACTTTTAGCCCAACCCCTCAGAAAGACACATATATAGGTTTTTGGAGAGGTGCGGGGGGCTGCCACCCTGAGTGCCCGGGGAGCTGTTCAGTGCCTTGCTCAAGGGCACAATGTAAAGCAATGGCATCTAGGATTTAATACCAGCAACCCTCCGGTTGCCAGCAAACTTCCTACAAGATTTTTCCTGTCGAACCCGGGATTCAAAGTGGCAACCCTCTGGCTGCTAGCTCGCCTCTCTAACCACTAGGCTACCTGCCACCACACAAACACATTCCTCTCCCCACACCCCCACACACACAGCACCACAGGTATTGACATCCTCATCACCAATCCGGGACTTCTCCCATGCTATGAACCCTTTGACCTGTCGAAAGGTCAGGTTTTATGGCGCTGGGTGAAATGGAGCAGACAGGATCTACCATCAACCCACCCCCACTCTATCCTCACACCTACTCCCCCTCCACCTTAACGGCTCAACGAAGGGAACTTCACAGTCGACATGCTAATTAGCACAAAGGGAAGGCTTATGGGGTGTGTAACTGTCTGTTCTAGTCAGCGGGAGGGGTGAGGTATCATGCGAGTCCGTTCTGACAGTTATGTTCCTCTAGACTGATCGGCTGGTAATGTGATACAGACGATGACCTCCACTGCAGAGGAGTCTGGGTAGTGCTGGAGGGCAAAGAGCCAAACAACCCCATCAACTTGTCATTCGCCTTCCTCCCAATGCTGCCATAAACTCATAGAACATTGGAATAAAGACATACAGCCTGCCTATCATTTACACACCTATAGTCCTAGCTATACTCATAAGACATTTCCCTAGGCACATCAATAAAATCATCTCACAGAGCCGGGTTTGAAGGCAGGGGAGGGTGCGGAGGGTGCGGAGACCTTCCCCCTTAACAATATTGAAATATTCCAATGCCTCTCCGATTGTTCCTAGGCGAGGAGGTCAGCACATGGGGATAAAAGATATTGGGGAGAATATGGATCCCTGGGTTGCTCCGAAGACTGGCCCTGAATAAATCATTACTCATTACATAAGCATGAAGGTGTGAGATAATAAAAAATAAATAATAAAACACAGTGGAATACGGCGCAATCCCCCGAAATCCATCTGAATTATTCTCGCACCTTTAACATAATCCTATATATATGTTCTGTCAATCCTCCACTGACTCTCTCAAAGGTTAACCACCTGTTTAATAATGAAGTAATGACTATTCCCTTGAGGGCTAGCTAGGGGGCTGGCTAGAGAGCTACGGTAGTTTAGGGTGGGGGGTGGGGTTATGGGGTGCGTTGAGACAGCGCCTCAGTTCATCTCCAGTCCCTCCCAGGCTGCTAGGCCACCAGTCACCAGACACAGGTTCAAAGACAAAGCCAGGCAGCAGCAGGAGGAGTGAATGCTAACGGGAGGTTGTCTCTCTCTGTGACTTTATGTAACCACCACACCACCCTCCCTTACTGCTGATGGTTAGCTTGGAGCTTGGTCCCTGGCCAAGGCTTTACCCTTTACACTCGGGGGAATTGGCCTGTATGGATAAGGCTAAATGTAAATGTTTCTGACAGAAGAAATATGAAATGCATAACCATGGTAGCAATTGAAATGGAACAGTTTGGAGATGATGGGAATATGATTAGACCAAAGGTGAGGACACAACAGTTCACCTGACACAAGATTAAATCCAAACATTACTGTTGACTTGATGTTCATTACATGTTCATTACATTTACTGTACTTTTCACCGCATCTGTTGATAACAAAGTCTGAAAATACTCTGGATACATTCAGTAACATGATAATAATATTCCTGGAAAATCTGGTGTTGGTGTAACATAAGACAAAAAATGACAAGGGCCTGAGTGAGAGGACTAACTGGTGTCTTCAAGTGGCCACACACCTCTCCAAAGTGTGCACAGTCCCTAAGCCATTTCAATGCACTGTAATGACTCAAAGAAGAGTCTTGGTCTATAAGTTGTTTTTTGGAGCTCTCCTAGCTGTGCCGTTGAGGAACTAGAGCAAGCACACTTGTAGTTTCTTTGTTTGGAACACAACCCTTTATCCCTGCCATCACACACTTCCTGTTGTTGTTTACGCAATCCAAAAACGGCCCATTATAAATTGCAATCTGGGTCAGGTGGGAATCATTTGAAAGCCTTTTCTATTGCCCACATGACTAGCTAATTATAAAATACGATCTTACAGTGTTAGTCTTTCATAAGGCAGTTCAGAGAAACAGATTGTAGTTTTGGTGCGCATAGAAAAGAGTCATGAGTGTGTTCACTCATTCTGTTCATAACAACCCAGTGTATGGAACCATGTCATCTTGTAACTGTACATCAGACATATTGATCATAAACGTTGACACTGTATATGACATGAGTGTTATGATATGGAAATGTGAAGTGCACATTTGGACTCACGGGTGTTTGGTTTGCTTGTATGACATCAAAGCATTATTTATTATAATCCTCAACGTCACATCTTTCAAAATACACTGAGTCCTCTTAATTTACAGCGTTTCCCTCACTCAGACAACAAACATTTGTAAAAGTTGCAAAATTAGCAGGAGAGATGGGGGCAGCTCATCTCATCTGTACAGCCACTGAGCTCTGATGTCATGTATAGCATGTTACTGTACAGCCACTGAGCTCTGACGTGATGTATAGTATGTTACTGTACAGCCACTGAGCTCTGATGTCATGTATAGTATGTTACTGTACAGCCACTGAGCTCTGACGTCATGTATAGCATGTTACTGTACAGACACTGAGCTCTGACGTCATGTATAGCATGTTACTGTACAGCCACTGAGCTCTGACATCATGTATAGCATGTTACTGTACAGACACTGAGCTCTGACGTCATGTATAGCGTGTTACTGCACAGCCACTGAGCTCTGACATCATGTATAGCATGTTACTGTACAGCCACTGAGCTCTGACGTCATGTATAGCATGTTACTGTACAGACACTGAGCTCTGACGTCATGTATAGCATGTTACTGTACAGCCACTGAGCTCTGACGTCATGTATAGCATGTTACTGTACAGCCACTGAGCTCTGACGTCATGTATAGCATGTTACTGTACAGCCACTGAGCTCTGACGTCATGTATAGCGTGTTACTGTACAGCCACTGAGCTCTGACGTCATGTATAGCGTGTTACTGTACAGCCACTGAGCTCTGACGTCATGTATAGCGTGTTACTGTACAGCCACTGAGCTCTGACGTCATGTATAGCGTGTTACTGTACAGCCACTGAGCTCTGACGTCATGTATAGCGTGTTACTGTACAGCCACTGAGCTCTGACGTCATGTATAGCGTGTTACTGTACAGCCACTGAGCTCTGACGTCATGTATAGCGTGTTACTGTACAGCCACTGAGCTCTGACGTCATGTATAGCGTGTTACTGTACAGCCACTGAGCTCTGACGCCATGTATAGCATGTTACTGTACAGCCACTGAGCTCTGACGTCATGTATAGCGTGTTACTGTACAGCCACTGAGCTCTGACGTCATGTATAGCATGTTACTGTACAGCCACTGAGCTCTGACGTCATGTATAGCGTGTTACTGTACAGCCACTGAGCTCTGATGTCATGTATAGCGTGTTACTGTACAGCCACTGAGCTCTGACATCATGTATAGCGTGTTACTGTACAGCCACTGAGCTCTGACATCATGTATAGCGTGTTACTGTACAGCCACTGAGCTCTGATGTCATGTATAGCGTGTTACTGTACAGCCACTGAGCTCTGACATCATGTATAGCGTGTTACTGTACAGACACTGCGTTCCAATGTAGGTGTTTATCAGAGCCAAAATCTGCCATTTTCAACCCGTACACGGGAACGAGTGTAAAGGGCTAAAGTACACTGGGAGAATGTGACAGAGCTTGTCATGGGGTCTTCAAAAATAAATGATGGTAGTCCCCCAGACCTTAACCGTTTCCCTAATTCCAATCAATGGTGCTGGTATATCATTCTTAATATAGCCAGCCGACTGTTGTCGCTACTGTTGGATATCTTCTTTAAAGTGGCGCCATCCATTTATCAAGCTAGTTAAACTGCTGAAAGACAGGACAGAGACTGGGCCCGAAATGGAGCAGCAGACTACATCTGAAACGTCAAAGTCATCAAATATGTATGAGTGTTTTTGGATAATTCTTAAGACCCAGTTTCCTAATTTCCGTACTAGGCTTGGGCGGTATACCGTTTATACCATTACCAGGGTATTTTGAAATACCGACAGTATGATTTTCAATATGTGTGGGGTGGGGGGTATGCAGGGGTGCATGCTACTCCATTGCATATAAGTTAAGTATAACTATAAGGATTCGAAGATTTGAAATAAATGATATTCAGCTCAGGGCTCCAGCTAAGCATTTGGTTTGCTAACTTGCTAGCTAACTGGCTAGATGTCAAGATCAAGCTTCTTGGTTACAGCAGAGATATTCAAGCCCCTCCTGGATCAAGATCCCTGTTGCCTAAATTGTTTTGTTTATTTCTTGTTGTTGTTGAGAAATAGCGCCCCTTGTGTGCACATTCGGTAATACCGTATACCCTGGTATGGTACAGAAACGGTATGATGGTTTGAAAATCTGGTTCCCGCCCAACCCTATTCCATACCCAATTCACTTTGTTTAAGGATTTTAAATATCAAAAATATCAAAATATCATTTCGAAAGTGGATGGTTGAGATGTGCTGCTGATAATTTGTTTACTCAGCCCGATAATACACAGATCTGGAGGACGTGCTGCTGAGTGCTCTTGCTGGGCAGCAGAACCCAGACACTGACATTGACAGACTCACAGGGATTTGATGCAGATTTGCTTCAGACAAATGTCTACTCTGTCCCTAAAACATGACTACATAATGACAAGACACTAATTCCGTAGGTCTCCAATTTGTAGAGAGAGTGCACTGTACATATGCTCCTCCATATTCAACATTCCATTCCATGTTTGTAAAAGTGCTGTGTAGTCAACTTCCATGAAAAAGAAATGCAGAGAAAATGGAACACAGATTTGGAAATCAGATTTGTAAAGGCTTCGTCCAACAACCTTGGGATTATCAAAACAAGCCGCGTACAGTGTATTGGCTCAGGGGGCTTGCTGGAAGAAAAATCCTTCCTGGTTTATCAGACTGATACCAGCAATCTATGTTCAATGTCATAGGAATCTAAAGAGCAGAGCACATTGAACTGCCGCAGGTGCATGGCACGTGGGCTGATTTGAGTGGTTGGCTGAGCACCGGAGCACGCACGTGGCCCAGGTCAAAGTGAGAGGCTAGTCAGGCTACCTCCACAGATCACACGTCACCAGCATAATGTCAAATCAAAGTTCCAATCTTCTGCAGGAAATGAGAAATACATGGCAACAGTTGTAGGGAAGACTAAGTATACACTGCAGGGTACAATCTTGGCGCTATCTGTTCAGCAACAGCATTCAAGTTCCAAATAAATAGTAGGCAGGGAATGCTGCCCTCAAGCTCAGAGAAAGACTTGAGTCAGTCATGTACCGTGCAAACCTATTATTTCTGTGCGGTATTGAAGAAGGCTAGTTTGGAGGAAACACGACGTCAGCATTCATACACACCCAGGCATAGATTTCCCTTCAGGAATTTCCGGAGGCGCGTTCATGGGAAATGTCAGGTCAATGTGACCTCTGGCTACGGGGTTGTCCGCCTTGGACCCCCTATGCTCTCCATCCTCACATACCAATGATTCCACCGTATGTATTAGTCCATTCTGCTCTCAAGGTCTCATAAACACCTACTGTACAGTGTCTAAGATACCTACAGGGTCTCTCATATGTCTTTGTATCAAACCAGGCAACAAGTCCCTTTTTGCATTCTGTAACGGGACTTAAGTTTGAATTGAACAGGATATGTGTGGGTGGGTGAAAAGGAAACAGAACAAAACTAAACTACTGTTCTGAAACTACTGCAAAAGGCTTGAAATGAACCAAAGGATAATAGCCACTATCTGCACAGAGAGGTTCTCTTGGCGATGATGTTATCAGGTTGAGCAGGTAACGTCCAGCCCTAGCCGTAGTGCCTATGTGACCGTGACCTCTCAGGGGTGGGAGTGTGAAAAGTGTCATTTCAGCTTGTTCGCCTCACTCAGCTGTTTCACAATTCACACGCCAGGCAGTCAGAAGGCCTTGCTCCCCCGCTGGTGTTCGAGCTCCCCCACTGTTAAAAAACGGGGCCTCTCTAGCCAACATAACACTGGAAGGTCATACCAAGTCCAGCCAGTCACTCAGATGATGAGGAGGGTTATATTTAGAGACGACACTGGGCCAGCAATGAGGGGACCGCACAGGGTTCCCACAATGAACTGTTCCTGCAGTGCTATCAGCCCAGCAGAAAGAATACGGAGGACTGAATACTGTGGCATACCAATTATAAAGAAACTTTACAGAGACAGAGACGTTAATAATATTTCCCCTTAAGTGGATTGAACCAATTCAACATAAATGGATAAGGATGATCCATTAATTGCCAATGCACTATGAAAGGTCACAGCCACCGCAGCTGAGTAAGAGCAGATCTCCTATGCAAGGCATGGAAAGTGGGTGGTATGGAACTGTTGAACTGGTCCGTGCCTTAGAGGGATCGTGCCCATGGGATTCAGATCACTCAGACATGATCTGAATAGCATTGTGTGCCAGTGTGATGTACATTTCTATGGGCTATGTACTTAAATGTGGCTACAGGGACCTTAGTAGAGAGCGACAGTGTGACCCCTGGGTACTGGGCACCGAGCGCCATCCGAGCACCATCATTCTAGGCATGCCTGGCATAGCATGGCTGAGATGAGCCTTTTATGCTGCCGCTTATAAAACCTAGTTTAAATTAAAGGGGGTCGGGTTAGGGAGACATGTTTAATAGTTGCGTTAATTTCGGTGCCTGCTTATACATATCTGCCCTCGTGCTCTGGCGTGTTCATTTGATCTTAATTCCATTTGAGAAGCTTATCATATGGAACCCTCCAGAAAATGCATAGGCAAGCAGCTTGCCTTGCCTGTGTTTAACTGGTGAGGGGAAACCACCTGGGTGAAATACGTTGTGAAATGCTCCAAGTATAGGATTTTAGAGCAATCATTTTGTGCACACACCTGTCTATATAAGGTCCCACAGTTGACAGTACATGTCAGAGCAAAAATCAAGCCATGATTTCGAAGGAATTGTCTGTAGAGCTCAGGACTGTGTCGAGGCACAGATCTGGGGAAGGGTACCAAAACATTTCTGCAGCATTGAAGGTCCCCAAAAACACACTGGCCTCCATAATTCTTAAATGGAAGAAGTTTGGAATAACCTAGACTTTTCCTAGAGCTGGCTGTCTGGCCAAATTGAGCAATCGGGGGAGAAGGGCCTTGGTCAGGGAGGAGTTCCTCTGTGGAGATGGGAGAACCTTCCAGAAGGACAACCATCTCTGCAGCACTCCACCAATCAGGCCTTTATGGTAGAGTGGCCAGACGGAAGCCACTTCCTAGTGAAAGGCACATGACAGCCCACTTGGAGTTTGCCAAAAGTCACCTGAAGGACTCAGACCATGAGAAACAAGATTCTCTGATCTGCTGAAACCAGGATTGAACTCTTTGGCCTGAATGCCAAGCGTCAAGTCTGGAGGAAACCTGGCACAAACCCTATGGTGAATCATGGTGGTGGCAGAATCATGTTGTGGTGATGTTTTTCAGCAACAGGGACTGGGAGACTAGTCAGGATCGAGGGAAAGATGAACAGAGCAAAGTACAGAGATGCTTGATCAAAACCTGCTCCAGAGCGCTCAGTAACTCAGACTTGGGCGAAGGTTCACCTTCCAACAGGACAACGACCCTAAGCACACAGCCAAAACAACGCAGGAGTGGCTTCGGGACAAGTCTCTGAATGTCCTTGAGTGGCCCAACCAGAGCCTGGACTTGAACCCGATCAAACATCTCTGGAGAGACCTGAAAATAGCTGTGCAACGACACTTCCCATCCAACCTGACAGAGCTTGAGAGGATCTGCAGAGAAGAATGGGAGAAACCCCCCAAATACAGGTGTGCCAAGCTTGTAGCGTCATACCCAAGAAGACTCAAGGCTGTAATCGCTGCCAAAGCTATTTCAACAAAGTACTGAGTAAATGGTCTGAATATTTATGTAAATGTGATATTTAAGTTTTGTATTTTTAATACATTTGCAAACATGTCTAAAAAACTGTTTTTGCTTTGTCATTATGGGGTATTGAGTATAAATTCCTGAGGAAATTGTTTTATTTAATCCATTTTAGAATAAGGCTATAACGTAACAAAATGTGGAAAAAGTCAAGGGGTCTGAGTACTTTCTGAAGGCACTGTATTTGAAACAGTCTGAAGCAATTCACTGTTCCAATGGAAAATGTATTGACGTACAAAAGCACTTGTGAGGCCGGCACATTGATGCACCACGAGTGCTCTTATTCTAGACTAAAAGAGTTTTCATAGCAGTATAACCGTAGCCTTTAACAGTACAGAGAGCTTCTGTTACATTATTCTGATAGGGAATTCATTTTTCACGGAAAGGAGAAATACACACACACACACTCACTCTCTTACTCACTCCCGCATGTGGACAGACGGATGTGCATGGACAGAAAGATGCACACACACACACACACACACACACACACACACACACACACACAGAGATCTCCTCGGCTGACCAGGATCCTCTGCTATGGTGTGTGACACATACTGTATGTTCCACCTGGGCAGAGGAGCACAGGGGGTGTATCTTCGTAAATGTCTTCATTAATGAATTAAGCCATCAATGCTGCTGCATCTGTCACGCCAAGCTGTTCACAGTGGGCTTAGTGAGAGGGGCTGACATTAGTAATCTCTGTTCTGCAGGGATTGGAGAAACAGGGACCTTTAACATAGTCAGTGAGAGGAGATTAGAATGTACTACATCTGCCATGGGAGTTTCCACTGAAAGGACCTTTCACTGTTTTACAAACAGATTTAACATCCACATTGGTGTATTTTGAGTATTACAGTAGAGCCAACAGTAGAGCTCACCTGACACACAATATAGTGTGCTTTTCTTTGCAAAGGCAAATCAGATGAGAAGAACACTGATGGAAATGTCATCAACGTTACATTTTTAGCTATAAACCCTCTTTAAAATACTATTTTAATCATCTGGCATTTGAGGAGTGTACACAACGCCTACTGAGTGTTGAGGTCCAGATGCTCGAAAATGTCTATCACTGAAGGACAGGTCATCATCCCACTTCATCCATCTAAACACATTCACAATACAGGCAGTTTTCAGGGCAACTAAGGAACTTTGATTCAGGGTCCCAATGCTGTTTACATGGACTGACCTCAATTTCAGAATGAGGGGAGAGTGAATGGACCCAATTTCAACTTCTTTTTTTCTCTTCATATTTTTTTTTTAACCAATAATAGATTTCTAGAGGCAGCCTTGCAAGACGAAAACTGCCTCATCACTGTCCCCAAGTCTAACCAGACGCCGACCTATTGCATCACTTTAAGTTCAAGAAAAAACCCTTTGATAAAACATGTCAAAGGTTTCCAGAACATAGGGCTATAATGCTTGACAAACTCTCATGTCAAGAATAACGGCTGAGCTGACACTTTTTTGATACACAGGACTAATTGATTCCTCGATTCACTTAATAAAACAGAACTCCACAATAATCCACAGTTAGCTCAGCCCATCTCATCTCCCCCAGTCCCTGACTCACGACTCTAGACAATAATCCACAGTTAGCTCAGCCCATCTCATCTCCCCCAGTCCCTGACTCACGACTCTAGACAATAATCCACAGTTAGCTCAGCCCATCTCATCTCCCCCAGTCCCTGACTCACGACTCTAGACAATAATCCACAGTTAGCTCAGCCCATCTCATCTCCCCCAGTCCCTGACTCACGACTCTAGACAATAACCACTTCATGTTGCTGGGCCCATCATCATTCTGATGCTTCAGGAAAGGTTCAGTTTAAGGGAACAGTCATTAAGGAGCCGCCCCGGCTTACAAATGTTATCATCTCTGTCTCTGTGTGTTGAGAACATTTCATTTGGACTGGACATTGGCACAGAGCAGGCCATTATGAGAGGCGAACACTCACTACCCAGGGGGAAAGTAGATCAGACAGAGAAACAGAACCTCAGTCCAGTCATCACCTCTGTCTTTACTTTACCCCCGAGGACTGGAACCGGACCAGCTAGCAGCAAGCACAACACCTGAGTTCAATATCCTATTGTGTGTGTGTGTGTGTGTGTGTGTGCGCGCGTAATAACAGCTAATCCCATATAGGGTATGATCTCATCAATAAATGTCACATAATCATTTCCCCAACATTATAAAGATGTACTGCAATAATACTGTGCATTTAATTCATAGGAACTTAAAGGGATTACCAGGCAATAAAAAAAGCATCAAAAAACTACAAATGATTCCCCAATCAGAAATATTGACTAAACCATAACTGTAATGATGGAATAGAGCTACAAGTTCATCAGTTACTGAACACTTTGTGTGCTATATCATAATCCTAGCTGAGATCACACGAATGCAATTTCAATGAAATGCTGTGCGGCATTCAATTTTAAGCATAAGAGTGCTTTTCTGTCACCCTCGAAAACACCACAGTGAACGCTCCCATGTACTGTACCGTATACGCACTGAAAAGAATACCAGAAAAGATCACATGGACATATTCAGCATAATCACATAACACACGCATACACAATTGTTTTCTGTGTATTATTGGAAGACAGAGACTTACAACAACACATAGACACATATGAAACCCTCTGATGCATGCGCTTTTTAACACACATTAAACAAGGTTTTCCTCAGGCACTAACACGGAGAGGAGACGCAACCAAGCGTAACCTTAATTCAACATGCCACGGCTAGCGTGGGAGGGAGGGAGGGAGGGAGGGAGGGGGGGGGGGGGGGTGAGTCCTCAAGGCAGAAATCGAGTCAAATGAATGTTCTGAATATCAGAATGCTACGGCATTTATGTAATTGTTTTTAACTCGAGCCCATATCTCCCTCTTTGGGGAGAGGATGCTGCCCTGAAAACTCATTTAGGAATCTGAAATCCAAAGAGTGTCCTAAAACGAGCAAGAACAGATGGCTCTATAAAGAGAGAGGGCTCCACTGGGGGCAGAGGTAGGAGTGACAGAGATTACCCAGAGAAAGAGCACTAAACACATGTAAATCCTGTGAGCGGTGGCACTTTGACTGGTACATTTCCATTGCTGCCTGGGTGACGAACTGTAATGCAGTGGTAAAGCTGTGACTTGGTGTCCCGCAGCAAGTGACTTCCTACTGTTCAACAGCACATGGTCCTGCCACATGGAGATATAGGCTACTGTAGCTCTGCAACAGAGAATGGCTTCCAGGTGTGACTTGACGGGACATTAACTGGTACAGACAGTAACAACATGCATTGTAATTAGCCTAGCAGTGATCTCTGGTCTGATCTGGAGTCAGATGTTTGGGGCCAGGTGATGCTGAATACTAACACAAGCTTGACACCTGTGCCTTCTGGTCTGGAGTGAGATGTGGCGTGATCAATTAGGGGAACCGGGAGCCCTTGTGATTGACTGACTCCTCCACCTCATCCGTCATGCCGGGTAACACTCACAGCCCTGACAGTGGCCTATCTCTTCCAGGTGGTCAGGCAGAACTAGGCCAGCTATATTTTCAGGATGACATTATGCTTTGTCGTTGCTGACATTATGCTCTTTTCAGGCCTTGATCTGGTGCCAAAGTCTATGAACAGAACAGCTCCCCTAAAGCTGTGGAGCAAGAGGCTATAGAGAACAGCTCCCTTAAATATGTGGAGCAAGAGGCTATAGAGAACAGCTCCCTTAAATATGTGGAGCAAGAGGCTATAGAGAACAGCTCCCTTAAATATGTGGAGCAAGAGACTATAGAGAACAGCTCCCTTAAATCTGTGGAGCAAGAGACTATAGAGAACAGCTCCCTTAAATCTGTGGAGCAAGAGACTATAGAGAACAGCTCCCTTAAATCTGTGGAGCAAAAGACTATAGAGAACAGCTCCCTTAAATCTGTGGAGCAAGATACCTGTAGCAGGATGACAGCGGAAACGTAATAGCGATATACAACATCCCTCGCCAGGTGTCCATCTAACAGAGAAAACCATGGACTGAAACGTAATAGAGATATCCAACATCCCTCGCCAGGTGTCCATCTAACAGAGAAAACCATGGACTGAAACGTAATAGAGATATACAACATCCCTCGCCAGGTGTCCATCTAACAGAGAAAACCATGGACTGAAACGTAATAGAGATATCCAACATCCCTCGCCAGGTGTCCATCTAACAGAGAAAACCATGGACTGAAACGTAATAGAGATATACAACATCCCTCGCCAGGTGTCCATCTAACAGAGAAAACCATGGACTTAATGTACTGTCACTTCTACTAGTCTCCGGTCTGAAGCTGAGACTTCTGTAATGCCAATAAAGCCTGGGGCTTTATCTACAGTATGACGTACCAACCAGGCACATAACATACACAATGATCTCACTATAATGCTTTTCAATCAGCTTCCATAATCTCCATTACATCATATTATTTCATTACTGTCTCCCCCGATTGGAAGTTCCTCGTTTAAGCAACAAACAGAACAGTTACTGTACAAACACTGTCGGCTGAGGAATCCTGTCGGGCAATTTCCTGTCTTCAAAGATCTCTCTTTACCACGCCACCATAGGACTGTGTTTTAATGCATGTATTTCTCTAATCTTTATCTTTAGCCTGTGTCTAAAGAGAGTAATGAATACTCACTCAGTCATAAAAATATATTTGAAATGTTGGCATTGATGTAAATGCTAAATTGAGACAAATGGGAGAATGTATTAGCCATTCTATTAGCAAATACATTTAGGATGCTTGCTATTAACATTGGTCATTGGTATTTCCCGTTGTTGATCGCAATCTAAGATAAAGAATATAGCACGCTTCGACCTTAAAGAGTGTGTGTGTGTTTGGGCATGCGTGTGTGTGTGTGTGTGTGTGTGCATGTGTGTTTGTAAACTGCGAGAGTAAGAGGGTAATGAAGGCTGTCTAGGCTGTTGACATCCCCAGCCTGTCTTTCTTTCACTCCTCTTCATTAGACTCGGCAGCATGGCTGCTGATCCATGCTGTCATTTTATCCGAAGTATGCAGAGAGAGGAAAGGGATTGGCTGTTGGTGTTTTTTTTTACTTCCTCTTCTCTAAAACTCGAGAGTCTGGAGAGACGTGTTCCTGACTGTGGGAAAGTCGTAAATATGGGAGGGGAGAAGAGAGACGAGGAAAAGAAGAGGAGGAAATGTCTCTGTTCTTCATTCCTGTCAGGCAGGGTCTGAGACCTGAAATACTCATCTCAGTGCTATGGTAACCTGAGCTAATCCTCTGCAATTACACACCTAGTGCTGTTTTCCAATTATGAGAATGGCAATTTGTCAAACACTCTCTCAACCCTGCAATTACAGTGTATTAAACTCTGCACACTCTAGCCAACATTTATTTATTTATTTTTTTGTTTAACCTTTATTTAACTTGGCAAGCCAGTTAAGAACAAATTCTTATTTACAATGACGGCCTACTAAAAGGCAGAAAGCCTCCACAACACTACATAAAGAGAGACCTAAGACAACGACACAGCAAGGCAGCAACACATGACAACACAGTATGGTAGCAACACAACATGGCAACAATACAGTAGCAACACATGGCAGCAGCACAACATGGATCGCAGCACAAAACATGGTACAAACATTATTGGGCACAGACAACAGCACAAAGGGGAAGAAGGTAGAGAGAACAATACATCACGTGAAGCAGCCACAAGTGTCAGGAAGAGTGTATATGATTGAGTCTTTGAATGAAGACATGGAGATAAAACTGTCCAGTTTGAGTGTTTGTTGCAGCTCGTTCTAGTCGCTAGCTGCAGCGAACTGAAAAGAGGAGTGACACAGGGATGTGTGTGCTTTGGGGACCTTTAACAGAATGTGACTGGCAGAACGGGTGTTGTATGTGGAGGATGAGGGCTGCAGTAGATATCTCAGATAGGGGGGAGTGAGGCCTAAGAGGGTTTTATAAATAAGCATCAACCAGTGGGTCTTGTGACAGGTATACAGAGATGACCAGTTTACAGAGGAGTATAGAGTGCAGTGATGCATCCATAAATCTGATGGCCGAATGGTAAAGAACATCTAGCCGCTCAAGAGCACCTTTACCTGCCGATCTATAAATTACGTCTCCTTAATCTAGCATGGGTAGGATGGTCATCTGAATCAGGGTTCGTTTCGAAACTGGGGTGAAAGAGGAGCAATTACGATAGAGGAAACCAAGTCTAGATTTAACCTTAGCCTGCAGCTTTGATATGTGCTGAGAGAAGGACAGTGTACCGTCTAGCCATACTCCCAAGTACTTGTATGAGGTGACTACCTCTAAACCCTCAGAGGTAGTAATCACACCGGAGGGGAGAGGGGCATTCTTCTTACCAAACCACATTACCTTTGTTTTGGAGGCGTTCAGAACAAGGTTAAGGGCAGAGAAAGCTTGTTGGACACTAAGAAAGCTTTGTTGTAGAGCGTTTAACACAAAATCCGGGGAGGGGCCAGCTGAGTATAAGACTGTATCTTCTGCATATAAATGGATGAGACAGCTTCCTACTGCCTGAGCTATATTGTTGATGTAAATTGAGAAGAGAGTGGGGCCTAGGATCGAGCCTTGGGGGTACTCCCTTGGTGTTTGGCAGTGGCTGAGACAGCAGATGTTCTGACTTTATACACTGCACTCTTTGAGAGAGGTAGTTAGAAAACCCTGCAGTGAATTACTACAAAGTATCAGGGCCTGAGCACAGTAAAGGTGTGAAGGTGTTTCATAGGCATGGTAAGATCTACCCAGGCCAGTGTTCATGGTGAAATGAATGGCTTTGTCATGACGTTGGCCTGTGGGTAAGGTTTATGACCCCCCCCCCATAAATACCTTTCTCCCTTCCCCTCTCTTTCTGACCCTACTGAAAGACTGTTGAATAGCCTTTGTTAAATATAGAGAGTCTGGGAACATCAAACAAATGGGGAAAGGGAACCATATTTTGGTAATAAAACCAGTTGGAAATATGCTTTGGAACTTAATGAGTATGGATGTCAGTTCGGTTGTCATCTGAGACATTATGACTGATGACAGGACGACATAAACTGTACCTGGGAAAGTATACACATTCTAGTTATCAGAGTCACATGGAATTGTTATGCAATTGAAATGTTTGATATTGAAATGGTTTGTTAGGAGATTAAATGTAATTTTAGCTTCCAATTGAGAGAATTGGGTTTTCATAAGGAAAGTGCCCTGCTTGATCAGTGGCCCGCCCCTGGGAAGAGACAGGGGTTATAAACGATGAAACACACCCTCCTCCCCTCGCCACTATATAAGACAATGACACAATGTAACCGAGTTCCACTACGTGAGGTCTGCAGCCTCTGCGTTACAAGGACACACATGTCAAGTACAGAACTAAGCCAACCTCGGCGTGAGCTTTGGTTGTGAATGGTAGGAACTTTGAACTTATTCACTACAGAAGTGATACTTCCTAGCCGTTGAGTTAGCAGCGGCCGCTGTAGACGTGGGCTAGGAAAGGACGGATGACGGATCCAGTCTAACACACGACGAAGATACTACAACGTATCCAATTTACCAAAAGAGACATTCTTCCGAGGACAGGAAGATCTCTCTTGGCCAACCCAGCCTACTATCTACGACCAATCTACCGAAGCGCAGCTCAGAGTAAATATTTATTGCATTTTCCTTTTCCAAATGGGCGGTAATTTAGAATGCATAAGATTCTGTATTTACGATAGCATAGCTGTTTCTTTGTTCCTTAGTCTTCCTGCTCTTTCATTCAAGCCCAACCCCCTTTCTTTGTGTAACAAGCCGCAATGTCGGCTCCGTCCACCAGGGATGTTTTCTGTATGACATAATTTGTATTCTGTGTATATGTAATTCTGTGTGATTAGTTAGGTATTTAGTAAATAAATAATTAAACCCAATTTTGTATTGCTGATTCAGCTTGTTAGCCAAGGTTTGTGAAGATAACCAAGAATTTACAACTTTCATTATGAGACTGAAATAAGGTGAGGATTAAGATGACGGCTATCAATGTAAAATATTACTAAGTCTTTTAAGAGTTTATTCGGAAGATAACGGCTCTATAAACGTTCTTCCGTGGTGCCCCGACTTTCTAGTTAATTACATTTACATGATTAGCTTAATCAGGTAATATTAATTACAGAGAAAGGATTTTATAGAATAGCATGTCATATCACTTAATCCGGCATAGCCAAAGACACGACAGCTTTTACACTAGAATTGAAATACTGATTAACGTTTTATGGACATTCGTTAAGAATCACCAAGCCTGAGCTCAGGGCAGTCATAATTAATTAAATATCTCCCTAAGTGTAGCATGAGGAACACTCTGGCCAGAACTATGGTCTTCATTGGGACCCCTTACATAATTCTATTGCATAATTTCCCAAATGAAAAACCACTGGCATCATCTAAAAGAAGTGTAATAAAAGAAGAAGCCAGCTAACTTTGCCCTGGCTAACAGAACATCTGCAGACTCAGGCTCCCAAAGGAGAGGGAATGTTTTGCTTCCACACATCTCTATCCTCGTCTGATCGACAGAAACCCTGGCACCTGCAGTCATACATTCACTCCCTCCTTACCTTCTGTATTCACCACCTAAACAATATATTCTCCGAGGGCTTTTTCTGACACCAATTTCAGGCCCAATCCCCTCTTCCGCGAGGCGCTGTGTTTGCCACAGATCCACACAGTGGCTCCTAACAAGAAGGAGTAGGCTAATTAATATTACTTAAGGGAAGATATGATGACAGACTGACTCTTTGTATGGAAGTGCCACCGCGGACTCTTCCTGGGGTCCACTGCAACCCGGTCTCGCATTGACCATTATGATATTGTCTATTAAACCCATGCCCTGATACTTGCCAATGACCATTTAGTCATTTACATATTTAGAGAGTGAAACAGTCCATTTGGCATAGTTGTGCACTGTTAATTCTCTTCCTGATTGGACTTGCCTGCCTGCCTGCTTGCCAGCTTACTTCTCGTGTTCTTCTTATTTCTATTTCTTGTGTGTTTTTGTTCTACCTTATGTTATTTTTAGTACTACATTGATACTGATTACTGCATTGTTCGATTTCGAGCTTGCAAGGAAGTATTTGTGCACGTGACATTGAAACTTGAAACGTAAGACTTCCCGCTTCTGTACAATGCACCAGGGAGAACAGTTAGCTCTGCAAAACCAACCTAAAATAAAAGCGCAAGCATCGAGCCTGGCAGGGCTCCGCACTTACATCGCCAGTTAACTATCGTATTGTTTAAGATATTTTGACCAGAGTGTGTCTCGCAGTGGGAACCAAACATTACAGGGATGAAGAAAAGATGGAGAGTACCTTCTCCAGGTTACAAACATGGTGGGAGGTAAACTTTGAGGGAGGGAGGTGAGCAGCGGTAAGCCTTTTATTCACAGTCATGCCAGCCTGCCATTGCTGAGGGGCTACTGCAACACAATCTGCTGCCCCCTTAGTCCCCTATATCACCATATCCATCTTGTGCAGATGCAATATGAAAGAACGATAAGGCACTCACCAAAAGTTTTGCTATTCCTCTCCAGACACTGACTGCTGTGACTCGTTAACTTTGAAAACAAGGCAAAATGACGTCTCAATTGGCATTTTTTTGCCCGTTTTCTGCCACGGCACATAATTTTCGACTTAATCTCTTTAACATGCAGTGGTTCATTAGTGAGATTCCTGACAGCCCCTACGTGAGCAGGGCCCTGTGCTGTGTGTTTGATGTGGAGGTTGGCTGCCTACAGTATGTACACTATATATACACGAGTATGGATTCGGCTATTGCAGCCACACCCGTTGCTGACAGGTATATAAAATCGAGCACACAGCCATGCAATCTCCATAGACAAACATTGGCATTAGAATGGCCCGTACTGAAGAGCTCAGTGACTTTCAATGTGGCACCGTCATAGGATGCCACCTTTCCAACAAGTCAGTTCGTCAAATGTCTGCCCTACAGAGTCAATAGAGCTCTCAATAGAGAGTGTCTGCCCTACAGATGTCTGCCCTACAGAGTCAATAGGATCCAGCTTTCCCTCCATACTGTCTGTGAAGGCCAATGGTATAATATGTGAGAGCACTACGGTGATTCCCATCGAAGGGTCTTCTCTATGCCAAAAAAAAACAACACTCTTTAATCACACAAACACATACATCTGAGACACTGCCATGATGTTTCCACGTTACAGGAAGCACCACGGAGAGTGGAGATCACACAGTGGCTAATGAATCAACGGGCTCATTTGCCAGCGCTAATTCCTGAAAACCCCTGCAAACATCCCCAGGACGACCTCTGCCAATACATTCCCGACCCAGCCACCTCGCTCGCTCACTCATACCAACGGCATTACACACATAACACTACACACAGTCACACACCTACATAGAACATACATTAGACAAATTAGATGTCAAGGCTGCTACTCTCCCTGGAGTCCTCATCTCCACTCTACTCAGTGGGTAATTGCAGTGTGATTTGCGGAGAGGAGAGGAGGCTATAGAAGAGATAGACATAGAGGGTCGTATGGTAAAGTGGCTGGCTGCTAGTCCCTGGAGGGGGAGTCGGTGTAAGCGCTGCGTGAGTGGCCATTGAGAATCCTCTCTACACAAACACCCACACCCACGCTGTGACACCACTGCCACAGACCTCCCCCCGACATTGAGACAGACAGGGACTTGCGATCCTCGCAATATGGGAGCACATCAGGCATGAATTCAACGTGCTGATTTCACGAGTGGCACTGCCAAGCCGAGTGGCGTCTAGATGTTTACATATGACACGAGAGCTTTGTAGTAAGATAAATTGGAAAGGACGAGATGTGGAGTACGTAACCGGGATGGGTTTTGTTTGCAGTGGAATCCGTCTCGTTTATGACATCATTCGCCGGCGAATACACACGCAAATATGTGCGTGCGTGTGTTATCTTTTTGGAGTAGTTTTTATTCCCACAGAGAGGGGATAAAAGGTAATTCATATTCTGGCCAATGATAACATAAAGCCTCTTAGCAGTCCCAGCTCAATGTAGTGGTGATAACCAGAGGGGGAGAGGAGATCCCTCCTGGAGCTAAATGCCTGCCTGCCTGAGAAACCCAGTGGTCTGTGAAGCTACACCTGCTGGAAAGATCAATACCCTCCCATCTTAGTATTTTTCTCCGCGGAGCTCTGAGAAATCACTATCCTCTTTTAGCTCACATTTTCCATGCTGTCCACTCTGAGAGCCATATCACTACAAAAATATGTTGGGGGACTCAACACATTTCCAATGGGTTTGTATCCAAATGGCCATTGGCATCTCCAAAGTTTGCTTTTTTTCGCACCAAAATCCCATAGCCTCAATCTCTTGATGTGATTTCCAGTTGGAATCAAAGCAGAGCACAATGTGAATATTGAAGATTCTAATAGAAGGTCATGAAGCCTCCAGTCTAAATAAAGAGAAATGGGGAGCTAAAATGTCCGCTGAACTTCTCTATGCAAATGTTCTCTCACAAAAGTTAATAAGGCCCTTGGTTATAGTTACATTGTCATCCTGTGTATAAGCAGGAGTGTGTGACATGACGGGGTGTGATAAAAAGCAAATGGTAAAGGGGGGTGTGCTTGTATTCTAACCCACAGGACACTAATTGGATGGGTGACGCCAACCGAGACCCCTTCACTGATTAGAAATGTCAGCAGATGGCTTTGTGGCCATGACAACTCACCGTTCTGTGTCTAAAGCAACAACAGCAGGTCTATAGGCTGTGTCGACTCTGAACAAGGTTGACTCAAACTCCAACAGGGCTGCTGGCGATTTCACAGTTGTCATATCCTTCACTTCTAACAAACCCAACTCCACATTTGGCCCTCAAACAGCAACCACTGTGGTTTCCACCATCCCAGATGAACATTTCTATTGATTTTCCTTTTTGTCCTTCTATTTTACAGTAATCATTTTACTCCCATTTGTTTACGCTCTGGCTGGCAAACGAGAGGAAGTACGAGAGAGGTTGTAATGACAATAATAATAACAAATACAATTTATCATTTCTGCGTAGATTTCCCTTCCATCATACCGAGGTCAGAGGAACTGTTTCACCAATAATACTCCGCCGGGCCGGGCTACCGAAATAAACAGAATAGATGAGGTTGGTAATAGATGGAGGGCAGCAGAGCTGAAAACATTATTTCCTTGTGAGGGATATGTTCAGAGCAGAGCTGGGATCCTCTACCCTACCTCCTCTCTCTTCACATTCGTATTGAAAAACTGCACTCTGCCTCAGAACAAGGGCAGTCATCCAATCGATGTGTCTCCAGATGTTTCAGATGAGTTTCCGGGTAAACAAAACCCCAGGATGTATCTCCCGTTAGTGGAGACAGGATGAATCCTTTCATCAAAAATGCATCTGTTGTATGACATACCGAGCTAAATATTTGGTTAGAAAACTGTCGTGTAGATGACGATGGTATGTTTCAATCATTCCTTTTATCAATCAAGTTTTCCCAGAAAGAAAGAAACAAAACAAAAACAAGAAGGAGGTATGACGCTGTGGGAAATACTAAATGCGCACTACATGGAAGTACCACTAAAGAGACGTTCCCACTCAAAACAACATCTGCCCACACCGATAAGGAGGAAGTATTTGAATACAGACATTTTTTTTTAAGGAGACAATGTATGCTGAATCCCTCTCCAGCCTCCAGTCACACTTCAGGGGTAAACCAAAGCCAAAGCACTGCTCTGTGTTGTATTCCTTCCCCTTGTTATGTTGAGGTGCTGGAAGTCTTCAAAGACGTACAGGATCCAGGAACTTGAGAGGGAGAGGGTGTTTGCTCTATCGCCCTCTGACGAGTAGATAACCAAACAGACAGTGAACAGGCAGTCCACTGGGAACTAGAGAGGGGAGTCGAGATACAGCGAATGTAAAGTTCACATGAAAAAAAAAGAAGGCCAAACTAACAACACAAACAACTGCGAAACATTGACAACCCTGTGGAGGGATATAGGCTTACAAACCCACAGAGTAATTTACATGCAGCCTCATTTCTCCATGGCTACTGTCCTTGGAGCTGTAACCATGCGTCCTTTGGGTACAGTCAGTGTCACTGTGCAGAGGCACAACTCAGTAGGAGGGAGCAGCATTAGCAATACCACAGGGGGGGTTCACATACAGCAATAACCGTTCAGCCTTTACGCCAATTACTAGAATTAAAAGAGCTCTGCTGCAGCGGCCACAAGGTAATTGCAGATAGAGAAAACACATTTCTCCACAAGCCATCGTCTTTGGGCAAACTTATAATGAAATCTGCCTCCTTCAAATGCTTTATTCTAATTCCCTTAATTCCCTGGCTGTTAGTTTCAGTGTAATGGAAAGGGCCTATGGTTTGAGGGTTGTGCAGACTGCAGGAAGATGTGTGGATACTACAGGATGTGCTAGAGAGTAGCCTGTCGCTGCAGACCTGCAGACACGGGAGCTCTCTGCTCATGAACTAGGCTGCAGTACATGAGGCTCAGGAAATATCAGCTTTCTCTTCTGCTATTAATACTCAGGCATACGTAGGTTCCAACCTGCAGGGAGCACAGTCAGTCAGATAGCAGTTGGAAGGCTGCTCTGTGCCACAAATAGGCTGTGTCCCAAGCATAACCTTAAAAACTGAGATAAAGGTTATTACCGTCTATTATGTCTATAAACGATCATTCTTAACCCTGCGTGCACCTGCACCGCCGACCTACAAATGCAACCGCATGATATGAAATATGCACGGTGCCATCACGCTTAGACTGAAAGCATCCCAACAATTTGGAGGAAATTAGTTGACTGCCGCTTTTACAGGGTCAGCTGATGAAAAGGGAAGTGACAGAACTGAAGGGAAATGTCCATTCAAGAGAGGTGTAGAAGGTCCTAGGGAGTTCTATTTAGCGGAGGGATATAGGTTCTATAGCGTTTCTAGGTGCTGGGAACTTTCAGTTTGTAATCGCACGTCTGCAGCTAAGAGCTTGATATTTAGCATTATCTGGGCTTTGTTCCTTCTCCGCCTGAGCCCGGAGAATGGGGAAGTGAGCACCTAAAAAGTACTTTGAATGCAGATGGAAAAAAAAAACACTCCAATCTCAACAGGGAGCATAGTTGGCTACACATTGAGCCACAGCAGTGCTCTCCCTGCATAAATCACAGTACATCACAGCCATCCTCCAACCACTGCTGCAACAAGTTTCCCCTTCTCCCCCCTCCTCTTATTATGCAAATAGCCTTCCTTCAGACTCGGTGTGTTTACAGAGCAATGCCTCTAGATTGCTTGTGTGTTTAGATAAGTGCCGGGGCCCATTGTCTCTCAAGTGGCCCACCTAAGATGGATCCACATGGCGACAGGGCTTGGAGAGCCCTTGCCTCAGTGTGGTGGGGAGGCACTGAATGCAGGATAAAGCCTTGTGCTTCATCTTCCAAGGATTTCACAGTTCCTGCAGAGAGATACCGTAGAGAGTTGTTCTGAGGAAAAGCTTCCATCAGCCCACCTGTGGCTCGAACACCAACAAAGCCTGATGCTTACCGCAGTGTTAACAGACACCTCCACTACTTTGCCTTCTAATTGTCCTAGCCTGGGAGGGATAATGGTGGTGGATGTTAACATTTCCATTTGAGTCAATTAGCAGACGCTCTTATCCAGAGCGACTTGCAGGAGGAATGAGGGTTAAGTGCCTTGCTCAAGGGCACATCGACAGATTTTTCACCTAGTCAGCTCGGGATTCAAACCAGCGACCTTTCGGGTTACTGGCCCTACGCTCCTAACAGCTAGGCTACCTGCCGCCCCATGTGACAGTGAGGCGGTCCATGTGGATGTGACAGTTGCCAGTCCGTACGCCCGTCACACAGGTGCCAATGTCACCTTGTCAGCGCAGCCTGGTTGCCAACTGTCCAATCCACACAGGAGCAATGAAGCGCAGGCGACACAGCAACGGCTGATCCACGCAACAGCTACTTATCTGTGCATTCTACAGACACCCATCACCCCACCCTTAGATTAGAGCTACATGGTGTCATAATGGGTTAGAATGGTTATTATATGCAAAAAGCATTCTGATTCCCAGTATTTCCATTCCTGTTGCATGGAGTATAATTAGAGCGTAATTCAACTCTTTCACTAGCCGACCCATTAATATCAAAGGAAGAGGAGGAGGTATTATTGCAGTTGCTGATGTGGCCATTTGTTCCTCCTCTCTAGCTACTTGAGTTACCCCCCCCCCCCCCCATCCAGGACTTCTATATATAATGAATGGTGTTTATGAGATGGAAAAAGCTGTCTCGGGTCCTGTGTGCTAGACCGCAGCCATTCTATTGTGTTGCACATTCTGGCCTCCGGAGGAGACGGCGTGATCCCTCTAACCACCGGACATCTCATGTTCTACATGACCTGGACATGGGAGAAGATGCAGGGGCCATTCAGATCAATTGAGGACTTTGTACATGCTTAGTGGCCATAGTGACAGAATGCACTAATGTCCTGTTTATAAATACATCCAGATACAGACTAACTCTGAATCGAATGGCTTGCATTGGCATTTTGGGATGCCGAAGTGGGTATCCGAGTTACTTAACACACAATACGACCATGATAACTTAACAAGCTGAGCGCGTCTAGTTATTTGTTGCAGGCTTCATGGTCTTTGTCAACCTTTATCAGGCTGACAAGCAAAGTTACCTCAAGCATGCAGTCCCTCAAGAACGACCATCTGTCTACTTATGCTAAATGGAGGAGGAAGACAATAAATAAATGAGTCACAACTGTAAACATTGCCTTAGGGCTTAAGCCACACACATAAATGTTGGTTATGTAAAGGATTGGTCACCAAGTTGAATCAATCCTTAGCGCTTTGCACTTTGGCAATCCAACCCACTTTGATAGTGTCTTTCAATTAAACGTTTTAAAGGAAGGGGGACAGATGGTGAGTGTAATCCAATGAAATAAAAAGGCGACTAACAAGCTGTGGCATACGGTAGATCACAAGGTCGCCTGGTCATGGTGGTCACCTCTAATCATTAGAGCCCACTCTCTCTGCTGTGTGTCTGTTCTTTCCCTCATTACTGGAGGGAACACAGAGAGAGGGGCCGTCGCTCTTTCTCTCTGAGTTGTGACCACTTTTCGTCACTTTATGTCCCCTGTGCCTGGGAAGAATAGGTCACATTACCGCCAAAGAAAGTGAAACAAAGATGCGCGGAGCGAGGGAAGGCGTGGAGGGCATCTCTCCATCCATGAAAGTCTCCCGTTTAATGGCAGCCCACTTTTCTTCACACCTTCCTCCTATCACGAGGCTACACTTTGTGGGGCGTCTTTTGTTTCCATTTGCGACGGGAGACAATAACCCATCCAAAAAAGACAACAAAAGGAGAGCAGCAGCGCTGAATCCCGATCCAGCTGACATATGCTATCAGTGGGGCTTTAAAGAAATGTTATTAAGTAGTGGCGGCTTAGATGTGTACACACAGTTAGCCGGGGCACAGAGCTGTAGCCCACAGTGACTGAAACTCGTAAGGAAACCGATTAACTGGGAGCTTATTTTAATGTCAGGAGGCTTGCAGTAAATACAACATATTTTTTTTCTTTTTCTTTTTTTCTTTTATTAAATACAACATTTCAATGTACATGGCTTCCAGGCAGCGTCCATGACTATACACGGGGAATGCTCTGCTGACCGTGCCTGTCTCCTGTACTCTGCTGGGTCTCATCGTGGACTGCATTATGCAGAAACTAAATGCTGACAGCAGATAACCGATGGGGAAGATGGCAAGACGCTCATCTATGTGCTCACTGCTGCATAGCAAGCCCATGCATATCCAATGGGCTCATCTCTGTGAATTCCAAATGCACATGATATAATGAGAGTCTCACTCGGGTATTGATGCAGAGGGTTGTGGTTGTGTAATCGACGACTTATCAATGTTTTGTTTTGTTTGTTTACGGGGCTTCTGTGTAACTTAATGGGCCACCGAATGAAAATGGAATCCGATGATCATCGGGGAACTCAGGGCTTTTAGAGGCATCCGTCTATATTGCTTAATGTCTGTAAAACAGCCAGCTTCCTCTGGCGGAGAGGCAATGTTGTGTCTGCAACTAAAGCAGATAAATAGACAGGGGGAGATAGAGGAGAGGAGGCTACGCGATTGCTTTTCAGGAAGATTTAACAGCGTGTTAGCTGCGAAGTAAAAACTCCGAGGATATTTTGATCTGTAACCAGACATGAGAAGAGTTGAACCAGAAGATGTCTAATCAGTAGTGTGTAACCCCCATTAGTGAGGAGTGAAGAAACACCTAGATGTTTTCCAAAGGGAGCAAATGAGACTCAAACACAGCTGAAGGTATAAAGTACCCCCTTTTCCTCTCCAACCTAGGTGAGAACCCATGAAAAAGAACACGCCTCAGGATAGCACTTTCTTCTCCTATCTCCTTTGCAAGGTAGGCACTTTTATTGAGTGGGGTTGTGAGTGAGATTTTCTGGATAGCGTTATTCTTCCAATAGTGAGGTGAGGTGTGCTTTCATGTCACATGGACACAGACACAAGTGACAGGGACCGGTAATTGATATACACTAAGTTCTAAAAACATAAAGGACACCTTCCTAATATTGAGTTGCACCCCCTTTTGCCCTCAGAACAGTGTCAATTCGTCGGGGAATAGACTCTACAAGGTGTCGAAAGCATTCCAGAGGGACGCTGGCCCATGTTGACTCCAATGCTTCCCACAGTTGTGTCAAGTTGGCTGGATGTCCTTTGGGTGGTGGACCATTCTTGATACACACAGGAAACTGTTGCGCATGAAAAACCCAGCAGCGTTGAAGTTCTTGACACAAACCGGTGTGCCTGGCAGCTACTACCATACCCCGTTCAAAGGCACTTCAGTATTTTGTCTTGCCCATTCACCCTCTGAATGGCACACATACACAATCCATGTCTCAATTGTCTCAAGGCTTAACAATCCTTCTCCTCCCCTTCATCTACACTGATTGAAGTGGATTTAACAAGTGACATCAATAAGAGATCATAGCGTTCATCTGTATTCACCTGGTCAGTCAATGTCATGGAAAGAGCAGGTGTTCTTAATGTTTTGTATATCAGTGTATCATCCTTCACACGAGAGGGCCAATGCAAGGACGGCAACTCTTGATTGCTGTCGCTCTTATCTTGGCCTCTCCGGTTACGTCCTCCTGCGTCCAGCTGTCCCTGGATAGGCCTATTTCTGGAGAATGGCATCATAAATTGCCATTGGCACACAATTAACCAGCCAACCGCCAGCCCAGGTTGAGGTCCAGCCGTGAACAGGATGACCTCATCTGGTGGGTCAACACAGCGCATAGTCAGCACACCAATGTCACACCGCCCATAAACAATGTGTCAATTGATTTGTGTGGGAACAGACTGTACAGTGGGTGTTGACACATCTCACTCTGTCATCATGTTTGGAATACAAGTATTGTATACATTAGCCACACGTAAAATTTGACGGTCGTTCCGTTTGATTTGAATCACTTTTTCACCGCAGGGTTTTTAGATTAGAATGATACTTTTTGACACATATTTGCCCATCGTAGAAAGTGGTCAGAAAGTAACTTTTTGGACCTCAGGAAACATTCTGGACTACAGGAAACGGAGGGCCGAGCACGCCCTCATCATCATCGACGGGGCTGTAGTCGAGCGGGTCGAGAACTTCAATTCCTCAATGTCCTCATCAATAAGGATCATGGTCTACACACACCAACACAGTCATAAAGAGGGAACGACAATGCCTCTTCCCCCTAAGGAGGCTGAAATGATTTGGCATGGGCCCTCAGATCCTCAAAAAGTTCTACAGCTGCACCATTGAGAGCATCTTGACTGGCTGCATCACAGCTTGGTATGGGAACAGCTTGGCATCCGACTGCAAGGCTCTACATAGGGTAGGGCGTAAGGCCCAGTACTTCACTAGGGCTCAGCTCCCTGCCATCCAGGACTTCTATACCAGGTGGCGATGTCAGAGGAAGGCCCTAAAATTGTCTCTGCAACCGCACGGCAAGCAGTACCGATGTACCAAGTCTGGAACCAACAGGACCCTGAACAGCTCCTACCCCCAAGCTATAAGACTGCTTAATAGTTAGTCCAGCTAGCTATTTGGTTAAATATTTAACTATCTACATTTGAACTTTTTTTATTAATCACATACGGTGCTGCTACTGTTTATCTATCTGTTCATCTTGTTGCACAGTGAACATTTCATCAGCGCAAATGACTCACAAACATCTTCAAGAGCGTTTTGTGCTTTGTTAATCGATGTGTGCAGTCACTTGGAAACATGACATGTATAGTGTGTGGCATATCGCTAGCTAATCAACAACAAGAAACACCCATGACACTGTACTGTAGGTAAAATATAAAAAATATAAACACTTGTGCTTTTGAGTGGCTGCTGCAAATAGCAATTCCTAACTAATCTATACAGTTATTTTCCCTTAAAACTGGGCTGGAATGATAAGCATACCCTCCACAAACGTGACATGATGTGTATGCCTGAGAGATAGCCAACAGGACCACTAAGACACGGCTGTGTGAATCACCTCGGTGGGAGCTGCCACTACACATCACTGTATTCACCTGGCTGGGCTGTCAGGTCCCTGGGGTAGCAGTAGGGCCCCTACCACCCACCCTACCCCAGCTCCAGGCATAGAGCCCATGCTCCATACACAGATTGAGGGCTGGGAAGCCATTTTGGGTCTGTGTGTTCAGAGGGAGGATGTAGGAACCCTGTCCAGCACCGTCTGTTCCCCATCTCTCCAGGAGCTGAGAACAAGATGGTCCATGTGGCCATGCCAGCTACAGCAAAACCCACTACCAACCAGGACATACAGTACACCTAGTGCAGAGAATTATGACCAACTAGCTCGGAGCACCATTTCAGCATTGAAATTAATGGGGCAACACACTGACCTTTCCCTGTCCATTAGCACTACCTGATAATGCCATGATGGAGTTTGTCATCCCGCCCAATAAGGATGAGTAGTAGCACTCCATTTGTGGCAAAAGAGCTGTATTACGTATCACACACATTCAACGCTTGAATGAGATCACGCAGAGGGATAGCGGTGATGAGCTCATATTAGCGTACAAATCACAGTTCTTCAAGCCTCTATCTATATCCACCCGCATCCGTTCGGTTGTGAAAATAAATGAGGAATACGAGTGTAAGGCGTTTGATAAGACACGAGGAAGGTCACAGAGACACGGTAAAGCCCAGTTCAAGAAAGGAGCGAAGATTGGCAATCTGCATTCTGAAACCATGTTAACATCCCTAGAAGCTTCAGAGTCAGTTAGCTACAGATGGAGTCGATGTTGCCTTGATGCTGCTTCTCCATCTATCTTCAGGGAGAATGTCAGCGCTGTTTATGTGAACACCTCATGCACAAAGGACACGAGTCAACCGCAGTAATGAGAGAGCACTGCAACAACCTGTTTCGAGCGTGCATCTGGATTTCTCTCTGAGCCCAGCGTGATAGATCTATATACATACACTTCCAATGGGAGCACACAGTACTGAATATAACACAGGCTCAGTATGTGCCAAATAAAATTAGCCCACCAAAAAAATAACGACAAAAACATGGCAGTGATTCATGTCCAGTGGATGAGTCCCCCTCCCTCTGAGTGGGGTCTTATTTAGGGCTTTGTGTCCTATTGGAGGCTGGCAAGGGACCGAGTTGTTGACGCTGTCGCCGTGGGCCCGTTCTCATTCAGACTGTGCACCTCTGGGTCCCCAAGCCCAAATGCAAGGTGACAACCTCTTGAAATGCACAGATTCAAAGGCAATTTGAGGCTCATATTTTGAGTGCATCACTATTCGAGACCGAAATGCCAAGCTAAAAAGGATGTGACATGTCTGGGTTTTCTATGTTTGGTGTGGAGAGAGGAGAAGATATTTAATAAGCAGGAGGAGGAGGAGGATGCTATCTGGGTATGAGGGAACGAGGACCATGGTGGGAAAGCAATCAAGCCCAATAGAATCAATTGTAAGACGATAGCCCTTAGATCCAGTCAATGGCGGACCGTCAGCCCATGGTGTCTAACCCCTGGATGCCCTGGCCAGCCAGTAATACGGACAAGCCAGCTAAGATCATTTCCTGATAAATTCAATTGGAAAACATTAGGGATTCCCAATATCTACCTGACACCAGCCTCACATGATGACCATTAAAGAGAAGCTCAAAATCCCCTATGGCGGCTACATCAAACACAGGACACTGAGTGTGTTAGGGTCTGCAGCCAAGGTGCATCAAAGCCAGCCGCCCCAAATAATTTATGAAATAGCAGAGGGGTAATCCGGTCGAAACCCAGTTATTCCTTAGCAGACCAAGTGGAAAGAAATAGTCCCAAACCTTCTCCCTCAGAGTTGAGGCTGAGCAAGTGCGACTTGGGGTATTGATTTCTCCTTAATTTGCCTTTGGGTGACAGAAGAAAATGCTGAGTAGGGCGAGGCGGGCAAGCTATTCTAACATTCTTCACTGCTTGGGTGCAGAATAGCATCGATCGGAATGCCTGGATTGAGCGGCGGCCTGAGATGGAGACAAGTTTACAACCCCCTCCTACAGTACAAGGACAAGCATGAGCATGATAACATTTTATTCTCAACACCTATTTGCATGAAGCTCCTTAGTAAATATTTTAGCACCATAAAACATACTGAGAGTCCCATTATTCGAGATATTAAAGGCTGGGGATTTTTGTAAAAGTGTAAAAATAGAGCAGTATCTCTGACCGAATTAAGAACCTGACTGTCTCTGAAAAGAAAGTGCACTTTATTGATGCAGTGGCAAGGTAACTCAACACATTGAGACAGTCATACAGTAGATGACAAATTGAATATCTGCTATATTCACTAGCTAGCCCTTGACAAGGTACATACTTCACTTCCACTGTACCATGTTATGTATTACTCCGCCGATGCTCTCTCAGTGAGTGGGTTTGTTGTTGTGTTGTCAAACCATGTTTGATTGACAGGTTTCATTTCTGTGCGTCACTCCACTCCAGGGGACTGGGACTTAGTAAAAAACTCCCACGCAGCATTTCGCTTCTTTGCCTCAGTTTTTTTTTAAGTCAGTCATTTAAACATGTTATGAATCATTTTTTTCATGTTGATGTTCTTCTTCTACTAAGGAGAGGCTTTTACATAGACAAACAGCACCAGAACATCACACTTCAGTTTTGTTGGTAGAATACTTTGGCACATCAAAAGTTTGCCTTATATAATCATATAATACCACAAAAGAGAGGGCCTATTTGAAGTAGAGGCCTCAAAGTATTTTACTGAGGAAAAATACATTCTCCAGGGGGAATATGACAAAATACAATGTGTGCCTAAGCCTTTCCTACCGACTACAGCGGATTTGATACACAGCCTCAATCGCTCATGTTGTATCAACACAATGACAATCACTTTCAGACCCATTTAATTTCACGAGGAAAGCATTTCAATCATCCTCTATTGTGCAATGTGCAATCCACGCATTATTCCTTGAAATGGAGATGCAATTAGGAATCAATTCAATTATCCCTTTGTGGTCAATCTGTTGGTTAAGTCGTTAACTATGTGTATGGATAGTTCTCAAAAGTGAAAAAGTGATACTGCCAGCACAAAAGACACCTTCCACTGATCATTAAAGGCAGAACCCTTCTGTGACCAAGTGACACTATTGTTTGGGAAAACATCCCTCATCACCAGAGACGCATGATTTGACATGACATGTTTAATAAGAGGTCCTGGTTATCGATGCAGAACTAATGATTGTCATCCCTCTCTCTCTCCCTCTCTCTCGCTCTCTCTCTCTCTCTCTCTCATCCAAGTATAGAAAAAAACAGGATCATGAGCCCTGAAGGCCTGAGGTGTCATCCGTCAGCCTTAATGAGCTGATCACGAACTAGACTCATGATGTCAAGCACTCCAGTCCACACATACAGCACCAGAAAAAAGTTTGGACACACCTACTCATTCAAGGGTTTTTCTTTATTTTTACTATTTTCTACATTGTATAATAATAGTGAAGGCATGAAAACTATCAAATAACACATACGGAATCATGTAGTAACCAAAAAAGTGTTAAAGAAATCAAAATATATTTCAGATTTCAGATTCTTCAAAGTAGCCACCCATGACAGCTTTGCACACTCTTGGCATTCTCTCAACCAGCTTCACCTGGAATGCTTTTCCAACAGTCTTGAAGGAGTTCCCACATATGCTGAGCACTTGTTGGCTGCTTTTCCTTCACTCTGCGGTACAACTCATCCCAAATCATCTCAATTGGGTTGAGGTTGGGTGATTGTGAAGCCAGCTCATCTGATGCAGCACTCAATCACTCTCCTTCTTGGTCAAATAGCCCTTACACAGCCTGGAGGTGTGTTGGGTCATTGTCCTGTTGAAAAACAAATGATAGTCCCACTAAGCACAAAGCAGATGGGATGGCGTATCCCTGCAGAATGCTGTGGTAGCCATGTTGGTTCAGTGTGCCTTGAATTCAAAATGAATCACAGACATTGTCACCATAAAAGCACGCCCACACCATCACACCACCTCCTCCATGCTTCACAGTGGCGATGTGGAGATCATCCGTTCACCTACTCTGCGTCTCACAAAGACACAGCGGTTGGAACCAAAAATCTCATCAGACCAAAAGACAGATTTCCACCAGGCTAATGTCCATTGCTAGTGTTTCTTGGCCCAAGCAAGTCTCTTATTTTTATTGGTGTCCTTTAGTAGTGGTTTCTTTGCAGCAATTTGACCATGAATGTGTAACCTTTATTTAACTAGCAAAACAAATTCTTATTTACAATGACGGCCTACCCCAGATGATGCTTTGACAATTGTGCTTCGCCCTATGGGACTCCCAATCACGGCCGGATGTAATATAGCTTGGAGTCAAACCAAGGACTGTAGTAACATCTCTTGCACTGAGATCCCGTGCCTTACACTGCTGCACCATTCGGGAGCCATGATACACGCAGTCTCCTCTGAACAGTTGATGTTGAGATGTGTCTGTTACTTGAACTCTGTGAAGCCTTTATTTGTGCTGCAATCTGAGGCTGGTAACTCTAATGAACTTATCCTCTGCAGCAGAGGTAACTCTGGGTCTTCTTTTCCTGTGGCGGTCCTCATGAGAGCCAGTTTCATCATTGCGCTTGAAGGTTTTTGCGACTGCACTTGACGAAACTTTGAAAGTTCTTAACATTTTCCAGATTGACTGACCTTCATGTCAAAAAGTAATGATGGACTGTCGTTTCTCTTTGCTTATTTGAGCTGTTCTTGCCATAATATGGACTTGATCTTTCATCAAATAGGGCTATCTTCTGTATACCACCCCTACCTTGTCACAACACAACTGATTGGCTCAAACGCATTAAGAAGTAAAGAAATTCCACAAACTAACTTTTAACAAGGCACACCTGTTAATTGAAATGCACTCCAGGTGACTACCTCATAAAGCTGGTTGAGAGAATGCCAAGAGTGTGCAAAGCTGTCATCAAGGCAAAGGGTGGCTACTTTAAAGAATCTCAAATATAAAATATATTTCGATTTGTGAAACACATTTTTGGTTACTACATGATTCCATATGTGTTAATTCATAGTTTTCATGTATTTACTATTATTCAACAATGTAGAAAATAATAAAAATAAAGAAAACCCCTGGAATGAGTAGGTGTATCCAAACTTTTGACTGGTACTGTACGTGTTTTGTCATCTAGCACTAAGGGGACCTATAGATATGACAGATTCAGAGGGTATGTGGAGTAATACTGCACTGGGATCACTACAGTAAGGATTATAGCCAAGCCCTGGTCTTGTGTTCACAAAGTGTCTTTTAAATCATCATGAAACAAACGCTTCGTGAATACAGGGCTTGGCCCTGGCCAGAGAGCTTCCCCTGTGGATGGTTCTCCTAATTGGGAGGGACAGTGGTGTGGAATGTGGGAGAAATAAGAGAGCTTTGGTTTGGGGGATGCCAAGCAACTCTCACACAGTGGCAGGTGCCCAAGATTTTACGGAGCTAGCTTAGCTACCTCTCTCATAGCAGTTGTTATTTCATCTGGTCTCTCTATGTCTCTCCGTTCACCTGGCACACTCTAGTCAACAACACAAGATTGACACAATAGCACCCCAGCCTCCCCAGTCTCCCATCAAACCTTGTTAAAACCTCCTCCTGCCCTAGGATAATGCCTGTTTAGATTCATGCACTACACTACCATGTTTACTATGAGAAACAAAAATAAACATGTCAGCATGATCATTAAAACCCCCTCTTTCACAGGGCATGGGGATGCTATTTTGGTCTTGCCCTGGGAACCCAGTAACAGGTTTTCATTGAACGGTGGCACCTAGTATGTTATGAGTCATAACTGACACAGTGAGTCTCTACTCTAAACAGGCTGTCTCAATTTCCAATCAGCCAGCATGGGGGGTGGGGAGACTTAAATCTCTGACTAACTCCACCCACCACAAGCCCCCCGATCCACCGCATTATATGCGTCTATATCCCATTTCATCTGTTACACAAGCTAATGAGCTCTACAATGCGGTAGGATGGCAATTGAAGGAGCGGGCCGGGTGGAGATGTGTAAATTAAAATCATCTCCCCAGACATTTAGCTACTGGACACAGGCAGGGAGCAGGGTTACAGTATATGGAGATATTTGAAGTGCAGGTTAGAGTAGGAATATTGAGCCAAGGCTGTACCTTCTCCTGTGGGGATGCTAATTCAGGGCCGGCCCCAGGTATAGGCGACATAAGCTGTCGCTTAGGGCCCCTGGCCGCTAGGGGGCCTCCACCCTAATTTAGTATTATTATTAAAAAAATGTACTCAGTCGGGGTCTCAACTTACAGTTCGAAATTTGGTTGTGCGTCAGCAGTTTTTTATGTCAGCCAATGACAGTCACTCATAAAACATTTTCTGATTGGTAAATTAGTCTAGCCAGCTGTCTAAACTTGTATTAATCATGGCAAAAATTACTGACCGGGCATGAAGGGCACGTGCCAAAGGGCCCTTACCAAATCTCTCTTAGGGCCCCCAAAAGGCCCTGTGCTAATTAAAACACTTAAAATGATCAAATGCATATCAACTACGTCAATACTTCTTCTAAGTAAATGTAAATAAATTAAATACATTGTCCAATGCAGGAGAATCAGATATGCCATGTCCTTATTTGAGAGTAAAAAATTGACATGGCAGGATGATGTCCTTTTGTACTGTTTCACGGATATTAATTGTCTACATTATATTTCCCTAAAGTACTGATTGATATAGCTTCACAATAATATATTGTGTTATTTAAGCCACTCCTGAATCGGGGCGGCAGGTGGTTAGAGCGTTGGGCCAGTAACCGAAAGGTTGCTAGATCGAATCCCCGAGCTGACAAGGTAAAAATCTGTCGTTCTGCCCCTGAACAAGGCAGTTAAACCACTGTTCCTAGGCCGTCATTGTAAATAAGAATTTGTTCTTAACTGACTTGCCTAGTTAAATAAAAGTTTAATCTTTTTTTATTAGTATGCATGTCAGTATTGGAAATCCATGTAAGAAGGCATCATGAATTATTGAAAGCTGGTTTCATGATTTCAAACAATTCACTGCACCTCAATTTCAGTTTAACCTCCACATCACATAGTAAGGGATTAAGTTAACTTGTGATAGACTTCTGGTGAGAGGGGCCATCTGAAAGTTTGTGAAGTCCCTTGGGGCCGAGGGGATTAGTGAACTTTCAGCACTCTGCGAGGGGGAAAACAGCAGGCAAATTGCTTCGACACCTTGGCTCGAAACCTTGTGGCATGAAGGAATGGGACAGCATGAGTGAAATGACTGCCAAGGCAATGCTTTATAAAGCCACCGTTCAACTAGGAAAACGCACACAAACACCTTGAAACTGTCATTAGGTTTCAAGCTCTTTTCTTCGGGCGGCGTGCTAGCTACGTTTAAAACAAAAATGTCAACTCAGGTGATTAAATCGATGGGGAAACTAATCTTTTGTTTCCTTCGACCAAATGGCGTATAAATCCTCCAGCAATCCCCTAAGCAAGCATAGGAATTCATGAATGCTAAACACCGAGGTTCTTCTACTCCCCTAACAAAGGATTTCCACCACTGCTTTGGCCCGTTATAAGGTAAGTATGCTGAGCGGCCATTTATTCTCCAAATATGAATATCAAATGAGGCTTTGCTTATGGTATGAAAGTGACACAGTGGTGGGACGGAGGCAGCTCTCTCTAACAAAGGAACTGTTGTTGGTGCACTATGTGTCAGTGTCGGGAAGGGAAGGAAACAGGGAGGATGTTTTAATTAATAGTGGAGGAGGTGAAGGAGGGAGGGCTGGGCAGAGCAGATCAGAGATTCTATCAGACATCACAGAGAGAGGACACAGAGCAGGGGCCTGCAAATACACCACGGCCAGTCTGCAAGCCGACACACATAGGAAATCACAGCCAACCCAATCTTGCTCTCTGACTCATAGTGTGTCTACCAACATGTCATCCAGTCATCACTGTATTTTTGGGCATAGCCACTGTGATTCGGTGTGATTGGCGTGACCACTGGCTTTATTGGTGGTGTCCTCCGTCATCCGAAGGAGACTTGCTCTCAATCCTGACTACTACACCACCAGATACTCTGATACTCTAATCTGACCCAGACCCCCCAACCATGCTGCAGCTCAGACTAACACTAATCTCCATAAGAAAGAGAAGCCAGATGGTCAGGAACAACTGCTGGAGAGGCCTGGAGAAGAGCGCATGGGACATGCCTGGAGTGCCTGCGCTATTTACCTTGTGCTTCAAGTTACCACTGTAAGCCCTGTGAAGGGAGTGGAGGGCTGGGGCTTGTGGGTTTCGAGGGAGGCCCGCTGTCTGCACCTGGCGTCGGGTTACGCCACCGGCCTGGCAGCCACCATGCAACCCCGCTCCGATCTGGGGTGTCAAAGCTGAGGCCCTGGGCAGGCAGCGTAAACTTGCGATTCATGGAGTGCCACTGGGAGAGCAGCAATGTCCCAGGGGTGTCAGGATACAGGGCTGCTTTTCACCCTTTCCCCCAGTCCCCAAGCCCATGTGCTGCCTCTGGACACCCGGACCCGGTGGGGCTGCAGCAGACAGACAGACAGGCAAACAGACAGACAGACAGACACCTCCTGCCTTCACAGAGAGATGGACACATGGCCACCCAGGGAAACAGTGACTCCCCTGGGACAGTTATTAAACTGTCATTAAAGGGAGTCAAGGCGCCACAACGACTATCAATTTGCTAGCAAGGGGCGTGATCATTAAGTGAACATTAGCAGTGTGAGGAGCTCAATTACTGCCCAGCGGGAGCCACAGCGCTAGTGAAAGCCCCCCGTCCGCTCCAGGCCTCCCCCACTGATCAACACACGCACAGAGGAAGGTCACCATTTCCTCACACCATAGGGTGCCCACAGCCCTCCTTACTCTCCCCGACCCTAGGAGAGTCAGTGACAATAAGGCAGGTCTATGGCATCCAGCTCAGTGCCAAAGGCAAAGCCTCTTTCCCCACTCCTTCCCTCCCACTCCTCCCAGTGTGGAGCTAGAGCATCAGGTTATTAACATGGGGGGGTTTTACCGCCAACACAAGGGGTTAAGTACAGGTTGAGCCACACAAAGCCCTCGGGGAGAGCAAGCGCCTCGGCTAAATCCTCCTGTAGCTGTCACGGATGGCAAAGCAGCACTGACACAATGACCTCAGCCGCCATCCAGTAGTCCGGCCTCTGATCCCTCCACATGCATCACGTACTGCACACACACCTTGCCTGATCTGAGCAGGCCTTGCCAATCAGGCACACACATATCCCTCTTGCACTGTGTGGGTGTTCTGCCCGAAAGGTACATTGGAATCTGTGCTGTGGGCTGTTGGTCTCGTCATGGTTCAGTAATAATGGGCAGCAGCCTGGTGCCTAAGCTTCGAATGTGCCCCAGATTGCAGGGTGCACGCAGTAGGCTAGTGGTGACGTGATTGGAGAGGTATACCCTGTGGTGTTGTGATGTTATTACGCTTCACGCATGACTGGCTCCACACAAAAGGCTCCGGTCCATCAACTAAACCCCCGATAATCCACTGGTTAAATATTTCAGGGGATGCCTACTTTCACAAACAAAATGACAGATGCAAACATAAGACCCACTGAAATCTGAGGGATTTGATGATGATGTGTGAAAGTGCTAGTCTTTAAAAAAAAATCTGTGTTACCCAAAAAAATCCCAATGTGTATAATAAAACCAACAAATCAGATTATTCCCATCCAACTCTCTTCCAGCGGCTCTCCAAAACGAATTAAAACATCCTCCATCGTTCTAAATCTTTCATAACCATTCCCCAGATATGTCATGATTCCATCTAAAACATGTAAGCAATGCCCCCCTATCCTTTTAACTAGACAGCTTAACACTCTAAATCCTCATCATGTTTGCAGTAAATCAGCACCCATCAGGAGCCACGTTGTAAAGCCATCTGAACGAATGCCAGCCCCAGCACCCCAGCAGAGCACCCACAGGGAGACATGGTGGAGCAACCACTCTTTCAACTCTTTTTCAAATCTGATGTTAAACCTAACTCTGAACTTAACCACACTGCTAACAGTATGCCTAACCCTAATCTTCAAATTAAAACCAAACAGCAAATGTTTGTTTTCATCGATTCTTACGATATAGCCAATTTTGACTTTGAGGTGTCGGAGTGACAACCCCCACTCCAACGCCTCAATAACAACCAGCGATAGTAACATGCAATTGAGCCCCATCACGCCATGATGAGGCAGACATAGTTATGAAACACACATGGTCGCACAAAGAGCTACAGTATCACCTTGAGAAGAAAAGGGTTTTCATAATGATCCTCATAAGCATGAACACCAATCTTGATCTCACATACGCCTGAACAGAAATCTTTAAATGATCCGTATATCAGTTTACAAGTATTATGCAATATGACATTTTACCATCTTGCCTTACTCATATTACTGCAAACCTAATGCCTACCCCTTTTACATTTGTATCCGCTGAGTAATTTCCAGAACCATGTGTCAGTGTCATTCCTGCTTGTTGGCCCACATTCATCCTAATGCATCCTATAATTAGCACCCCCAAAAGAGAACAAACAATATGGAGTCATGAGAAAGAGAAGAAGAAGAGAGAGAAATAATGTTTACTTACCCAGAAGATGAGGTTGAAGAGGAACATGGTGTACTTCAAACAGCAGAGACAGCCCCGTGCCATGTTGCACTTCTTGAATTCTAAAAGGAACACAAAGGATAGATCCAGGTAAAAGACCACGTATTTGCTGCCTTTGGGCGCCGTGTACTTGTTATTGCTGCTCTTGTCTCCTCCGACGTTGACGCTGGCATCGGCCGCTGTCCCAGCCTGCCCCTGTGCGGCGGAGGCGCCACGTGGCCCCGTGGAGCCGTAGAACGCGCCGGCGGTGAAGCCGCGGCCACCGAATGGGCGGCCGGACGTAGAGGCGCGGGCAAAGTCGGAGTCGCGGCTATCCACGGACGGGCTGCGGTGAATGGCTGACTCCTCACTGCTGGACTTCTCCATGCTCTGGGGCTGACGTTGCTGCTGCTGAGGGGCTCGCTACTGTTACACACTCTACCATGTCTCAGAGATGAGAGAACAGAACTCTTCCCCTCTAACAGGCTCCTCTCTCCCTCCCTGCTCTGTACTGATTCTCTTCAAGGCCAGAAAATCGGAATGTTTCTATATCAGAATCTTTCTATCTCCCCAACACAGGTAAGTGAGAGGAAGGAACGACACAGGCGCTATCCCCAGCTCTACGCGTCTTCTGCCCAGTGCCCAGTATCTGCTCTCATGCTCTTGAGTTAGCCATGCAGAGAAGCCCTAGTCCAGTGAGAACCATTATTACCCTGACAAGTGACGGCAGACTACGTCCTTGAGTCGGTAAGTTTCAATAGTGTCCCCTGGATCTCCTGTGCTCTCCACACTGCTGTGATGTTTGCCGTGGGAGCAGACCCCCTGTGACTCTTTCTCTCCTGCTGTCAGCTGCTCCACTTCTTCCACCTGGTTCACTTCTCCCTGCTGCTGACCTCAGGACTGCTTTCTGCCTGGAGCGGTGGGAACTTTTACCCCCCTGCAAAAACACAATCCTCTATCTTTTTTTCCCTCTCTCCGCTTCTCCTCCTCCTTTCCTGCACTCTCTCAGTCCTCTGTGCTTTGCGCTCTCCAACGTGCTGACAATACACTCTCTCCCACTCCTTCTCTCTCTCTCTGTGTGCTCTATGGTATCATTCTGCACTCAGTCCCCTGCTCTCTGCCTGTGCTCTCATTTGCAGCGCCGTGGCTGATGTGCGCTATTATCGGCAAGCCACATCTAACGGGCATTCCCAATCCTATCCCCCTAAATTAGAGCACTGCCCTCATTCCCTCTCCTCTCTTTGCCTCTCCTCGGCCCCTCCCCACTGCTGAGGGAGCAACCAATGAGGCCGCTGCAGGCAGCCCGGGATCCTCCCCCCCTCTCCAACCATGTAATAAGCTGATCGTAACGCTGCTCTGGCTATACAAGTTCAGCAATTTCATCTGTGCTGTCTGCGCGTCAGGGGATCCAGGAGGCCATTCATTAACTCAAATATCATGAGGCCAGGGAAACGTGTGAGAGGAGGGTGAGCGGGGGGGGGGGGGGCTAGGTTCATATTAATATCTGCATGGGGGGAGGGGCTTCTCCTGTCAGTGTGGAACATATCACATGAAGATAGTGGAGTTGGCCAGTGCTCTCCGATGCAACCTTCAATCCTGTTTTTTTTTTACGCTTAAATGTATTATTCGCTTATGTTTACGCCTATATTTGTGAAGAGCTGGCTATAAGGACATCAAAACGCTATCATAATAAGGATGATTACTGCATGCAGACATATCTCTGCAGCCTTGTCACAAAGTTGTCAGTTGCTCAATACCTGCTTGCTCACATCCATGTAAGGAGCACCGATAAATTGGCAGGGATTCAGCCTTTGGAATTATTGCACCATTTCAAGCATGGAAATGGGAGAGTGGCTTAAAGATACTCAGAGCTATCCTATGGAATACCAGGGTCAAACACAGACTGTGTCAGTTGTTTCACACACATATTACAGCTCCATGGAGCTCCATCCTTATATTTATCGACTCTGGTTTGAAATTCAATCCCCAGATGACTCAATGTAAATGATCTGTGAACAAAGAGAAAATGCATTTTAAGATATCAAACTGATAAGATATCAAACCCCCACTGAGAGAGATGACGTTTCCTTTTTAGTGTACATGCTGATTTGACGAGATGGGGATGAAAGATACCTTTTGATACAGCGCTTGTGTTTCCTTTACTTTGATACATCTTTTCTCACCTCAGAGAACTACTGCACAAACAATAGCAATACCAGCACCTTAACACTCACTTACATAGCCCTTTCACAAGGTTGGGTTTGTGAAAACAGCCTAGTCTTAACTCCACACCTCTGCACTGTGGTAATGATCCCCCTCTCTTTCGGCAAGGAGAGGTTGAGTGCTTGTGATGGCTGCAACTCTGAGACAGATGGGGCAGAGTTTCAGCTGAATGGTCTTAAGGTAAACCCAGTGCTACCTTATATACACAGAGATACACTAATCCATGTCTCTTGTGTTTATACTACGGGGTACACAAACGCTCACAAACTTCCACAGATGCACCATTGAGAGCAACGTGTCGGGCTTTAACACTGCTTGGTATGGCAAATGCAACCAGTATCCTGCCCTGAATCTTAGTCTCTGTTACTAACCGGCTACCACCCAGTACTCTACTCTGCACCTTAGAGACTGCTGCCCTATGTACACAGTCATTGAACACTGATCACTTTAATAATGTTTACATAATATTTTACCCACCCCCTTCATATGTACAGTACCAGTCAAAAGTTTGGACACCCACTCATTCATTGGTTTTTCTTTATTTTGACTAATTACTACATTGTAGAATAATAGTGAAGACATCAAACCTATGAAATAACACATATGGAATAATGTAGTAACCAAAAAAGTGTTAAACAAATCAAAATATATTTTATATTTCAGATTCTTCAAAGTAGACACCCTTTGCCTTGATGACAACTTTGCACACTCTTTGTATTCTCTCAACCAGCTTCATGAGGAATGCTTAACCAACAGTCTTGAAGGAGTTCCCACATATGCTGAGCACTTGTTGGCTCCTTTTCCTTCACTCCGCGGTCCTACTCATCCCAAACAATCTCAATTGGGTTGAGGTCGGGTGATTGTGGAGGCCAGGTCATCTGATAATGTATTCTAGTGGCTCATCCTATATAACTACTGCTGTACACATCTTTCATATTCATACAGTGTCTTCGGAAAGTATTCAGACCCCTTGACTTTTTCCACAATTTGTAAGGTTACAGCCTTATTGATAATTGATTAAATTGATTATTTTCTTCATCAATCTACACACAATACCCCATAATGACAAAGCAAAAACATTTTTACTAATATACAGTCGAAGTCGTAAGTTTACATAGACCTTAGCCAAATACATTTAAACTCAGTTTTTCACAATTCCTGTCATTTAATCCTAGTGAAAATTCCCTGTCTTAGGTCAGTTAGGATCACCACATTATTTTAAAGAATGTGAAATGTTAGAATAATAGTAGAGAGAATGATTTATTTCAGTTTTTATTTCTTTCATCACATTCACAGTGGGTCAGAAGTTTACATACACTCAATTAGTATTTGGTAGCATTGCCTTTACATTGTTTAACTTGGGTCAAACGTTTCGGGTAGCCTTCCACAAGCTTCCCACAATAAGTTGGGTGAATTTCGACTCATTCCTCCTGACAGAGCTGGTGTAACTGAGTCAGGTTTGTAGGCCTCCTTGCTAGCACACGCTTTTTCAGTTCTGCCCACACATTTTCTATAGGATTGAGGTCAGGGCTTTGTGATGGTCACTCCAATACCTTGACTTTGTTGTCCTTAAGCCATTTTGCCACAACTTTGGAAGTATGCTTGGGGGTCATTGTCCATTTAGAAGACCCATTTGCAACCAAGCTTTAACTTCCTGACTGATGTCTTGAAATGTTGCTTCAATATATCCACGTCATTTTCCTCCCTCATGATGCCATCTATTTTGTGAAGTGCACCAGTCCCTCCTGCAGCAAAGCACCCCCACAACATGACGCTGCCACCCCCATGCTTCATGGTTGGGATGGTGTTCTTCGGCTTGCAAGCCTCCCCTTTTTCCTCCAAACATTAGATAATGGCCAAACAGTTCTATTTTTGTTTCATCAGACCAGAGGACATACTTGCGTACCATTGTTTGTACAGATGAACGTGGTACCTTCAGGCGTTTGGAAATTGCTCCCCATTATGAAACTGACATGTGGAGGTGTACCATTTTTTTCTGAGGTCTTGGCTGATTTCTTTTGATTTTGCCATGATGTCAAGGAAAAAGGCACTGAGTTTGAAGGTAGGCATTGAAATACATCCACAGGTACACCTCCAATTGACTCAAATGATGTCAATTAGCTCATCAGACGCTTCTAAAGCCATGACATCATTTTCTGGAATTTTCCAAACTGTTTAAGACAGAGTCAACTTAGTGTATGTAAACTTCTTACCCACTGGAATTGTGATACAGTGAATTATAAGTGAAATAATCTGTCTGTAAACAATTGTTGGAAAAATGACTTGTGTCATGCACAAAGTAGATGTCCTAACCGACATGCCAAAACTATAGTTTGATAACAAGAAATTTGTGGAGTGGTTGAAAAACGAGTTTTAATGACTCCAACTTAAGTGTATGTAATCTTCTGACTTCAACTGTATACAAAAACCGGAAATATCACATTTACATAAGTATTCAGACCCTTAACTCAGTACTTTGTTGAAGCACCTTTAGTAGCGATTACAGAGTCTTCTTGGGTATGACGCTACAATCTTGGCACACCTGTATTTTGGGAGTTTCTCTCATTCTTCTCTGCAGATCCTCTCAAGTTATGTCAGGTTGGATGGGGAGCGTCACTGCACAGCCATGTTCAGGTCTCTCCAGAAATGTTCGATCGGATTCATGTCCGGGCTCTGGCTGGGCCACTCAAGGTCATTCAGAGACTTGTCCCGAAGCCACTCCTGCGTTGTCTTGGCTTTGTGCTTAGGGTCGTTGTCCTGTTGGAAGGTGAACCTTCAACCCAGTCTGAGGTCCAGAGCACTCTGGAGAAGGTTTTTTATCACAGATCTCTCCGTACTTTGCTCCGTTCATCTTTCCCTCGATCCTGACTAGTCTCCCAGTCCCTGCCGCTGACAAGCATCCCCACAGCATGATGCTGCCACCACCATGCTTCACCGCAGGGATGGTGCCAGGTTTCCTCCATATGTGAAGCTTGGCATTCAGGCCATCTTGGTTTCATCAGACCAGAGAATCTTGTTTCTCATGGTCTGAGAGTCTTTAGGTGCCTTTTGGCAAACTGTCATGTGCCTTTTACTGAGGAGTGGCTTACATCTGGTCACTCTACCCTGATTGGTGGAGTGCTGCCCACTTTTTGGAAGCAAACCATTCGATTTCGTCCCTACGTTATATCGGCATCGAACACGTCACCCCCCTAGGAGAGGGGTTGACCTCGACAATCTATTGTTAAAACGAGAGGAAGCCTGGATCTTTAATTTAAAGACCCTCAATGTAGACTTTGATCTGAAGCCATTTTTGTGATTATTTTGATTTTGCTCTTCATTGAAAATGTTTGTTGGCCTATGTAGCCAAATTGTATCTATGATCGTATGCTATCCATTTATGTTTTTTATATGTTATATTTATATCTGTAAATTAACCAATGATATCAAGCCACAACCGACCATGATTACAGACACCTGTGTCTGTCCTTTGACACTATATAAACTAGTGACCCGCAGTGTTTGTCATTATACCCTGATGAAGACTGTCTGTCGAAACGTTGGTTATTAGGTTATTCAATTATTGCATCTGAGCTCCTAGAGAGTGCGGCTCTCCTTTTCTTTTTCAATCAATTGAATTCACCACAGGTGGACGAAAACAAAGTTGTAGAAACATCTCAAGGATGATCAATGGAAACAGGATGCACCTGAGCTCAATTTCGAGTCTCATAGAAAAAGGTCTGAATACTTATGTAAATAAGGTATTTCTGTTTTTCATTTTGAAAACATTTGCAAAAATGTCTAAAAACCTGTTTCCACTTTTTCATTATTGGGTATTGTGTGTAGATTGATGTGTACATTTTTTTTATCCAATACATTTTAGAATAAGGCTGTAACGTAACAAAATGTGGAAATAGTAAAGGGGTCTGAATACTTTCCAAATTCACTGTATACAGTGGTTCTTCCTGTAAAAGTTGCGTCATACTGCAGCACACCTTGCGGGCTGCTGCAGAATTCTATGGCACGTCATTTAATTGTCAGCCATTGTTGCCATTAATGCTAGTTAGGGCTAGTTTCACCACCAGAGGGCATCTTTGAGAAGCATTTGATTGTCTTTAATATTGGCTGTAATAGAGAATTTAAAACCTTTTTGCAAGAACATAGTATACAGTATGGGATTGATTTTAAGAAATGTAGCTTAATTAATTAGATGAATATTATGGTGTTTCTATTACAAGAAAAATTCAAAAACGAAACACTCAGAGTTTCCGTTAGGAAAATATTATGCTGTACAACGTGACGGTCGGGAGTAGGATACAGTACTAAGAGCATAACATTTCCACACCCTAATTGTAGTCTAACCAATACCCAAACGGAGATTCAGTGAAAATAAAAATCTCATTGATTTATACACTACCAATCAAAAGTTTTGACACACCTACTCAATCATGGGTTGTTCTTTATTTGTACTATTTTCTACATTGTAGAAGAACAGTGAAGACATAAAAACTATGAAATAACACATATGGAATCATGTAGTAACCAAAAAAGTGTTAAAGAAATCAAAATATATTTAAGATTTTAGATTCTTCAAAGTAGCCTTGATGACAGCTTTGCACACTCTTGGCATTCTCTCAACCAGCTTCACCTGGAATGCTTTTCCAACAGTCTTGAAGGAGTTCCCACATATGCTGAGCACTTGTTGGCTGCTTTTCCTTCACTCTGCGGTCCAACTCATTCCAAACCATATCAAATGGGTTGAGGTCGGGTGATTGTGGAGGTCAGGTAATCTGATGCAGCACTCCATCACTCTCTTTTTGGTCAAATAACCCTTACACAGCCTGGAGGTCTGTTTTGGGTCATTGTCCTGTTGAAAAACAAATGATCATCCCACTAAGCACAAAGCAGATGGGATGGCGTATCCCTGCAGAATGATGTGGTAGCCATGCTGGTTAAGTGTACCTTGAATTCTAAATAAATCACAGACAGTGTCACCAGCAAAGCACCCCCACACCATCACACCTCCTCCTCCATGCTTCACGGTGAGAACCACACACGCGGAGATCATCCGTTCACCTACTCTGCATCTCACAAAGACACGGTGATTGGAACCAAAAATCTCATATTTGGACTCATCAGACCAAAGGACAGATTTCCATCGGTCTAATGTCCATTGCTCGTGTTTCTTGGCTCAAGCAAGTCTCTTCTTCTTATTGGTGTCCTTTAGTAATGGTTTCTTTGCAGAATGCCAAGAGTGTGCAAAGCTGTCATTAAGGCAAAGGGTGGCTACTTTGAAGAATCTAAAATCTAAAATCTATTTTGATTTGTTTTACACTTGGTAAACTGTTGGTTACTACATGATTCCATATGTGTTATTTCATAGTTTTGATGCCTTCACTATTATTCTACCATGTAGAAAATATAAAAAATATAGAAAAACTCTTGAATGAGTAGGTGTGTCCAAACTTTTGACTGGTACTGTATATGCTATATATATTCCAGACTTTGACATTGCCCGTTCTGATGTTTCTTAATTACATAATTGTTATTTGGGTGATTTATATGTTTTGCTTTGTATTCTTAGGTATGTTGGAGCTAGAAATATAAGCATTTTGCTACACCTGCGATAACAGCTTTCCCACTATCCTCTGGTGGCCTTAACCAAATTGTTTACCTAAAATCAGTTTCCTGTTTCAGAGTGCAGTGCTCCTCTCTCCACGGGCAGCTGTGTCTGTGACAGACTATTCTACATGCCACATTCAACTTGAATAATAATCCTTAATGTCAGCGTCACTGTTCACGTAAGCCTGGTGTGGGATGAGAACGATGAAAGTGATCCCACACAGATAGCTAAAGAAGCGTTGGCTCAGCTCCTGTGGGTTGTCTGATCACAGCCCGTCAGGCCCTTAACTATTAATTCAATACGTCGTGCGTCAGTAGCCGCTGCCTCATAGGAGGACATGCATTTATCAGAGAGCTATGGGGGCCCTTAGCTAGCATGTGAGTGTGCTGCTGATGCCTCCACCAGACACAAGGGCACGTTCCTCCTCTCACTCCCACGTGAACAGATCCCAGCTGCATTCATCGCCATCGACTCAACAGAAGAGAACCAAAAGGCATGGGGCTCTGAAGTCCTTTATTAGGCAAGAGCAAGGTTGCACAGGGATTCTTCATTCTAACTTTCTCTGATGCTGAATAAACCTGGCAGGTCCTTCGATACGTGTTAAAAAGGAAAACTGGAAAGCGAGCTTCGAGTTCAGTAGGAAGATACATCCTAGAATACTCATTTTCAGGGCTCCTCCAGCCAAAACACTACTGCTTTTCTATCATGGTATGAAAGAGTATAACATAAAATCAAAGTAAAAGTGCCCTGTGGCTGTGTCAGGCAGAGTAAATATGAAACAAACAACATTGGTTCTGGCATTTTTTGTGTGGAGCTCTATTGGAGTAAAGCTTATGTAGTCTAGCCAACAAGGCACCAACGCCAGCAGAACAGAAACAGTGGTGGGTGGTGGGCTAGTTCTATTTAAGAAGCACTTCAATAATTAGACCAATAGTGCAAAGTCGTCTTAGGTTTCTTCTTAAACCTATTGGGTGAAATGATAAAGAAAATATAAATCTGCAGGATTAAGACTCTGGCCTCTAAGAGTTTCTTAATGTGGAACAGTATCTAATAAGGTACAGGACAGCCATTTAATCATTCGGCAAGCATCCCTTGCAACTGCACATGTACAAATTAGATGAGTGTGATCATAAATCCATACCTATACTGTAAAATATGGTGGTGGATCTTTGATGTTATGGGGCTATTTTGCTTCCACTTGTCCTGGGGCCCTTGTTAAGGTCAAAGGTATCATGAACTTTACCAAGTACCAGGACATTTTAGGCAAAAACCTGGTTGCCCCTGCCAGGATGCTGAAACTTAAACAATAACCCCAAGCATACATCAAAATCCCCCAAAATGTATAATAATTGACCACACAATCAACATTTTGCAATGGCTATCTCGGTCCCCATTGAACCCCATTGAAAACCTGTGGTTTGAATTGATGAGGGCAGTCCATAAGTGCAGACGAAGGATATCAAGGATCTGAAAATATTTTAAATGGAGGAATGGTCTAAGATCCCTCCCAATGTGTTCTTCAGTCTCATAAAACATTTTTAGAAAAGGCTCAGTGCCATTATCCTCTATGTGAGGTATTGAAAGGTGGGAATAATTTTGACCCCTATCTTTTTGAGAAAAAATAAATGATAACGTGTTAAACAAAATCTCTTTCTCTGAGCAGTTGTATTAGTATTAAGAATATCATTTTCAAATTTTTTGGAGCATAAAATATAGCTCAGTATTTTTTAAATGCATTTATACAGTCTTCCCACTGCATATGTTGAACTGTGAATGTCTCATGATGGACTGAGCGTGTGAATGGATTAGGACTCGTGTGAATGGATTAGGACTCGTGTGAATGGATTAGGACTCGTCTATGTCCTGGCCCCCATAAAGAAAATGAGAATTAAAAACAAGTTCAGCCCCTGGTTTGACTGGACTTTTGCAGAGTTACTCCACCTCAAGAATTGCATTCTGCGAAAGGCTCAGCACACGCATACTCAGGCTGACTGGCTCTCGTTCAGGAAAATGAGAAATAAGTGCACTCAGGCTATCCGGTAGGTCAAAGTTAGATACTTTAAGGAGCAGTTCTCTCTCTGTGAGTCGAATCCCAAGAAGTTCTGGAAAACGGTTAAAGACCTGGAGAATAAACCCTCCTCCTCACAGCTGCCCATGTCCCTTAAAGTTGATGATGTGGTTGTTACTGACAAGAAGCACATGGCTGAGCTCTTCAATCACCACTTCATTAAGTCAGGATTCCTATTTGACTCAGCCATGCCTCCTTGCCCATCCAACATTTCCTCATCTCCCACCCCTTCTAATGTGACTAGCCCTGATGCTCCTCCCTCTTTTCCCCCTACCCCACTACAAAGTTTCTCCCTGAAGGCGGTCACTGAGTCCGAGGTGCTAAAGGAGCTCCTTAAACCATCTGGGTCAGATGCTTTAGACCATTTGTTCTTTAAGGTTGCTGCCCCTATAATCGCCAACCTATCTCTGACCATTTTTAACCTGTCTCTCCTCTCTGGGGAAGTTCCCATTGCTTGGAAGGCAGACACTGTTAGTCCTTTATTTAAAGGGGGAGATCAAGCTGATCCTAACTGTAAAAGGCATATTTCTATTTTTCCCTGTTTATCAAAAGTGTTGGAAAAACTTGTCAATTATCAACTAACTGGCTTTCTTGATGTCTATAGTATTCTTTCTGGTATGCAATCTGGTTTCCACTCAGGTTATGGATATGTCACTGCAACCTTAAAGGTCCTCAATGATGTCACCATTGCCCTTGATTCTAAGCAATGTTGTGCTGCTATTTTTATTGACTTGGCCAAAGCTTTTGATACGGTAGACCATTCCATTCTTGTGGGCCAGCTAAGGAGTATTGGTGTCTCTGAGGGGTCTTTGACCTGGTTTGCAAACTACCCCTCTCAAAGAGTCAGAACATCTGCTGTCTCAGCCACTACCTGTCACCAAGGGTGTACCCCACGGCTTGATCCTAGGCCCCACACTCTTCTCAATTTACATAAACAACATAGCCCAGGCAGTAGGAAGCCCTCTCATCCATTTATATGCAGATGATACAGTCTTATACTCAACTGACCGCTCCCCGGATTTTGTGTTAAACGCTCTACAACAAAGCTTTCTTAGTGTGCAACAAGCTTTCTCTGCCCTTAACCTTGTTCTGAACACCTCCAAAACAAAGATCATGTGGTTGGTAAGAAGAATGCCCCTCTCTCCACAGGTGTGATTACTACCTCTGAGGGTTTAGAGCTTGAGGTAGTCACCTCAAACAAGTACTTGGGAGTATGGCTAGACGGTACACTCTCCTTCCCTCAGCACATATCAAAGCTGCAGGCTTTGTAATCGCTCCTCTTTCACCCCAATCGCTCCTCTTTCACCCCAGCTCTCAAACTAACCCTGATTCAGATGACCATCCTAACCATGCTAGATTATGGAGACGTAATTTATAGATCGACAGAAAAGGGTGCTCTCGAGTGGCTAGATATTCTTTACCATTTGGCCATCAGATTTTCCACCAATGCTCCTTATAGGATACATCACTGCACTCTACACTCTTCTGTAAACTGGTCATCTCTGTATACCCATCGCAAGACACACTGGTTCATGCTTGTCATGACGTGGCCCTTTCTGGGTGTAGATCGTGGCTTCCCCCTCTCTCTCACTCTCTCCTACACCCAGGTTCTGTTATCTCAGGCCATAAATTCCTGGCGGAGACTCTCTCCCCCTGGTCATGCAGAGAGAGAGACCACAGAGTGAACAAAAGATTTCACTTGGCCGAACTCCTAAATCCTCAAAATGGGAGAATTAAACAAAATGTCCACTTTTGAGAGTGTGGGAATGGTCCGTGGACACGTAAAGGACAGTTATGTTGAGTGTGTTTCATTTGGTGACTTCATGAAGGACAGGAAACACACATAACTATATATCTGAATGTGTACATTTCTCAATTATGGGGTTTGCATCTAATTTTTGTGTAAAATGAATGAGTAAAGATGAAACTATTTGTGAAATTATGTAATGTGATGTTCATCTTTTATTTGAGAGAATTGTATTCCCTGTAAAGTTTTACTAGTCAGTGGCCACGCCCCCGTGAGCACCGACATGATCAGGTGTCATGGTACCTCGCTTTTCAATTGCTACAAATAAAACCCCCTCCTGAGGAAATTCACATCAGACCACGCAAACCCCGGTGTAAGCTAAGGTTGCAATGGTTGTTGAATTCCTAACTATACCACGTGGAGCATTGGTTACACGGCTGGAAATGGTTAAACTCTGAGACGATCGACCCCTACAGAATAAGAGCAAATCTTAGATACTAATAACTAGACTAGAAATTATGTAAACCTAGGATGAGAGTACCGACAACCGCCAAAACATCTATTCTATGAGAACATTTCTGAATGGTACTCTGAAGTATCCATTCTAACCACGAAATACTTTGATCTTTGGGGAAAAGCAACCAGAGCAGAGGGACTCTGATGAACTCTCCAGCAAACGGTCCGGATTCCAACAGAGAAGACAACAATGACATACGGGCGTAAATATATGCTTGCAATTATTCTCGAATGAGCGGCCGTTCATGTGTGAAGGATTTGATTTTCAATGTATATAATTATAGACCCTGTGTAATGAATCCATTTGTCTTTCCCGCTCCTTTATCAGTCCACACCCCGTTTCCTTTGTATACCAAGCCATCATATCGGTTGAGCCCACTAGGTGATCATCCCTATCATTGTTAGTAACCAATATCTACTGTTGTTTGTTATGCATTTCTGTGATTAGTTAGTTAGTTAGTAAATACATTATTAAGTCAATTGGTGTATGGATGACTCATGGTTTAGGCTAACCAAGAATTCTACGACGTTTGAAATCAGACTAATGTAAGGTAAATAATAATTCATTAATAGAAGACTAATTGATCAGATAATAATATCTCAAGAGTTATATTCGGAATATTATAACTTTGTAATCTGAAGATTTTCCGTGGTCCCCCGACATCCCAGTTAATTAAATTTACATGATTAGTTTAGTCACGCAATAATAATTACAGAGAATTGGTTTGATAAAATAAGTCTTCACCTTTAATGATACTAAAGACACGACATGCTTATTTATAAAACCCTCTTAGGCCTCACTCCCCCTTATCTGAGATATCTACTGCAGCCCTCATCCTCCACATACAACACCCGTTCTACCAATCACATTCTCTTAAAGGACCCCAAAGCACACACATCCCTGGGTCGCTCGTCTTTTCAGTTTGCTGCAGCTAGCGACTGGAACGAGCTGCAACAAACACTCAAACTGGACAGTTTTTTATCTCCATCTCTTCATTCAAAGACTCAATCATGGACACTCTTACTGACAGTTGTGGCTGCTTCGTGTGATGTATTGTTGTCTCTACCTTCTTGCCCTTTGTGCTTTTGTCTGTGCCCAACGATGTTTGTACCCTGTTTTGTGCTGTGATCCATGTTGTGCTGCTGGTATGTTGCAACCATGTTGTTGTCATGTTGTGTTGCTAACATGCTGTGTTGTCATGGGTTGCTGCCATGCTATGTTGTCGTCTTAGGTCTCTCTTTATGTAGTGTTGTGTTGTCTCTCTTGTCATGATATGTGTTTTGTCCTATATTTTTTAAATGCTAATGAACTAACCTGTGTTTGTCTGTTTGTGCCCTGACTGTCCTGTCTTCTCTTATCTGTTGCAGCTCTGTCTGACGGATGTGCCTGCAGGTCTACTGTTTAGACTGGAGAACTTGGCTTTTCTTGGTGTGTGTGGTCTGTCTGCTCTGTCATCTCTACAGCTTATTCACACTCCGGTTGACAAGAGAGCACAAACATGTGTCTCCCTTCTCCTGTCTCCTGCAGTCATAGGCTCGGAACTAAGAATAAATGGCAGAGTCAGGCGGAGTGACCGCGGGTCCCATAGGGCGGCGCACAATTGGCCCAGCGTCATCTGGATTAGGAGAGGGTTTGGCCGGGCGGGCTTTACTTGGCTCAACTCCTTGTGTCGGGCTGGGTGCCTGCAGGCTGACTTCGGTCGTCAGTTGAGCGGTGTTTCCTCTGACACATTAGCACAGCTGGCTTCTGGGTTAAGCGGACGTGTGTTAAGGAGCGATGTTTGGCGTGTCATGTTTCGGGGGACGCATGACTCCACCTTCGCCTCTCCTGAGCCCGTTGGGGAGTTGCAGCAATGAGACAAGATCGTAATTGAAATTGGGAGAAAAAGGGGTAAAAAACAAAAAGGTTGACTGAAGAGCATCTGCTAAATGACAGAAATAAAAAATGTAGGACTACAAAGGGCATGTTTGCCCACACTATCTCAGCTCTCATTCCTCTTGGTTGCTCTATACTCTCTATACACACTGGGGCCAAGGCTGTTGCTGTGTACAAAAAGGACAACATGGAGGACATGTCAGGTTAAAAAACTGCATAAATGGACCACACACTTCTAGGAACTCAAATGTCACAGGGTCCAAACTGAACAAATGGTGGGGGTCATCCTAATTTGTCGGACACCAGTCAGTCTCCAGCGTGTCTAGCACCTCCCTGCCTGTCATTCCGGCCGGCTAAAGGTTATAAATAGACATGTGGTCTAAGACTGACCATCCTGACCGTCCTGTCCGTCCTTGTCAGTATGCTAACAAGCTCTTTTCTACTTGGCCAAATCGAATTGACAGACAGACGTCAATACAATCGGATATTTACGATTCTGTCTCTGCCTTTTATGACTAAGTCTGGCGTCCAGGTAATTGGGCAACGAGACGATAGCGGACATTTTGAGTCCCTACCGGTGACTTACAACAATAAAGTTGATAAAGGTGTCTGGATGGTGGAACTAATTAGGGATTTCTGAAATCTTGCTCTCCTCCTCAGCAGACCCAACTAGAGTGTGTGACAGTCAGTCAGGTCCCAGGAAATCAGTGTCAATTTATGGTTGTGTTGTTAAAGCTGCAATATGTAACTTTCTGGGCAAATTACAGATCTGTCATTCTCATTGAAAGCAAGTCTAAGAAGTGGTAGATATATTCTATGTGTGCTATTTCTATACTTCCCGTTCTTAAGTTTAGATTTTGCAATCTTTTACTTTCGGTTTTGAACACCAGCTTCAAACAGCTGAAAATACAATACTGAACATATATTTCCCAGCGGTTTAGATGGTACAATAATTTTCTACACTATATATTGTTTGTTTTGCCACATAAACTGAAATTAGACAAACTAATGTATTGGAATTTTAGCAACCAGGAAATGGCGGAGTGATTTCTGCATATTGCACTAGTTGCTACCGAGCATAATCTGAGAGAAGTTTGTTTGTGGTTGTTTAAAAAGGCAGTGTTCGTGTTAGTGAACACACTCAGGTCTGTTAATTGTAATACAATGGAAAACTCTGCCTGACTCGGCCAAATATTCTTAGTTCCGAGCCAATGACTGCAGGAGACAGGAGAAGGGAGACACATGTTTGTGCTCTCTTGTCAACCGGAGTGTGAATAAGCTGTAGAGATGACAGAGCAGACAGACCACACACACCAAGAAAAGCCAAGTTCTCCAGTCTAAACAGTAGACCTGCAGGCACATCCGTCAGACAGAGCTGCAACAGACAAGAGAAGACAGGACGGGCAGGGCCGCACAAACAGACAAACACAGGCTAGTTCATTAGCATTTAGCCAAGCAAAACAGCCTATACAACAGTGTTGGGGAAGCTACTCTGAAAAGATAGTTAACCAAGCTACTAATTACTTCATGACAATTGTTAAATCCACTGCAACTCAATATTAGGAAGGTGTTCTTAACGCTTTGTACACTCAGTGTACAAAAATTATGTTTCAAGTGAAAATTATGCAGGTCTGATGCCAAAATAGAAAGGAAATGATTGCCTACTTCACGCAAAGTTTATTTCCTTTTTCCACAAAAAAAGTAGTGTGTAACGTTAGTTCCAGTAGTTAGCTACAACGCTACACGGCAAAAAAAGTCATTAACTACTGAAAACACTACCTAGATTGGATTTTAGTTCAACTACCACCAAGCTACTGCAAAATGTAGTTAAATTACTAGTTGAACTACATATACTGTAGGTCACTACTCCCCAACACTGAAATACAACATAGGCTACAACAATAAGGCAACAGTTAAAGGACCATCTTTTAACTCATAATATTGTTTACCATGTTAAATACCATAGAATTGCATGTAATGCATGGATGGAGTTGTACAGTAGCTTACATGCATCCGAAACGGCAACAAAATACATATGGGTAGTGACAGGGTATCATGATTATGTTGATCAAAGGAGCAGAATAGCTAAGTCCTCTGGACGGTGGAAGACTTAATGTAATATTTCAAATGCCCATAATGGTATATGAAAGAATGGAACGTCAGCAATATGTATCTTATTCAGTTCAGTGGGAAATCAGCCGAGTGTTGAAGTCAGGTCCCCGCCATCGATTTATTGTCTGTACGGTAATTCAAGTTCATTGTAAGCCTTAGAACGGTGTGTGGAAGCCATCAAGTCATCCTCAACATGAGATACATTCAAATCTTAGATTCTGAAGATTTGTGATTTTATTTTGCTTACTGTGGATAATTCAAAGGTTCTCGAGAAACACACACGCACGCACACAAATTATATTAAAAAGCCCTTTAGTGTAGGAAAAAGGGAACAGGGCAAAACAAAGAGGAATAAGCCTTTGAATTAAATTGCATTTTCAGGTAAACAATGCACAAACTGCTGAGCTGCTGGATTATACAAATATATCCCTGGGAGCTACTGTCTGTGATAAATGTTGATAGTCATGGGTCTCCTACCCTTTGCCTCATCTCTGTAATGTGTTGAATCCATTGTCTTGGAGAAACTGGGGACCAAGGTCAATTGAAGCAATCAACCAAGAAAACCTACATACAGTAAGTCTCTAACCACATAAAAAATACTACAGTTCACTATAGAATACTATAGTACTTAGTTTACACAGTTTGTTACGTTACAGCCTTATTCTAAAATAAGTTATTTTATTAAGTTATAAATTATTTTTCCCCTCATCAATCTGCACACAATACCCCAAACATAAATACCGCATTTACATAAATATTCAGACCCTTTGCTATGAGAACCGAAATTGAGCTCAGGTGCATCCTGTTTCCATTGATCATCCTTGAGGTGTTTCTACAACTTGATTGGAGTCCACCTGTGGTAAATTCAATTGATTGGACATGATTTGGAAAGGCACACACCCGTCTAAATAAGGTCCCACAGTTGACAGTGCATGTCAGAGCAAAAACCAAGCCATGAGGTTGAAGGAATTGTCCATAGAGTTGTGAGACAGGATTGTATCAAGGCAAAGATCTGGGGAAGGGTACCAAAAAATGTCTGCAGCATTGAAGGTCCCCAAGAACACAGTGGCCTCCATCATTCTTAAATGGAAAAAGTTTGGAACCACCAAGACTCTTCCTAGAGCTGGCTTCCCGGCCAAACTGAGCAATCGTGTGACCAAGAACCCGATGGTCACTCTGACAGAGCTCCAGAGTTCCTCTGTGGAGATGGGAGAACCTTCCAGAAGGACAACCATCTCTGCAGCACTCCACCAATCAAGTCTTTATGGTAAAGTTGCCAGACGGAAGCCACACCTCAGTAAAAGCTTGGAGTTGGCCAAAAGGCCCCTAAAAACTCTCAGACCATGAGAAACAAGATTCTCTGGTCTGATGAAACCAAGATTGAACTCTTTGGCCTGAATCCCAAGTGTCACATCTGGAGGAAACCTGACACCATCCCTACGGTGAAGCATGGTGATGGCAGCATCATTCCGTGGGGATGTTTTTCAGCAGCAGGGACTGGGAGACTAGTCAGGACTGAGGGAAAGATGAACGGAGCAAAGTACAGAGAGATCTGTGATAAAAACCTTCTTCCAGAGAGCTCAGGACCTCAGACTTGGGCGAAGATTCACCTTCCTACAGGACAACGACCCTAAGCACACAGCCAAGACAACGCAGGAGTGGCTTCGGGACAAGTCTCTGAATGTCCTTGAGTGGCCCAGCCAGAGCCCGGACGAACCCGATCGAACATCTCTGGAGAGACCTGAAAATAGCTGTGCAGTGATGCTCCCCATACAACCTGACAGAACTTGAGAGGATCTGTAGAGAAGAATGGGAGAAACTCCCCAAATACAGGTGTGACAACCTTGTACCACCATACCCAAGAAGACTCATGGCTGTAATCACTGCCAAAGGTGCTTCAACAAAGTACTGAATAAAGGGTCTGAATACTTATGTAAATGTGATATTTCAGTTTCGATTTTCTTTTTCGAAATTTGCTAAAATTTCACTATAGGATATTGTTTGTAGATTGATGAGGGAAATAAATATTTAATCAATTTTAGAATAAGGCTGTAACCTAACAAAATGTAGAACATTTAAGGGGTCTGAATACTTTCTGAATGCACTGTATATAATTCTGTAGTCAACTATACTAAGGGAAAGGGAGATACAGCGGGGGAAAAAAGTATTTAGTCAGCCACCAATTGTGCAAGTTCTCCCACTTAAAAAGATGAGAGAGGCCTGTAATCTTCATCATAGGTACACGTCAACTATGACAGACAAAACGAGAAAAAAAATTCCAGAAAATCACATTGTAGGATTTTTTATGAATTTATTTGCAAATTATGGTGGAAAATAAGTATTTGGTCAATAACAAAAGTTTCTCAATACTTTGTTATATAGCCTTTGTTGGCAATGACACAGGTCAAACGTTTTCTGTAAGTCTTCACAAGGTTTTCACACACTGTTGCTGGTATTTTGGCCCATTCCTCCATGCAGATCTCCTCTAGAGCAGTGATGTTTTGGGGCTGTCGCTGGGAAACACGGACTTTCAACTCCCTCCAAAGATTTTCTATGGGGTTGAGATCTGGAGACTGGCTAGGCCACTCCAGGACCTTGAAATGCTTCTTACGAAGCCACTCCTTCGTTGCCCGGGCGGTGTGTTTGGGATCATTGTCATGCTGAAAGACCCAGCCACGTTTCATCTTCAATGCCCTTGCTGATGGAAGGAGGTTTTCACTCAAAATCTCACGATACATGGCCCCATTCATTCTTTCCTTTACACGGATCAGTCGTCCTGGTCCCTTTGCAGAAAAACAGCCCCAAAGCATGATGTTTCCACCCCCATGCTTCACAGTAGGTATGGTGTTCTTTGGATGCAACTCAGCATTCTTTGTCCTCCAAACACGACGAGTTGAGTTTTTACCAAAAAGTTATATTTTGGTTTCATCTGACCATATGACATTCTCCCAATCCTCTTCTGGATCATCCAAATGCTCTCTAGCAAACTTCAGACGGGCCTGGACATGTACTGGCTTAAGCAGGGGGACACGTCTGGCACTGCAGGATTTGAGTCCCTGGCGGCGTAGTGTGTTACTGATGGTAGGCTTTGTTACTTTGGTCCCAGCTCTCTGCAGGTCATTCACTAGGTCCCCCCGTGTGGTTCTGGGATTTTTGCTCACCGTTCTTGTGATCATTTTGACCCCACGGGGTGAGATCTTGCGTGGAGCCCCAGATCGAGGGAGATTATCAGTGGTCTTGTATGTCTTCCATTTCCTAATAATTGCTCCCACAGTTGATTTCTTCAAACCAAGCTGCTTACCTATTGCAGATTCAGTCTTCCCAGCCTGGTGCAGGTCTACAATTTTGTTTCTGGTGTCCTTTGACAGCTCTTTGGTCTTGGCCATAATGGAGTTTGGAGTGTGACTGTTTGAGGTTGTGGACAGGTGTCTTTTATACTGATAACAAGTTCAAACAGGTGCCATTAATACAGGTAACGAGTGGAGGACAGAGGAGCCTCTTAAAGAAGAAGTTACAGGTCTGTGAGAGCCAGAAATCTTGCTTGTTTGTAGGTGACCAAATACATATTTTCCACCATAATTTGCAAATAAATTCATAAGAAATCCTACAATGTGATTTTCTGGATTTTTTTTCTTCTCATTTTGTCTGTCATAGTTGACGTGTAACTATGAGGAAAATTACAGGCCTCTCTCATCTTTTTAAGTGGGAGAACTTGCACAATTGGTGGCTGACTAAATACTTTTTTCCCCCACTGTACCTAGTCAGTTGTACAACTGAATGCATTCAACTGAAATGTGTCTTCCGCATTTGACAACTCTGATTCAGAGAGGTGCGGGGGGCTGCCTTAATCGACATCCACGTCATCGGCGCTCGGGGAACAGTGGGTAACTGCCTTGCTCAGAGGCAGAACAACATATTTTTACCTTGTTCGCTCGGGGATTTAATCCTGCAAACCTTTCGGATACTGGCCCAAAGCTCCTACCCACTAGGCTACCTGCCGCCCCACACTGTAGTATCCCTCGATCACGTGTAGAATTTAGTATAGAGTTTTGTAGTATACTGAAGAAAACTATCATAAATACTACAGTGTTATCCACAAAAACCACTGTAGTAAATACTACAGAAATGTCCGCAAAAACACTACAGTTTTTTAAAGATAATAAATACTACAGTGTTTGTATTCTTACCACTATAGTATTTTTTTATGTGGGTACACACAGTGAGTGCACACTGCAGAAAGCTACCTGCAAAATTGCTGTGAGATGCTAAGTTTTAAGCTGCAATCTGGGGTTTGTTTTAGCTTTAAGAGACGGGGGCTCTTTTTAACGGTCATTATCAGTTACACTTGCCATGGTGGATGCCCTGCCGTCTGGACACTTCCACAAATCTTATAAAACACACGTCGGAAATCAGTGACCGAAATAAACACTTCCACTACTATAGTTAGTGACAGGGGGTTAAATTATTGGTCCTAGACTGGTAGGAGAATAGATGGGTAATCCGTGGGGCTTTTATTTTGGTCAAGTAGGGGGAAATGAGATGGAAAAAAGGGGATGTGGTTTACAACCCCCTGGCCACCCGTAATGGAATCGTATCTCTGGGCACATACTTTCATCCCTGTTTTATTCTTGTTTCCTAAGAACCTGTGGATGCTCTGCAGCCACAACCAACACCTACAGAATGTAGGGCTCTGGCAGCACAATATGTGATTATATCAGCAGTCAGTCAGGCTCCCTCTGTGAGCAGTATTCCTGTGGCGCCACACAGGCAATAAGGCACATACTCATACTCCTCTGTGTTTGTGGAAACAGGTTACAGGACACGACAGGGGATAGGGATAGAAATATATACACCCTGGGCTTTTGCTAGGACGAGAGAGAGAGTGAGAGAGAGAGAGAGCAAGAGGTCGTTCGACTCTGGGTCAGATTTTTATTGTATTTTATTTTTTAGGGGGTAGATCAAATGTGACACACCTGGGTTCGGGTTAATTGAGGAGACTCTCTCCATGCAGACACACTGTTGGATTTTGGTTGTGGCATTTTTGTGGCCATTTTGTTTGTTTGCTTTGGCACCTTTCAACACCCCTCATTATCACATCTATGCACGCAACCACTCACTTACACTACTGATTACTGACTACACACACCATTGATAATTGTATTTAGGTTACTTCAGTTAATAAATATATTTTTGTTATTCCTTATCTCCACATTATCTCCCTTTTTGTTACGGACTTTGAGCCGGTTCGTGACAATAGGTAAACTGGGATATGACTAAAGAGTTAATCAGGGTGATTTTTCCCACAAATAGCCAGGTATTTTCCTTTCCACATTCACCATCAGACCATTTAATTGATAAACTACACGGTAATGTAAAAGTCAATTTTTTTTGTGATCCAATACATAATATTGTACACTTGTCATAATTTGGTTGTAATCCAGAGAGGTTAGAAAAAGTATCTAGATCATCTATGAGGCTGTGAAGAGATCCAAATTGTGGATTTAAAAGAAAACATGAATCATCAACGTACAATGACATCTTTGTTTTTAAGCTCTGGATTTCTAGGTCCTTGATATTATTGTTGGATCTGATTTTAATAGCTAACATTTCATTGGCCATAATAAATATATATGCCGATAGTGGACAACCTTGTTTTACTCCTCTTGACAGTTGAGAACTTTCTGAGAAGTAGCCATCATTTATTATTTTACACCTAGGGTTAGTATACATAACTTTAATTGTATAAAATATTCTCCAAAATTGATATATTCCAGTTATACTTTATCAAAAGTATTTTCAAAGTCAACTATGAATACTTGGACTGGTTTCCCAGATTTTTCATAGTGTTCTATTGTTTCCAGTACTTGTCTTATATTATCTCTGTCACGTCCTGACCAGCAGAGGGCGTATTGCTTAGTCTTGGTCAGGATGTGGCAGGTGGTTTGTGTTTGTTTAATGTTGTGTTGTTGATTGGGACTTCCAATTGAAGGCAGGTGTGTTAAGTTGCCTTTGATTGGAAGTCCTATATAGGTGTGTGTGTTTGTCTTTGGGGTTGTGGGGAATTGTTCTTGCACTGCGTTTTTGTATGCCTGTAAGACTGGGCCTGTCGTGTGCATTGTTTTTCCAGTGGATGCTTTACTCCTTTTTTGAATTAAAACATGAGCATCCACAATCCCGCTGCGCCTTGGTCCTTCTCTCTCACATACGACATATTCGCCGAAGAGTACGACATATTCGGTGACAATCTCCTATGTATCGTCCATGTAAAAAAAAGCCTGTCTGATTAGGATGAAAAATATCCGACAATACCTTTTTAATTTTAAGCGCTATGCACTATGCTAGAATTTTTGCATCACAACACTGAAGTGTAAGGGCCTCCAATTTGTTTAAATGGACTGGATCTTTATATTTACCACTTGGGTCCTGTTTCAGTAATAATGAAATCAGACCTTCTTGTTGAGTATCTGCTAATCTACCATTTTTTTAGGAGTGGTTAAAACATGCTAATAACGGTCTTCTGAGTACATCAAAAAAGGTTTTGTATACCGCCACTGGTATGCCATCCAGCCCTGGAGTTTTCCCGGACTTAAAGGGTTTATTGCATAAATAAGTTCCTCCTCTGTAATTTGGCTTTCAAATGAGTCTTTCTGTACAGCTGTTAATTTGACATTATTAATAGGAAAAAAATTCTTACAATTAACTTCAGTTAGTGGAGATGGAGACTGAAACAAAAATATATGCTTAAAGTACTTTGCTTCCTCTTTCAAAATATAGTTTGGTGAATCATGGGTGACTCCATCATTTGTAACAAGTTTCAGTAAATAATTTTTGGTAGCATTTCCATGTTGAAGATATATATCAAAAAAAAAATCCCCCATATTCCATCCAGATTGCTTTATCTTTCATTTATTTATTATTATTATTATTTTTAATTATACGTAGTTTTATTGTTTCCTTTTACGATATAACAACAATGCAATTGAATTATATTTGGCATTAAACAATAACTTGACAGACATGAATAAACAGACCACCCGGAAAGCACCCAGACTCCCCACCCGCCCGCACCCCACCATGCCACAGCCCCACTCCAAGACGGACCAAATAAAAAACAACCTAATTCATTCTAGAACAAGGCTGCAACTCAACAAAATACAGAAAAAGTCAGGGGGCATGAACACCCCCCAAACACACCGCACACACAAAGATAGAAAAGGAAACAAGCTTTTAATTTTTCACCCACAACCCCCCCTCCCCCATAACAACTATTACAACATAAGGAAAAATGTTTAAAAAATATATATATAAAATAAAAAATCCCTACCCCTACTAGTCGTCTATGTACTGTATGTCTGTAGTTTATCAGGCCGTTACATATTGTTTTCACTTTCTAACGCTGAGAGAAAATGTCCCCAGATGTCAGAAAAGGTAGCGAGTTTACCATTACTTTTAGAAATCAATCTTTCCTATGAAGCTGTTTCTGCCAAGGCCACATACCATTCCTTATAAGAGGGAGGCTCCTTCTCCCTCCAGTGTCTCAGTATCTCTTTTGGCTGTGGTTAGAGCAACTTTTAGCCAGTTTAAACATGAGCTTCTCAGTCCATCAATATCCTTAGTGATATTCAGTAATAGCAAAGCAGGATTTACAAGTATTGTGGTACCCAGAATATCCCCAATCTTTTCCATTACCTTCCGCCAAAAGGTATGCAAGCTTGGACAGTCCCAGAACATATGGTTTATGTCACCTGTACTTGACTGACATCTCCAGCATAGACTGGATTATATCAAACCTATTCTGTTCAACCTCAGAGGAGTTCAATAAATCCTATTGAACACTTTAAATTCAATCAGCTTGGACCGGGCATCTCTCATAGGGAGGAGCATCTGTTGTACTATTTCATTCCATTCCTCCTCTCCAAATGTTACCTCCAGGTCTTTTCCCATACGGCCTTTAGGCCCTTACAACTTCCATTAAATGAACCTATAAGGTGGCAATATATAAGCCCTGTGGTATGTGGTAATTTGTATAGGATTTCTATCTTAACGCTTATATCGGAATGTACTGGGAATTTGACCTTGACCATGTGTCCCTGACCATGTGTCCCCCTATTTTCAATTCAGGGTTGTTCCATAACGAAGCATAGCTTATCAAGAAAGGTGAAGATCTCTCTCTCTCTTATGAATCTGTCTCCATATATTTTTAGTATGGGACATTATTGGATTCTGGGGTCCCACTTTTTGTTGACTCAAATAATCTGATTCCCTCAAATGGGGCATTAAGTTCCTCTTCCATGTCCACCCAGATTGGCCTAGTCGAGTTCACAATAAAGAAAGACCTTATTTGGGAAGCGACAAAGGATTCTTGATACAATTGCATGTTAGGGAGCTTTAATCCTCCCTTCTCAGTACACTTGATCTTTCTTGAATAAGTTCCTCCATTTATTTTTGTTTTTCCTCTAACGTATTCTGTGCCTCTATGGTACTGTTTTTATTGCTATCATGTTAGTCCCTCTATTTCCTTTCTTAATATGCATTCTTTGACTTAAATTGCTTTTGTTTTAAAGATGAGTATTGAATTGCATGGCCTCTAAAGGCACATTTAAAAGTGTCCCATACAATAACGGGATCTGCTGTACCTACAGTGGGGGAAAAAAGTATTTAGTCAGCCACCAATTGTGCAAGTTCTCCCACTTAAAAAGATGAGAGAGGCCTGTAATTTTCCTCATAGTTACACGTCAACTATGACAGACAAAATGAGAAAAAAATATCCAGACAATCACATTGTAGAATTTTTTATGAATTTATTTGCAAATTATGGTGGAAAATAAGTATTTGGTCACCTACAAAAAAGCAAGATTTCTGGCTCTCACAGACCTGTAACTTCTTCTTTAAGAGGCTCCTCTGTCCTCCACTCGTTACCTGTATTAATGGCACCTGTTTGAACTTGTTATCAGTATAAAAGACACCTGTCCACAACCTCAAACAGTCACACTCCAAACTCCATTATGGCCAAGACCAAAGAGCTGTCAAAGGACACCAGAAACAAAATTGTAGACCTGCACCAGGCTGGGAAGACTGAATCTGCAATAGGTAAGCAGCTTGGTTTGAAGAAATCAACTGTGGGAGCAATTATTAGGAAATGGAAGACATACAAGACCACTGATAATCTCCCTCGATCTGGGGCTCCACGCAAGATCTCACCCCGTGGGGTCAAAATGATCACAAGAACGGTGAGCAAAAATCCCAGAACCACACGGGGGGACCTAGTGAATGACCTGCAGAGAGCTGGGACCAAAGTAACAAAGCCTACCATCAGTAACACACTACGCCGCCAGGGACTCAAATCCTGCAGTGCCAGACGTGTCCCCCTGCTTAAGCCAGTACATGTCCAGGCCCGTCTGAAGTTTGCTAGAGAGCATTTGGATGATCCAGAAGAGGATTGGGAGAATGTCATATGGTCAGATGAAACCAAAATATAACTTTTTGGTAAAAACTCAACTCGTCGTGTTTGGAGGACAAAGAATGCTGAGTTGCATCCAAAGAACACCATACCTACTGTGAAGCATGGGGGTGGAAACATCATGCTTTGGGGCTGTTTTTCTGCAAAGGGACCAGGACGACTGATCCGTGTAAAGGAAAGAATGAATGGGGCCATGTATCGTGAGATTTTGAGTGAAAACCTCCTTCCATCAGCAAGGGCATTGAAGATGAAACGTGGCTGGGTCTTTCAGCATGACAATGATCCCAAACACACCACCCGGGCAACGAAGGAGTGGCTTCGTAAGAAGCATTTCAAGGTCCTGGAGTGGCCTAGCCAGTCTCCAGATCTCAACCCCATAGAAAATCTTTGGAGGGAGTTGAAAGTCCGTGTTGCCCAGCGACAGCCCCAAAACATCACTGCTCTAGAGGAGATCTGCATGGAGGAATCGGCCAAAATACCAGCAACAGTGTGTGAAAACCTTGTGAAGACTTACAGAAAACGTTTGACCTGTGTCATTGCCAACAAAGGCTATATAACAAAGTATTGAGATAAACTTTTGTTATTGACCAAATACTTATTTTCCACCATAATTTGCAAATAAATTCATAAAAAATCCTACAATGTGATTTTCTGGATTTTTTTTCTCGTTTTGTCTGTCATAGTTGACGTGTACCTATGATGAAGATTACAGGCCTCTCTCATCTTTTTAAGTGGGAGAACTTGCACAATTGGTGGCTGACTAAATACTTTTTTTCACCACTGTATGTTATGTAGGAAAAAGTCAGTTATAACTTGTTTTTCAACAGGACAAAATAATTGATCATCCAATAGGCTTGCCTACGTGGAAATTCTGTAAGAGTAATGTATATGCCAATTATTTGATGGTTCGACCGGATTCTGTCCCCTATCAATACTTTTTAAACTTTTGGTGCCAGCGAGAATGACATAAGAAAGTAGTCAAGACAACTAGCTTGATTGACGGCATGTATATCTACGGCATGTATATCTCACTAGGTCAGGATATTTAAGCCTCCTTATATCCACTAGTTCAATGATATTCGTGATTTCCTTAACTTCTTTAGGATGGGGGCGGTATTTTGACGTCCGGATGAAAAGCGTGCCCAAAGTAAACTGCCTGCTACTCAGGCCCAGAAGCAAGGATATGCATATCATTGCTAGATGTGGATAGAAAACACTCCAAAATTTCTAAAACTGTTCAAATAATGTCTGTGAGTATAACAGAACTGAAATGGCGACGAAACCCCGAGGACAAACCATCCCCCCCCCCCAACATTTTTTATTATAAGGCGAAACCTTCCCAAATTGCAGTTCCTAGGGCTTCCACTAGATGTCAACAGTCTTTAGAAAGAGTTTCAGGCTGGTTTAAAGAAAAATTAGGGAGAAGTTGTAGTTTTTCTAAGTGGCTCCCATTTTGGCCTTAGTGTTTCCAAGCGCATGGCCGAGAGAGCGCGTTCGTTTTGTTTATCTCTGGTAAAGACAATAACGATTCTCCGTCTTAAATTGTATCGTTTATTTGCGTATTAGGGTACCTATTGCTTGATTATAAGCGTTGATTGACTTGTTTGGATAACTTTATTGGTAACGTTTGGGATTCATTTTGTATGCATTTTGAAGGAGGGAAACCGAATGGATTATTGACTGAAGCGCGCCAGCTAAACTGACTTTTTATGGATATAAAGAAGGACTTAATTGAACAAAAGGACTATTTGTAATGTAACTGGGACCTTTTGGAGTGCCAACAGAAGAAGATCTTCAAAGGTAAGGCATATATTATATTGCTATTTCTGACTTTTGTGTCGCAACTCCCTGGTTGAAAATGATTTGTTATGCATTTGTGTGCTGGGCGCTGTCCTAAGATAATTGTATGGTTTGCTTTCATTGTAAAGCCTTTTTGAAATCTGACATGGTGGCTGGATTAAGAACAAGTTAAGCTTTATTTTGATGTATTGCACTTGTGATTTCATGAAAGTTTAATATTTAAAGTAATTTAATTTGAATTTGGCACGCTGCAATTTTACCGGAAGGTGTCGAAATGGGACGGTAGCGTCCCACTGATCCGCAAGAAGTTAAGTGCATAAGGGTGATAGTTTGTAGTGTGATTACCTTTATGGTCCATTGAGGTATTTAAAACCTTATCATTCCAGGTGACTATCTCATGAAGCTGGTTGAGACAATGTCAAGAGTGTGCAAAGCTGTCATCAAGTCAAACGGTGGCTATTTGAAGAATCTCAAAATCTCACTTTTTTGGTTACTACATGATTTCATATGTGTTATTTCATAGTTTTGATGTCTTCACTATTATTTTACAATGTAGAAAATAGTACAAAAAAAAGAAAAACCCTTGAATGAGTGGGTGTTCTAAAACTTTGGACCGGTAGTCTAAGGTCATCAAGGTTCTCATTAGCAGCTTTGAGAAATTCCTTGAAGATTATGCTCACCCATCCGGGAGCTTTGGTTTTGTTGGACCAACCCTGCCAGACAGGCTCAGAATCTTGAGGGGGCAGTGCTGCTTTAGTGGGTCTCTGACCTCGTTTATCTTTCTGTCTTGGCTGCATATAGGCTACTTGCAGTAGGCATATAAAGCAGATAAGGATTTCTCCTAAGTGTGTGGGTAGCTCAGGTGGCTGTATAGGGTACAGGGTTGGGGACCGCTCCATCATGATAAGACAACAAATAAATAAACTATATTTGTAATCTATTTTAAAACGTATATCATATTTCTGAACAGAATTGAAAGCACTCTCTGTCACAACTTCTGCTCGCAGACACACATGGGCTCTGGCATTTGCAACCATTTTCCTTTTTCACTTACTTAACTCCAGACTTTTCCAAACACAAAAACACACACCCCACCTTCCATCACAATACACCCACACATACCCACATACTGTGACTTCTGTGTCCTCTGTTAGCTGTGGTTTTAGCCCTACCATGTTGATTCCTACCTACTTTCGGGCTTTTAAGTACTCTTGTGTTCCAATTCCTTATATATGAAGATGGATTATTTCAAGAATTATCCTTTCTTCTAATGCTGTCTTTTATCTATTTATAAATACTATGAATTGTAAGTTGACAACATATTTTATAACATTCCCTATCTTGAATGGTATAGTGTATTTGTAGTTTATTTCTTTATCAATTGTTGTATTTGATCGTTTTCCATTTTTTTTTATTACAATCCCTACCATGGATAATAGTGTGTGTTCCATTATTCGACTTCTCTATGGGAACTTTGTATTATTTAGAATAGCCATGGAGTAGTCTTGGTGTCTCGGAACCATTGGTTGTCAAGGTACAGTTTATCGACTACAAGAGCTACACGTTTCCCTTTAAGTCTATTCACCTTGAAGAGTGGGTAAAGAACTTTGCGCTGTTCTGCAATTGCCTTTGGGAACTGATCATGAATTCCTATTTTTGTGCCAGCGAGTCTTTTGCCCAGGCTTTTAACATTATTTTATCTTCAAAGAACGCAAATTTGGCAATGATTGGGCACTCGTATTACTGTCCTCCCTGTCCGAAACGGTGTACACGTTCAAATTTCTCGCGATTTCTCATGAGGCATTCTTGTCACAACTGCCGCCGAAGTTGGTCCCTCTCCTTGTTCGGGCGGTGTTCGGCGGTCGACGTCACCGACCTTCTAGCCATCGCCGATCCACTTTTCATTTTCCATCGGTTTTGTCTTCTCTTCCATCACACCTGGTTCCAATTCCATCAATTACATGTTGTGTATTTAACCCTCTGTTCCCCATGTCCTTGTCTGTAATTGTGCACGGTATGCTGGTATTACTGGATTTTGTTTGACCCATTTATTTTATTGTTCTGTTGACGGTGGTTTATGGTTATTAAACACAACCGTTGTAAATCAGTTTCCACTCTCCTGCGCCTGACTTCTCTGCCGCCAGTAGCATCGCATTACAATTCTGCACCACCATCTTCAGTCCGCCATCTCTCTGAAAGGAGATTACCGACTAAACTTAATCGGTGTCCTGGGTCAGATCCTTTTTTAACCTGGTGGAAGATAAGAGAAAAGGGGCGCTACAGATCCCTCTGTGGTTTTCCAGTTAGGCTCAGACTCTAATGGAGTCTATGGAAAATCCCACAGATGCATAGATCTGTGGTGTTAGGCTCTCTGTCTGTCTATGGTTCAGGATTAAGGGGTCTGACTCTGCAGAGAGGTCACTTGGGTTTAGTATGGGGCTCCTACAGTGGGAAACAGCTGGTGATACCACGTCTGGAACAGTATGTGGAGTGTCTTATACATGAGCGTTAGTCAATAAAACCAGGCGGACCAGGGTAGTAGCTACAAGATTCCAACCTGCTGACACAGCGCTGAGAGGTCAGATGAATCACATCAATATTTCAGGGCCTGCCTCCTGCAATGCAAACATAGCAAGGCATGTCGACGAGCTGCTGTGTTGAGAGAGAGGGAGAGGGATGATGGAACATGGAGAGAACATGCGTCTGTCTATTTATTCTGCTCGGGGCTGTCTATCGCTACTGGAGGACGTTTCAAAGGAGATGATGGATTCGAGGCACAGCAGCTATATGACTGAGGAGCCATTATGCTCCTGCGCCACACCACAAAGACTGTCATTCCTCATTCCTCTAATACCGCCAGTTGTTGGCTGCTCTGATTTATTGTCTTATGTTTGATATACTTGATCTCCATACTATTAGCACGCTAGCATAATTGTATAATAAAATACCACATGCTTGCTCACGTACAGTACTACCCCTAGGGAAGGGAGTCATACTGATCATAGAAGAGGACCCAGCAGGTCCAGCCAGCCCTATCTCTATGAACAATCTGAGAGGTACAAAGCCTGCCTCCTCTCTCCTTTCCAACCACCCACTGGCACTGATGCCTGCCCGCCACAAACACACAGAGAAGGTCCCCCGGTAGAGCCCACCCACTGGGCACAAACTACTCATCCAAGGGTTTTTATTTTATTTTACGATGTAGAAAACAGTAAAACTATAGTGAAGACATCAAAACTATGAAATAGCACATATGGAATCATGTATTAACCCAAAAAGTGTTAAACAAATCAAAATGGATTTTATATTCGAGATTCTTCAAAGTAGCCACCCTTTGCCTTGATGCTGGGCAATGTTGACTCAAATGCTTCCCACAGTTGTGTTGAGTTGGCTAGGTATCCTTTGGGTGGTGGACCATTCTTGATAAACACAGGAAACTGTTGAGCGTCAAAAACCCAGCAGCGGTGCAGTTCTTGACACAAGCCCATGTGCCTGGCACCTACTACCATACCCCATTCAAAAGTACTTACATCTTTTGCCTTGCCCATTCACCCTCTGAATGGAACACCTACACAATCCATGTCTCAATTGTCTCTAGGCCTAAAAAATTTAAAAATATATTCTTTAACCTGTTTCCTCACCTCCATCTACACTGATTGAAGTGGATTTAACAAGTGACATCAATAAAGGATCATAGCTTTCGCCTATGTGATGGAAAGAGTAGTGTAGGCCTAGGGTTTCAAGCTTTGTTTGATTTCAAATATAATCTTCTAGTTAATAAATTATATGTTGTATTCACATTTCCATCTCAACCAAAAATTGAAGTTAAAGAATAGGACTAAATCTAATCTAATCCAACTTTAAATGCACTTAAAAAAAAAAGTAATATTCTTTAACTTTGATTCTTGGTTGAGATGGAGACATGAATAGAACATATCAATTATTAATTTGTAGACAAAATGGATTTAAAGCCGGACTAAGTCAGTGGGACAAAATATCTCCTTCAAATGGGAAAGATCTCAGACCCAGCTGGGCAGCACCTCCTTTCAATATGGCGTTGACAACCAAACACAATTTAATATCACTTATGCAATACAGTAAAAAGTCTAATAACTTGTTGACAAGTTAAAAAATGATTTGTTGGATTCATCTCTCCAACTAAAACCAAAATAAAAGTTAAACAAATAGGATTAAGCCAGTGCTTCAGATTAAACTATCCAAACATTAGATATCCTTTAAATGTTGATATTTGGTTGCGTTGTCAACCAAACACAATTCAATATTACTTTTGTAATACACTAAATTGCCTAAAGTAAAGGTTATCTTCCAAACTAATGCAACAGTATTTATTCAACCTTAAAATGTGTAACATCCATGGCCACATTTTGAGGTTAGCCTACTCTAACTATCATGTCAAATCAAAGTTTATGGTTGCGTACACAATTAAGCAGATTTTATAGCGGGTGCAGGGAAATGCTTATGTTACTAGCTCCTAACAATGCAGTAAAATGTAAAACGGGTACATACAATCAATAAAAAAAGCTGAAAGAACAACTTCTTATGTAATCATAGAAAGCATGCATATTCAAGATAGCATGCAAAGATTGCAGGTCTGTGGAGATCTTCACAATTGCTATAATAATCTGTGCAGAACCTCGAACAGCATTGATCACTTGCACTTTGTACTTTGAATGTAATCTCAACTGCAGTCCAGGTCATTTGGTTGTGCTATTAGATGAATCACAGTGTCTTTTTGAGTGGGAGAATTAAAGTTGAAATCTCATTGATGAACGTCTCAACCAAGTGTTACCCAAATGTCCACTTTGAAATGACGTGGTGTGTCCAGTGGGAAAGATCTCAGACCCAGCTGGGCAGCACCTCCTTTCAATATGGCCAGCAATCAACAGCCTGTGTGTGTGTGTTTGTATTTTTTGCCAAGGCAGCAGCTACTCTTCCTGGGGTCCAGCAAAATTAAGGCAGTTATACAATTTTAAAAACATTACAATACATTAATTACAGAACTCACAACACACTAAGTGTTTGCCCTCAGGCCCAAACTCCACTACCACATATCTACAACACAAAATCCATGTGTAAGTGTGTGTACAGTAGGTATGTTATAATGTCTGTGTGTGCATGTGTCTGTGCCTATGTTTGTGTTGCTTCACAGTCCCGCTGTTCCATCAGGTGTACTTTTATCAGTTTTTTCAAATCTGATTCTGATGCCTGCATCAGTTACCTGATGTGGAATATAGTTCCATGTAGTCATGGGTCTATGGAGTACTGTGTGCCTCCCATAGTCTGTTCTGGTCTTGGGGACTGTGAAGAGACCTCTGGTGGGATGTCTTGTGAGGTATGTATAGTGTTTGAGCTGTGTTCTAGTCGTTTAAACAGACAGCTCGGTGCATTCAACATGTCTATACCTCTCACAAATACAAGTAGTGATAAAGTCAAACTCTCCTCTACTTTGAGCCAGGAGAGATTGACATGCATATTATTAATGTTTGCTCTCTGTGTACATCCAAGGGCCAGCCGTGCTGTCCTGTTCTGAGCCAATTGCAATTTTCCTAAGTACCTCTTTGTGGAACCTGACCACACTACTGAACAGTGCTCCAGGTGCTACTAAACTAGAGCCTGTAGGACCTGCCTTGTTGATAGTGCTGTTAAGAAGGTAGAGCAGAGCTTTACTATGGACTTCTCCCCATCTTAGCTACTGTTGTATCAATATGTTTTGACCATGACAGTTTACAATCCAGGGTTACTCCAAGCAGTTTAGTCACCTCAACTTGCTCAATTTCCACATTATTTATTACAAGATTTAGTTGGGGTTTAGGGTTTAGTGAATGATTTGTCCCAAATACAATGCTTCAGTTTTTTAAATATTTTGGACTAACTTATTCCTTGTCACCCATTCTAAAACTAACTGCAGCTCTTTGTTAAGTGTTGCAGTCATTTCAGTTGCTGTGGTAGCTGACGTGTATAGTGTTGAGTCATCCGCAATCAGAGGCACACTGACTTTACTCAAAGCCAGTGGCATGTCGTTATCACGACTTCCGCCGAAGTCGGGGCCTCTCCTTGTTCGGGCGGCGTTCGGCGGTCGAAGTCACTGGCTTTCTAGCCATCGCCGCTCCATTTTTCATTTATCCATTTGTTTTGTCTTGTTCCCTGCACACCTGGTTTTTATTCTCCAATCACACTACATGTATTTATTCCTCTGTTCCCCCTCATGTCTTTGTGTGTGATTGTTTCGTGTTACGTGTCATTTTTGATGTGCTATTTCTGGTGTGTGTTTATTCCGTGTTTTATATCACGAGGTATGTTTATTTGTTTGTACTTTATTATTGTGACTGTTTGCGCATTTTTGCACTTTGGCATATTGGATGGAGGTTTCGACGCAGTGGCGTCCGTCTGTTGGTTTCTCCTGCCTAAATAAAGTGTGCGCCTGTTCACAACTCTCTGCTCTCCTGCACCTGACTCCACTCCCAGTACGCACACCATTGACAGTCGTTAGTAAAGATTGAAAAAAGTAAGGGGCATAGACAGCTGCCCTGGGGAATTCCTGATTCTACCTGGATTATGTTGGAGAGGCTTCCATTCAAGAACACCCTCTGTGTTCTGTTAGACAGGTAACTCTATCCACAATATAGCAGGGGGTGTAAAGCCATAACACATACGTTTTTCCAGCAGCAAACTATAATCGATAATGTCAAAAGCCGCATTGAAGTCTAACAAAACAGCCCCCAAAATATTTTTTACATAAATTTCTCTCAGCCAATCATCAGTCATTTGTGTAAGTGCTGTGCTTGTTGAATGTCCTTCCTTATAAGCGTGCTGAAAGTCTATTGTCAATTTGTTTACCGTAAAATACCAGTCTATCTAGTCAAAGAGGTTGGTAACAGGTTGATGGGTTAGCTATTTGAGCCAGTAAAAGGGGGCTTTACTATTCTTAGGTAGCGGAATGACCTTTGCTTCCCTCCAGGCCTGAGGGTACACATTTTCTTGTAGGCTTAAATTGAAGATATGACAAATAGGAGAGGCAATATTGTCCGGTATTATCCTCAGTAATTTTCCATCCAAGTTGTCAGACCCCGGTGGCTTGTCATTGTTTTTTCACCTCTTCCACACTCACTTTCCAGAATTCAAAATTACAATTCTTGTCTTTCATAATTTGGTCAGGTATACAAGGATGTGTAGTGTCAGCATTTGTTGCTGGCATGTCATGCCTAAGTTTGCTAATCTTGCCAATGAAAAAAATCATTAAAGTGGTTGGCAATATCAGTCGGTTTTGTAATGAATGAGCCATCTGATTCAATGAATGATGGAGCTGAGTTTGCCTTTTTCCCCAAAATGTAATTGAAGTTGCTCCAAAGCTTCTTACTATCATTCTTTGTCATTTATCTTTGTTTCATAGTGTAGTTTCTTCTTCTTTTTATACAGTTTAGTCACATGATTTCTCAATTTGCAGTACGTTTGCCAATCGGTTGTGCAACCAGACTTATTTGCCATTCTTTTTGCCTTATTTAACAGATTTAACAGTTTTTACAGTCATTTTCTTAATGAGTGCATGCTTATCAGTAACTGGGATAAGCAATTTCATAAATGTGTCAAGTGCAGCGTTTGGTTGCTCCTCATTACATACCACGGACCAACACATATTCTTTACATCAACAACATAGGAATCCCTACAAAACTTATTGTATGACATCTTATTCATTATATTGGGCCCAGAATTTGGAACTTTGGTTTTCCTAGATATGGCTACTATATTGTGATCACTACATCAGATGGATCTGGATACTGCTTTCAAGCACATTTCTGCAGCATTAGTAAAGATGTGATCAATACATGTTGATGATTTCATTTCTGTGCTGTTTGTAACTACCGTAATTTCCGGACTATTAAGCGCACCTGAATATAAGCCGCACCCACTGAATTATAAAAAAAATATTATTTTGAACATAAATAAGCCGCAGGTGCCTACCGGTACATTGAAACAAATTAACTTTACACAGGCTTTAACGAAACACGGCTTGTAACAAAAATAAATAGGCTTTAACGAAACATGGCTTGTAACAAAAATAAATAGGCTTTAATGAAACACGGCTTGTAACAAAAATAAATAGGCTTTAACGAAACACGGCTTGTACCAAAAAATAAAAAATTAGCAGTAAGCTTTAGTTGTCTTTTTGCACTGAGTCAATTCCTCACGCTGCTGTTTCCAACGTCTTATCATCGACTCATTAAGACCAAGCTCCCGTGCAGCAGCTCTATTTCCTTTTCCAACAGCCAGATCAATCGCTACAACTTGAAAGCTGCATCATATGCATTTCTCCGTGTCTTTGTCATGATGAGGGTGACAAAATGACTACCATAATCAGAATAATGGGAAGTTTGAGAGCGCTCGATTTAATCTAAACAGTAAACAAAGAAGTTGTTTGACCTTAACCCGTTCGGCAATTTCATTGGTCTAATGAAAGCTTCATGCCGCCAAAAAACTGAGCACGTCACAGAATGTGTTTTTTGGGATAAAAAAAAATTGAAAGCGGGGAAAATCCATATATTAGCCGCGTCATTGTTTAAGCCGCGATGTTCAAAGCGTGGGAAAAAAGTTGCGGCTTATAGTCCGGAATTTACGGTACCCTGGTAGGTTGACTGATAACCTGAACCAGGTTGCAGGGACCAGAAAGAGTTTGAAGCTTTTTCTTGAGTGGGCAGCTTAATGAAAGCCGGTTAATATATAAATCACCCAGAAAATATACCTCTATTGATATCACATACATTATCAAGCATTTCACACGTTATCCAGATACTGACTGTTAGGACTTGGTGGTCTATAGCAGCTTCCCACAATAATGGGCTTTAGGTGAGGCAGATAAACCTGTAGCCATATTACTTCAACAGTACTTAACATGAGACCCTCTCTAATCTTTACAGGAATGTGGTTCTGAATATAAACAGCAACACCTCCACCACTGGCATTTCTGTCTTTTCTGTAAATGTTATAACCTTGTATTACTACCACTGTATCATCAAAGGTATTGTCTAAATGAGTTTCAGAGATAGTCAGAATATGAATGTCATCTGTTATTCATTTCATGAACCTTGTTTCTTATCCTCTTAAGGATCGGACCCTTTTATTCAATTTTCGCCTAAAGTGACATACCCAAATCTAAATGCCTGTAGCTCAAGCCCTGAAGCAAGGATATGCATTTTCTTGGTACCATTTGAAAGGAAACACTTTGAAGTTTGTGGAATGTAGGAGAATATAATACATTAGATCTGGTAGAAGATAATACAAAGAAAAAAACAACACCGTCGCTGGAGACTCTGGACCGCAGACCGTCACTGGAGGCTCCGGGCCACGGATCGTCACAGGAGGCTCCGGGCCACGGATCGTCACTGGAGGCTCCGGGCCACGGATCGTCACTGGAGGCTTTGGGCCATGGATCATCACTGCAGGCTCCGGGCCATGGGTCATCACTACAGGCTTCGTGCCATGGATCATCACTGGAGGCTTCATGCCATGGATCATCACAGGAGGCTTTGGGCCATGGAGGCGCACGGGAGGCCTGGTGCATGGAGCCGGCACAGGGCGTACCAGGCTGGGGAGACGCACTGGAGAGCGAGTGCGTGGAGCCGGCACAGGGCGTACCAGGCAGAGGAGATGCACTGGAGACCGGGTGCGTGGAGCAGGCATAGGGCGTACCAGGCTGGAGAGACGCACTGGAGGCCGGGTGCGTGGAGCAGGCACAGGTTGTACCGGGCTGGGGAGACGCACTGGAGGTCTGGAGCTTAGAGCTGGCACAACCCGTCCTGGCTGGATGCTCACTTTAGCCCGGCAAGTGCGGGGCGCTGGCACAGGACGCACTGGGCTGTGGATAAGCCCCGGAGACACATTGCATATCACCGCATAACATGGTGCCGGAACGGTGACACACACCTCAGGGCGAGTGCATGGAGGAGACACAGGACGTACCGGACTGGGGAGGCGCACTGGAGGCCTGATGCGTGAAACTGGTGCATATGACACCGAATTGGTGTAACACTCCTCAGCACGCCCGCTCTGCAGTGCTCTCAACGCCAACACCTCTCTCTGGAATCTTTCGTCGAGTTCCTCACTCGACTCCCTGACTGGCTCTGGTTCACACCTCGGCTCCGCCGACCACTCCGTGTTCCCCCCCAATTTTTTTTTTTTCGGGCTGCCTCTCGGGCTTCCATCGTGGTCGTGAACTTCGGAGTCGTCGTTGATCCTCCTTCGCTACCATCTGCTTCCATGGCAGGGTCTTGTTCCCTGCTATAACCTCCTCCCATGTCCATGATGTCCTCCACTCCCTTTTCTCCCGGGCCCAGGATCCCTGCTCCTCCTGGCCACGCTGCTTGGTCCTTTGGTGGTGGGATCTTCTGTTACGCTCGTCGATGTAAGGATCGGACCAAGGTGCAGCGTGGTAGGCGTACATTTTAAATTTATTAAATGAACACCGAAAACAAAACAAATACAAATGAAAACGTAACGTTCAGTAGGGCATACAGCACAGTACCAAAAACAAGATCCCACAAACTAAGGTGGGAAAAAAGGCTGCCTATGTATGATCCCCAATCAGAGACAACGATAGGCAGCTGCCTCTGATTGGGAATCCTCCCCGGCCAACAAAGAAATAGAAAAACTAGAATGCCTACCCAAATCACACCCTGACCTAACCAAATTGAGAAATGAAAAGGCTCTCTAAGGTCAGGGTGTGACACTCCCTTTGCAATCCTGTGTGAGTGTGTGAGAGAGAGTGAGAATGGGACGCTGGCCCAACGCTGGCCAATATGGCCCTTAGTCGATCTAAGCAGCCGCTCCGTCCTGGCCACCTACCCACCCACGGACGGACAAACACAGGGCAGGAGACCAGCAGTAAGCAGACCCGGCCAGGCCCTACTCCCGCCTTAGCCACCCCGATGGTGTGGAGAGATAACGGGAGTAGAGAGGAGCAGAGTAAGCAGCAGACCATGGCAAAGCTCCCTGGATACCTTCCATTTGGATTAGCATTAGAGAAGTCATCCAGTAGAGGATTATGGCCCTGGTCCAAGAAAGAGGCCATCCCCCCTCTCTTACTTGGACATGCTCCGCTCTTGCTGCGAATCAACAATTTCTGCTAATAAACCTGACAGTGTATGGAGGTGAACCCACAGGAAATACTGTATCAGGCTGTAAAAGGCTACCAAGGATGACCAGAGAGTCACTTAAGTGCATCATCTGACAAAGTGCTCCCATTCAGAAAGTACCTGTATAATTCAATTTCCCGGTGGCTTCACACTCTCTACACCAGTGCTACACTATGGATAACACCAGACCAAACAAACTAGCAGATTACACTCTAAAAAGCCAGAAACAAACTCAGGGCTCGAAAAAAAGTTTGTCATTTTCAAAGCTGTCATCAAGGCAAAGGGTTGCTACTTTGTAGAATCTAAAATCTAAAATATATTTTCATTTGTTTAACACTTTTTTGATTACTACATGATTCCATGTGTGTTATTTCATAGTTTAGATGTCTTCACTATTATTCTACAATGTAGAAAATAGTAAAAAATAAAGAAAAACCCTTGAATAAGAAGATGTGTCCAAACCTTTGACTGGTACTGTATATATATATATTTTGTGCCTGTTTTGCATGATATTTTAGTATTAATACTTGTCACATGTCAGTTTGCAAACAATGTAAAAACAATTATAATTGCGTTAATAAAGCTGCATACATGCTCCACAATGCAGGCATTTCATCCTAGCTCAGTGCTTTCTGTGGTAATGGGGCAGCCAGCGTAGGGGTTGGTAATGTTCTCAAGTTTCCTGTACGGCAACTGCACCGCCCACAACCGCAGGGCTCTCCAGAGGGTGGTGCAGTCTGCACAACGCATCACCAGGGGCAAACTATCTGCCCTCCAGGACACTTACAGCACCCCATGTCACAGGAAGGCCAAAAATATCATCAAGGACAACAACCACCCGAGCCACTGCCTGTTCACCCCACTATCATCCAGAAGGCGAGGTCAGTACAGGTGCGTCAAAGCTGGGACCGAGAGACTGAAAAACAGAGAGACTGAAAAACAGCAACTATCTAAAGGCCATCAGACTGTTAAATAGCCATCACGAGCACAGAGAGGGTGCTGCCTATATACAGACTTGATATCATTGGCCACTTTAATAAATAGAACACTAGTCACTTTACATTTCTTGCATTACTCATCTCATATGTATATACTGTATTCTATATTATTCTACTGTATCTAAGTCTATGCCGCTCTGACATTGCTCGCCGATATATTTATATATTCTTAATTCCATTCCTTACTTAGATTTGTGTGTATTGGGTATATGTCGCAAAATTGTTAGATATTGCTTATTAGATATTACTGCACTGTCAGAACTATAAGCACAAGCATTTCGCTACATCCGCAATAACATCTGCGTGTATGTGCGTGTACGTGTGCGTGTACGTGTATGTGACCAATAAAATGTAATTTTGATTTGATTGGCTCAGTGTTCTGTCACTCATGGGGACACTACGTCACCGCAGAATCTACAGAGAGAGCTAGAAATGCAAGCCCGTTGGGTGCTGCCATAGATTTACATTAGAAGTGCCCATCCAAGAAGGCTCAAGGTCATTGGCCACAGATGAAATGATGTCAAATCACGTTATATCTACCGTAGCTTTGATGTGACTGATCATGTCAACATCATACTTTCAAAGTCTTAGCTAGTAAACTAGACAAGCAGTCATCATGAATCAAGTCGACAATCTACTGGAAAATACTTTTCAATCCTCGTCATATGAAGAGAAATTATAGATAAAACGTATCGATGCTCATCGGCCATTGGACATAAACATTACACAACAAGTTGGAAATCGCATGAGTGGTTTGGAAGGAATCAGTGGCTAACTGCAAGCGTTGCAAAGCAATCACTAGCCTGCTATTCGGTGGAGAGGGTGTGTGGTCCAAGTCTGGGTTCAAGGGTCTCTTTTCCAAGCTGAAAAGGATAAAGATTCACATGCAACACCATGGGCCAGAAAATATTGAATACATTGGCCATGCTGTCAATCCAGCATGACTTCTGACTTGTTCAAAACAACTGGAAACCCGGAACTGGGAAATCTCAGACTTCAGTGAGTTCAAGACAACTGGGAACTTGGAAAAAAACAAGCTCCGATTGGGAAAATACATTTTGAACGTTCATCCAACTCGGAATTCCAAGTCGGGAACTCAGGCCTCTTCTAGAGCTCCGACCTGAAGATCACTGACATCATGATTCGACTGTGTTTTATGCCAAGTTCTCAGTTGTCTTGAAAGCACCTTAAATGCAGAGAATGCCAGACTTTGATGACAAAGTTTGATGACCAAATTTGCCCACAAGGACTGCCGCGCCACCTTCCTGTTCAAGTGAGCACAGCACAACAAGATGAGTCCAAAAATGTATTGTATGCTGCTGCATAAATTATGTAACATGCAGAGAGATATGTATAATGTAGCTAAGAAAGTAATACTAAGTGTATGTTGTGTAGTAAGCTGTTAGTAGCCCATGTGCCTCACCCTAATAAGTTGGTCCCTTTCCCCCTCACAACTTAGCCTACTTGTAATGGAGCGCATGTCCATGCCTTATAGACAATGACACTCAAACAAATGATTGGTTGGAGAAAGACTCTTTATTGTATCTCTTCAAGGTATAGCCACAATATTGAAACAAAATAGAATATGTTGGATTGAGTAGGGCATTCCGTTTGCCAACAATACTTTGACATAAGGTGCCAAAGTCGAGTGTTTGTTGTGGAAGCCAGTTACTAAAACAATGTAACTAGTTAATCATGTTTTTACCGTGTATAAAGCTGCCCATTTAAACATACATGCTCTAGCAATGTGAAATATATTATTCAAATAAAAATCGAAGCGTTGGTAGAGTATAATCATGTAATTTAACCTACCTTGTGTGTTTGTCTTAAGCGCCGCGCTGTCTCCTTGTTGAAGTGCCGGTGTGCATTACGCATGAGGCAAATTAGTCTGCGAGTCATCGAGGAACATTTATTGGTTGACGGGAATAGCCAAAGTGATGAATTATCCCAGGGGTGAATTACTTCATGAATATGTATTGTGTGACTTAAAGAAGAAGTTATGGAACAAGCTATTGAAGTGTGTGTTTATGTAAAACTGTTGTTTATGATGTTATATGTCCATGGAAAATTACGTATTTATGGTGAAATGTGTTTTGGGGCTATCATGTTGGAACATTCCTAGCTGAAGGGAGTTCCTGGAAAGAGTACTTAGGTGCTCAGTTGGCCTTTGCCTGGGGGAAAGCAGGCTGGGCAGGTAACAGGTTGGCTAGAGTAGAGCCATACCTGAGTTTTGTTATAGACAAATAGTTGTTGCTGGAATAGTTTATACTGAGAATATCTTTGATTTATTCAAGTCTTTGTCAACTTCCTGTTTGTTATTTTCTGTACAAAGTTTATTGGCCAATTAGTCCTGCATATTGTAAATAAAAGCCTCCAAGAGAGGTGAGCACCAGAACATCCTGTCTGTCTCCTCACTGTCCGATCCGCCGGTTCGGCTTCTTCTTCACACTATTGTTGTGACGCCGTGGTGCACATGTAGCCTATAGCCTATTTTAGAGAAAGTGTCATCATCGGATATTGTAAGAGCTTTTTATTGCCATTCCTCCTGACAGAGCTGGTGTAACTGAGTCAGGTTTGTAGGCCTCCTTGCTCGCACACACTTTTTCAGTTCTGCCCACAAATCTTCTATAGGATTGAGGTCAGGGCTTTGTCAAGGCCACTCCAATACCTTGACTTTGTTGTCCTTAAGCCATTTTGCCACAACTTTGGAAGTATGCTTGGGGTCATTGTCCATTTGGAAGACCTATTTGCGACCAAGCTTTAACTTTCTGACTGATGTCTTGAGATGTTGCTTCAATATATCCACATCATTTTCTTTACCTCATGATGCCATCTATTTTGTGAAGTGCACCAGTCCCTCCTGCAGCAAAGCACCCCCTCAACATGCTGCTGCCACCCCTGTGCTTCACGGTTGGGATGGTGTTCTTTGGCTTGCAAGCCTCCCCCTTTTTCCTCCAAACATAACGATGGTCATTATGGCCAAACAGTTCTATTGTTTCATCAGACCAGAGGACATTTCTCCAAAAAGCACGATCTTTGTCCCCATGTGCAGTTGCAAACCGTAGTCTGGGTTTTTTATGGTGGTTTTGGAGCAGTGGCTTCTTCCTTGCTGAGCGGCCTTTCAGGTTATGTCGATATAAGACTCGTTTTACTTTGGATATAGATACTTTTGTGCCTGTTTCCTCCAGCATCTTCAGAAGGTCCTGTTGTTGTTCTGGGATTGATTTGCACTTTTTGCACCAAGGTACGTTCATCTCTAGGAGACAGAATGCGTCTCCATCCTGAGCGGTATGACGGTTGAGTGGTCCCATGGTGTTTATACTTGCGTACCATTGTTTGTACAGATGAACGTGGTACCTTCAGGTGTTGGAAATTGCTCCCAAGGATGAACCAGACTTGTGGAGGTCTACAATTTTCTTTCTGAGATCTTGGCTGATTTCTTTTGATTTTCCCATGATGTCAAGCAAAGAGGCACTGAGTTTGAAGGTAGGCCTTGAAATACATCCACAGGTACACCTCTAATTGACTCAAATGATGTCAATTTGTCTAACAGAAACTTCTAAAGCCATGACATCATTTTCTGGAATTTTCAAGCTGTTTACTTGTTTCATGCACAAAGTAGATGTCCTAACCGACTTGCCAAAACTATAGTTTGTTAACAAGAAATTTGTGGAGCGGTTGAAAAACAAGTTATAATGAGTCCAACCTAAGTGTATGCAACTTCTGACTTCAACTGTAAAATCGCCACAGAAGCTCAGCAATGTGTTCACTCGTCACGGCCGTATGTGTGAATGTTTCAAAAACCTATTACGGGATAACACCATTCATAAACCACACCTGATGTGAGCAGTTTTTATAAATGCAACGGAGATGAATATACAGCCTTACGGTAGAAACTTAGAAAGAGGGAATATCTGAAGATGCAACAATATTATTGTGCCTTACTGCCAATTTGGACTTTTGGCTGTGGAATCTTAGTCTGACTGATAGCCCTCACAGCTCTTCCTCGCTTTCTAATTACGTGGGTCGCGTCATTCAAGAAAGGGGAATCTGACTTTGTGGCTATGTAATCTAGTGAAACACCGCTTAACGCCCAGTCAACATACGCTGACGTTTGACACCCATTCAGCAAGTTGAAACAGAGAACACTTCGGAGCAACAATCATGACATCATTTTACGAATTTTTTTAATAGAGTGAGAGTAGAAGAGACAGAGGGGACATCCTGCTGTGAGCGAGGGTTCTCGGCCATGAAGCGCATCAAGTCAGACTGGAGTTCAGCTATGTCCACCAGCATGATGAACAGTCTGCTGCTGATCTCCATCCGTGGACCGGAGACTGAGGACTATAAGGCATAGAGGGCTGTTAGCAAGTGGTGGCGCTCAAAAAGGTCAAGGTGACCATTCTTTCATGACTGAAGAGGGAGGGTGAAGCAGAGAAGGTGAAGGCTGGGGAACACACACACACGTTCTTTATTGTATATTGTTGTGTCATGTTGTTTAATGGGGCAGCTGGTGGTGGAATGTAATGTATCTAATTTACGTTTATTCAGTAACCAGTTCACAATAACATTGTTCTCTCTGAGATATATTGCATACATGTGGTTAACATGTTCAATAAATACATTATAATTATCAATAATGTGCAAAAATGAACAAATTAAGTTGATGTAATATAGACTGTCTGTATCTTTCTCAGAAATACACAAATTACTTTAAAATCACTGCAAATTAACTAGACCCATTTAGGGATGGTTCGAGTTCAGTTTGGGACAGTTGAAATTGCACTTCGGGACGGTAATGGGACAGTGACGAAAAAAGATAGTTGTGAGACCTGTGCATGTTTTATGAAACGCGACACTTATGGGGAAAATCTAGCCTCTTCACCTCGCTGCCATCTCCAGAGATCACAGTGGCAGATGTCTCTGTCATCACAACACATTTACAGCACCTTACACTTTCTCTCACACTATCACTCCTGCCAGCCTCCCTATGGTTTTCTAGGAGCTAAATAAAGATCCAATACGGAAGATTGAGTTTGTTGTTACGCCTCTGTTAGACAGTGATATGAATATTGAAAAGAGTCAATGGTTAGCATCTGACATTAAGCTAACCAAATGATACATGAATCAATTCAGGGACGTAGTCAGGGTCTGAGTTGTAGTGAGGTCTGTGGCTGACATTTTAGAAAGTTAAAGCTCATTTACTGTATTTCTATACAATTTAAAAACTCTAAAATGCTATTCGGAGAATAGCAAAAACAAGCAAAAAAATGTACCCAGACATTATCACATTGGTTGCTGTAGCTTCCTTCACCTCAGTCGCTCTACAAACACATAGCCTGTTAGCTATACAATTAGCCGCTACACAATATCTCACATTAACTCAGCACCAGGATTAAAAACTATAACTTCGTACGTACAGAGGGATCTGTTCACAGAAAAAAGTATTTTATTAACAAAAGGTAAACAAATGAGTTCGCTTTACATAAAAAATTATTGTTGCAGTTTTACAGCTAATTTCCTGTAATTGCACACATTTTGCCATTAATTATGGCCTGTTAATATGATATCTGAGTGAGATTGACTAACAAAATCAATGGGGGCTCCATGGAAGTCAGGACCCCCGTGATTACTCCAATTTTAGATAGCTGGCTAGACTAACTAGGCTAATTTACCAATCAAAAAAGTTTGAACTGACATGGGCTAATTGAGTGACTGTAGATGCCCTTAGAACAGCCTCAATTCATCGGGGCATGGACTATACAAGGTGCCGAAAGTGTTCCATTTTGACGCCAATGCTTCCCACAGTTTGGCTGGATGTCCTTTGGGTGGTGGACCATTCTTGATACACATGGGAAACTGTTGAGCGTGAACAACCGAGCAGGATTAGAGAACTTGACACAAACTGGTGCGCCTGGCACCTACTACAATACCCCCTTCAAAGGCACTTCAATCTTTTGTCTTAACCATTCACCCTCTGAATGGCACACACACACAATGCACATTTCAATTGTCTCAAGGCTTAAAAAACATTACTTAACCTGTCTCCTCCCCTTCATCGACATTGATTGAAGTGAATTTAACTAGTGACATCAATAAGGGATCATAGCGTTCACCTGGATTCACCTGGTCAGTCTATGTCATGGAAAGAGCAGGTGTTCTTAATGTTTTGTTTACTCAGCGTATAACAAGAGAAAACTGCTGATGCACAACCAAGTTTCAAAATGGCACCTTTTGAATTCTACTATTCTAACTCACAACAGTAAATTGAAACCCCGACTGAGTTTCAATTCGAGGTCTGGACCTCATATGTAGCTACGGTCCTGAATCAATTAGCCACATTTATTAATTTCCCTCACAAAAACAACTCTGTACTGCTAATACATGGTCTATTTGAACAAACTGCACGTGGTGCTGCCAGATTTTCTAAATTAAAGTCTGCAGAAGGAGGAAACTCTTAGGGGCTTTAGTTTAAATTAGCTCAGGCTACTTTTGTTAATATTACACTTATTCGCACTGCACTGAGGGCTCCCAACTCCGCACTTGCACGGGTTTGGCACTGAGATACTGTATACTGAAATAAAATTGCCTGTAGACGATTTGAATAAAACACCTTTATTGTTTACCAATACATAAATGGAGGGTGGGAAAGTGCATTATGTATTATAGAACATGTTTTAAATACATCCATATATGCATATATACATTAGATGCAGCTATAGGTAAATAATAAGGGGCAAATTAACATATCATGTTAATCCCACCCCATGGCAAAATGTGCCAAGAGTGCCTTGAGTGAGATTGGGTATGACAGCTCTCCAAAACTTCAGAGGAAAGTGGCAGGTGGAGAAGGGCATACAAACCCTGTCTGCCACTCCGTCATCAATTTTAAATCACACTAAGGAGCACAAGGTCCCACTCATAATGATTTAGGGCCAGAAAATAGCTTCCCCCAGAGCGCCCATGGCTGTGGACTATAATATATGTCTCTCATGTGTAAAAACCATCATCTTCCATCTGGAAAAATTAACCCTGTTAGGAAAAGACGCGCTCGGGCTGGCTTTAATAGTTTCTCTCAAGCCTGTGATTCTAATCCAGACAGGCACACTTCCTTCATTATAAATGTAGCTTTCCCAACTAGTTGTATGTGTATATATATATATATATATATATATATATATGTGAGAGAGCGAGAGAGATGCAGAAAGCAGACCTGCACGCTTTTACGACATGGCTTTCTAAGATAGAGACACCTTGCTTATGCAGTGAGTGGTTTTTATGCAGGTCTGGACCCGGCTGGATGTGATACTACTCATTGCCATGAGTCGTCCAGGTAAAAATATTTGACAGCTGTTGCTGCAGTACAGGATGGAAGTGAGACAGTCACACCACACAGCCTTTCCTCTAATAAAGGCTGCATCACTTCCTCACATGCAGCGCCACTTACTATACTGTTTCACACCGTAGTCTGTAGCCCTTCACACTCACACCTGTATACTGGTTGAAAACGGCAGATTTGGGCACTGATAAACACCTACATTGGAACGCAGTGTCTGTACAGTAACATGCTAAACATGATGTCAGAGCTCAGTGGCTGTACAGTAACATGCTAAACATGATGTCAGAGCTCAGTGGCTGTACAGTAACATGCTATACATGACGTCAGAGCTCAGTGGCTGTACAGTAACATGCTAAACATGATGTCAGAGCTCAGTGGCTGTACAGTAACATGCTATACATGACGTCAGAGCTCAGTGGCTGTACAGTAACATGCTATACATGACGTCAGAGCTCAGTGGCTGTACAGTAACATGCTATACATGATGTCAGAGCTCAGTGGCTGTACAGTAACACGCTATACATGATGTCAGAGCTCAGTGGCTGTACAGTAACACACTATACATGATGTCAGAGCTCAGTGGCTGTACAGTAACATGCTATACATGACGTCAGAGCTCAGTGGCTGTACAGTAACATGCTATACATGACGTCAGAGCTCAGTGGCTGTACAGTAACACGTTATACATGACGTCAGAGCTCAGTGGCTGTACAGTAACATGCTATACATGATGTCAGAGCTCAGTGGCTGTACAGTAACATACTATACATGACGTCAGAGCTCAGTGGCTGTACAGTAACACGTTATACATGACGTCAGAGCTCAGTGGCTGTACAGTAACACGCTATACATGACGTCAGAGCTCAGTGGCTGTACAGTAACACGCTATACATGACGTCAGAGCTCAGTGGCTGTACAGTAACACGCTATACATGACGTCAGAGCTCAGTGGCTGTACAGTAACACGCTATACATGACGTCAGAGCTCAGTGGCTGTACAGTAACACACTATACATGACGTCAGAGCTCAGTGGCTGTACAGTAACATGCTATACATGACGTCAGAGCTCAGTGGCTGTACAGATGAGATGAGCTGCCCCCATCTCTCCTGCTAATTTTGCAACTTTTACAAATGTTTGTTGTCTGAGTGAGGGAAATACTGTAAATTAAGATGACTCGATGTATTTTGAAAGATGTGACGTTGAGGATTATAATAAATAATGCTTTGATGTCATACAAGCAAACCAAACACCCGTGAGTCTAAATGTGCACTTCACATTTCCATATCATAACACTCATGTCATATACAGTGTCAACGTTTATGATCAAAATATCTGATGTACAGTTACAAAAATACCCTGGGTTGTTATGAACAGAATGTGACTAAGTTTGTCTATTGTGAAGAAGATTTGTAGCAGAAGACGCACCTGAATTCACTCATGATTCCTTTCTATATGCACCAAAATTACATTCCTCTTCTCTGAATTGCCCTGTGGAAGACTAACACTGTAAAATCATCATTTAGAATGTGGCTAGTCATGTTGGCCATAGAACAAGCTTTCACCTGACCCAGATTACAATTTATAAATGGCTACAGGATATGTGTGATGGTGGGATGCAGGGTTGTGTACCAAAAAAAACAACTACAAGTGTGCTTGCTCTAGTTCCTCAACGGCACAGCTAGGAGAGATAAAAAAAAAAACACCTTATAGTTGAAGACTTTTTTAAGTTGTAAAAGCGCATTGAAATGACTGTGAAGCCACTTGAAGACACCACCTAGTCGTCTCACTCAAACCCTTGTCATTTTTTGTCTTATGTTACACCAACCCCACATTTTCCAGGAATATTCTTATCATGTTACTGAATGTATCCAGAGTATTTTCAGATTGCGTTATAAACAAGTGCGGCAATAAGTACAGTAAATATAAAATGCACATAAAATCAACAGTGTAATGTTTGGATTCAGTCTTGTGTCAGGTAAACTGTTCCCTTTCAATTGCTACCATGCTTATGCACTTTCATATTTATTTTGTGAGAAACATTTCAATTTAGCCCTATCCATATAGGCCAATTCCCAAAAGTGTAAAGGGTTAACCACACACAGCATTATAAATCAGATCGGATCGGACACTATGACAGAACTTGCCTATAGAGATACTGTATTGTTAATGCAGGCGAGGCCTTGAGTGCCTCTTCAGACATTGACCTTAACTGGAGAGAGAAAACAACCTCGGACAACTTCTCCACTCCTACCCGTTCAAATAAATATAAAACACATACAAACCTGCCAGCGAAAAGGGATCTGTTCTTTATGTGTGTTTACTCCCCATTGACATCAGACTGTGGTGCGATAGACGACTTTAAATGCTAATTGAAGTGCTGAATGTGAGATATGAAGGGCTGTCAGTAGACTACAGTACAGTAAACAGTACAAAGCCAGCATCGCTATTTCTGGAATATGGAAGCTATGTGGCCTTTAGATATATTCGAGGGAATGTCCCTGTATGAAACTAGGAATCTTGAGGAGCCAGGTCAGTGACTACATTCTGGTTGGTCAGGCCTTTCTGAGTCAGTAGGGCATGGTTGCTCAGCTCCAGGCTGTAGTAACCAAAAAAGTGTTAAACAAATCCAAATATATTTTATATTTGAGATTCTTCAAAGTAGCCACCCTTTGCTTTGATGACAGGTTTGGCATTCTCTCAACCAGCTTCACCTGGAATGCTTTCCAACAGTCTTTAAGGAGTTCCCACATATGCTGAGCACTTGTTGGCTGCCATTCCTTCACTCTGCGGTCCAACTCATCCCAAACCATCGCAATTGGGTTGAGGTTGGGTGATTGTGGAGGCCAGGTCATCAGATGCAGCACTCAATCAATCTCCTTCTTGGTCAAATAGGCCTTACACAACCTGGAGGTGTGTGGGGTCATTGTCCTGTTGAAAAACAAATTATAGTCCCACTAAGCGCAAACAGATGGGATGGCGTATCGCTGCAGAATGTTGTGGTAGCCGTGCTGGTTAAGTGTGCCCCTTGAATTCTAAATAAATCACAGACAATGTCACCAGCAAAGCACCTCCACACCATCACACCTCCTCATCCATGCTTCACGGTGGGAACCACACATGCGGAGATCGTTTGTTCACTTACTCTGCATCTCACAAAAACACAGCGGTTGGAACCAAAAATCTCAAATTTGGACTGATCAAACCAAAGGACAGATTTTCACCGGTCTAATGTCCATTGCTCGTGTTTCTTGAACCAAGCAAGTCTCTTCTTCTTATTGGTGTCCTTTAGTAGTGGTTTCGTTGCAATTCGACCATGAAGGCCTGATTCACACAGTCTCCTCTGAAGAGTTGATGTTGAGATGTGTCTGTTACTTGACCTCTGTGAAGCATTTATTTGGGCTGCAATCTGAGGTGCAGTTAACTCGAACTTATCCTCTGCAGCAGAGGTAACTCTGGGTCTTCTTTTCCTGTGGCGGTCCTCATAAGAGCCAGCTTCATCATAGCGCTTGATTGTTTTTGCGACTGCACTTGAAGAAACTTTAGAAGTTCTTGAAATTGACTGATCCTCATGTCTTAAAGTAATGATGGACTGTCGTTTCTCTTTGCTTATTTGAGCTGTTCTTGACATAGTATGGACTTGGTCTTTTACCAAACAGGTCTATCTTCTGTATACCACCACTACTTTGTCACAACACAACTGATTGTATCAAATACATTAAGAGCAAAAGAAATTCCATAAATGTACTTTTAACAAGGCACACCTGTTAATTGAAATGCTTTCCAGGTGACTACCTCAAGAAGCTGGTTGAGAGAATGCCAAGGGTGTGCAAAGCTGTCATCAAGGCAATGGGTGGCTACTTTGAATAATCTAAAATCTAAAATAAATGTTGATTTTTTTAACACTTTTTTGGTTACTACATGATTCCACATGTGTTATTTCATAGTTTTGATGTCTTCACTATTATTCTACAACGTAGAAAATAGTGAAAATAAAGAAAAACCCTTGAATAAGTAGATGTGTCCCAACTTTTGACCGGTATTGTATATAATTGTTATAATATATGTTTTTTGGGGGTGGGGGTTTGCAATAAAAAAAGTAAAACAAGTACAATCACCAGCAATTCAGCAAAAAATATATATAATTCAGGAAATCTGTTCCGAAGTATTCCCACAAATAAAAAAAGTGACATACAGTATGTGATCGTGTCTCAATGTAATCAACGTTTGAAATAATTGTTATTTTCAAATACAATTTTTGGGGGGCTTAGCTGTGGTCAATTTACAGAGTACAAATGATTATAATGATGTTCCTGCCCAATAACCACCTGCTCCGACAAAAATCATCCCGCGGGTGAATCTAGTTGAGGATCCCTGACATACAGAAGTATGTCACTGTCAGTTGACAGGTCAGTTGAGTCCTGGCTTACAACCACTTCCATAGATAATAGTGTCAGAGTCAACAGGAATTCCATGCCCTTCCTCATCACAGTCCTGCTACAAGAACACTGCATCTAAATATCCAGTTCCAGTTCAACACCTCTCTGTCATTAGCCTGTAATCTGCACTCTTATTAATATTCTTAACAAGTCAGAGTTCATATTACATCCAATTATACCTGCCAGTGGAGGCTGCTGAGGGGAGGACGGCTCATAATAATGGCCGGAACAGAGCAGATGGAATTGCATCAAACACCATTTGTTTGATACCATTACACTGATTCCACTCCAGTCGTTACCACGAGCCCGTCCTCCCCAATTATGGTGCCACCAACCTCCTGTGATACCTGAGAATTTTGTGAGTGACTCAAGGTGACTTACTGACTGCAGTATCCAGAGATCTGCCATGACCCCATGACTTCTCCAAGATCGTTTTCATTAGTAACCAAACAAAACAAAACTCACTGTCCAATAAGAAATACTAATTTCCGTTTCTGTTGCAAAACGTTTCAAAGTGTTCTGGCTCCGTTCCATAATGAACAAGACCCAGGAGCTCAGGCAGAGGCAGCAGCCTTTGAGACAGCTATAATTGTCACAGTGCTGAGCCATGGAGCTGAAGACATTTCCAGGAGCGGCTCTGTCTGTCAGGGGCTCTGGGGAGGGACAAGAGGTCTTGGATGGCTTCATTATTATGACAAGGTGAATACACTCAGCCTCAAACATGACAGCTAGACAGGCAACTCCGAGGTCACACCTAGAGGAGACGTCTGCATGTAACAAGGACAATTTTTACAGTCAAGCCACAGATGCACATTTTGATTGGCCTCCCACCTCTCTCCCTCCCATTTTCAATTATTGACACATTTTTCCCAAAGTCATATTTCATTGTGATTTGACAAAATCTTCTAGGCCACCTTGAGCGGAGCAAACGAATGGAACACAGCCTGATTGAATTCTCTCTAAACTATGCTGGCTGCAGGGGGAAGAGGGTAAGCTAAGGTAGAGGTTTCGCACTCTTAGTCATTTGTAAGGATTTTGACATTCCCTATCTGGAATCATCAAAACTAAAAGTTAACAGCAAGGCGCAAATAATGCAGCCGAGGCAGCAGCAGCAATGCAGGAAATGACTTTATTTCTCCACGTAATGTTCTCTTTTTGTGGTGCTTTTAAAGGGGAGCTGCACCTGCTGTTTTGGCCTCGTTTTTTTGGCTTGCTCCTCAAAAAATGCTGGCAGCCATGACAGAAGCCAAACGTGAGTTGGCTTGGAGGTGTGGTTTGATGTGGATATTTCTTCAGTGTATCCTTGCCACCACCAAAACCCACCCATCTGTCAGCACCTTGCCTGCAGCTGTTTCCCCCCCACTCAATCACAACAATAGGCAGATGTATGGTGAGATGCCGGAGAAAGCTTTAAATAGGTCAGTAGCCTACAGAGTAATATGACAAAGCAATTGTTGAATTTCTGTAGATATTCTAAACTAAGTGTTTTGATAACTTTCAAATGTAGTAACAGGTCCATGTAGAATAACTAGCCCTTTACATAATACCATAGAATCAGCGTTCTGCTAATATAACAATGACCACCTTTCATCTTCCATTGTCATTCCCAGCCGATACAGATACTGTTTCTATCAGTATTTTGTCTGGTGGTAATGGGGCTACCTTAGCAAACATGTCAGAGTGGTCATACCTTCCTGTGTGGTGTCCCGTATACAGCAGGAGTGCCCTGACCCTGGTGCAGAATACACAGGGTTTCTCCCCATGTTGACAGATACCATTAAATTCAATAATAAAAAAGACAATACAAGTAAAAGTTTTATGAACAATTTTAATGCAACATTTTAATGCAAAGTGCCAGGTCTATCTCCATTCAGAGACATCAGCATCAAGCCCGTCTTTCAGTCTGGACTTCATCGCATCATCTTGCAAGTCTCCATGTGCTGGCTCCATACACGTTTCTGTGAACACATACACATATAGTCACTGTTCTATTACCAATGACAGTTAGGTTAGGTCATATCTGACACACAAACAGGTACTATGTTGAAGTTTGAACAGGTCAGGTAAAACCTACCCAATTATGGTCTCCCCATAAAACCACTGAGGCTGGCTGTCTGGAAGTAGCATCTCCAGTCCATCAGTAGAAATAGGCAGAGTTGAGGCAGAGTTCATCAGCAACACATGGAATGAAAAGGGTGTTGCTATTACTGGACATTTATGCTGTACTGTATCATTATTAATCACTTCATGGTGGATGTGTTGAGTGCCAGGTACCTCTGCATCTCATGCATCTGTGAACACATAATGACTCTAATGATGATTTGAAAAAAGTTGCATGAAAGGCATGAGCTCGGCTCTGTTTCCTGCGCAGGCTTGCACACACTTCATCAGTCTCATTCACAATTTGACAAGCACTTGATAATATTCTCATCCATCAGACTATTCTTAATATATTCTGGTCTTTACATATAGCCTATGGGTGGAATTAAAAAAACATCATCTGTGGCCTGCACTCGAATAGTGAATGAAGGTTACGTGCGGTTATGTTTATTTATATGCAAACAGGCAGCACATCCACAAGGCTAGGGGAAGCTTTTCCTAAAGTAAATTGAATTAAATTGGCAAAAATATATAGTCTTATTAGCCTACTCCTTTCTATACAGAAATAAATAGGCTACGAAAGAATGATTTGGTCATGGAGAATATTTCACTTTTTTTTTTTAAAAGGTATTGCCTCTAGTCGGAAGGAAAGGCAGTGCGCGTAATTTGGGCAGACTATTGTTGAGTTGCGATTGTCTGATATGCACAGAGGCCAATATTTCTAAATACAATCGCATCAAGACATGGTTTGGAAAGCAAATGGTTATTGCTGTAAAGAGAAGACAATGAAAAGACTAATCTGTCTTTTCGTTATGAAAATTCTCAACTTAATTAAGCGAACAACAGAATAGCCTATCTTATTGGCACCAGCAGAGCGCATCGGCAATATCCCCCGTGAGTGTGCACTGTGCATATTCACTATTTATCATTATTGGGTCAGTGCTACTTAAAAGTTAGTTTTTGTACAATCATTTCCTCCTCCAGTTTAGATGGACATCATATTCTATTTGTCTCCCCTTCTTGTAGGCCTATTATATGGACAACGTTGTTTTTATTGATATGTTTGTCACTGTCAGCAGAGTAGGCTACCTTTTGTCCTAATAAAAAGGAATCTGCTAATGTCTCCAGTCATATATAAAGTGTGGTAGAATTGCATGAAATGTGTTTATAGCAGGCCACATTTTCCCCATGCAAAGAAAGAAGAAACGTATCTGTTATAGCCTAGGCCTACTCTATGCTATACATGCTCAACCATGCGTTGTCTTTTCTTGCAAACATTGACTGAGTTATATTATTAGCCTAAATGATGACTGTCCAATCTACTCATCACATTATGAATAGTAGCCTATCTTACATAAGTCTGCAAAAGGGATGATGCATGGAAGGCTTTTTTATAAAGGTGTATATAATGGTGAAAATTAGCTTCCCCAAACTTGCAACTCATGCACCACCTATGCATGTGTCACGTCCTGACCAGTAAAAGGGGTTATTTGTTATTGTAGTTTGGTCAGGGCGTGGCAGGGGGTGTTTGTTTTGTGTGTTTCGGGGTTTTGATGTATGTTCTATATTTTCTATTTCTATGTTTATTCTAGGTTTCTCTTTCTATGTTGTGTTTTTTCAATGACCTCCAATTAGAGGCAGCTGGTGGTTGTTGTCTCTAATTGGAAGCCATATTTAGTGTGTTCGTTTTTCACTTGTGTTTGTGGGTGGTTGTTTCCGGTTTAGTCTGTGCACCTTACTGGACTGTTATCGTCGTTATTTTGTTTAAGTGTGTTTACCTTCAATAAATACGAAGATGAGCAATATACCCGCTGCATATTGGTCTGATGATTTCTCCTCTTCAGACGACGAAGATTATGAGAGCATGCCAGGTTGTAAAGCTGATTAATGTGCTTCATTTTAAGAATCGAGCAATAAATATAGGGGCACGATCCTCTTTTAAATAGTGGCCAATCAAAACAATGTTTTCACATGTGATTACGCGATGACTGGGCTTATAAGAACATGATTCACTAGTTTCTGTGGGCTATGGGCTCTCTAACTATGTTCCAGGGGTCCTAGGTCTATAGGCTATGTTTGGAGTTATTTGGCCACTTTAGTTGTGATACAAACATATAGGCCTATTGGCTAGGGTACATGATGTGTGCAACTATGATTTGAAAAAGTATGGGGGGAAAACGGCATGGGCTGTTTCTTGCATTACTGTACATGCTGGGCATTATTCACAAGTGATAATATTGTCACCCATCAGACTATTTTTTTATTCAATCTTGTCTTTACATATACTAAATAATGTATGTGAAATTTGTTTTGATTTCGAATGGACCGTTATCATGCACCTGTCGGAACAGGGGCAGGGGGGGAAAATGATACGTTATCTATGCACTTAAATACCGAATAGAGGACGCTTTTCCCACGGTGCATTTTCATGCCAGCCAGGTAGGCTATACTCCTGTTGTAAAGAGAAGCAATGTGCTTAATATTAGGAAGGTCGAGAAATAAATATAGTAGTCCTAGAAAACTGATGGGATCCTCCTCTTATTAGTAGAGGCCATCAAAACTCTGTTTTCTCACACAATTGTATAGCGTATAGAAATGTTGCGCAACATGGGCTCTCATGAAGAAGTGTTTGATTTGATTTTCAATTGTATTTGCTTTGATGTCAGAGTGGTTAGATGGACAATAGAGCCCCGACTACCAGGCCATTAGCGACTGGCAGTTAGCAAGTTTGGTAGGCTACTAACGACCATCAGCAGCATCGGAGCGCAGTTTTGGAGAAGCCTAGTTACTCTGACTAAACGGTCATGTGGAATTTGACTGTGGTCATGACACGTGACCGCCGGTGTGGCGGTAATGCGGTCGCCGTAACAGCCTTAGGCAAGAGGTGAGGCTGGAAGTGAGGTCTTTCCCAGAGCCCCATTAATGGGCATAGCAGCGTAGATCAGCTCCTTGCCCCTTATCAAACACACACACACACACACACACACACACACACACACACACACACACACACACACACACACACACACACACACACACACACACACACACACACACACACACACACACACACACACACACACACACACACACACAGCACTGATTACATTATCAATGCTAGTTATGATTAGCCTGGTGGAACCAACCTGATCACTGCGTTCACCTTTCTTTTTCACTTTAGATATCATAAAATGTGACGAAATAGAATGGTGAACATAGCGGTCAGGCTGGTTCCACCAGGCTAGGTTATGTGCTGGACATTATATGGTGAACATAGCGGTCAGGCTGGTTCCACCAGGCTAGGTTATGTGCTGGACATTATATGGTGAACATAGCGGTCAGGCTGGTTCCACCAGGCTAGGTTATGTGCTGGACATTATATGGTGAACATAGCGGTCAGGCTGGTTCCACCAGGCTAGGTTATGTGCTGGACATTATATGGTGAACATAGCGGTCAGGCTGGTTCCACCAGGCTAGGTTATGTGCTGGACATTATATGGTGAACATAGCGGTCAGGCTGGTTCCACCAGGCTAGGTTATGTGCTGGACATTATATGGTGAACATAGCGGTCAGGCTGGTTCCACCAGGCTAGGTTATGTGCTGGACATTATATGGTGAACATAGCGGTCAGGCTGGTTCCACCAGGCTAGGTTATGTGCTGGACATTATATGGTGAACATAGCGGTCAGGCTGGTTCCACCAGGCTAGGTTATGTGCTGGACATTATATGGTGAACATAGCGGTCAGGCTGGTTCCACCAGGCTAGGTTATGCCCTGGACATTATATGGTGAACATAGCGGTCAGGCTGGTTCCACCAGGCTAGGTTATGCGCTGGACATTATATGGTGAACATAGCGGTCAGGCTGGTTCCACCAGGCTAGGTTATGCGCTGGACATTATATGGTGAACATAGCGGTCAGGCTGGTTCCACCAGGCTAGGTTATGCGCTGGACATTATATGGTGAACATAGCGGTCAGGCTGGTTCCACCAGGCTAGGTTATGTGCTGGACATTATATGGTGAACATAGCGGTCAGGCTGGTTCCACCAGGCTAGGTTATGTGCTGGACATTATATGGTGAACATAGCGGTCAGGCTGGTTCCACCAGGCTAGGTTATGTGCTGGACATTATATGGTGAACATAGCGGTCAGGCTGGTTCCACCAGGCTAGGTTATGTGCTGGACATTATATGGTGAACATAGCGGTCAGGCTGGTTCCACCAGGCTAGGTTATGCCCTGGACATTATATGCATCTAAAAAGAAGAAAATAAGCAACAAGTAATGTAATTTTACATAAGTTATGTTTCACAATTGGGTTATCAAATGTATCAAAGTAACGAAATGGGTTACCTTCTGTATTTGTACAAATGATGAGCCTGTGGAAGCTGTTGCCGCTGACAGGTGAAGGTTGCTGGCCGGATACTTGCCAACATGTGGCTGACTGTTCCATTCAAGTTTCAGGTTTCAAGTTTCAAATGTAAATGTCAGGTGCTCAAGTAGAGTGAAATGCCTTCCTTGAAAGCTCTACATCCAACAACGCAGTAATCAATATCAATGTAGTTCTAAAAATAACATAAGGTAGAAAAAAAACACACGAGGAATAAAAATAAGAAATAAGAAGAAGAGAAGTAAGTAAGCTATATGCAGGGTCATTTTGTATAGGGGTTAAAGTGACTACTAGTAGTAGCCGCATATTCACTGTGATGATTGTATGAGCTTGTGTGTAGAGTCAGTAGAAATGTGTGTGCGTCTAATGTGTGTGCGAGCAAATTAAGTGTGTGTGTGTGTGTGTGTGTGTGTGTGTGTGTTGAAGTGTCAGTGTGCGTGAGTGTGTAGAGTCCTGTGCACGTGCATAGAGACAGTGGGAAAATAAAATACAAGGGACCACTCAGATAGTCAGTGTAGCAATTGTGTTTGCTATTAAGCAGTCTTATGGCTTGGGGATAGACATTGTTCAGGAGCCTGTCGGCTCCAATTGCGGAAGCAGAGAGAACAGTCTATGGAAGGGATTATCAACTAGATCCAGCGGCGGGCCGATTTTTTTTATTGAGTGTATGGTCAGTGGGCCGGAACATAATTACAAATAAATTGTAGATTGCAAATTGACCTCAAGAAGACCAAACAGATATAATATTTGACTAAAGCATAATTATTTCAAACGTTGCTTACATTTGTATATGATCACATATACACTACATGACCAAAAATATGTGGACACCTGCTCGTCGAACATCTCATTCCAAAATCATGCGCATTAATATGGAGTTGGTCCCCCCTTTTGCGGCTTTAACAGCCTCCACTCTTCTGGGAAGGCTTTCCACTAGATGTTGGAACATTGCTGCGGGGACTTGCTTCCATTCAGCCACAAGAGCATTAGTGAGGTCGGGCACTGATGTTAGGCAATTAGGCCTGGCTCGCAGTCGGTGTTCCAATTCATCCCAAAGGTGTTCGATGGGATTGAGGTCAGGGCTCTGTGCAGGCCAGTCAAGTTCTTCCACACCGATCTTGACAAACCATTTCTGTATGGACCTCGCTTTGTGCACCGGGTCATTGTCATGCTGAAACAGCAAAGGGCCTTACCAAACTGTTGCCATAAAGTTGGAAGCACAGAAGAGTCTACAATGTCATTGTATGCTGTAGCATTAGGATTTCCCTTCACTGGAACTAAGGGGCCTAACCATGAAAAACAGACCATTATTCCTCCTCCACCAAACTTTACAGTTGGCACTATGCATTCGGGCAGGTAGTGTTCTCCTGGTATCCGCCAAACCCAGATTCGCCAGATGACGAAGTGTGATTCATCACTCTAAAGAACACGTTCCCACTGCTCCAGAGTCCAATGGTGGTGAGCTTTACACCACTCCAGCCGACACTTGGCATTGCACATGGTGATCTTAGGCTTGAGTGCGGCTGCTCGGCCATAGAAAACCCATTTCAAGACGTTCACGACGAACAGTTCTTGTGCTGACGTTGCTTCCAGAGGCAGTTTGGAACTCGGTAGTGAGTGTTGCAACTGAGGAGAGACGCGCTATACGCTTTTTTTAACGCGCTACGCGGTTCAACACTCGGCTGTCCCATTCTGTGAGCTTGTGTGGCCTACCACTTCGCGGCTGAGCCGTTGTTGCTCCTAGACATTTCCACTTCACAATAACAGCACTTACAGTTGACAGGGCAGTTCTAGCAGGGCATAAATTTGAAGAACTTATTTGTTGGAAAGGTGGCATCCTATGACGGTGCCACGTTGAAAGTCACTGAGCTCTTCAGTAAGGCCATTCTTACTGCCAATGTTTGTCTATGATCGCATGGCTCTGTGCTCGATTTTATACACCTGTCAGCAACGGGTGTGGCTGAAATAGCCAGATCCACTAATTTCAAGGGGTGTCCACATACTTTTGTATATATAGCGTATTTCCCACACCTCCCCGTGGAGTGCACCATCTGACCCCATAGCAGAGAATGACTTGTCCAGCTTTAGACAAAGCAGCCAGTTTGAGTTTAGCAGGCAGTAAGTGTAGAGTGGAGGGGCCTGGTAACTGGCCCTGTTCAGAGTCGGAATCTCCCTCCCTCCCTTCCTCCCAGCCAGCTGCTGAAGGCTGTCTGTCACTCAGTCACCCTGCCTCCCCCTTCGCACAGCACTGAGAGCCAAGCCAGTCCACTGCTCCACTTCCTGCAGCATGGGGAAAACACTTAGGGAGGAGAACAGGACACTTTCCAGTTCTCCAATGTGTCCAGAGTGCTCTCTCTCTCACACTCTGGCTGTTTGACAGTGATATTTCTTCTGTATTTACAGAAGATTGCAGTAGAATAGATGGTGTTGTGTAAGGTCCCTCTGCAGTGAGAAAAGGCCATACAGGCGTAGGTTGTACCAGGTTGCCTGCATAGGTTTCATGAATTGATGATGGGTGCTGCGGTACTGTACATGGGAGAGGATGGGACTGGAAAGCGGCTATGAAATGCTCTTATCACTCAAGGAGCTCTGAGTGAAGATAACCAGCCCGGTTGTCGGCTCTCAGCCGAAACAATAGAATAGAGAGAGAGAGGAAAAAGGAGGGAAAGTGAAAGGGTGAGTTAACCGTGGATTGCAGGGAGAGGTGAACACTGGCACTGAACAATGTGGCAATCTGTTCAACTAAGCCTGTCATTTCAGTGTGAGATAGCCCTAACACAATTACTTCTCCGCCTCTGTAATCCATGGGCTACGGGTTGTGGGAATCGACACGTCCACTTTGCCATTGTGTGCCATGTAAAAGGATGAATGCCAAACGCTAGGCAGGCAGGTAGGCTTGTGCTGCTTTGCTTCCAGTAGAACGCCGGGTTCTGTTACCGACTACATTTGAATGAAAAGCTGCTCGTCTCCCTCCTTCCCAGCTTCCGTCTCTCTCCTCCTTCACGGCCAGATCTAAGTGAATTCAACTTGAACGCACACCATAAACCAGCCTTGTTCGGCCTCTTTGTAGGTCACCACACAGCCCCTGTGCATGCCTGAGAGACTTTATCATAACCTCTTTTTCCCATGTTTTATTTTGGTCCCTTGCCCTTTTCTTCATTCAGTGACATTATTGTTCATTGGCGTCCCTTGGAGGAAAAAGCCCTGAACTCTCGACATAAATAGGTTATAGTAGTGTGACCTAATCTGGACATTTTGAGGCATCAGCCTTATGACAGCACCTTTGGCCGATGGGAAGTGATGATTTAGACAGTGAGCCAGTGAGTAAGCATATCGGATAAGGTAGTGGCATTAGCTGTTGATGAATGACTTTTTAATGATATACTGACTGAGTGGCTAGCTGCACCCCTGGCCCCGCGCTCTGATCCAGGTCACTGAGCTCAAGCGGCTGTTTGATATGCTTCGAGTAGCAAATACTGCTGCTGCTGCTGTATGCTGCAGGCATCCTATTGTTGGCACTCGACCCTTTAACTGTCCCCCCCCCCGTTCAGATCCCTCTCTCCTTCCTTCTGCCTCTCTCTGGGTCTCTATCCATCTGCATCTCTCTCTCTCAAAATCTCTGCTCCCCTCTCTTCCCCTCTCAACCCCTAAACTATCCCCCCACCCTCACTCAACTATTTCCTTCCCTCTCCTTTCTCTGTCGCTATCCATTCCCATCTCTCTCTCAAAATCTCTGCACTGTCTCCTCTTAATTCCCCTTCCTCTCTCTCCATTGGTGTCCTGTCTCTTTGTAGATGAAAGCCTTCCAGTGCCGCTGTCTTGTTGGTTCATAACTAAGTGCTAATGTGAAGTGTGACAACAGAACTGTAAGAGACGAGGGCCACACTAGGTTGAGTTGAATGAATCGTGGGATTGTGTTGTTCCTCTCCATACTGCTGCGATGTGTGTGTGTGTGTGTGTGTGTGTGTGTGCGCGCGCGCATCGGTATGTGCGAGCATGCATACATGTGTATGTATTAACATGTTTTCTGTGTCTCTCTGTCTGTGCCCGTTAGGCCAGCTGTCACAATTGGAATACTCACTGCAGTCTCCTGTGTACACTCTACACTGCTCCCACGGCGCAGCGAGTCACGCACACTATCTGTCTACGGTCAGGGACAGTCAACCCTGTAACTCTCCTCTCAGTTGGCGACAATTAAGCCCTGAAGGTTAAAGTGTATCTTTAACCTCCTGGGAATTGCAGTCTTCCAGTTATTGTTTTTTTTGTCCCCAGGGTATTGCTGTGAAGGTCTGTCTCCATTTGAAGCCAACCTAATTAGAATGCATACCATGACGGTAGGTATTCTGAGGCTCCCGCATGACTGCTGACAGCATTTATTTCTGTAAGTTAATTAGCTAAGCCTTTTTGATGATTGAAGGATGACAGCGTATCAAGAAGTGTCTAATTGTGGGTATAGAACTTTCATTTCTCAGTCAATGTAAAAGCATGTTATCAGTCATTCTTGCAGTAATTATGAGGCACATCTCGATATCTCTTTATTCTGTTAATTATGACGCGCAATAATTGCTGGATTCAAGAGACGTACTTTATGCTCTGTGCTTCATTTAAGAGAATACTTCAAGTTGAGTTATAATTTTAGTCACTTCGCAGACGCTTTTATCCAGTCAGTGCATTCAACCCAAGTAGAGCAGGAAAAATGGACCACATATTACAGTTATTGCAAGTAGACCCTTATTTGAAATAGCCGAGTTGAAGAGTTCCTGGTTATTTTCAATATACGGAAGTAGAGACAGGACTGAATAAATCAACGAAGTAGAAAAAAATGGAAGTTGATCCGAGGTAAGGAGAGGGAAGATGAAATGAGGTCTAAAAACAACACCTGAGATCTGTTGAAGCAGGGACACAGACAGGTTCCTGTCTTGACTCCAATCACATGCTAATGTTCAACACAACACCTGTTACTTCACCAAACAGCTTGCTAACTGACGATCCGTCCCCTTGATGAAGGAAGATTGAGCGCACACTCATTCTGTGTCTTTGCACTTGATAGGTTACGATTGACGCAAATACATGCACACACACACTCTCTCTCACGCAAAAACACCACACACACACACATACACAGATCCTAGGTTTTGTTCACGCTCAATTACACTAACCGCAAAGATATTCCCCCATTCGATACATATTCGTAAGATCATAGTAACCCAAAAAACTGCATCAAATTCACGCGTCGGTTGGAAAGGATCTGCTGAAATCATTTAAGCCAACTCGGAGATCCAGCAGAGACCAGCTAACATGACTCTGGAGCTTAGGGCCCGAGCTCCTGCCCCATTACAAATGGTTCATTTGCTATTTAATATCAAAGGGTATGAGGAGGGGGAAACACTTTTACGACCAGCAGAACTCATCAATCAACCTCTCCAGTCGCACATTCTCCTTGCTGCTTAAAATGCTACCTAGCCCCATGGTGTACTTTTCTCCTTTTTCTGAGACCTGCTTGGAATGACAATTTCCTCCCCTGTTTAACATTTGGCTGGGCTCTCATACTGTGTTGTGGTTTACACCGGGAGAAGTCAGGGATATGCCATATGCACTGCATATTTCTGTCAGACAGTCAGTGCTGCGTGACTGGGGGAAGAGAGAGACACTTTAAAAAATTTAGGGGGAAAGTAACCCTGTTCTTATTTAGTGATAATACAGAGGGATATATGAGTACACAGGCCCGGGGGAGACGGGTATAAACAGCACACAGTGTGTGTGTATATATGTGTGTGTGTGTATGCGTGAGTGTCCTCAGACAAACTGATGAGCTGCTGAGGCAAATGAGGGAAGGTGAAGTTAAGTTCCTCACTGACAAAAACACATTACACAAGTGTTCCACAAATGTTCCTTGTGCCTCGGTGGCCCTGCTTTAGTGTTGACAAACAAAATCAGTAAGGAAATATTTTATCAGACACCCTTGATGTCCAAATGGGTTTATGTAATGTAAGTTGTGGGTGCCACGGGGTTCCCCGATTCTGGTGTTAGTGCTGCTCTGCTTCTGTCCTGGTCACATCAGGAAAGAGTCATTACTTTGACCTAGTCTGACTTCTCTTCTGAAGAGGACACGGAGCAAAGGGGAGCAGGGACAACTGGGTCCTAGCTTTCCTCACTAAATAAAACAGACTTTTTACTCCAGTGAAAACGTATCCTCTCCCATTCCCAATGTGGTGTTGTTAATGTAATACAATATAATATATGCCATTTAGGAGACACTTTTATCCAAAGTGACTTACAGCATTGTGAGTACATAAATTTTTGTATATGTGGCCCGAGCAGGGAATTGTTAAACTATAGAACCGGATGACTCAATTGCCATTCTGTCTGTCTCCATTGCCAAACCTTACTTCATCTACTTCCTCATTATTCTGATGGACTTGAGCCACAACGTAAAATAAGCACTTAGAGGCAATTAAGAGTCAATTAAGCCTGCAAAGTGCCTGACTGCTGGGATCGAAAAACCTCTAAACTCACAGGTAAAGAGGGCCAAGGTTGGCTACTCTTTACTTCACTGAGGATGACCCGCCTCTCATTCCATAAACTGTACTGTACCCACCACCAGAGCACTGGGACGGCACAGCCATTGATGTATACAAACCCTGGATTGCTGATGATATGTATGACCATTTAGAGGCTTTGACGCACGCCACGGGTCGGCCATATTGGCAACATTCAGTAGGAGCAGTCCTTCATAGGAATGTATGGAATTCTACACTATTTCAACGAAATGTTTCAAGGACATAATTACATGTATTTAAATATTTCATTTTTATGTTTAGCTCACATAATATAATTAAAGTGTCTGTAATAGAATAAATGTGGCAAAAACGAATGTAGAGGTTAATACATGCATTTCTATAGCTGACAAAATATTTTCTTACAGCGGTGGGGGAGTGCCAACATGGAGGCACGATGGCTTCAACACCGCTCCACCTATCAGTCATCTAGTGTATATATAAATTGTTGGGCAGATCTTACAGGTGCACTCCAGGGGATGTTGGAAGTTAAATCTTTAAATGAGTCAGATTGCTGTGGCTGCACCGAAGAACAGATATAGCGAACCGGGAGCACGTATGGCTTCAGAGAGGATAATTGCGAAAGCGCCTTCAATCTATTAAAGTGAAAGATTAAAAGAAAAACAAATTTACTTTCTGCAATGGTTTAATAAATCAATGATTAAAACAAATAGACAATTAACCTGCGGGTCACCATTGAAATGGGTGAAACGATGCAGGCATAGACTCAGAATGGCTGCTAACTCGAGCTTGAAACACAGATTTAGGGTCCGTCCAAAATGGCACCCTATTGCCTACTTTTGACCACTGTATTTTGAATAAGGTGCCATTTCAGACACAGCCAATTCATTTAGATACCTACACGGAGTGTGCATGGGTGCCATCAGGAATCCTAAAAACGGTATCATGTAAGCCTACGTTCATATGGCCATCTGTTTTCTTTAAGCACTATACTGATCATGTATACTGTATGTGACTAATACAGTCATAGAGCGAGATGTGTTGTTGACGTTCTAAAGTAGGGGTTCTTAAAGTGGGGTCCGCAGGGGTTCTCAAAGTGGGGTCCCCACTGCAGGGGATCCGCGGCCAGATCTCAATATATAGTGCCGTGAAAACAGTATTTGCCCCCTTTTCTGATTTTCTCTATTTTTGATACTGAATGTTATCAGATCTTCAACCAAAACCTAATATTAGATAAAGGGAACCTGAGTTTACAGATAATAAAACAAATGTATACTTATTTTATGTACAGTGGGGGAAAAAAGTATTTGATCCCCTGCTGATTTTGTACGTTTGCCCACTGACAAAGAAATGATCAGTCTATAATTTTAATGGTAGGTTTATTTGAACAGTGAGTCAAAAATGTTATAAAAATGTTATAAAATGATTTGCATTTTAATGAGGGAAATAAGTATTTGACCCCTCTGCAAAACATGAATTAGTATTTGGTGGCAAAACCCTTGTTGGCAATCACAGAGGTCAGACGTTTCTTGTAGTTGGCCACCAGGTTTGCACACATCTCAGGAGGGATTTTGTCCCACTCCTCTTTGCAGATCTTCTCCAAGTCATTAAGGTTTCGAGGCTGACGCTTGGCAACTCGAACCTTCAGCTCCCTCCACAGATTTTCTATGGGATTAAGGTCTGGAGACTGGCTAGGCCACTCCAGGACCTTAATGTGCTTCTTCTTGAGCCACTCCTTTGTTGCCTTGGCCATGTGTTTTGGGTCATTGTCATGCTGGAATACCCATCCACGACCCCTTTTCAATGCCCTGGCTGAGGGAAGGAGGTTCTCACCCAAGATTTGACGGTACATGGCCCCGTCCATCGTCCCTTTGATGCGGTGAAGTTGTCCTGACCCCCAAAGCATAATGTTTCCACCTCCATGTTTGACGGTGGAGATGGTGTTCTTGGGGTCATAGGCAGCATTCCTCCTCCTCCAAACACGGCGAGTTGAGTTGATGCCAAAGAGCTCCATTTTGGTCTCATCTGACCACAACACTTTCACCCAGTTGTCCTCTGAATCATTCAGATGTTCATTGGCAAACTTCAGACGGGCATGTATATGTGCTTTCTTGAGCAGGGGGACCTTGCGGGCGCTGCAGGATTTCAGTCCTTCACGGCGTAGTGTGTTACCAATTGTTTTCTTGGTGACTATGGTCCCAGCTGCCTTGAGATCATTGACAAGATCCTCCCGTGTAGTTCTGGGCTGATTCCTCACCGTTCTCATGATCATTGCAACTCCACGAGGTGAGATCTTGCGTGGAGCCCCAGGCTGAGGGATATTGACAGTTCTTTTGTGTTTCTTCCATTTGCGAATAATCGCACCAAATGTTGTCACCTTCTCACCAAGCTGCTTGGCGATGGTCTTGTAGCCCATTCCAACCTTGTGTAGGTCAACAATCTTGTCCCTGACATCCTTGGAGAGCTCTTTGGTCTTGGCCATGGTGGAGAGTATGGAATCTGATTGATTGCTTCTGTGGACAGGTGTCTATTTTACAGGTAACAAGCTGCGGTTAGGAGCACTCCCTTTAAGTGTGTGCTCCTAATCTCAGCTCGTTACCTGTATAAAAGACACCTGGGATCCAGAAATCTTTCTGATTGAGAGGGGGTCAAATATTTATTTCCCTCATTAAAATGCAAATCAATTTATAACATTTCTGACATGCGTTTTTCTGGATATTTTTGTTGTTATTCTGTCTCTCACTGTTCAAATGAACCTACCATTAAAATTATAGACTGATCCTTTCTTTGTCAGTGGGCAAACGTACAAAATCAGCAGGGGATCAAATACTTTTTCTCCCCACTGTATTTAATTAACAAAGTTATGCAACACCCAATTACCCTGTGTGAAAAAGTAATTGCCCCCTTACACTCAATAACTGGTTGTGCCACCTTTAGCTGCAATGACTGCAACCAAATGTTTTCTGTAGTTGTTGATCAGTCTCTCACATCTATGTGGAAGAAATTTTGGCCCACTCTTGCAGTGACATTTGTGGGTTTTCAAGTATGAAATGCTCGTTTCAAGTCCTGCCACATCTCAATTGGGATTAGATCTGGACTTTGACTAGGCCATTTCAAAACTTCAAATTTGTTGCGTTTTAACCATTTTCATATAGACTTGATTGTGTGTTTTGGATCATTGTCTGGCTGCGTGGTGTGTTTCAGCTTCAGCTCACAGACGGATGGCCTGACATTCTCCTGTAGAATTCTCTGATACAGAGCAGAATTCATGGTTCCTTATATTAAGGCAAGTTGTCCAGGTCCTGATGCAGCAAAGCATCCCTAAACCATCACACTACCACCACCGTGCTTGACCGTTAGTATAAGGCTCTTACTGTGGAATGCAGTGTTTGGTTTTCGACAGACAAAATGGGACCCATCTTGTTCAAAAAGTTGACTCAAGTTTTCCAAAAAGCACCTGGAAGCACCTGGATGGTCATCAAGACTCTTGGAAGAATGTTCAATGGACAGATTAGTCGAAAGTATACCTTTTTGGATGACATTATGCCTGGCAAAAACCAATGCACTGCCGAAGTCATAGTAAAACTTATTTTTTTTTACCTCACTCGAATGTTCTGATTATGAGGGGGTCCCTGATTAATTTTCTATCACAAATGGGCTCCCTAGACCCAAAAAGTTTGAGAACTCCTGTTCTAAAGAACATAACGCACCAAGGGTAACTCACAGTGGGATGCTACACAAGACCGAAGACGTACAATCAGCATGCAACTGAAGTAATCTAAAATGCAGCACAAAATAATGACTGAAGTCACACCTTTACAGATACTCTTATCCAGTAGGAAAGGGCATATATATTTGTATACCAGTACTTCTCATTCTAGTCCCGTGTGGGATTTGAACTCTCAAATCTGGCGCTGCACATGCCATGCTCTACCAACTGAGCCACGCTCCACACTGATTCAATGAGTCTCCTGAAAATGATGATATCTCCTTCACTTCATCAGCCCTTTTAACCTGGCTTCAACCCATTGACTGGACTACATTCCTAGTTTACACTCAGAGGGCAGGGAGAGTAGAGGAGAAAAGAGGAGGTTCTTTGGCCATCCGGTTTGTAATCAAACCTCCTCCATTTTACGCCACACACGCTCCACAAATGCTAGCAGGCTTAAGCCATATTTCTTAATATCATTGCTGCGTTTGGAGATGAGCTCAAGTTACGTTTATCAACACAGAGCTGAGACTAAATTAGCATGCAAATAGGACATAATGTTTCTGTCCTTTGAATTTTTTACTTAGGGATTCATGTAACCCAACTCTGGATATTTGGAAAAGTACAGTCTGCTATCTCAAGTGTATGAATTACCCTGAATAACATTCAACCTGTAGAAACACACTTAAAAATACAGGAAAAAAGAAAAAAGAAAATACTTGACATATCTGCACTGATTTTAATCAATGGCAATTGCTGTCCCTGAGTATCATACATGTTTAATGTTCAAAGCTGTGCCAAGACTGGGCAAACAAAACATCCCATTTACTTCACACAAATTAAACCAGGTGAAAAAGCAAATCCTTGAAATATCTGGACTGGATTCAAAGACAACACCCATCCCTGAGCATAATAAATGCGTAATATTCAAGGGCCATGACAAAAACTGTTCTAAACAACATATCAAAGACATCCCACTCACTTCACACAAATTTGTATTACTAGTCAAATCAAATCAAAACATTTTTGTCACAGATGTAGACTAACAGTGAAATACTCACTTATGGGCCCTTCTCAACAATGCAGATATAGAGAAAACTGCGAAATTATAGAAAAGTAATAACACGTAATACCCTGAACAAAAATGTAAATGTAACATGTAAATTGGTCCCATGTTTCATGAGCTGAAATAAAAGATCCCCCCCCCCCCCCAAAGAAATGTATCTAACATTTGTACACCCAAAAAGGTTCTTTTTCTCAAATTCTGTGCACAGATTTGTTTATATATCTGTTAGTGAGCATTTCTCCTTTGCCAAGATAATCCATCCACCTGACATGTGTGGCATATCAACAAGTTGATTAAACAGCATGATCATTACACAGATAAACCTTGTGCTTGGGACAATAAAAGGCCACTCTAAAATGTGCAATTTTGTCACACAACACAGTAACACAGATGTCTCCAGTTTTGAGGGAGCGTGCAATTGGCATGCTGACTGCAAATATGTCCACCAGAGCTGTTGCCAGAGAATTTACTGTTAATTTCTCTACCATAAGCTGCCTCCAACGTCGTTTTAGAGAATATGGCAGTACGTCCAACCGGCCTCACAACCGCAGACCATGTGTATGGTGTTTCAACGTTGAGAATAGAGTGTCCCATGGTGGCGGTGGTGTTATGGTAGGCAGGCATAAGCTATGGACAACGAACACAATTGCATTTTATAGATGGCAATTTGAATGCACAGAGATACTGTGACGTGATCCTGAGGCCCACTGTCGTGCCATTCAACCGCTGCCATTACCTCATGTTTCAGCATTATACTCCATAGCCCCACGTCGCAAGGATCTGTACACAATTCCTGGAAACTGTAAATGTCCTAGTTCTTCCATGGCCCGCATACTCACCAGACATGTCACCCATTGAGCATGTTTGGGATGCTCTGGATCTACATGTACGACAGCGTGTTCCAGTTCCCGCCAATAACCAGCAACTTCGCACAGCCATTGAAGAGGAATGGGACAACATTCCACAGGCCACAATCAACAGACTGATCAACTCTATGCGAAGGAGATGTGTCGCGATGAATGAGGCAAATGGTGGTCACACCAGATACTGACTGGTTTCCTGATCCACTCCTCTACCTTTTTTAAGGTATCTGTGACCAACCGATGCATATCTGTATTCCCAGTCATGCAAAATCCGTAGATTAGGGCCTAATTTATTTACTTAAATTGACTGATTTCCTTATATACACCGTAACTCAGTAAAATCTTTGAAATTGTTGCATGTTGCATTTATATTTTTGTTCAGTATAATAAATACACAATGAATAACGATAACTTGGTTATATACACATGGTGCCAGTACCGAGTTGATGTGCAGGGGTACGAGGTAATTGAGGTAGATATGTACATATAACTAGGAATGAAGTGACTATGCAACAGGATAGATAATATAGAGTAGCAGGAGTGTACGTGGTGAGTCAAAAATAGTTTGTGCAAAAAGGGTCAATGCATAAAGTCCGGGTAGCTATTTGGTTAACTATTTAGATAACTATTTAGCAGTCTTATTGCTTGGAGTCAGAAGCTGTTCAGGGTCCTGTTGGTTCCAGACTTGGTGCATTGGTACCACTTGCCGTGTGGTAGCAGAGAGAACAGTCTATGACTTGGGTGGCTGGAGTCTTTGACCATTTTTAGGGCCTTCATTTGCCAGGTCTCTGACTTCCTCCCTATAGACTCATCGTCTTCGGTGATCAGGCCTACCACCATGGTGTCGTGGGCAAACGTATTGATGTTGGAGTCGTGCTTGGCCATGCAGTCGTGGGTGAACAGGGAGTACAGCATGCACTCCTGAAGGGCGCCCGTGTTGAGGGTCAGCGTGGCTGATGTGTTATTGCCTACCCTCACCACCTGGTGGTGGCCCGTCAGGAAGTTCAGGATCCAGTTGCAAAGGGAGGTGTTCTGTCCCAGGGTCCTTAGCTTAGTGATGAGCTTGGAGGACACTATGATGTTGAAAGCAGAGCTGTAGTCAATGAACAGCATTCTTACATGGTGTACCTCTTGTCAAGGTGGGAGAGGGCAGCGTGGAGTACAATAGAGATTGCGTCATCTGTTTATCTGTTGGGGCAATATGGGGAATTGGAGTGGGTCCAGGGTGTCTGGGATGATGGTGTTGATGTGAGCCATGACCAGCCTTTCAAAGCATTTGATGGCTACAGATGTGAGTGCTATGGGGCAATAGTCACTTAAACATGTTACCTTACTGTTTTGGGGCACAGGAACTATGGTGGTCTGCTTGAAACATGTAGGTATTACAGACTGGGTCGGGGAGAGGAAAATGTCTGTGAAGACACTTGCCAGCTGGTCAGTGCATGCTCTGAGTATGCTCAGACCCTGCGTCCCTGTTTAAAGGTCTTACTCACATCGGCTACGGAGAGCGTGATCACACGGTCGTCCGGAACAGCTGGACCTCTGTTTACAAGCCCTGCCACATCCAGCGTGGCTCAGAGCTGGCATAGTAGGACTCGATCTTAGTCCTATATTGATGCTTTGCCTGTTTGATGGCTCGGCGGAGGTCGTAGCAGGTTTTCTTACAAGTGTCCGGATTAGTGTACCGCTCCTTGAAAGCGACAGCTCTAGCCTTGAGCACAGTGCGGATGTTGCCTGTAATCCATGGATTCTGGTTGGGATATATATGCACGGTCACTGTGAACAGCCTCAATTCATCAGGGAATGGACTCTACAAGATGTTGAAAGCGTTCCACAGGGATGCTGGCCCATAATGACTCCAATGCTTCCCACAGTTGTGTCAAGTTGGCTGGATATCCTTTGGGTGGTGGCGCATTCTTCATACACACAGGAGACTGTTGTGTGAAAAACCCAGCAGAGCTGCAGTTCTTGACACAAACCGGTGTGCCTGGCACCTACTACCATACCCCGTTCAAAGGCACTTCAATCTTTCATCTTGCCCATTCACCCTCAGAATGGCACACATACACAATCCATGTCTCAATTGTCTCAAGGCTTAAAAAAACCTTCTTTAATAACCGGTCTCCTCCCCTTCATCTACACTGATTGAAGTGGATTTAACAAGTGACATCAATAAGGGATAGTAGCTTACACCTGGATTCACCTGGTCAGTCTATGTCATGGAAAGAGCCGGTGTTTTGTTTTGTGTAGTCAGTGTATATTATCCATGTCCTCGTTCAGTCACAACTCTGAGAAACATAAGACATCACAGTTCTTCAGGTCCCGTTGATAGGATACTCTTGAACAGAGCTCGTCCAATTTTTTCTCCAGTGATTGTACGTTCACCAACAGAACGGAAAGTAGAGGCAGATCATTTTTTTGCCAACGTAGTTTCGTCAGGGTGTCTCTCTTACGCTGTCTTTTCCTTTTCCGAGTCTCTGGGATTAGGGCCGCACAAACAGAAATCAATGGAGCACACAGATGATCGTATTATCACATTCACATTAATTATTAGAACATTGCTTATGATTCTGTATAAATATCAGTGATGTGGTAAAAAAAGGTGGGTAATAGATAAGACAAACAACAGCCGATATAAATGAAAAATTACATTTTTAGAATTGTATTGTTTGCATTTTGATTGCATTTTAATAAAGGCCTAGTTGAGATGTTCATATTGAAGCGTATCTTTTTTAAATTATTTTTTACAACTTTTTTGATAAGATTAGTAAATATTTTCTCAGGGGATCCCACACGGGGCCTCGACCCCAAGTTTGGGAGCCTGACCACTGAGCGCCACATCACTGTCTGTCTCAGTATCCTACTCTCTGTAAAGCAAAGTTATTAGAACTTAGTAGCCTATTTCTTGCTCCTGCTGAGGTAGGCGTCGTTTAACGTTAGCTTCTTACTTCATCCATCTAGCTGGCCTTTCAATTTTACTGCAGTACAAGTCTCTGCTGGCAGTTAGCCAGATGACTGACTGACATATCAACACAGCAAATTGGACAGTGTTACCTAGTGTTGACTTTTCAGTGTAACATTTCTAGTGTTGATTCAAGATTTAAATTAACTCTGTAAGAGTGAAATTAACAGTCAAGTGGTGTAAAATAACCCCAGTGTTGGTGTTAATAACAAGTGTTGAGTGTGGTTGTGTCAGTTTAACTCTGTGGAGAGTAAAACATTCCCATCAAAACCAAGCCCATCATTATCAGATTTCCCAGCATGCTGTACTGCAGATAGAAATGTTTTGGATTGTTTTCAATATCTGTATTTGTGCATTGGTTGATTGATTCATCTTATGCTACACAAAGATAAATACCATACATTTTTCTAAACTAATTCAATCAGTTATTTAATGCACCCGTTACTGAAATGGTTGTTCCAGTTGAAATGGTTTAGGTAGTCTCCTCACAATGTCCCTAACCCTGAACGTCATTCTGAATCCAGGTCCGGGGTGAGCAGTATGTCCTGCACCACCGACTCGTTGAAGTACAAATATTCATCCAAAGGGAGGTTAGTGATCGCTGTTCTGATGTCCAGAGGCTCTTTTCGGTCATAGAAAACAATGCCGGAAACATTATGTGCAAAAAAAGTTAAGATCTACGCAAAAACACAAAATACAGAATTGTTCAGGAGCCTGTAAAATGGCAGCTATCCCTTGCAGTGTCATTCTTAGTTCTCACTCACTCACTCACTCACTCACTCACTCACTCACTCACTCACTCACTCACTCACTCACTCACTCACTCACAGTGCAGGCTGAAAGGTGCAGAGTTGACACTCCTCCATAGAATATGAACTGCAGTAATGCTCCACTTGTCTATGTGTCCCGTGACAGAGACAGAGAGCTGTGTGATGAAAGACCAAGAGAACTACTTCTGCACAGGAAAAATGAAGACCTAGCAACCCTGCAAAATGATCCATCAAGAGATGTCTCTCATCAATTCACCTGGCTTCATTCACAGCGGGAGGGAATGATGCAGGGAGTTATTGGGCAGGAAGGGAGATTTTAAAAAATTATATATTTCACCTTTTTTTAACCAGGTAGGCAAGTTGAGAACAAGTTGTCATTTACAATTGCGACCTGGCTAAGATAAAGCAAGGCAGCTTGACACATTCAACAACACAGAGTTACACATGGAGTAAAACAAACATACAGTCAATAATACAGTAGAAAAATAAGTCTATATACAATGTGAGCAAATGAGGTGAGATAAGGGAGGTGAAGGCAAAAAAAGGCCATGGTGGCGAAGTACATACAATATAGCAAGTAAAACACTGGAATGGTAGATTTGCAGTGGAAGAAAGTGCAAAGTAGAAATAGAAATAATGGGGTGCAAAGGAGCAAAATAAATAAATACAGTAGGGGAAGAGGTAGTTGTTTGGGCTAAATTATATATGGGCTATGTACAGGTGCAGTAATCTGTGAGCTGCTCTGACAGCTGGTGCTTAAAGCTAGTGAGGGAGATAAGTGTTTCCAGTTTTAGAGATTTTTGTAGTTCGTTCCAGTTATTGGCAGCAGAGAACTGGAAGGAGAGGCGGCCGAAGGAGGAATTGGCTTTGGGGGTGACCAGTGAGATATACCTGCTGGAGCACGTGCTACAGGTGGGTGCTGCTATGGTGACCAGCGAGCTGAGATAAGGGGGGACTTTACCTAGCAGGGTCTTGTAGATGACCTGGAGCCAGTGGGTTTGGCGACGTGTATGAAGCGAGGGCCAGCCAACGAGAGCATACAGGTCGCAGTGGTGGGTAGTATATGGGTCTTTGGTGACAACACGGATGGCACTGTGATAGACTGCATCCAATTTATTGAGTAGGGTATTGGAGGCTATTTTGTAAATGACATCGTCGAAGTCGAGGATCGGTAGGATGATCAGTTTTACAAGGGTATGTTTGGCAGCATGAGTGAAGGATGCTTTGTTGCAAAATAGGAAGCCAATTCTAGATTTAACTTTGGATTGGAGATGTTTGATGTGAGTCTGGAAGGAGAGTTTACAGTCTAACCAGACACCTAGGTATTTGTAGTTGTCCACATATTCTAAGTCAGAACCGTCCAGAGTAGTGATGCTGGACTGGCGGGCAGGTGCAGGCAGCAATCGGTTGAAGAGCATGCATTTAGTTTTACTTGTACTTAAGAGCAGTTGGAGGCCACGGAAGGAGAGTTGTATGGCATTGAAGCTCGTCTGGAGGGTTGTTAACACAGTGTCCAAAGAAGGGCCAGAAGTATACAGAATGGTGTCGTCTACGTAGAGGTGGATCAGAGACTCACCAGCAGCAAGAGCGACATCATTGATGTATACAGAAAAAAGAGTCAGCCCAAGAATTGAACCCTGTGGCACCCCCATAGAGGCTGCCAGAGGTCCGGACAACAGGCCCTCCGATTTGACACACTGAACTCTATCAGAGAAGTAGTTGGTGAACTAGGCGAGGCAATCATTTGAGGAACCAAGACTATTGAGTCTGCCGATGAAGATGTGGTGATAGGGAGGGAGGAGAAGAGTTCAATAGGACCCCTGGAGATACAGAAGAGTTTTACATGAGAATCATGCAGGGCCGTAGCTACATATGAGGACACAGAGGTCCAGACCTCTGTATTTTTGTCATTTTTGGGGGGGGGGGGGGGGGGGAGGAGGACTCAGTCGGTGTCTCAATTTACTAAAGTTGCAATTTCGAAACTTGGTTGTGCATCAGCAGTTTTCCTGTTGTTATATGTTACTGACAGTCAATAAATTTGCCATGTCAGATTGGTAAATTAGTCTAGTTAGTCTAGCCAGCTATGTAAACGTGTAGTAATCATGGCCAATGTGCCCAGGGCCCCATTGATTATGTTAGTCACGCTCACTCACATATCATATTAACATGGCATATATCATTAGGGATTAACACGGGTAATCGGGATCCCGGGACCACTCTTCAGATTTCCCGAAAAAATTTAATGACAAGACCCGGGAAATTACAACATTTTGTAAAAAAATTAAATTGCACATTATCCAAACAGGTTGTCGCATGGAAGCTATTAACCTAGTGTATTTACTTCACACAAAGTCGACAATGTTATGGACTACTCGGGGTGCGCTCTGTGCGTGCTCTGTGTAGATATAGCCTACCACTACTGCTGAAATGAGCTGAATTAATTGAGGAACATGATAACACTCTGAATTTATGAACGGTCTGTTTTGCAATTCACAACAATGTCATTGCCGATCATAGTTAGGCCTACTCTATCGTTATTAAATATCAGTTTCACTTGTTGTGAAATCTTTAGGTAGTGACGCAGCCGAGTTGGCTATGTGGTAAAGCAACAATCTTATTTTGGGAGAACCTGCGTGACCATATCTTGTTTTTAAACTCTTTAAATGGGCTCTTCCAATTTTTTTCGGTATTTCCAGGGACTCTCAGATAAATAGGAATTATTCCCGGTATTGAAAGTTGGTAGAGTTTTGGGAAAATATGAATCCTATAAGTCATGGCAAAATGTGTAGAATTTAGAAAATTAGATTTAATACTGCAACATTTTTGCCCTACCCCATTGCAAAATAGAATTACAGGTATAATTAGCTGTAAAACTGCACATAAAAAAAAGTTCTTAAGGTGTTTAACTTTTTATAAATAAAATATTTTTTCTACTAACAGATCCCTCTGTAAGTATTAAATTATAGTTTTTAATCTCAGTGCAGAGTTAATGTGAGTTAATGTGTAGAGGCTAATTGTACAGCTGATAGAGCCCCACAGTGGAGGTGTCATAAAACCTAGCGGTCAAACAGGGAAATGGTTCCAATCATTTTTCCACCATTCATTTTTCCCATAGGGGATTTTAGAAACACTTACAATAAGGGCTGTGTTTCGTGTAGTCTTACCCTGGCGTGACGTTTTAATAACCATGTAAATCTCTCTCGGACAAGGTGACTTTTATCATTATATTCGAAGCTAGGTGGAAGCTAGGTGGAATTAATGCCAGGTCTGATCCAAAGCAGTGCTTTGGAAGATGGAATTTTTCTTTCTGGGAGTTATTCCTTTGAGAAATACAATATATGCTATCCTGATCACAGCCCTATCTACAGGCATGACTGTTTGGAGCATGGAGCATGGATGAAAAACGAACAAAATTAGACAAGTGCAGTAGCAAAGAATGAGGTGAATGCACAGAGCCATGAAGAAAAAAACATATTTTCATTACTCAGGCCTGGCTTGATATCATGTAGAAAGGGAAGAGTGGCAATCTCCTAGCGTGGGAGACACCCGAGTACACTCTCCCAGGACAAGGGCTGATACTGTTTTACATTTTGTTCTAGTGTATTATTCTGCATGTTCCACTGTTGACATAAAGGCCCAGGTTGAATCTCAAAATTGCACCCGATAGTGCACTACTTTTGTTTTTTGTACAATATATTTATTGGCATTTCTTTTTTTACAATTTAACAATCATCAAAATATGACACAGATAATGCCCTGTTATTCCTTCCACCTACACAAAACACCATGCAACATGAGTGCACTACTTTTGACCAGGGCGCATACGGCTCTGGTCAGAAGTAGTGCACTTGATAGGGAATAGGGTGCCATTTCAAACGCAGGCATTACCAGTCTGGGACACAGTCTCGCAATGAAGGGCGCACTTCTGAGTGATTACAGGAGTCGACCCACTGCGAATGGGCGATTTAAACAGACCTTATTGGGCGCGAAGCAGGGCATTTAACTAATGAAACCTCTAAACTGATGAAACATTAAACTAATGAAACATCCCCTGCCCTGAATGCTTTCCAATGCACTGAGATGAATGGGAGCAGCTCACCCAAATAATTAACTATACTGAGTCAGCGGCTGGCTGACAAGTCTGTCAGACTAATCTAGAGACTGAGGACAAACGCTGGGGAGTGCTGGGAGGGCTGCCTGGGAGGCTGTGGGAGACTAATTTATACGATAAAAAAAGTAAAACGCTATTTGTACAAATATAATGTTATACCCCTGAAAGGGGGTAAATATGAAAAAGTATTCACACCGACACGTAGTATCAGCAACTCTGCAGTCAGTTGTACTGATGAATTGCATAAAATGATCAACTCTTCACATAGATACAGTATCTCTTTTCTCAAATGATATAGTGTTCACGTTTATATTCCTAGGCATTACTAATCAAGCTCCGCACAAACAGAAATCAATGGAGCACACAGATGATCGTATTATCACATTCACATGAATTATTAGAACATTGCTTATGATTCTGTATAAATATCAGTGATATGGTAAAAAAAAAGGTGGGTAATAGATAAGACAAACAACAACCGATATAAATGAAAAATTACATTTTTAGAATTGTATTGTTTGAGAACTTAGTAGCCTATTTCTTGCTCCTGCTGAGGTAGGCTTCGTTTAACGTTAGCTTCTTACTTCATCCATCTAGCTGGCCTTTCAATTTTACTGCAGTACAAGTCTCTGCTGGCAGTTAGCCACATCACTGACTGACATATCAACACAGCAAATTGGACAGTGTTACCATACCATACAATACCATACATTTTTCGAAACTAATTCAATCAGTTATTTAATGCACCCGTTACTGAAATGGTTGTTCCAGTTGAAATGGTTTAGGTAGTCTCCTCACAATGTCCCTAACCCTGAACGTCATTCTGAATCCAGTTTGCGGGTGAATAAAAATTCCAACTATTGGACGTCTTAACTCTGGCTGAATTGCAATAGGAATTACACATCACTTTGCAAGCCAGCAGAATATAACTTGCAGGCCTGACGTGGCCTGTAAACCAGGAGATTCTTAACACCGCTGGGTTAGGATAAAACTTGGCCATCAAAGTAAGGCCAGATTATTTATTTAATGTATTGTCCTTAAGAGTTTAATTGTAATGATAACATTCACCTCAAGTAGCACTAAGCACAGTGTTAATTTAACACTTAAAAGTGTGGATCCGCATAGATACTGGCCCAGTGTTAAATTGAACACTGTCAGTGTTTATTTAACACAGGAGAATTTGCTGTGTATAATCGACTACCAGTTGGGCACTCATTCTAAGATAACTAGTTTTTCTTTGTTTGGGGGATGTCTGTAGACAGGAGTTGCGGGACGATTTTAAAATCACCTTTTGTCCGGGATCTCGCACTGTCAACAGCTCTCTAGTTTTACGTACTTCTCTAGCGAGCCGACTCCGAGCTGGGGTAGTTCATTTCACGTCTCAGGTGAATATGCTGCTAAAAAGGCAAATCCGGGAGGCAAATCCAGGGGACGCAGACGAACATAGCGAACAAACCACTGTTCATGATTCAATTCGTTCGCAAAGAGGCAGGTGCGATTACAACTTATATCAAATCAAGAATATAAGCGTTTTAGAGCTTTGATCAACGCTGGGAGCAATATTTAGATGTTGACCCATAACTGATGTTCTTTATCGTATAAAACATATACAGTGTATAACATAGTATATAACATTTTTATTATTCGAAAAAATAACTGTGTCCTCATATGTAGTTACGGCTATGCCTGGCTGATACTGAGTCTTTGAGGGTTGAACATGAATGGGCTGTGGAGGCAAACCATCAGCACCACAGTACTCACCACGCAATCACATCGTACATTAGGTTACATACCACACTTGCCCATCAAGGGGATTTGATATACATATTTCCTGTCTACTTTGCTGATTTTGCTTGTCTGAAGCAGGGCCTCGGAGGCCCAAGGAACATTTGTGTAATGTGTTCCAGAGTGAGAATCTTTACTTCATCTGCCCTCGTTTGCCCTGACTACATACACAGACACACACACACACACACACACACACACACACACACCACACACACACACACACAAGTCCCCTGAAGTTACTAGAGAGCTGCATGTGAAATGTGAATGCAATAAAAGAGATGAGCAGAAATGAGACTCAGCGTGGGCTTTGTTTAATGGGTAACGGCTGACATAAGATATCACTACGTCAAAACCTGAGACTGCAATTCAATGCAAATGATCCGATCATTTTTGCAAATAACAATCATCCCCCTCTTATTCATTTGTATAATGTGACCTCTGCGCATACTGTCTAATGGGACTGTAACAATGAGGCAGGCACAGACCTGTGGTAAAGGAAACATATTAGCAGCAGTCTTAGGCTAAATGGGCCAATAATCAATTTGGAGTATTTTTTTAATGGCTCAGGTTTTTTTGTATTTCATCTACTTGTTTAGCTACTGCTTTTTGTTTATCCATTGGAGTTTTTTAGCCTGTTGGATATCCGTGGGTTGTTCCTGTGGACTACATGAGGAATGTAGATAATGGGAGTCTTTTGACTGAAAAGAACGATGCTTTTTGTTTCTAGCACGTTCCAATCACTACTTTTTAACAAGGAAAAAAAGTGACGTCCTCCATCCATGTGAGGTCAAGGACTTGTGTTCAAAGTGAATTTCATAAAACATAAATTTCAGTCAACAGACTTCAACAGACTTCAATGGTTATGAAAGGGGAGAACAAAGTGTGGTTTTGACAACCTCAGACTATCTGAAAAGCAGCTGGACCCTGAAAGCCCGGCGACAGACCTCTAACTGCTAAGTGAATATGAAAGTCAACCGTGCCTCATATCACGCTCTTTAGTACTAACAAGTTACAGCCTGGTGTCCGTCTTCAACTTTTACCCCGGCCCCCCAAAATGAGATGCATGTCAATGTGTGTGTGTGTCTGTGTGTGTGTGTGTGTGTGTGTGTGTGTGTGAGTGCATGCCTGCGTCAAGCGTGTGGGAGGTACACCTGTTATAGTGCTGTACAGACAGACAGGAAGACAGACAGACAGGGAGCCACTCTCCATGGATACTGCAGACCACCCTAAGCCTGGTTTAAAGCCATTGTGCAGGTATTCTATAAATCAGAATTCAGAGTGGCCAGACAGGCCCACCTGCCATCACAATATCCCTGCTCTTTCTTAAACCTGGCTGGAACGCTTGCGATAGTCACTAGGCCGGGGATTTCATCATGCCAAATAAAAATACACCAGTTTATGGGTCTAATACAGACGTCAATGGCATTGTGGCTTTGATTTACAGCGACCCCATGGCTGTACTGGGATGTAGCGGCTGTTTTACATTTTGATGAATACTCTTCTGTGTAGAACCGGATAAATTCTAAAGGACACCTTAGGGGGGAGGGTGTTGGGCACGGTGCACAGGATGTAAGGCACAAGAATTTCGGAACTAGAAGCACAAGCATTTCGCTACACTTGTATTAACATCTGCTAACCATGTGTATGTGAACAACACAATTTGATTTGGAGGTTGCGACAGACGTACAAAACCATTACTTATAAAAACGTGACATTTGTTTTATCAGCTCTCCACAAAACAAAACACTCACGTCTCTTTTCTAAAAGTAACTGTTCAGTGTTTCCAGATTTCTATGAAATATGACTGATAATTAATTACAATATGAGTGAAATACCTTTCCTTCCAAAGATTAGTAAATATGTACGTTAAAAAGCATATTTTCTGTGTTGGAACGGGGTTGGTGTACCCCAACAACTGAATGGTGTGGGAGCAGTGTTTTCCCTATATTCATTAAGCAGCGGTGCCTCGTCGCTGTTAAATCATTGCAGCCACTCCAATAAATATGACCCCCCCCCCCCCAAAATATTTATGACGAGATGTGCTTTTAAACGGATAGTGTGAGATTTTGTCCACTAAGATCAGAGTGACAAGTTAAAACGTATTTGTAGCAAACAGAGTGAGCATGAGATCCACAGTGCAGTGGTGTGCATCAGCTATATTCAAATCAAATGTTATTTGTCACGTACACAACTTACAGCAGGTATAAAAGGTACAGCAAAATCCTTGTGTGCTAGGTCCCTCAACAATGCAGTGTAGTGGAAAAAGGAGAGAAGGTTACACTCGTGACTAGGGACTTGCAGGCGCCAAGGCCCAGCATGAGGACTCAGTACAATGTTTGGATGGATGGTCGTATATTTGCATCTCACAGGAGCGAGCCACACCTTCGCCGTGGAAATCTCCGGGAACAGACTTTCCCACGAAAGTCCTGGGGTCGCTGAGGCCAGGAGAGGTGTGAAGACTGATGAAAACTTGAATCGACAGAATTAATGTTACTGTGTGAATTAAATTGTCTTGTTTGGATTGTTTCAAGAGTGCATAAATAGCTACACATTTTGCTATGTTTTATTGAACTGTAAGTGCTATGAATTTATTGTTACAGGGACACTGTGTTATTCTTGTCACAACGTCCACAGAAGGTGGCGCCTCTCCCCGTTCGGGTGGCGCTCGGCGGTCGTCGTCGCCGGCCTATTAGCTGCCACCGATCCCCTTTTCTGTTTCGTTTGGTGATGTCTGTTTAGGTTGGCACCTGTTTTGGGTTAGGTCATTAGTGGGGTTATTTAGTCTGTCTGTTTTTAGTTTGGGGTTGTGCGGGATTAATTTTGTTTTGTCCTACGTAGGTTGGGGATTTGATTATGCTCCATTGTGCTGTATTTTAGGCATGAGGGTCTGCTGGGCTGCGTCCCAACTCATTTTGGATTTTATTCCTATTGTTTAGAGTTTTGTACCCTGCCTTGGATTTTTGGACTTATTTCATTAAACGTGTGTTTCACGTAGTTCTGTCTCCTGCGCCTGACTTCCCCCCTCCTACACATTAGAGACGGTTTCTGACAATTCTGTTCGTCGGCTGGCAGATAGTTCAAAAGAGGTAGCGACACAGGGGTGTGCTCCTATCATTTAGATAAGAGTTGATTAGATTAGAATCTGAGTGCAAATAAATGTTCCCTCAGGTTGGGGGTGAGTTCGCACTTGAATTTGGTTAAAAGGGCGGTGTATTGGCTCATACTTTGAGATCTTGCTTCCGAGCTCCTGTGTGTATCAGACGCACATCGTTTTTATTCTGAACAGAAGATGTGTAACCACGTTAAGCCTTATTTAGTTGATAGTCATTTACTCTTGAGTTATTCTGTAATGTATCATGTATTTCATGTCCACTAATTGTTTGAGTGTAAATTATTTTGTGAATAATACATCCTATTAGTTGAATTGAGTAAATGCATTCCTCGTTTTACAGAGTGATTCTTTGATTGACTATACAATCATCATTTAGTAGGTCTATAGGTAAATATTGTTCGCCCACTACACATAGCATACATCCCTGATCTACATGACTCAATAAATGAATGCTAGAACATTGGTCGTCAGGATTAGCTATTTGTATCTAGCCTCCTATTAATGGTATAACTGGGCAAGTTAGACACATGTTCATTATATATGTAGTCATACTGAGCGCTGATGCAAGGCTTGCTACCTTGACTACATCCTCCAGATACACACAGGGCCTGTCGCATTTACTCACGTAATAATGAAATCAGATTGATGAATGTAGTTTATTATTATAGTCAATATAATTTAATTCCTCTACACAGTACATTAATCAATATCAATAATAACAAGTAATAGAATCGGTAGTATGCAATAGACTATACAAATCTAAAGTGGGTCGTAGTGTCTTGGTCGTGCAGTAGAATAAATAGTATATAATAGAACAACAGAGTTGACTGTGTGTGTGTGTGTGTGTGTGAGAGAACACACACACACAGAGAAGAAGTGCTTTAATGATACTTTCACAGACTTTTTCACCTCACCTGCAAATTGTTTTTAACCTCTATGGGCTAGGTGGGACGCTAGCGTGCCACCCGTGGTGCACTCCATCAACAGCAGGTGCATTTCAAGAGCGGCAAATTTGAATCCAAATAAATGTCAAAATTCAAATTTTTCAAACATACAACTATTTTACACCCTTTGAAAGATAAACATCTCCTTAATCTAACCACGTTTTACGATTTCAAAAAGGTTTTACGGTGAAAGCATAAATTTAGAGTATGTTAGGACAGTACATTTACAAGAGTTGTGTGTAATGTTTTGTCAATTCAAAAACAGGGTCACCAAAACCATAAAACCAGCTAAAATGATGCACTAACCTTTTACAATCTCCATCAGATGACACTCCTAGGACATTATGTTAGACAATGCATGCATTTTTAGTTCTATCAAGTTCATATTTATATCCAAAAACAGCGTTTTACTATGGCATTGATGTTGAGGAAATCGTTTCCCTCCAATAACCGGCAGTCAAGTCAGCGTCACAAATTAAATAATTAAAATTAGAAAACATTGGTAAAATATTATATTGTCATTTAAAGAATTATAGATGTACATCTCTTGAACGCAATCAACTTGCCAGATTTAAAAATAACCTTACTGGGAAATCACACTTTGCAATAATCTGAGCACTGCGCCCAGAAAAATACGCGTTGCGATACAGACTAGACGTCATGTTGGGGAGATCTAAAATCGAAAATACTATGTAAATAATCCATTACCTTTGATTCTCTTCATCAGATGTCACTTCCAGGTATCACAGGTCCATAACGAATGTAGTTTTGTTCAAAAAAGCTCATCATTTATGTCCAAAAATCTCCGTCTTGTTAGCACATGATCTAAGCCAGCCGGACTTCTCGTCATGAACGAGGGGAAAAAATATATTTACGTTCGTTCAAACATGTCAAACGTTGTATAGCATAAATCATTAGGGCCTTTTTTAACCAGAACATGAATAATATTCAAGGTGGACGAATGCATACTCTTTTATAACGTATTGGAACGAGGGTACCCAACATGAACTCGCGCGCCAGGTGTCTAATGGGACATCATCGTTCCATGGCTCTTGTTCGGTCAGATCTCCCTCCAGAAGACTCAAAACACTTTGTAAAGGCTGGTGACATCTAGTGGAAGCAATAGGAAGTGCCAAAATATTCATCAGCCCCTGTGTTTTTCAATGGGATAGGTTTAAAGGCAATACAACACATCAGGTATCCACTTCCTGTCAGAAAATGTCTCAGGGTTTTGCCTGCCAAATGAGTTCTGTTATACTCACAGACACCATTCAAACAGTTTTAGAAAATGTAGGGTGTTTTCTATCCATATGTAATAAGTATATGCATATTCTAGTTACTGGGTAGGAGTGGTAACCAGATTAAATCGGGTATGTTTTTTTATCCAGCCGTGTCAATACTGCCCCCTAGCCCTAATTTAAACCATGTTTTACTTTTTCACTGTCTGTATTTCACCTCTTATAATTTGTGCAAATAAATACAACTAATTAAAGCAGCTTGAAGTGATATAGTCTACTGTGTGCTCAACCCACCTCTGTTCTCTCTGTAATGGCCAGTTATGTTCTTCTGTTGTCTCTCTCTATCATATGCTATTCTTCTGTTGCTGTCTCTGTGTCTTGTCTGGTGTGCGACCTGACTTTGATTTTGGATAGCCTAGATCCAGGGATAGTAAGGGACCGTCAATAAATTACACAATGTACACGAGACAATATTTTCATGTTGCACACCTTTTAGTTTTCTGATTAAATGCTTTCAAAATTTGCATATGAATTTCTACAATGTATAGTTGTTTTGAGGTTTTTAAGTCACTGAAATTTGGAGCTTTTGGAATGTGATCATATCATCCCATATTGTTAAAATTTACCAATGGTCCCTAACTAGCCCCATAGGGAAATCCAAAGTCAACTCAAATTTACCACAGGCATTATGACCGGATCGCTTGCAGCTGCACTCCGGATTGATTATTACTTGTGTGCTGCCAGCTGTGGGCATGTGGGCAGAATTGAAACAAATCCAACCTTCATTTACGTTGTGATACAGTCACAACCACAATTCTCACAAAACTCAAGTTTTGGGCCAGACTGACTTTATGACCAGAATTATCCTATTTACACTTTATAAAAAATGCTGAAAGTAGAATAAATGTTTCTGAATATCGATGCCACATAAGCTGTTTTCTAAATGAGAAGTTGTTTTTAGGGACAGTTGCTTATTAACTTGTTGCAGTTGTCTAATATGTCACTCATTTTAGTGTAGAAGGGTTGTTACAATGTTTAGAAAATGTGTTTGATGATTTATGCACCCTATTCATGATGTTAGTGGCAAATGATATCCAAACTCTGAAGGTTTGTGCTAGCTAGCTAGCTACTGTGCGTGTTTGCTTGTCCTGGAAGGGCTGTCTGGAAGCTGAAGGGCAGGGGCGGTCCTATGTAAAACAATAGATCATGATTTGTTCAATTCGAAATGGGATATCCAACCAGCGTAGGGTGCCCCCTAGAAGTCTGAGGGCACAGCCCCTTCACTACCGTCGCTTCGTGCCAACACATCAAAGCAGTCAGGGGCGTAGAAAGGCTGATGATAGAAAGCCTACCTTCCTATAGGCTGTCTCGTCGCAGGCAGTGATCAAGCCCGCCACCGTCGTGTTGTCGGCAAACTTAATGATGATGTTGGAGTCGTGCGTGGCCACATAGTCATGGGTGTACGGGGAGTACAGGGGTTGTTGCCTACCTCCACCACCTGGGGCCTGCCTGTCAAGAAGTCCAGCATCCAGTTGCAGAGGGAGGTGTTCATACCCAGGGCCTTGAGATATATTTCAGATGGTGTCAACATAATAAGACGTTCATGCATTTTGGAGTAGAATGTCCTTTTCAAAAGTCACCAGAAGTGACTTTCCCACAGTTGTTCTACAAAAAAAGTATGAGTTAACAGAATATGAGCGTTTAAATGTGAGACTTTCATTGGACCGTTACTTTAAAGGTGTGTGTGGAAACTTTTTAAAGTGTTCTGTTTGAAAAGGGGAAACGAATAAGTGCACCTGGATTTGAGGAGGACCTGATGTGACGAGGGGGGAGGGTAGTAAGCCCTAACGATATCTCCAAGCCTTTCTTCTGACCAGCTGTGCTTTAAATTCCAATTTAAAAGCCAGCTGATTGCAAGATGGAGAACACATACTCGTCTTCAACAACAGCCTGCTGGGAAATTGTTTTTTTTTATTCCGTCTCTAACAACTTCAGGGGAAAATAACACAACTAGATGTGTTGGTATGCACAGAGCTGAGACACAACACACAGGGGCACAAGAGAAGAATCTTGTGTTGCAGTGTTACGTCTAACTAACAGTCAATACCTTCTACTGTAGCCACCGAGAACTGCGTTCAGTAATGCCTCCCCCGTCTCTAGTCTAATTAGTAGGGAAAGCCTGGTCATCAGACGCCCATGATCGCCATGCTTCCAGTTTAAAGTCATAACATGCTTTAATCCTCTTAGGTTGGTAGATGATCTGCAGACAAAGGGAGCCCGACCCAACCATCATCCATCCATCCATCCATCCACCATCACCCCCCCCCCCCCCCCCCCCCCCAAGGACACTAACAGACCAGAACAGCAACCCCCAGAGCAGGTACTGTACTGGGGGTGGGATAGAGAGACAGTACCCCCCTTCCGTCCCCCCATAATCTCCATATTCAAAGGTGACAGTATTGTATAAATCCGTCCGGGCCAGTATTGAGAGGTTCTCCTCTGTAAAATGGATGCTGGAGGACAGTTACAATCTTTCTCAATTTACTCCCTAACCCTCCCGCTTGGCCCAAACCCTTCAAAGTTTGCAGATCTGAAGGGTCTGGATAGGTATACAATGTATAGCGGTGGAGCTCGATTGCAATCATATTGCTTACACCTTACCTATCTGCAAACATAGAAGAACAAGTTGGAGGGGTAGGGAGCAAATTGGGGTTAAAGGTCATCCCTTAACTCCTCTGATCCTGGCATTGGTGTCACAAAGTTCTGCAACAATCACTGAAAATATAGGCCTGCCATCTGGTCTGACTGTAACATATGACTACGATATTCCCAGCACTACAATCACAACCCCAATCCCCTCTGCAGCTTATTCTATACCAAGACCTATATATCCTTAATCCTTTGTTTGAAAGAAGGCAGATTTGCAAAGAAAAAGCCATATCTCAGACTGGCCAATAAAAATAAAAGATTAAGATGGGCAAAAGAACAGAGACACTGTACAGAGGAACTCTGCCTAGAAGGCCAGCATCCCGGAGTCACCTCTTCACTGTTGACATTGACACTGGTGTTTTGCGGGTACTATTTAATGAAGCTGCCAGTTGAGGACTTGTGAGGCGTCTGTTTCTTATACTAGACACTCTAATGTACTTGTCCTCTTGCTCAGTTGTGCACCGGGGCCTCCCACTCCTCTTTCTATTCTGGTTAGAGACAGCTTGCGCTGTTCTGTGAAGGGAGTAGTACACCGCGTTGTACGAGATCTTTTTTTTCTTGGCAATTTCTCGCATGGAATAGCCTTCATTTCTCAGGACAAGAATAGACTGATGAATTTCAGAAGAAAGTTATTTGTTTCTGGCCATTTTGAGCCTGTAATCGAACCCACAAAATGCTGACACTCCAGATACTCAACTAATCTAAAGAAGGACAGTTTTATTGCTTCTTTAATCAGGACAACAGTTTTCAGCTGTGCTAACATAATTGCAAAAGGGTTTTCTAATGATTAATTAGCTTTTAAAATGATAAACTTGAATTAGCTAACACAACGTGTCATTGGAACACAGGAGTGACGGTTGCTGATAATGGGCCTCCATACGCCTATGTATATTCCATTGAAAATAACCCGTTTCCAGCTACAATAGTCATTTATAACACAAACAATGTCTACACTGTATTTCTGAGCAATTTGATGTTATTTTAACGGACAACAAATGTGCTTTTCTTTCAAAAACAAGTACATTTCTAAGTGACCCCAAACTTTTGAACGGTAGTGTACATGTAATAGTGCAACCAGAGACACAATGTAAGATACAGTATAAAAATAGAATTGGATATCAAATATGCAAGCTATCATTGAGGGATATCAAAATAAAATTGTATTTGTCACATGCGCCGAATACAACAGGTGTAGTAGATCTTACCGTGAAATGCTTACTTACTTGCCCTGTGATAGAAAAATTACATATTTACCTGATTTGTTTGATATTAATAGTTAGCAATTAATACTTAACAAATAGGAGGATATTTCTGTCCTGAAAGTGTCTGTGTTTTTATGGTCTCCACTCTAGTTCCCTGCAGCTAATCTGGGAGTATGGTCATTGGAGATGGCGTGAGCTGACAAATGAGTTAAAGACTGCATTACAGTACATATACAAGATGTGATGGGTGTAACCGAGATAGAGGTAGCCAGGAGGAGTTTAGAACAATTCCTCATTGTCACTAAGTCATCCTTGCATCTGGGAAACTAAGCCAGGGTGGGGTTAAGACAACAACCCACGTGCAGAAAATGACAGGATGAACCCAGAGTGCCTTATGATGCTCCTTGGTCTGCATGAGGGGGGTTGAACCAACCATGACTGAGCATTGTTAGTGTCAGCTATATATAGGACTCTGCATTTGTGTAAAGGTTAGGTTACTTGGTCCAACACTCAAGGGTGGGGGGGGTCGACCAGCCTCATTATTGCAATAATCAATCGATATTAAATAAAGAAGATAGATTTGGTAATTTCTTCAAACAATCTCAATACTGAATTTCCACAACAGCCCTTAACCAACTATGCAGTTCAAGAAATAGAGCTGAGAAAATACTTACTAAATAAACGAAAGTATTGGCCTCCCGAGTGGCGCAGTGGTCTAAGGCACTGCATCGCAGTGCTAGCTGTGCCACTAGAGATCCTGGTTCGAGTCCAGGCTCTGTCACAGCCGGCCGCAACCAGGAGACTCATGGGGCGGAACACAATTGGCCCAGCGTCGTCTGGGTTTGGGAGGGTTTGGCCGGCAGGGATGTTCTTGTCCCATCGCACACTAGCGACTCCTGTGGCAGGCTGGGTGCAATGCACACTGACATGGTTGCCAGGTGTACGGTGTTTCCTCTGACACATTGGTGCGGCCGGGTTAAACGGGCATTGTGTCAAGAAGCTGTGCGACTTGGCTGGGTTGTGTTTTGGAGGACGCTTGACCTTTGCCTCTCCCGAGTCTGTACGGGACAAGACTGCAACTACCAATTAGGGAGAGAAACGGGTAAAAATATAAAAGAAAAAAAAAAGTTACAAAATAACAATACCGAGGCTATATACAGGGGGTATCGGTCCCGAGTCAATGTGCGGGGGTACAGGTTAGTAGAGGTAATTTTTACATGTTGTAAAAAAGGATAATAAAGGATAATAAACAGCGACTAGCAGAAGTGGGGGGTGTAAATAGTGTATATGTAAATAATGTAAATAGTCCGGGTGGCCATTTGATTAAAAGTTCAGCAGTCTTGTGGCTTGAGGGTAGAAGCTGTTAAGGAGCCTTTTGGACCTAGACTTGGCGCTCCGGTACCGCTTGCCATGTGGTAGCAGAGAGAACAGTCTATGACTTGGGTGACTGGAGTCTTTGACCATTTTTTGGGCCTTCCTCTGACCCCACCTAGTATATAGGTCCTGGATGGCAGGAAGCTTGGCCCCAGTGATGTATTGGGCCATACGCACTACCCTCCGTATCGCTTTACGGTCAGATGCCAAGCAGTTGCCATACCAGATGGTGATGCAACCGGTCAGGATGCTCTCGATGGTGGAGCTATAGAACTTTTTGAGGATCTAGGAACACATGCCACATCTTTTCAGTCTCCGACAGTCATGGTGTGTTTGGACCACGATAGTTTGTTGGTGATGTGGACACCAAGGAACTTGAAACTATTGACCCGCTCCACTACAACCCTGTTGATGCAAATGGGGGTGTGTTCGGCCCTCCTTTTCCTGTAGTCGACAATCAGCTCCTTTGTCTTGCTCATGTTGAGGGAGAGGATGTTGTCCTGGCACCACACTGCAAGGTCTCTGACTTCCTCCCTATAGGCTGTCTCATCGTTGTTGGTGAATAGGCCCACCACCGTTGTGTCGTCAGCAAACTTAATGATGGTGTTGGAGTCATGCTTGGTCATGCAGTCGTTGGCAAACAGGGAATACAGGAGGGGACTAAGCACGCACCCCTGAGGGGCCACCGTGTTGAGGATCAGCGCGGCAGATGTGTTGTTGTCTACCCTTATCACCTGGGGGCGGAACATCAGGAAGTCCAGGGTCCAGTTGCAGAGGGAGGTGTTTAGTTCCAGGGTCCTTAGCTTAGTGATGAGCTTTGTGTTCACTATGGTGTTGAACGCTGAGCTGTAGTCAATGAACAGCATTCTCACATAGTTGTTCCTTTGGCAAGGTGGGAAAGGGCAGTGTGGAGTGCGATTGAGATTGCGTCATCTGTGGATCTGTTGGTGCGGTATGCAAATTGGAGTGGGTCTAGGGTTTCCGGGATGATGGTGTTGATGTGAGCCATTACCAGCCTTTCGAAGCACGGTAGTCATTTAGGCAGGTTACCTTCGCTTTCTTTGGCACAGCGACTATGGTGGTTTGCTTGAAACATGTAGGTATTACAGACTCGGTCAGGGCGAAGTTGAAAATGTCAATGAAGACACTTGCCAGTTGGTCTGTGCATGCTCTGAGTACACATCCTGGTAATCCATCTGGCCCCGCAGCCTTGTGAATGTTGACCTGTTCAAAGGTCTTGCCCACATCGGCTACGGCTTGATCACACAGTTGTCCGGCTGGTGCTCTCATGCATGCTTCAGTGTTACTTACCTCGAAGCAAGCATAAAAGTCATTTAGCTCGTCTGGTAGGCTTGCGTCTCTAGGCAGCTCGTGGCTGAGTTTCCCTTTGTAGTCCGTAATAGTTTGCAGACCTGCCACATCCAACGAGCGTCAGAGCCAGTGTAGTAGGATTCATTCTTAGTCCTGTATTTAAGCTTTGCCTGTCTCAGGGCAGAGCGGGATTTCTTATAAGTGTCTGGATTAGTGTCCCGCTCCTTTAAAGTGGCAGCTTGAGCCTTTAGCACGGTGCTGATGTTGCCCGTAATCCATGGCTTCTGGTTGGGATATGGACGTACGGTCACTGTGGGGACGACGTTGTCGATGCAGTTATTGATGAAGCTGGAGCCTGAGGTGGTATACTCTTCAATACTATTGGATTAATCCCGGAACATATTGCAGTCTGTGCTAGCAAAACAGTCCTGTACCGTGGCATCCGCGTCATCTGACCACTTCCGTATTGAGCGAGTCACTGGTACATGTAAGCAGGAATCAGGAGGGTAGAATTATGGTCATATTTGCCAAATGGAGGACGAGGGAGAGCTTTGTATGCATCTCTGTGTGTGGATAAAGGTGGAGTTTTTTTCCCTCTGGTTGCACATATGACATGCTGGTAGAAATGAGGTAAAACGGATTTAAGTTTGCCTGCATTAAAGTCCGATGCCACTAGTGCGGTCTTAGTGCCAGCATCGGTTTGTGGTGGTATGACTGAGTATGATCAGGTTGACCGTCGGTTTACGTCAATGGAACATTGTAGTATTAATAGAGCTGCTGCTGCTGCAGCCTGGACACCGGATAGGCCTGTGGTCACACCCTCAAGGTAGACATGGGTAAGATTCCTGTCCAGTGATAAGCTCTGACAGAATTATAGGAGGCTGTGGACAGCAGGGCAATAGAGAGTATGTCACACAGAGGGCGCACACGCACAGTGAGAGACAGCCCTGCACTGGGACCTCCAATGGCTTGACAGAATAGAGGGCGCCCCTTAGGTGAAATGGCACAGATCGTATGGGAATGAAACCCTCACATACTGTAAATCCTAACTCTTACCATCGCACTGGCCCAGTACATTAAACCCAGCTCCACACGCTCTCTCTCTCGCAGCTCTCCCGCTCTCTCCCCAGCCGGGCCTACCGATCTCCCTCAGTGCCCAGGCAACACACAGATCTGCTTAGACAGGACACGGAATAGTGGATGTAATCCCTCAATGCATGACACGCTGTTCTCTAAAGGATCACAGATGAGACAGTGTTCCCAAATGCACTTTCAGAAAGAATCGTGCTACATTTGGATTAGTCTGTCCATGACTATGATATACTCAACTTGAACTGAATACTAGGAACGCTAGACAGATATACAGTAGGGGAGAAGTGTAAGTGTAATGATGGTGCTCAGTGTATTAAATGAGAAAAAGTACTGTAATACCCCGAGAAAGCTCCTATTAGTTGCAGGTATTGGCAAACAGGTGGTGCTGGTGACATAAGACATTCCTAATACTTGCTCTAATCCATTTCATTATTTTGACTGTTTCTCTCCAATTAATATATTTCAGCCATTAGTTAATTTGTTGACATTGTCTGTGTAAGGCCATTAGAAGCGAACCAGTAACGCTTACTACACACTATCAACTCCTGAACTTTGAACTCTCTGTCACCAGATAGTCTAAATATCCAGGATAGAGGTCCCAAGAAAAAGCAAAAAAAAGAGTTGTTTGAACATTTCCTCCAGTCTATGTCTGCTCAGGAGAAGTTAGCCTTTGGTCTAAACCATGAAATCAGATCAACTGATTGAAGTTAAGGTAAAAAAAAAGAGTCATTAAAGTATTTTAGAGCGGTAGATGGATAACAAAAAAACAGTGTAGAAGGTCAGATTAATCAAAGCAGTTGTCCATGTGATGAATACTGTCATGGAACATCTAGCCACATCTTGTCTATCAGTGATGGTACATTCCACAGTAAAATGCGGAAAATAATTCCAACATTTGTTAAAATAAAATGAAAATAAAACACTAAAATACAGTATCTTGATTAGATAAGTATTCATCCCCCTGAGTCAATACATGATAGAATCACCCTTTGTAGTGATTACAGCTGTGAGTCTTTCCACACCTGGATTGTGCAACATTTGCGTATTATATTTTTTGCAGTATTACTTTAGTGACTTGTTGTAAACAGGATGCATCTTTGGAATATTTTTCTTCCATACAGGTTTCCTTCTTTTCACACTGTCATTTATGTTACTATTGTGGAGTATCTACAATGTTTCCTCCTATCACAGCCATTAAACTCTGTAACTGTTTTAAAGTCACCATTGGCCTCATGGTGAAATCCCTGAGCGGTTTCCTTCCTCTCCGGCAACTGAGTTAGGAAGGACGCCTGTATCTTTGAAGTGACTGGGTGTATTGACACACCATCCAAAGTGTAATTAATAACTTCACTATGCTCAATGGGATATTCAATGTCTGCTTTTTTTTATGTTATACCCATCTACCAATAGGTGCCCTTCTTTGCAAGGAAAGCCTCCCTGGTCTTTGTGGTTGGATCTGTGTTTCAAATTCCCTGCTCGACTGAATGTTAATCAATTTAACATTCAGGCTGTAACAACAAAATGTAGAAAAAGTCAAGGGGTGTGAATACTTTCTGAAGGCACTGTAATCAGAAAACTGGTATTTTCTTCCATCTGATCCCAACATTTTTATATCCATTCGTGTTCCATAAATGTACTTCATTTGTGCAATACTGTACGGTAAGTCCTCTATTTTGTATCATTGTATGTTCTCAGAAGCAATCAATGCCTCTCAAGTCTTGTACAGTTCAATGCTGTGTTGTACGTAGAAGTGTCTGAAAACGGTATGCCTGCAAAAACATTTCTCTGACTACTAGATATGATTAGGGTGTATTTGCAGACTGTTAAGTTTGGAGTTTAATGAGATACACTCCTTGAGTTACTAAAATATGTAAGCATTGATTAAAGGATAATGTGATAGGGCTCTGCTGAAACGTAGTGCACTTTATAGGGAATATTCGTGCCATTTGAGATGCTGAGTGGGTACCTGAGTTGTCATGGTAATTAGATCAGTGGGTGCAATGGTGACATGACCAGTGCTTATTATTGCCAAGGTGTTGACATAGCAAAGGCTGACCAATTGATGGGTTTTCATGGGAACCTAGTGATATTGAAAGTCATATTTCTTTCTTTCTTTTTTATTTAATTGTTATTTTTTTCTATCTATTTGTAGATCAGCTTTAATATTTCAGATAGATTTTGGGTTCTATCAATTTAATTGTTTGCATAGCTTCTAATCCCCTTTATTTATTTATTTTCCCCCAACCCTATCACGCCTCCCCTGATTGGAGTAAACTAACAGACAACAATTATTCTACTGCTACTTACAGCTATTTTCACTCACATGTACAGTACATGTAGTTAAATAATCATACATATATTCCTAATTTCCTCTTTCTGCAAGTGCTGGATTTTCACCGACAGCGGCCATTCATTTTGATAACTCCAACCCTCCGATGTCCACAGATTAACCCATCTTTCCCAGTATAATGCCATTTCGCTATTTCCTTTTGCAATACATCCCTCCATTTATCTATGATGTCTTACGAGGGTCTTGACCCACCCACCCCCATTTGTAGCATTTCTACGGATATTGCCCTAAAAATGAATACGTTACCCGAGAGTATAGTGATTTTTCCCATTGACTGATAGTGTTTTTCAGATCCCCTAACAATAGAGTTTGCAGGTCCATCTTAACCCTGATACTGTGACATACGGTAACATCCATTCCTGGACCTGACACCGATGGACAGTACCAGAAAAGATGCTCTATTGATTCTGTTTCCTCACGGCAGAAGCTGCACAGGACTGACTGTTCAACGCCTCAGATATTGAGCATTATTTTTTGTAGCAAGTATTTTATATAACAGCTTAAATTGAAATGAATGGATTGGTGTGTCAATTGTTGTTTTATGAACACTATATATACAAAAGTATGTGGACACCTCTTCAAATTAGTGGATTCGGCTATTTCAGCCACACCCATTGCTGACAGGTGTATAAACACGAGCACACAACCATGCAAACACAGCCATGACTTTCAACGTGGCACCGTTGTAGGATAGGCCACACAAACTCACAGAACGGGATCGCTGTGGTGTAAAGCTTGCCGCCATTGGACTCTGGAGCAGTGGAAACGCGTTCTCTGGAATGACGAATCACGCTTCACCATCTGGCAGTCCAAAATAATGAATCTGGGTTTGGCGGATGCCAGGAGAACGCTACCTGCCCCAATGCATAGTGCCAAATGTAAAGTTTGGTGGAGGAGGAATTATGGTCTGGGGCTGTTTTTCATGGTTTGGGCTAGGCCCTTTAGTTCTGGTGAAAGGAAATGTTAGCACTACAGCATACAATGGCATTCTAGACAATTACGTGCTTCCAACTTTGTGGCAACAGTTTGAGGAAGGATCTTTGCTGTTTCATCATGACAATGCCCCCGTTCACAAAGCGAGGTCCATACAGAAATGGTTTGTCGAGATCGGTGTGGATGAACTTGACTGGTCTGCACAGAGCCCTGACCTCAACCCCATCAAACACCGTTGGGATGAATTCGAACGCAGACTGTGAGCCAGGCCTAATTGCCCAACATCAGTGCCCGACCTCACTAATGCTCTTGTGGTTGAATGGAAGCAAGTCACAACATCTAGTAGAACGCCTTCCCAGAAGAGTGGAGGATGTTATAGAGGGGACCATCTCCATATTAATGCCCTTGATGTTAGAATTAGATATTCGACGAGCAGGTGTCCACATACCTTTGCTCATGTAGTGTATCAGTTCATAGACCCGATGACCCCAAGGTATTGGTACATCAAAGACCTGTTCAAAACTGATTAGCATTTTATCCAGCACTGCTGTCAAACCTTTTGATATTAACTGAAACTGCATTATCCATTATCGATTTATACTAATCATTTGAAACCATTTTTCACACACTAATTCTTTCATTTGAAAGTCATATCTGCATGTAGTCTCCAAATGAGATGTATGGTGTAGAACAGAACTGTCTGTCATGCTACAGAAGGAATTGTGTTAGCTCTTCCACCCCACTGAAGACACCCCTGTGTGTGTGTGTGTGTGTGTGTGTGTGTGTGGGTGTGCGTGCGTGCGTGCGTGCGGGTGAGAGACGTTTTGGAGGCTAAAATACTGTCGTTTATTTGGATATTGTTTCTATACTATTATTGTGAAATGGAAATAGAATTTAACTGTAGGGCTGCTAGGGCACAGTACTGGATCATTAGAGGAAGACAACAGAGGCGTTACTAGGGACAAATGTTAATTGTTGTATCAAATGATATGATTTGTCTTTTCTGGTAGACAATGGAGTCAATAGAACTCAGTAGGTCATTATCAATAAAACGCCACAATAAGATGCAGAGCGTTCGGTTTGCCTACTAGGGGGCAAGGAGATCCCCCAGCTCCTCTAAAACCATTGAGAACTGCATGCCACTTTCAAGGCATTGTTAAATAAATGTTAACTATTTGGTTGTTATATCGTCACCTCTTGAAGAGCATAAGCCGAACTACACATTTCCCGATTACTCCATGCAAAAGAAATTCTTATCATCAGAGTTATACAGCAAGTATGCTTTTCATGATCAGTAAACATCAATTGATCATGTCATTTCATATACTTGAGGGTAGCCTCACGACATCTCTCAATATTGGCCACCTTTAATTGATGATATAACATAAAAGTGAACTATACCTGACAAGTATGGGTGGTTAGGTTCATTTCCCATTGTGGGCTCTGCCTGTCAAGCAGCAGAAGGGCGCATTTGCTGATGAACAGTCAGCTGATAATGTTTACTTTGAAAGCTACTGGTACAAACTTTGTACAGTTGGCTAAACATAGTGCTAAGTAGACCTAATGTACTTTTTTATCCAACCAACATAGGCCTACCTAGCGAAGTTAGCTAACACTATCCCCTTTTCAACATTGATTTTAAGAGTGTTTAATTACGATTGCTGCTGGCAGAAATTATAGGCTATATTGATTGATGGACTATGTCAAATTGGCTAGCTAGCTAGAAAGGATTACCTACACATACTGACCAGCTCATGTTATAGACAGAAGCGGGCTACATGGTAGACCAATCCGAAATCATCTCTCGGTATGTCCAGCCCACTCATTATCTCAGCCAACCATGGCTAGCGGTAAGGTAGCCATGCAGGAGGCTGAGAAGGCAGAGGTGGCCAACACAGAGGCCAAGAAACAAAAACTTGAGCTTGAGGTCTAGGTAAGGGAAACTGCACAATAAATCATATATATATATATATATGATAGGCCAGCATGGGAGATTTTTATTCAGATGCAGCTGCTGTCATTGTGTACGTGTTGCGCTCTTTCTCCGAGTTGTAAAAGCAAGCAGAGAAGAAACTGGCTACTCTTTAGTTAACTGATGTAGCTGGCAAGGTAACTGCTGTTTTAACTTAACAGTGCTGAACTAGTAGTGTAACTGACATGTATTGGTAGCTAATGTTTCATCCCCTCTTGACTGAGGTGAATAAATTAGCTAGCTAGTAGCTACCACAGCCAGTACATCTCTAGCCTGTAGCTATCTGTCAGATAGTAATAATAGGAGCCACCTCATATCACTATCTAACAGCTGCTGTTTTTATGGAAATGTTTTGAAACCTTTTTGTCCCGTTTCCACAGAAGTAAATGAACATAGCTAGCTTTCGCCAGTTGATGTATGTATTATTTTTGCGACATTCACACTAAACCTGAATCAAATGATGAAACCAGCAGCCAAATGATTGAAGACTGATAATTCGGATGTTTATTTAGTGCAATCACTAGTGAAAGTGAAGAAAAAAAATACAACAAAATGTCTCTCTCTCTCTTCTTCATTTTTGAAGAAATGAATTTGTTCAAAACTGTTAAACTACTGTCTTTCTCTCTCTTTGAGTCAATGACTCACAACATGTTATGCACTGCAGTGCTAGCTAGCTGTAGCTTATGGTTTCGGTACTAGATTCATTCTCTAATCCTTTGATTGGGTGGACAACATGTCAGTTCATGCTGCAAGAGCTCTGATAGGTTGGAGGACGTCTTCCAGAAGTTGTCATAATTACTGTGTAAGTCTATGGATTGGGTTGAGAACCATGAGCCTCCTTTTGTATTGAAGTCAATGTACCCAGAGGAGGACGGAAACTATCTGTCCTCCAGCTGCACCATGGTGCTACCCTACAGAGAGTGCTATAGAGGCTACTGTAGACCTTCATTGCAAAAAAGTGTGTTTTAATCAATTATTTGGTGACGTGAATATATTTAGTATAGTTTTATCTAAAAATGATAACTTTTTAATGTTTACTATTTTTATTTTTATGAAATTCACTGAGGAGGATGGTCCTCGCCTTCCTCCTCCGAGAAGCCTCCACTGTTGGGTACGCTTTCATTCTATGACAAGGAATACAGTGTATCATGGGAAACTAGATGACTTTGGCTACAACACACAGATTCAACATCTCTATTCACTTTACAAAACATTCTGACATTCAGATGAAATCAGATTTCTGCCATAATGATAAGTGAAGACTGGGCTCAAAAGCAAAATCCTCTTACACAAACAAAACGAAAAGTCAAAATATACTGCAAGATTAAGCACTGGGAATATTGTTATAGCCAGGCATCTCTTCTCGAGATGAGATTTGTTCACCTTTGAAGTCCTTTTCCAGGCATTATGAGCTCTGTCTACACATAGGCGCTGTATTATGAATGTAGTTGTACTCTACAGGCAGCAGATTTATCCCCAGTACTGTGCATGTGTGTGAGTGTCTGTGCCTGTGTTTGTGTGCATGTGTGTGTAATAACGTTGTCAGAGGTGTGCTTTGAGCGGCTGAGTGGGGTGAGAGGGGCGGAGAGAATACTGCAGTGAAGAGGTCACCTCTCTGGTGGTCTGAGAAAGGGGTGAGGGGTTCAGGCTTTGAATGTCTTCTTTCCTGTCAGTCTAAAAGAGGGTCTGTTTGTCTCAATCAAGACAACCAAGTGGAGGGCAGTGTTAGAGCCTTGGTATTGTCTCACTTACACGCAAGCACACGCACACACTGAGTGGGATTAGTGATCTGAGTAGAGAGCGAGAAGAGGGCGCTGAGGTAATGCCCTTCTCCTTGTGGACAAATGATACAGCATGCCCTTTGGGCTTCAGCCGGAGCCGTCCACAGATCAATACCGTACATGTCATCAGTGGGCCCAAACGTGCTGCGGGGGGGGAGGCAGGCAGGATAAAACCCCATCTGAGCCCCATGGCATTTACAGGAACAGGACCTGGATGTTTGTCCGACACAGCAGGGGGGACATTCCCGGGATGCGTCCCAGGGAACAGGAGTGCACCACTTATAAGGGAGTCGAGCAAGGAATAACCCCCCAAAACTCCTCGGCTCCCTTATAAGTGTTAGCCTAGCAGAGCATTGGGCCAGTAACCGAAAGGTCGCTGATTCGAATCTCAGAGTTGACTAGTTGACAAATCTGTTGATGTACCCTTGAGCAAGGTACTTAACCATAATTGCTCTAGGATAAGAGCGTCTGCTAAATGACTAAAATGTACAGTTGAATGTCTCCTGGTTAAACTTATCAGGCTGGGCCGGCGCTTTTAGAGAAGGAGACAGGTTGAGGGAACAACAAGTGTGGTGAGTGTGTGGTGACAGGTTCACCTCAGACAAAACCTTGTATGTGTGTGGTTATCTGTGGACCTTCTACGAAACAATGCTGAGTAGACAGCAGCTTAGTGCTCCTCTGTAATATATTATTTACCTGTTGTAAGAGAATATCCATTGATTCTAAGAATCTGCCAGAGAGGTTAGCAAAACAGTACAGTACTGCATTCCTTGCTTCTCAATACTGCAAGAGAGCTAATACATCTTTACAGCTAAAATTATATTTATGTAACAGTAGTGTTAGCTCATTCAACCAGCCGTACAAATTTCACTGGGGATGGGAGACGGGGTGACATTCATTTTTCCACATTTTGAAATTGCATTTTGTCCCCCTGTCACGTCCTGACCCTTGTAAGAGGTCATTTGCCATAGTAGAGTGGTCAGGGCGTGACAGGTGGTTGTTCTGGGTGGTTTGGGGTTTTCTGTTTATATGTGGGGTTTTTCTAGATTTCTATTTCTATGTTTTGTTTTCTATGTTTTGGCCGGGTATGGTTTCCAATGAGAGGCAGGTGTCTTTCGTTGTCTCTGATTGGAAGCCATACTTAGGTTTTGTGGGTAGTTGTTTTCCGTTTTGTCAGTGTACCTTACGGAACTATTGTCAGTCGTTTTATTGTTTTGGTTCGAGTGTCTTCATTAAAAGTTTAAATATGAGCACTATACACGCTGCGCCTTGGTCTACTCATTTCGACGCCTGTGACACCCCCCCAGTTTTATCATTGGAACGTGATACAAAACGAGGCGCGGTGTGCTTTAGGACCATGCGGACGCCTCCGAGCGGTTGGATAAACTGTTGGAGTGTTAATCTGACTGGATAAAAACATATATATGCCCCCCCCCCCACTTTTAAAACCAAAGTTGTGCCCCTGAATTAAACTGATATTAAACTACTTCTGAACACAAAGCTACCCGAAGTGCATATATAAGCTCACATACTCCAGAAAACATACTGTACAGTCATTGCCGATGGTTATGAGAACATGTAGCTACTCTTCCCACACAATGAAAGTCAGCTAGTCCAAACAGTGTTCAGCCTGCGTAATGGGAATACAATTCTCCCAGTAGAGCAGAGTCTCAAAGAAGACATCAGCCTCCTCTCAAAAGCCAGGCATGTTAATTAAGCTGCCTACAACAGGAGATTTGAACATTTAATTTTTTATAACATCATTATACAACTCCTTTATTAGAGTGTTGCAGAGGATGGGAAATACTTGTAAATCAGAATTATTATTTATAGTCATTCATTAGTTTGCTCATGGGTGGTTCCTCCGAGACGCATGCATACCCATGCATACATAATGAACCATTCTCTCCCGGACAATGAAACCAAGGTGCAGGAACCAATTTAATGTAAAATGGATGCCTTCAGAGGGCCAAACTGTATTGTTCGTCCTTTCACACCGACATAGCTTGCCTTATGGCTTAGCGCTGCCTCTCCACAGAATAGAACCCATGTCCGTGTCTTGGCCCGCTATGTAAATAAACAACACCGGAAGATTCCACGTTGCCATCCCTCCATCTCATCTTGCATCATTAATCATCTCACGCAACATAAATAAAAAAACGGTCGATAAATAAGTCAACCGAGCCAGACTACTCTGTCTCGAGCAGCAGTACCACCACAGTGAGCAGCCGGTAATTCGTTGTCTCCCATTGCCAAAGCAAAGTCAATCAATAGCCAATTAAACAGAGGCGTGGCATATCTCTGGTGGCCAGCGGTGCATGTTGCTGCTGCTTCGGCCTGGGAAATAAATATGTAAATGGTTCTATTGGAGGAGTAGAGTCAGGTGTTCTAAGACCCGGGGGGAGGGGGGGGTTGAGGTGGGTGACGCGGCCTTGTTTGGACATCCTCTGGGCAGGCCCGCCCCGTCCTCCCTCGGTCTCAGTTACTCCTGACCTCCCAGCACTGCACCTCACACTGGCCCACATGCCTGTGGTCAAAGAGGCCTGGGAGGCTGGGGGGCTGCTGATATTTCAATGACCTCATCTGTCAATATCCCTGAATGATCCACCAGCTGAAGGCTCCCTGATTGAGTGCGAGGGGGGGGGGGGGGCTTTCTTCACACACATATGAGCTCACATTATGTGTATCTGCACATACAGTCGAATGAAAAAGTTTGGGCACCCCTGACAATTTCCATGATTTCCATTAATAAATAATTGGGTGTTTGGATCAGCAATTTCATTTTGATCTATCAAATAACTGATGGACACAGTAATATTTCAGTAGTGAAATTAGGTTTATTGGATTAACAGAAAATGTGTAATATGCATCAAAACTAAATTAGACTGGTGCATAAATTTGGGCACCCCAATAGAAAAATCACATCAATATTTAGTAGAGCCTCCTTTTGCTAAAATAACAGCCTCTAGATGCTTCCTATAGCCTCTAATGAGTGTCTGGATTCTGGATGAAGGTATTTTGGACCATTCCTCCTTACAAAACATCTCCAGTTCAGTTAGGTTTGATGGTTGCCCGAGCATGGACAGCCCGCTTCAAATCATCCCACAGATTCTCAATGATATTCAGGTCTGGGGACTGGCATGGCCATTCCAGAACATTGTACTTGTTCCTCTGCATAAATGCCCGGGTAGATTTTGAGCAGTGTTTTGGGTCGTTGTCTTGTTGAAATATCCAGCCCCGGCGTAACTTCAACTTTGTGACTGATTCTTCAACATTATTCCCAAGAATCTGCTGATTTTGAGTGGAATCCATGTGACCCTCAACTTTAACAAGATTCCCAGTACTGGCACTGGCCACACAGCATGATGGAACCCCCACCAAATTTTACTGTGGGTAGCAAATGTTTTTCTTGGAAAGCTGTGTTCTTTTGCTGCAATGCATAACGTCCCTTGTTATGACCAAATAACTCAATCTTTGTTTCATCAGTCCACAGCACCTTATTCCAAAATGACGCTGGCTTGTCCAAATGTGCGTTTGCATACCTCAAGCAACTCTGTTTGTGGCGTGTGTGCAGAAAAGGCTTCTTCCGCATCACTCTCCCATACAGCTTCTCCTTGTGCAAAGTGCGCTGAATTGTTGAACGATGCACAGTGACACCATCTGCAGCAAGATGATGTTGTAGGTCTTTGGAGGTGGTCTGTGGACTGTTTTCAACCGTTCTCACCATCCTTCGCCTTTGCCTCTCCGATATTTTACTTGGCCTGCCACTTCTGGCCTTAACAAGAACTGTGCCTGTGGTCTTCTATTTCCTCACTATGTTCCTCACAGTGGACACTGACAGCTTACATCTCTGCGCTAGATTTTTGTAGCCTTCCTCTAAACCATAATGTTGAACAATCTTTGTTTTCAGGTCATTTGAGTTGTTTTGAGGCCCCCATGTTGCCACTCTTCAGAGGAGAGTCAAAGAGAACAACAACTTGCAATTGGCCACCTTAAATACCTTTTCTCATGATTGGATGCACTTGTCTATGAAGTTCAAGGCTTAATGAGCTCACCAAACCAATTGTGTGTTCCAATTAATCAGTGCTAAGTAGTTACAGGTATTCAAATCAACAGAATGACAAGGGTGCCCAAATTTTTGCATAGCCTGTTTTTCACATCTGATTTAATTTCATACAACTTAATATTGCTACACTAAAAAACTTTGTCTGGACAATACCCCAGTATTCAGCTTTTATTAGAAAATGAATGGCATGCCACTGTGATCATTTTCTGTGACGACAGAGTAAATTATTATGCAGCCTCAGAGGGGTGCCCAAACCTTTTCATACGACTGTACATACAGGTAACTACCAAAATAATGGAAACACTTGAGTAAATGAGGGATACAAAATATATTGAATGTAGGTGCCTCTAGACAAGGAAAAAAGTCTGTGGGATCGGCACTCAAAAAGATGTTGCATAAAGCGTACTTTTTCACTGGGAGAACGCCACGGTCCCCTTTTGATAAGCAGGTGCTTCCACACAGATGTGGTTCCTGAGTTAATTAAGCAATTCATATCCCAGAATGCTTAGGGTGATGTATAAAAACGCTGGGCAGGCCATTATTTTGGCCATTATTTGGCTACCGTGGCTATGCCCCCATAGGATGACCATGCCCCCATCCACAGGGCACGAGTGGTCACTGAATGGTTTGATGAGCATGAAAACGATGTAAGCCATGGCGGTCTCAGTCATCAGATGTCAACCCAATTGAACACTTATGGGAGATTCTGCAGAGGTTACTGAGGGCGTTTTCCCCCACCGTCAATAAATGATGGAATTTTTCAAGGAAAAATAGTGTCGCATCCCTCCAATAGAGTTCCAGATACTTGTAGAATCTATGCCAAGGTGCATTGAAGCTGTTCTGGCGGCTCGTGGTGGCCCAAAACACTTTATGTTGGTGTTTCCTTTATTTTGGCAGTTACCTGTACATATAGTACATGGATTGCCCAGTCACACTCACTCACTCACTCACTCACTATATCTTTCTGCCTCACACACACACACACCTCTTGCAAACCACCAAGCCCAGAAGGGGACGTTTGTATGCATTACCAGGGGCAGTGTGGGAGTAATGCACAGATCCTTGACCCCTTCATCCCCAAACCCCCTATCCCCCCATTCTGCTGATCTCTCTGCTATGGAACTGACACCTCGGAGCTAAGGGCCTCTCATTGCGTCACATGAATGGCACCGCAGCCGCCGAGCCTGACAGTTCAGCTACCCTCCGCCTTGATCTAGCCGGACACAGGTTGGCCCTTACACCTTGGAAGGCCTGGGGAATCAGAGCACAACTGACTGGGGAGTGTTGGTTGTAAACTGAACAAGATTATACCATGCTATTTCTGTAAGACACACTGCAGAGCAAGCAGTAGGGCTGTCAAAGGTGCAACGGCGCACTGTGATATCAGAGCAGAGGGGGCTGAGCTAGAGAAGCTAATGCTGGCTACAGTACTAATTGAACACACACATCCACGTGAGACTGAAACGCGGCGAGAGCAGTGGCATTACATCTCTGGTTGGTGTAATTACAAAGTCTCGTTCCCTTTGAAAAGACGGGAGGTGTGTGTGTGTGTGTGTGTGTGTGTGTGTGTGTGTGTGTGTGTGTGTGTGTGTGTGTGTGTGTGTGTGTGTGTGTGTGTGTGTGTGTGTGTGTGTGTGTGTGTGTGTGAGGGTGTGGTCTTACCTTTCCTCTGGGGGGGAGATGAAGACTGTGTCTGTTCCTCTGTTCCTCAGTCACAGGTCAGGCAGCCCTGAAGCCTGCCAAACACACAAACTCAGTCAGCCCTCTACTTGCTCTTCCACACCACAGTCCATTAATAATAACATCCTATTTATAAAGAGGGCCAGGCCTGTAAAACACAATAAAACCCGGTATATAAAAATGGCTAGATGTATTCCACAGGCTAGCCTTCAAATTTATAGAGCATCAACACCACAGCTTGAGAGACTACAGTAAATAGCTGCTCGTTGTTTTTCAAAGAGCAGAGTGGACAGTGCTTCAGCTAAGCTCCCCAGACAAAACTCCAGATGCTGCGCGTGTGACCTTGAGCACTGCGGCAAAATACTGAGAAGGGGAGAAGTAAGGGTGACGTGTTGGATTGGATAACAAGATGTATACACACTCATGTACACATATAGTGCATACCAATATTGTAGCTTCTGTATCTGATTCATTTATTTCCTCTCCCTCTCACACACACGCAGTGTCACTCAGCAGGCATGGCAAAATACCAAAAAAATATCAAAGGCCAGCACTTGCTCTGCAGAATGAATGATGGCACTTCATGAACACCTTCAAATGAGAAGTGCAGCAGGAGTCTACAGGCTGATCTACAGCCCCAATCATATACGCAGGCCAGGTTTCTTCCCCCTGTATGATGACTTATGATGGCCCAGCCACTGCCTTTTATTTCCATTTTATGATGAGCAATGGCATCTCCCGTTTCCTTTTATCATTTGGGGGGCTGTTCTACAATAGCAGCAGAATGGGAACAGCCTCGGCAGTGCCAACCAACTATTCCAATATAGTCGTGTCATCTCCCCTCCAGGGACAATATGGGTCGATATCGGAATGGAAGTCCCTGTATCACCTGGCTGTAGAATAGATCATCAGCATATGGGGATACTTATACACAGTCATACAGAAACACCAAGACTCTGTGATGATGCACTGGTGAGCCACACAAACAGCCTGATTGTTTGGTTGGCCTACAACTCGCTAAATGAACTATGCTTTCGCTACTTTTAAACATTTTGCTATGTAATCGCGTAAAGTAAGCTACAGGAAAGCCAGAGTCTGGTAAGGATGTCATTTATTCAGAAATGTTTTGCATTGTTTCTCTTTTGTTTGGCATCGCCAACATGTTCTACTTAAAGGTGCTTACAGATGGGCCGCGGTAAGCGGCGAAGGTCTCATAGACTTCAGTGTGGCGGGCTGCAAAAAAAGCAAGCAGTTTTGCAAGCGGCGCGGTTCGAGGTGAGCGGCGCACGGGAGCGAGCACCACGCACGGCGGCCTTTCATGGCTGACCAATGAGCAGAGTTCATCTTGTCAACCAATCAAACAATGTTTTAACGACAACAACAGGGACCGCCGGTCTCTACACACGATAGGTGGATGGCATCGTGGATATATTAGAAAATTGGATTTTCTTGCAGTTCAATTGCTGTTTACCAAGGCCCATGTATAAGCACTGGCTTACTATAGGTGAGTGCACGCCGGTCAAGTTCACGGCTTAAGGCAAAGGTTGCGTCCCTATACATATTTTGGTTTCCATTTGATTTTCAATGTTCATCAGAAACGCTGATATTTATGCAAAATAGGTATTTGTTTTTATTGACGAGTAAAGTAGGCCTATTGGTCAGAAGTTTAAATAGATTAAGTTGACTGTGCCTTTAAACAGCTTGAAAATTCCAGAAAGTTATGTAATGGCTTTAGAAGCTTCTGATAGGCTAATTGACATAATTTGAGTCAATTGGAGGTGTACCTGTGGATGTATTTCAAGGCCTACCTTCAAACTCAGTGCCTCTTTGCTTGATTTCATGGGAAAATCAAAAGAAATCAGCCAAGACCTCAGAAATAAAATTGTAGACCTCCACAGGTCTGGTTCATCCTTGGGAGCAATTTCCAAACACTTGAAGGTAACACGTTCATCTGTACAAACAATAGCACGCAAGTATAAACACAATGGGACCATACAGCCGTCATACCGCTCAGGAAGGAGACGCGTTCTGTCTCCTAGAGATGAACGTACTTTGGTGCGAAAAGTGCAAATCAATCCCAGAACAACAGCAAAGGACCTTGTGAAGATGCTGGAGGAAACAGCTACAAAAGTATCTATAGCCACAGTAAAACGAGTCCTATATCGACATAACCCGAAAGGCCGCTCAGCAAGGAAGATGCCACTGCTCCAAAACCGCCATAATAAAAGCCAGACAACTGTTTGCAACTGCACATGCGGACAAAGATTGTACTTTTTGGAGAAATGTCCTCTGGTCTGATGAAACAAAAATAGAACTGATTGGCCATTATGACTATCGTTATGTTTGGAGGAAAAAGGGGGATGCTTGCAAGCCGAAGAACACCATCCCAACCGTGAAGCACGGGGGTGGCAGCATCATGTTGTGGGGGTGCTTTGCTGCAGGAAGGACTGGTGCACTTCACAAAATAGATGGCATCGTGGATATATTAGAAAATTATGTGGATATATTGAAGCAACATCTCAAGACATCAGTCAGGAAGTTAGGAAGTTAAAGCTTGGTCGCAAATGGGTCTTCCAAACAGACAATGACCCCAAGCATACTTCCAAAGTTGTGGCAAAATGGCTTAAGGACAACAAAGTCAAGGTATTGGAGTGGCCATCACAAAGCCCTGACCTCAATCCTATAGAAAAAGTGTGTGCGAGCAAGGAGGCCTATAAACCTGACTCAGTTACACCAGCTCTGTCAGCAGGAATGGGCCAAAATTTACCCAACTTATTGTGAGAAGCTTGTGGAAGGCTACCCAAAACATTTGACCCAAGTTAAACAATTTAAAGGCAATGCTACCAAATACTAATTGAGTGTATGTAAACTTATGACCACTGGGAATGTGATGAAAGAAATAAAAGCTGAAATAAATAATTATCTCTACTATTAATGTGGTGATCCTAACTGACATAAGACAGGGAATCTTTACTTGGATTAAATGTCAGGAATTGTGAAAAACTGAGTTTAAATGTATTTGGCTAAAGTGTATGTAAACTTCTGAATTCAACTGTAGGTGTTCCTCTTATCAAGGTGGGTGAGGGCAGTGTAGTGAGCAATTGAGATTGCATCATCTATGGATATGTTGGGGCGGTATGCAAATTGGAGTGGGTGTAGGGTGACTGGGATGGTGGAATTATTGTGTGCCATAACATAGACGTCTGTGATTGGTTCAGATTTGGTCCGGTCTAGACCAGCCTTGATTTGGCTAAAACATAGACATCTATGATTGGTTCAGTTCAATTTTGGTCCAGACACAAACTCTGATCCAAACATAGACATCTATGTTTCACACATTTGGACAGCACGTTACAGCACACTACAGTCGAGCACAGTAGAGTACAGTACATTAAAATACAGTACAGGGAAAAAAAGTTTAGTACAGTAGAGTACACTACAGTACAATACAATAGCAGTAGAGTACTATAAAGTAAAGAAAAGTAAAGTATAGTTCACTACAGTACAGTAGAGCATAGTACATTACAGTATAATGTACTGTATTGTACTGAACTAAACTGTACTCTACTGAACTCTACTGTACTGTACTGACTTAAACTCTACTATGCTATACCGTACTGTACTCTAATATACTCTACTGAATTAAACTGTACTGTACAGTACTCTATTGAATTTAACTGCTTTACTGTACGCACCATACTGTACTTTACTGTACTCTAGTCCACTGAACTGTGTCGTACATTCCTATTTTCCACTGTGGTCCTAACACTTTTCTTCTAGCTCTCCTGGTTTGTCACGTTGGTTTATCTGTGTTGAGCGGATTCTGATTGTAATGTTCATGGCGATGCAATATTAGTTTCTACCTAAACGGTTACAACATGAATGGGTCTAGCTAGTTTCATTGCACACAACCTTTTATGGTGAAAGTAATGGTAAGCTGTACTTGTTACTGTTTAACCTTGGCACTCCAATTTGATAAAGTGTGTGGCAGTCTATCTAGAGAAAGTTCACACAGATCTACTTTGCTCATGTTTTGGTTAATGTTGTACTTCATCTTATGTCTTTTCAGGATCTACATTAGCTGGAGGGGCAGCTGTCATCTTCATTGGTAAAAAAATAAGTGGGAGAACCATAAACAAACATACATGGGATGTGACATGTGTTGTTGTGCTGTACTTGGCTAATACAGATCCACCTTTCTCTGAGGGCAAAAACATTTTCCCGTCTATTTCCTTTGCTTCACCAGCACATTCATGTAAGTGTATGATATACAGTGCATTCAGAAAGTATTCATACCCCTTGACTTATTCCACATTTTGTTGTTACAGCCTGAATTCAAAATTGATTAAATATATGTTTTTTGTCACCCATCTACACACAATACTCATAATGAAAAAGTGAAACACGCTTTTAGACATTTTTGCAAATGTATTGAAAATGAAATATGTAATTTACATAAGGATTCACATCCCTGAGTCAATACTTTGTAGAAGCACCTTTGTCAGAGATCACAGCGGTGAGTCTTTCTGGGTTAGTATCTAAAAGCTTTCCACACCTAGATTGCGCAACATTTTCCCATTATTATTTTCAAAATTCTTCAGGCTCAAGTTGGTTGTACATCATTGCTAGACAACCATTTTCAGGTCTTGCCATAGATTTTCAAGTAGATTTAAGTCTGAACTGTAACTCGGCCACTCAGGAACATTCACTGTCTTCTTGGTAAGCAACTCCAGTGTAGATTTGGCCTTGTGTTTTAGGTTATTGTCCTGATGAAAGGTGAATTAATCTCCCAGTGTCTGGTGGAAAGGAGACTCAACAAGGTTTTCCTCTAGGATTTTGCCTGTGCTTAGCTCTATTCCATTTATTTTTTATCCTGGAAAACTCCCCAGTCCTTAAAGATTACAAGCATATCCATAACATGACACAGCCCCCACTGAAGAGTGGTACTCAGTAATGTATTGCACTTTGTATTCAGGACAAAAAGTTTTGCAGTATTACTTTAGTGCCTTGTTGCAAACAGGATGGATATTCTGTACAGGCTTCCTTCTTTTAACTCTATCAATTAGGTTAGTATTGTGGAGTGACTACAATGTTGTTGATCCAGCCTCAGTTTTCTCCTATCACAGCCATTCAATTCTGTAACTGTTTTGAAGTCGCAATTGGCCTCATGGTGAAATCCCTGAGCACTTTCATTCCTCTCCGGCAACTGAGTTAGGAAAGAAGCCTGTATCTTTGAGTGACTGGGTATATTGATCAGAGCGGTTGGAAATCCCACTCATTACTCATGGAGCAGGCTCCGTCTCGCCACGTCCTTTCCAACTGCTCCTCTAAACCGCTCCGTGCTCACAGGGAAAAAAACACTCCAAACATTCCAGAATCACAATTTAACCAACATCTATTTTTTATGACTAACTGGACCTACCATTTGGTTTTGAAGTTTTGACACCAAACCATATGATTTGAATGAAAAGCATTTGAATAAACATGAAAAGGTGAATGTAAGAAGCGCACAATATTTCACATAGGCTACATGTCATATTAAACAGCATATAAACACTCTAAATAGGTCAGGAGCCAGACATGGAGACTAAAATGAATTATTTAGGCTTTATTATTTCAATTATTTCAAGGCTATAGTTTACAAAGAAATACATTGTGAAGCATTTGCGAGTGCGACACAATAGGCTGGTAGGGACATAAAACACTCATCTTTTAAACAACATGTTGTTGTATTAAATCATTATAGTCTATAAATTGCGCATATAGGCTGTAACTTACTTAAAACAAAAACAAATGAAACAAAAAATGACTTTTTAGTGCCTTTGAATTCTTTTTTAGAATTCATTGTTTAAAAACAGACTGCTCTTGCTAGTATGACTTTTTTATTGAAGCGTACATGTCGGCCTCTTGGCCTTCATCAGAGGTTTTTGCTCTAATAAACTAAATACACTATCTTTGGTATAATAATAAGCTCTTTCGCTCTTTTCATCTCAAAGCGCATTAATAGCAAAAAAACAATCAATACATTGTCATGAGTAGCCTAGCTATAGTTCGCTAGGTCAACCAATAGGGCCAGATCTTTGAGTGCAGTTTATGGCTTGATCAGAGGAAGGTAGTCAGAGAGATGGTTGACGAAGATGGAGTCTGGTGACGATGTTGTAGAGGGTTAGCTACTCTGGGAACCATCCTGAGTTGTGTAGCCACTGGACTTCTCCTTCACAAAGTATGGCACGCACTTGGGTGATGCCGCAGCTCTGGGCACCAGAAAGCTCACCACACACAGTTCAAAGTAGTAGCTAGCCAGTCATTCTCATTACGCGTCCTCTGCCTCAGCACTGCATTCTTCTACTGCATCTCCCATTCTTCTCAAGCTTCAGGTAAGTCTTCAATTGATACATGCTTAGGCCTACGCTGCCCTACCAAGCAAAAAGGCAGTAACTGCTCATATCGTGGTTCTGAGAAAAATTACTTTTATTTACCTTGGTTTCGCAGTAACCTTATGCAGTTACTGCTAACATGACCCCCATTTTCTCCAAAACACAATACAATAGAGGCAGGTTACTTGTCCACATGATTAAGCGTGTATTTTCAAACAAATGAGCAGTTACTGCCTTTTAGCTTGGTAGGGCAGTACGGTTAACTCAAGTTAACTCCAAATTCATTGTTCCAAACACTAGCTACTTATCTACTTAGCCCAAAACAACAACACTCTGGCACTCAGCTATAGTGATAGGTCAGTGGTTTGGGCTACATACAATCCTTTCCAGTTCATATGCCAACCTGTAACTGATGGTGCGTTCAAGACAACAGGGAACTCGGGAAAAAACGTGCTCCGACTGATAAAAAATATTTTGAACTGTCATCCAACTCGGAATTACAAGTCGGAAACTCCGGCATCATCCTAGACCTCTGTCTTCTCCGTCTTGAAAATAACTGACATCACGATTTTTCCCAGTCTGAGCTTGTTTTCTTTATGAGTTCCCAGTTGTCTTGAATGCGCCAAAAGTAATACGTTGCAGGAATTGTATACTGCATACTTTTTACTAAACAGTACGTGCCAAATAGTACACGACAATGAGTACATACTATGCAATTTAAGTATGTAGTACGCTAGTATGGGTATTCGTACACAGCCACTTTCACCGACACATTTCTTCAAATGGGTGAGGCGGTTTAGGGAGTGCCATCTCTTAACAAAGCAAAAACCTTTATTGCTAGAAAGGAACAGTTTGTATTTTGTCGAAAATATAATGGCCTATATTAAATCAGTGATAAAAATGGACACTATTTTGGGGCATAATCAATATACCATTAATCTACTTAAACTGTAAATTAATAGGTGTATCACTTTTCTGTGGTACACTTGGTGACCGTGTCAGCGTGCATTGCGCCCAGACCGCCACAGGAGTCACTAGTGCACGATGGGACAAGAACATCCCTGCCGGCCAAACCTTCCTCTAACCCGGACGACGCTGGGCCAATTGTGCGCCGCCCCATGGGTCTCCCGGTCGGGGCCGGCTGCGACAGAGCCTGGACTCTAACAAGAATCTCTAGTGGCACAGCTAGCACTGCAATGCAGTGCCTTAGACCACTACGCCACTCGGGAGTCCCAAGGTTTTATATTTTTAATAATTTGTATATTTAGTAACTCTGGATCTAGTCTTCTCTCATCACCTGGCTGCACTGTAAAATACATTCCACCATTTTTTGCAGCTGAACCTCTGACTTGTCTGGTGCTTATCTCAACTGTTGCATCTCCACACCAACTAGGCTGCCGGGTCCTCTATCTTAACAGTCAGATATGGAGCTATAGACTACACACGCACGCACGCACGCACGCACGCACGCACGCACGCACGCACGCACGCACGCACGCACGCACGCACGCACGCACGCACGCACGCACGCACGCACGCACACACACACACACACACACACACACACACACACACACACACACACACACACACACACACACCAGAGTATGACACCATTTGAGTTTGAACCCTGTCCTTGTTCGAATGTGTTAAATTGTTAACTTATTATTTTGTCTTTTTTGTCTTTTCATCGCCATCTTCATCTTTTGATAAAGTAAAAGTGAAGGCAAGGCTGCATTCTACCAGCTTTAGCTCTCAATCAAGAGGAGAAACTTTAAAAGGTCTTAGAGTTCATGGACTGGCATTTCAAAAAGTGTGCGTGTGTGTGCGTGCATACCCGTGTGTGAGAGAGAGATAGAGAGAGAAATACAGAGAGCGAGAGAGCAAGAGATTGAAAGAGCAAGAGAGCGAGACAGCAATAGGAGCACAAGAGAGTCTGCATAACAAAATAGTTATTCTGTCCCATTAGTGACCCAAATGAATGTTGGCTTCAATGACAATACCTAATAAGACTATGTAATTACTCGCAATTACTTGGAGCAGCCCATTTCCTCCTCAGAGAGTGTGGACAGCCGCTGGACATCTAGCTATAAACACTAACCAAGGAAAAGGATGGCCATCAGCACATGTTTAAGAAACTGCTAGAGCAACATTTCCACACGGCATTGTAGCATGTTCCCCTGTGTGTGACCAGAGGAGATTAATGATGTGGGGGTGGAAAGGTCAGCCGGTCAGCCTTCTGAGGAGTAGAGATCTACTGAGGAGATGCTACTATATAAACCGTATGACCCGTAGTGCTATACACAGGCCCGCTGTAATTGGGCACGGGCCGTGATCACTCACGGCCGTGTGTGTGTGTGTGTGCGTGTGATAGCACATGTGTATGCATAAGTGTGTGGTGGTTCTCCAAGCAAGTGAAAGGGCCGGAAGTGGTAAATGCTTTGGTGCAGCGGTCGTGCCTTGGTAGAAGGGCTGTGGTCCTGCTAGCAGTGGAGAGCCGTAGAGACTCACTGGAGACTGGAGGGAAAGTAGCCTTGTTCTAATAAGAAAGCTGGAAGGAGGTGTTGATTGGACCATGGCCTGTTGTAAGTTGTATTGTGGTATAATTAGCCCAAGGGGAGAGAGGGGAGGCAGGCAGCTGCCCCTATCACAGAGCCCCTCCAGCTGTGAGGGTGGCAGCAGGGGGACGTCACTGTGGCACAGGGGGGCAGTCAGCTGGGCCTCTAACTAGGGCCTGGGTCACACACACACACACACATACACGCACGTGTACAATTAAGCACACACGTACAGGCCCAAACTCCATTCCAGTCCCATTTAAAAGACGCGGGAAATGGAACGAAGCACAGGATGAGATGAGGGGATGAGATGAGGGGATCATTTCTTAATTTCAGAGTGCTGAGATGCTCTCAGAGATGCTCTCAGAATAAGCCCTCCGGTCAGAACCAAATGTCTTTACTACAGGGCCTTCATCACAATGGGTTAACACAGCTTGGAGGCAGGGCTCTGGGATCCTTCTCCTCAAGTAGCGGGCATTGGGTTCAACAGCTGTCCTTCCTCGCCTTGTCCTCTCCAATACGACCCTGCACGTTCCTCCATTCTCATCGTCAGGGCCCAGCGGTGCCCTCTCTCCAGGGTCTCTGAGGCCAGGGCTCCTCTGCTGTTGTCCCTGCTTAATCCTGCTCCGAGTACAGCAGGATAACTTCAGTCCACAAATCCCCAACAGCTGCATTGGTGCTGTGGCCCCTCTAGCCCCTCCAGCGGTCCAGCCCCAATGCCAGATTCACTACCCGCCTCTCCTCACACAGAGGCCTAGTGGAGGACGTGGACCGGGGCATGCCACGGGACATGACGCCACCACCCAGGAATGCCACGGGGAAGGAGCAATGGCAGGTCCCATTCCACGGAATGCTATGAGGGCTGAGGGAGGCAGAGGCAGTGGAAAGGAGGGATCCCATGATCACATGTGCCACGATCAATTTAGCTTCTACTGTACCTCCTTACCCTGCCATGAAAACCCTAGTCAACGGAGCTCCATGACAACAAGATACCATGACTTGTGTCCAGGTACTTATCTGGGTAGAATTGACGTGTAATGGAAACATGCCTGGAGGACTCTGCACAAGGAGCTAGAACAGAAATCAATGAGAAACCTTAACCATGCTATTGCATTCTACAATGGCAATCATAAACTGGGCAGTGCATCACTACGGTGCATGGAAATTGAGATTTGATTGTGTAAATGTGCTGATCAATGTTCAGAAACGACTTAAGTGATTAGCGATAGTTCCTCTGGCGCTTGCAGCAACACTGGTTTCAAATGATGTGGTAAATTGTTTGGATAGGAAGAAACACTGTGCTGCTCTATTCACTAATTCAAAGGCCGTCTGAAATTGGACTGGATCAGGCGTCATGAAATATCCCCACTCTCCACACAAATAAACTGGTCACAATCAGGACATAACTTTGTAAGGACTGTGTTTGAGCAAAATGTTTCTGTTAAAAAAACAGTGTGGCCAGCTCAAACGCTGACTGTTGCGTCAATCGAAACTGGACGTTCTCAATAAGTGTTCTAATCACACCGGTTTGAGCGTACGCTGCAGGAACCACTGTAGAATGATCACACCGGTTTGAGAGTACGCTGCAGGGACCACTGTAGAATGATCACACCGGTTTGAGCGTACGCTGCAGGGACCACTGTAGAATGATCACACCGGTTTGAGAGTACGCTGCAGGAACCACTGTAGAATGATCACACCGGTTTGAGAGTACGCTGCAGGGACCACTGTAGAATGATCACACCGGTTTGAGAGTACGCTGCAGGGACCACTGTAGAATGATCACACCGGTTTGAGCGTACGCTGCAGGGACCACTTTAGAATGATCACACCGGTTTGAGAGTACGCTGCAGGGACCACTGTAGAATGATCACACCGGTTTGAGAGTACGCTGCAGGAACCACTGTAGAATGATCACTCCGGTTTGAGAGTACGCTGCAGGAACCACTGTAGAATGATCACACCGGTTTGAGAGTACGCTGCAGGGACCACTGTAGAATGATCACACCGGTTTGAGCGTACGCTGCAGGGACCACTGTAGAATGATCACACCGGTTTGAGAGTACGCTGCAGGGACCACTGTAGAATGATCACACCGGTTTGAGCGTACGCTGCAGGGACCACTGTAGAATGATCACACCGGTTTGAGAGTACGCTGCAGGAACCACTGTAGAATGATCACACCGGTTTGAGAGTACGCTGCAGGGACCACTGTAGAATGATCACACCGGTTTGAGAGTACGCTGCAGGGACCACTGTAGAATGATCACACCGGTTTGAGCGTACGCTGCAGGGACCACTTTAGAATGATCACACCGGTTTGAGAGTACGCTGCAGGGACCACTGTAGAATGATCACACCGGTTTGAGAGTACGCTGCAGGAACCACTGTAGAATGATCACTCCGGTTTGAGAGTACGCTGCAGGAACCACTGTAGAATGATCACACCGGTTTGAGAGTACGCTGCAGGGACCACTGTAGAATGATCACACCGGTTTGAGCGTACGCTGCAGGGACCACTGTAGAATGATCACACCGGTTTGAGAGTACGCTGCAGGAACCACTGTAGAATGATCACACCGGTTTGAGCGTACGCTGCAGGGACCACTGTAGAATGATCACACCGGTTTGAGAGTACGCTGCAGGGACCACTGTAGAATGATCACACCGGTTTGAGAGTACGCTGCAGGAACCACTGTAGAATGATCACACCGGTTTGAGAGTACGCTGCAGGGACCACTGTAGAATGATCACACCGGTTTGAGCGTACGCTGCAGGGACCACTGTAGAATGATCACACCGGTTTGAGCGTACGCTGCAGGGACCACTGTAGAATGATCACACCGGTTTGAGCGTACGCTGCAGGGACCACTGTAGAATGATCACACCGGTTTGAGCGTACGCTGCAGGGACCACTGTAGAATGATCACACCGGTTTGAGCGTACGCTGCAGGGACCACTGTAGAATGATCACACCGGTTTGAGCGTACGCTGCAGGGACCACTGTAGAATGATCACACCGGTTTGAGCGTACGTGTCAAAGAGTTAAGTCTCGTAGATCAATACATTACTCTTGTTCTGTTTATAAAGCCTTCTTGGAGAAACTTCTGCCGGAATCTTACTTCCTTGTTAAACTACAGACTGACATGCAGGTTAAATAAAATGTAATCACACATAGAATGTAGGTACATCTAGATCTATCATTGGCTTCCTTTGTCTGTCTTAACCCTTTAGACCCCAAAATAATTTGACAATGCTGCTGTAGATTACTGAGAATTTTCAAGATAAAGCTAATTTTCTCACACATTTCAAACAAACAGACATAGCTCAAAAACAGAGAACAAATTACAATTACAAGTTAACTTACTTTTAAAGAGCATAACCTCTTATTTAATATGACACTACATTCATGTCAATAGGAATTACACTAATGTCGTCTTCCATTGTGTAAAGACACTCACTATCAAAAAACGATTAACAGTCGGCACAACAAAAAACCCTGGAATATTTCAACTGTAGTAAATTTGACTAAATTATTCACACAGAATGTACCAAGTATAATATATTATACTTATAAATATTATTTACATATAAATATTTTATAAATAATAAAAAATGTGACCAGAGGACAATATTCAGAAAGTATTTCAAAACTCACACAAAGTAGAATATTTGATTGACGGTGATTCTTACTTCTGCAAACAACTATTCCAAAACGATATAAAAATGTAGATCACCTCTCTCAATAAGACTTAGTACAGACTAGGCCTGACACAAAATGTAGAAATAGTAGCCTACTTCCTCAATAATTCAGTGAATTGGATGTGGTGGCGGACAGGTTGGCGTTAAACACCATATCTGAAAGAAAAACAGACTCCTACCACTTTTAAAACAACTCCAAAACCCCTGCCACTGTGACTTTAGGTCCCAGCTGTGTGGTACAAGGGTGAATGGTGGAAACATAGGCTCCCCTATCAGGTGTGCTCTCCCTCCTCCCCTTTCCCTGCTTCCTCTGCTTTCTCCTCTCCCTCTGCTTGTTCCCCTTCCTCTCCATCCACTCTCCTCTTCCTCCCCTTCATTCTCCTCTTCCTCCTCTTCACTCTCCTCTTCCTCTCTCCTCTTCCACTCTCCCTCCACTCTCATCTCCCTCCTATTCACTCTCCTCTTCCTCTCTCCCTCCACTCTCCTCTCCCTCCTCTTCACTCTCCTCTTCCTCTCTCCCTCCACTCTCCTCTCCCTCCGCTTCACTCTCCTCTCCCTCCTATTCACTCTCCTCTTCCTCTCTCTCTCCCTCCACTCTCCTCTCCTCTCCCTCCACTTCACTCTCCTCTTCCTCTCTCCCTCCACTCTCCTCTCCCTCCTATTCACTCTCCTCTTCCTCTCTCCCTCCACTCTCCTCTCCCTCCTATTCACTCTCATCTTCCTCTCTCCCTCTACTCTCCTCTCCCTCCTATTCACTCTCATCTTCCTCTCTCCCTCTACTCTCCTCTCCCTCCCCTTCACTCTCCTCTCCCTCCTATTCACTCTCCTCTTCCTCTCTCTCTCCCTCCACTCTCCTCTCCTCTCCCTCCACTTCACTCTCCTCTTCCTCTCTCCCTCCACTCTCCTCTCCCTCCTATTCACTCTCCTCTTCCTCTCTCCCTCTACTCTCCTCTCCCTCCCCTTCACTCTCCTCTTCCTCATGACTAGAACCTCAAAAGATGAAAACGCAGTCATTAAATTTAAATTTGCTATAGTAAATGATAGCCTTTGTGGGATGCGCCGGGGATATGGTCACTAGTGTAACCAGGCGGAGAGGCCTCATTTAACACATTCAGGCCAATCACATCAAGATTATGATCAGTGATTAGTTCATTGACTATAACTGCTTTGGAAATGAGGGCTCTAACATTAAGTAGCACGATTTTGAGATGTGAGATATCACAATCTCTTTCAATAATGACAGGAATGGAGGAGGTCTTTATTTCAGTAAGATTGCTAAGGTGAACACTGCCATGTTTAGTTTTGCCCGATCTAGATCGAGGCACAGACACGGTCTCAATGGGGATAGCTGAGCTGACTACACTGACTGTGCTAGTAGCAGACTCCACTAAGCTGGCAGGCTGCCTAACAGCCTGCTGCCTGGCCTGCACCCTATTTCTTCCTCCCCTTCACACTCCTCTTCCTCTCTCCCTCCACTCTCCTCTCTCTCTACTCTCCTCTTGCTCCACATCTCTATCCCTCCCATCATCTATAACTTCTCTTCCTCCCTGCCTTCTGCTGCTGAGCCCTGGTCGCTTTCATTGACCTTGAAGAACAGACAGAAACGAAGCAACAAATAGGATATAAGTGTGGTCAGGATCACCTCTCTCTCTCTCTCTCTCTCTTCCTTCCTCTCTTTTTCTCCACCATACACATACTCTTCCTAATAAGCACCTCTTAGGGGTTTCCATAATCAATTGTACGATACAGTTGCACGCCTCCCATTACAAACACACACACACACACACACACACACACACACACACACACACACACACACACACACACACACACACACACACACACACACACACACACACACACACACACACACACACACACACACACACACACAGTAAACGTTATCATCATGATGCTATACAGAACTTTCAATCAATCAATCCAAATTATTTTATGAAGCCCTTAGTGGCCAGATTGTTTCTCAGTTCATGTTGTGCATATTTATGTCCGACTGCTGGATAATAAGACAGGTTAGGGTACACAAAAAAGATGTTCATGAACTATTTCTATGAGACAGAGAGCAATCATTCAAGCTCCTGCTCCACCGCTGATGTGCTCGCCTGTACCAACCAACCGATCATGACAGGATTTGCTGATCTGAGAGCTATTCCCCAAGTTTCACAGCATCAAACATCAACAACACCAAACATATATCTGCTGTTTACTTATTTCACTCACCTCGACATTATCGCTTTTAAAGTACAAGGATGTTTCTCCGGATCCGTATCACCAGCCAACATAGATACAGCCAATAGTGAAAGTCGTGGCTGCTTCGGCGCCGTCATTTTCAGTAATTAACAGATTTTTTCTTTTAAAAGTCAAATGACAGCATACCCGGTTTCCGGTTTTCTGGTTGATGACAACAGCCACCCGAATACAACAGGTTGTTAGCAAGTTAACTTTGCGATATTGACACAGATATTATTGTTAGAAAAACAAGGCGGTTTGCGGCCACTGTAGTGATTTAAAGAAAGGCCGTCGACGGCCGCTATGGGTTCTAAAAGGGTTGAAATATAAATTTTAGGTATCATCTCAAAAGTTAGTGTAGAGATCAGGTCAGTGCATTCATGCGAAGGTTCATGTGCTGTACTAAGAGTTGTTCAGAGTGTAATTGGTATTTTATTAAGATCCCCAGTCCTTGCTAAAGCAGCAGGTACTCTTCCTGGGGTCCACACAAAACATGAAACATGATATAATACAGAACATTAATAGACAAGAACAGGACGGAACTACATACATTTAAAAATGGCACACATAGCCTACATACCCGAGTGGCGCAGTAGTCTACGGCACTGCATCTCAGTGCAAGAGGTGTCACTATAGTCTCTGGTTCAAATCCAGGCTCTATTATATCCAGCTGTGATTGGGAGTCCCATAGGGCTGTGCACAATTGGCCCAGTGTTGCTGGGGTAGGCCGCCATTGTAAATAAGAATTTGTTCTGAACTGTCTTGCCTAGATAAATAAAGGTAAAATCAATACATACACACAAAATATCTAAGTCAAATAGGGGAGAGGTGTTGCTTTATCTGTTTTTTTAAACCAGGTTTGCTGTTCATTTGAGCAATATTTGATGGAAGGAAGTTCCATGCAATAATGGCTTTATATAATACTGCACGCTTTCTTGAAATTGTTCTGGATTTGGGGGATTGTGAAAAGACCCCTGGTGGCATGTCTGGTAGGGTAAGTGTGTGTGTCAGAGCTGTAAATTGACTCTGCAAACAATTTGGAATTTTCAACACATTAATGTGAGAAGTGATGCAGTCGGTCTCTCCTCAACTCTTAGCCAAGAGAGACTGGCATGCATAGTATTTATATCAGCCCTCTGATTACAATGAAGAGCAAGACGTGCTGCTCTGTTCGGGGCCAGCTGCAGGTCTGTCCATAATAAAGAGATGCTTTGCTTTTTTTACACCACATTCCAAAAAACAAGTTCTGCAGACTCTAGTTTTATCCTATCTTGATTATTGTCCAGTCATGTAGTCAAATGCTGCAAGAAAGACCTAGTTAGGTCTTAGTTAGGTATTTCTTTGCAGCATTTGACTACATGACTGGACAATAATTGAATCTATATGTTTTGACCACGACAGTTCACAATCTAAGGTAACACCAAGTAATTTAGTCTCCTCAACTTGTTCAACAGCCATACCATTCATTACCAGATTCAGCTGAGGTCTAGAGCTTAGGGAATGATTTGTACCAAATACAATGCCCTTATTTTGGGATATGTTCAGGACCAGTTTATTACTGGCCATCCATTCCAAAACAGACTGCAACTCCTTGTTAAGGGTTTCAGTGACTTCATTATCTGTGGTTGCTGACATGTATATGGTTGAATCATCAGCATACATGGACACACAGGCTTTGTTTAATGCCAATGGCAGGTCCTTGGTAAAAAGAGAAATGAGTAGAGGGCCTAGAGAACTTCCCTGCCGTACACCACACCATATGTGTTTGACATTAGAGAAGCTTCCATTAAAGAAAACCGTATGCAGTATATCAGTTAACTAGTCTAAAAGTCAAAGTGCAGAGAGCTATGTCAGCCTGTTGTTTCCAGCCCTGGGTTGTCTCATCCCCATCATGTAATCTCTCCATGGCATCAGATGGAGACATACTAGGACATTATTTATCTCTCCAATGCCTTGCCATTGAACTGTAAACAGAATGGGCTTTGTAAAGTTAGGTCCCTGTCCCATATGGCTGTAACAATGTTCTTCGCTGTAAAATGTATGCGGCAACTGTCGGGAAAACAAGGCAAGCAGCAAGTTTAAGATTAAATTAAAATGCATCAATTAAAACCTAGTCCGTGACCAGGCTCCGACGAAAGCTTAGCAATAAATACACACAAGGGAAAGGAATTAAACTGCTGGAACTTTTTTATGGTTGGCTGAGCCAACAAATTGTTTTACTTTCTACTTGTGGCATAGGTAATATTCTTTAAGGGAGACACTTGTCCTTCAAAAGTCTCTTGAATTAAGTCTCTCTTCAGCCCCTTTCTCGTAGCTTCAGGGCTGAAGTAGAAGACAACAGAAGACAACAGTACCTCTGGCATATGAGGAACAGATGGGTTGTCTGATTGCGAAAATCAACTCAACCGAAATTGAACAAATTCAATAGTTAGAGGTGGGGAGATATGAAGACCCTCAGGGAATTTGGGGTGTGATAATCTATGATTAGCCTCTTGTTGAAAAAGTATTCTCCAAACCACAGAATTCCCCCCCCCCCCCCCCCCCCCCCGGGGGGCATACTGCTATGGATTTATTAGCAAGACATCTGTAATAAGGGGAAGCAGTGCTAGCTGACTGTAAGCCAAGGGCCTTCCTTTCTGGTCAACACTTATGTTTCATAATTATTAAGACACAAAACAGAAAGTCACCACTGACATTGACCAACATTTTTATTATATGCAAGCTGTGGGCAACATGGGCTTCGATATTAAATAAATCATGTTTTCAGGCTGTTGTTTTGGAGCCCTCCCATGGTCCTACTCTCCCACACACATTGTTTCAATGTTCGGGTCAAATAAACAAACTAGAATCCAAGGGGAGACACAATTACAGTAGAATGTCTCCATACTGAATAATACAACATTATGAGTCCAGAGGTGACGGTGTCCAATTTCAAAATTCCAATCTCGGCTCTCGTTTTCTGAATGGCACATCTATGCAGCACATGTTTACATCACATATGCTCGTACCTCGCGAGTAATAGGGTGCATAAATAATGCAAGGTTTTACACAGTCCAGCACCATCTAACCAATCCAATGAATGTAATGACTTCAGAAATGTACTTCTATTACAGCGCTGCAATCTCACATTGGTTGGATTGCTTGCCGTGCATGCAGCCTACTGATGACAACAGCTAGCATGGCCATCCATCTCCTGTAGCTAGCTTCCTCCTCTCTGGCTTTCAGCAGCCCAAGCCCCAGCTGCAGCCTGACTTCTGAAACTGACTGACAGGAGACATGCTTTGTGTCCCAGGAGACGTGAGGAGATTAGCAGCTTGGTCAGTAGATAAACAGCACTCATCAAGTCCACCTGTCATTATAGGTCTGGGTTGGATCCTCCGCTGAAGCCGTGCCATGGGCCTAGGAGCCTGGCTGGCAGGATATGGGCAGCCTTGGTCTTCTTGGCCCCAACAAGCTCCTGGCCTTGACTGGCTGCCTAGCTGACTCTTGTCTATTCATTTTGACAAAGAATTTCCTTCCTGATCCTCCATGCAATCGGAGGCATCTGCAAAGTCCACTTAGCCAAGATTCTTGTCTCCCGAATCGTTTACGGATGTAATGCAGCATTTGCCTGGGATATGCTGTTGAGGGGTGCAGCTGTGCGCCTCTCCAAACCCCATACAGACACCGGTGCCTATTGTGGAAGGGCAGGGGGCAACAAGTGCGGCATAGCTACAGAATGAACTGTCATCACCTGCAACCCCAGCATAATCTTGCAAATCATCTGCAAGGCATGACATCATCGGCTGGGTAGAGTTCACAACCTTGCAGCTAATACCGTTCTGTGGACCTGTGGTGCATTAGGCCATTATACCCTGCCATTACAGTGACAAAGGAGAGTGAGGGGGGAGGAATAACAGATCGCATTGACTGAGCAGCACTAGGGCCACGCATCAGTTAGACCGGGCTACAGGGGCCCCTATCCTTCATGCAAATGTTATAGTGTCTATTGAGAGTAACGCCACACTGGAGTTTTGAGAGATAAAAACCTCTATTATTTTCTCTCTCTCTCCGGGTTTTAAATGAAGCTAATAGCGAAGCTTTTTTTACAGAATTAAGTGAGGCCGAATGAAGAGAGAGATAGAGAAAAACGAGGGATTGCGAGCAGAAGATGAAATATGTGCTTGGAAAACACAATTAGCAAGCATTGTCACTCGCTCTTATACCGCAGCACTGTGCCGTGCAAACTCAGCCTCACCAGAGACAACGTCAAAGGCAAAGAGGGGATATGCAAAGATGGTCTGTCTTTACAGATAATGTAGGCTCCCAAATCCGACATCCCGTCTTTAATTCTCAACAACTCATATGGGATTATATAAACATGAAGATCTATAAAACTATTTCTCATCCAGCGGTACCGCAGGAACGAAGAGGGTAGAGGACAGCTAATGCATTGATCATTATTTTGCACACATTGTTTTATTCCTCAGAGCACATCTCCTCCACCATGGTGTGAAGATAGAAGACTAGCAGCCAATGTTACATAAATGGCTTCTAGCAACCCAATAGTTCTACAGTAGCTCCCTGTGTTGAACAACCTTCAGGTCTCCACCACTGGTGTTGATAGGTGGGAGAGCCACATAGCATGTGTGTTTCCTATTGTGGATCTGTCCTTCCTGTGTGTGTGTGTGTGTGTGTGTGTGTGTGTGTGTGTGTGTGTGTGTGTGTGTGTGTGTGTGTGTGTGTGTGTGTGTGTGTGTGTGTCTGTGTCTGTGTGTGTGTGTGTGTGTCTGTGTCTGTGTCTGTGTCTGTGTGTGTGTGTCTGTGTCTGTGTGTGTGTGTGTGTGTGTGTGTGTGTGTGTGTGTGTGTGTGTGTGGACCAGAACCCACCGTTCACGCTCCCCTCTACACATGCTCTACCACATATCCCCATTTCCCCCTGATGAAGGGAACACAGGGCCTGCCAGGCTGCGGCCCATTTCTCAGGCATGGGCAGGATAGGGAATGCTGCCAGCCCCTAGTGCATGGCAGCCGCTCATTGGGCACTGTGTAAGTAGACATAGGAGAAAGTGAAGGGAGAGAGATGGGAGGGTGGAAAGAGAGAGAGACAGAGAAATCCGGAGAGGTAGAGACAGAGAAAGAGGGAGAGGCAGAGACAGACGAGAGACCGACAGACAGAGAGAAAGAGAGAGAGAGCCATTAGAGGAAAATAGAAGTAGTGGCAGAGAGAGAAATACAGAGAGAGACCTTTGACTCAGAAATGGGCTCAGCGTGGCCAGCTCAGCTCCAAGGAGAGCTGATCCCTTCTAAAACAAATGGTAGCCATGTCCTTTTTTACTGTCTGACACTCTATAGTGCAAGTTATTGCTCTACAACAGGTGTCCCAAACTTTGTACTCAGGACCCGAGTAAATATGTGCCCATATTTCTATGGGCACAAGCACTGTTCATGACCCAAACTGTTCACACTCCTCTTGTTGGTGGAGAGTATTTTGCAGATTTAAAACTCAAATCCTGCAATTCTAAACATTTTCTCATGGGGTGCAAGGAACATGTTGCAGTTTTAAGCACATTTTCTTGCAATTATATACATTTTGCCATTTCTAATGTGTATTCATGTGATATTTGAGGGACAAAAAAATTACTACAATATCTATTGGCTAAAAAAACTAAATAAAAAAACGTTAGCTGAGATGGGCTAGTGGATTTTGTGCATTCTACTATTACAACGTTCAAGAGTACATTTAAAGGAGGACTGAGTTCCTTTAAAAAATATTTATTTTTCTTTTTTGGGGGGAGGGGGGACCCTGAGCCCCCCTGCCGACCGCTCACCACTGGTCTACAACATCCATAGAGTACGACCCTACCTCACACAGTAAGCGGCACACAACCTGGTGTTCAACCTTCCCAAGTTCTCCCATGTCACCCCGCTCTTCTGCACACTCCACTGGCTTCCAGTCGAGCTCACATCCACTACAAGACCATGGTACTTGCCTATGGAGCAGCAAAAGGAACGCCTTCAAACCCTACACCCAACCACCTGTGATCTCTCTCAGCTCCCGCTACGCCCAGTCCAAGCTCTTCTCTGTCCTGGCACCCCAATGGTGGAACCAGCTTCCCCCTGAAGCTGGGACAGCAGAGCCCCTGCCCATCTTTCAGAAAACATCTGAAACCCTCCCTCTTCAAAGAGTATCATAAAATATAATCCCACAGCACCCCCCCATACCACCTTCTCCCCCCAACCCCCTTTCGTGTATTAACACTCGCACTTGACCCCCCCTCCCCTTACTAGCTCTGACTTTGATGATAGCTACTTTATTGAGGAAAGATTTACTTACTATGTCTGTGATACATGGTTGTCCCACCTAGCTATCTTAAGATGAACAAACTAACTGGATAAGAGAGTCTGCTAAATGACTAATAAGTAAATGTATCCACAAACTCCAACGCCCAACATTACCGTACTAGTGTGGATTCCATAAGCAGCTTCATAGAGTGACGGATACCATAAAGCTGGCTATAAACGCAGGCGAGGAATCCATAGAGAGAGACCCCTGGCCCGTTCCAAATGGCACCCAAAAGTAGTGCACTATGCAGGGAATAGATTGCCATTTGGGGTGCAGTCTCAGACCAGTGAACCAGTCTCCCAGATGCAACCATTAGTTCCCGAGGGGTAAACTTCCACCTAATAAATCACACGTGCACATCAAACGCGGGAGATACGGGCGATTTGTTTGTGGCTCCCAAGAGAATCTATCCTCCGGCATTATTAAGGTTTGATAAGGGCTGAAATTAGATATGGCTGGAGGAGGAAGGGCGAGCAAGCAGAGTAATTAATACAGGAAGTCCCGGTAGGAGATACTTGGGACTGTCTGCTGGTAATGAAAAAGTCCAGTAAAGCAAGTCTGGAAGAGGACAGGAAATTGTAGGAAAATCATAGGTCTGGTGTGGGAATGGGGCGTTTAACAAGCGTTTCATAAGGAGTTTGTGACATATCGACAGATCGGGACTGTAGATTCAGCCACTCCTTCTTGGATGCGAACGGTCTGGTGTTCCACACAACTCACCCCAATAGAATCAGACATCACACAGAACCTGTCCAGTGATCTCTGTCTCCTCTTCTCCAACCCTCACTAAGCTTTAGGGACTAAATTATTTGTAATTATGCGGGCCCCCTGACCACCCCCCATTTTTTTATTTTATGGCTGAATCTTGTTGATGATACTTGCCATTGAGGCTCGCCCTATGTACACTGCATTTTATGCCTTCTGCCTGACAGGAGTGTTGATGAACAGAAATCTCTGGATTTTCTTCCCCTGACGGCTTTATTAGGCAGGGGATGGGACAGACGGGGACTGGTGCTCCATCGCCTGCCTTTGATCATACAGTGCCCAGGGGATTGACAGTGTAACTGATCCCGTACAGGACAGGGTTCCATGGGTGTTGTACATCTCCTTTTGGGGCCAGTAGCACCTCAGCGATGGGGCAATGATAAATCCAGACCGGGGGAGAGGTTTCGGTTTTCACATATATGGGAGTCTGGAAACATGGAAGTGACTTGCGGGCGAAGATTTTTAAAGCTCCTATTTTAATGTCCACCCGTAATTCAGAGGATGGATGTGCTGGCCTCTTCCAAGCAACCCTCCATAATATTTAGCGGTGGCGCTCTGGGAGCAGTGCATAACTGAGCGGGGCAGCGAGGCTGTGTGTGTGTGTGTTTGTGTGTGTGTGCGTCATGATGCCCTCTGCGTCTGTCAGTGGTGGTTGAGGGGGGGGGGGCGATGAGTCAGGCGCCTCGCAGACTCACTGGCACCTGGCCACTGTCCTTTAGGTGTCCTAGTGACCATAATGTCTGCGTGCGCTCACTGAGGGCTCTCCGCAGGGGAACACTAAGGCCTGAAAAACGTCCTGTGCCTGTGGCTGGGGTGTCATCAATACATCCTCCAGATGTGTGTGTGTGTGTGTGTGTGCGTGCGTTGTTTGATGGGAAAGGACACAGCAGGTAGTGTCGGCTGTATGCTTTTCTCATTGCAGGATTCACACTTTCTCCAGGCGTGATTTCCATCATCCACTCCACTAGTCCAAGCATGAATCCTTCAAAACCTACAGCGCAATCGTGAAAAGAGCCTTCATGAGAACCGTTAAAAGAAACAACCTTCAAATACTGGAATCCTAATGAATGAAATCGTAAAAGTGTGCAAAAATCACTGTTCAAATCCAGGAAAAGAGGTACGAGTGAAACTTTCCAGAGGCAGGATTATGGAAAAATTCATTCCCTATCAGAGGACTTCTTGAATGCTCATTTCAAGTTGACCAACTGAACATGGGAACATAAATCACACTTGCTATATGCACCGAGGGAAGCAATCATAACCTGGGGGTGAAAGTGCAGTATTGTACTGTGGGGAAGACGGCTGAAGACGGTGTATTTTACTGTGGGCGTCGCTCCTTCTCCCCCTTCGCCGAGCTGTGGCATTCTCTGTGCGACAGTGATGAAACGTGCAGTGGGCGCATCATGACAGGCAGTGCACACTGAATAAGGGCTGACTCAAAGTGTCAGGATCCCTCCCATCCCTCATCACTCAGAGCCCAACTTCTGAGCGCTACTCTCCACAGTCTCCGTCAAATGCCAGCCGTCCTCCACACCTGAGTACTTAGAGAGAGTTTTTCACAGGAATCTAATCGATGACGTCAACGAGCATGCAAATAAGTTAGCGACGGGCCGACATGACGGGATTCAGATCACGGCCGCAGTGAGTCAGTGACCACCCAGGCATTGTCTGGTTGGAGTGTGTTTATCTAGAGAATCCCGGAGACGCCTATAAAAAGAGTGAAGCCGCCACCCGTGTGACTCAGCAGTGGCAGCCATGATGGATCCCACAGTGAGCCATGCATACCTGTCTAGACAGCCAGTGATTACTATTAGTCAGTCTTATCTATAGGGAGAGACGACAGGAGAGCAGCTGAATGAACACACAACCAAACCAGGGGGATTCCAAAACGGTCTTTCCTAAGGTCACCAAAGGTCACTGAGCAACTGTGACAAGGCTGGCGGTGAGGTACCACACAGATTAGAGATCTATAAGCACAACGATCCATAGGCTAATGGCTGTTGCCAAAGTGTTGAACTGGCCTAATTGAGAAAGGACAGGCTGTGTTAGCCATTGATAGAGTGAGCAACCATCTAGAAGCTTGATTGAGGAAATAGGTGAGGGACTGAAAGACTGGGCTTTGGAGATGTATAGATTAGCATTGCAAATTGATATATTGAGTCCTGAGTTGATTGACAGTTTACAGCAAGGCAAAGCTAAATGGGTTCCTGTTCAAATGTTAACATGAAATCAAATCAAATGTTATTTGTCACATGCGCCGAATACAACAGGTGTCTTACAGTGAAATGCTTACTTACAAGCCCTTAACCAACAATGCAGTTTGAAGAAAACCCCCCCCCCCCCCCCAAAAAAGAAATAAAAGGAACAAATAATTAAAGAGCAGCAGTAAAATAACAGTAGTGAGGCTATATACAGGGGGTACCGGTACAGAGTCAATGTGCGGGGGCACCGGTTAGTCGAGGTAATTGAGGTAATATGTACATGTAGGTAGAGTTATTAAAGTCACTATGCATAGATAATAAACAGAGAGTAGCAGCAGCGATGTAAATAGTCTGGGTGACCATTTGATTAGATGATCAGGAGTCTTATGGCTTGTGGGTAGAACTGTTTAGAAGCCTCTTGGACCTAGACTTGGCGCTCCGGTACCGCTTGCCGTGCGGTAGCAGAGAGAACAGTCTATGACTAGGGTGGCTGGAGTCTTTGACAATTTTTATGGCCTTTCTCTGACACCGCCTGGTATAAAGGTCCTGGATGGCAGGAAGCTTGGTCCCGGTGATGTACTGGGCCGTTCACACTACCCTATGTAGAGGAACATTAACGGTTTTATTTTGTGTATTGCAGGTACATTTAATTGTCCATTACGGAGAATAATTTGCAGTGGTTTTTAGCATTGTTTAACATAGACTCATTTGTGTTGATTTGATATTTGTACATATTGTTGAATTTCCTATTTTCATCACAGCCACCAAAGATCTTGCAGCCTTTGCTGAACAATGACGGAGAAAGATGCTGTGTTCTTGTGTATTTTGAGTTTTAGTTCAATGCTAATTATGCATTGGATTCTGATTGTCAATGATGACCTTGTGTTGAATATAGTCACATGAACAATGAACATTTGGGATTATATCTAAGAGCGAAATCGATCTTGAATGACAATAAAATGTGCTTACGCCATGATGTTCAAGTGTATAGAAAGATTCAGAAGACTCTTCTTGTGTAAAAAGACTACACAATTCCTTATGACCAACATTAACTATTGACAATTGACAATCACAATAAAATTCCGTTCCTGGCATAGCATGGTAAGTTTTTCGAAGTCAAAGGTCCAGAATTTTCTGATTGAATCGAATGAGCATTTGGGAAGCTGGTGTAGTATTCCAGCCCATATCTACAAAAGAAATGCTCTCTGACCCCAAGGAAACAACGAGGAATTCCTGATATTGATTGGAATGACACGGTCACTCTGTATAACTTAACACCAGCGCGGGGTCCATTGAATTTTTACAAGGAGATTAGTAAGGTCTTATCCAACATCTGCACTCCATTTCAGTGACCAGATCTCAAGTTAAAAGGTTACTTGAAACTTCCAAGGGGGGAGCACATAACACACTATTTTCTTAGCGTGAGGATTATTACCAAGTAATACTTGAGATGGAACGGGTGTGGAAACGATGTGATATGTGTCAGATGGGGAGAAATTGGTATTCAACACTTCTGCACCCAGCTGTAATGATACAACTTTAGCATATTGGTATTCTAAATAGCGTAATGTCTACCAGTTGGAGATATAATACAATTAGCTACTGTAATTACAAGTATATCAAAATACAACAACAATGTCATAGTTAGGCTAATAAACAAATGTAAGCAAGTGTCTCTTGAGGTTGAATGCCAAGGTAATATTCTCATATTTCCTATTAATAATGATCAAAGATTTATAACGTATTTTGAGATTTGACATGACTTCATAGACGATTTATCCAAAAAGTCCCAGCAATAAAGAACTAAGAAACGTGAGATATAACGATTCCACCACAACAACTGATCAGTTGTAATAGGTCTATCATATCAAAATGGAACCCTTGTTTTACCAGCTAAGTTGACTGTGAACACATTCTCATTTACAGCAACGACCTGGGGAACAGTTACAGGGGAGAGGAGGGGGGGATGAATGAGCCAATGGGGAGCTGGGGATGATTAGGTGGCCATGATGGTATGAAGGACAGATTGGGAAAGATATGAACATAAAAAAAAAAAATGGGGCTAAAAAGACATTGCGTTGATCTACAAAGCAAACTGCTATGGTTTTCTGTTCACTTGATCGGTGAAAAGCAGATAACAAAGGTTACCGTTACCACAGAGTAGCACCTTGAAGATGCATTTGTTTTCCTTTGAGTCTTTGAATGGCTGAGAATGTTGCAGCATGAACACCACAGAGTAGACTGCTATTTACCAAGCCAGGCTGAATGCAGGGCTCATAAAGTCCCTTCAAAGCGTCTGATAATGAGACAGAGGTAACTATAGTGACATGTCACACCTGGACACTCCTGGATCTATTTCCAAAACAACATCAGGCAAACACTTTCTTTTGTCTTTCTGCCAGACAATATCAGAGGGCAAACTAGCTTTCTTTACCACAACAAAATGGCACATGGGAAAGCATGAGGCCTATTATATGACACCCTGATGTAAGACGATCACTTATCAACACATTTAACGGCCCCATAAAAGGAAGGGTAATCATACCAGCGTGTGGTAATAATAAACATTTGCATCATCATCATGGTTTGGACTTAAAGAGCCCCAATCAATCTGCAGTCATGGCCTTTGTTCTGATATTGGACTAGTATAGCCCGCTGACGCACTGCAGGGCGAGATGCAGGGTGGCTGCAGTTCAAGCCCCACTCAGAGGAGTGGAGAGATTTACTCTCCCAAGGGCAGGTCAGTCAGTCCTCAGGACGGTTATATATGGTCTGTTTAGTCACACTATATACTATACTACAGCCTTACTGGGAACCCCCCCCCAACTAGATGAAATGTGGAAAATACATTCTACCACAGCACTTCTATTCATGGGGAAACGGTATTGTACTTGAAGTGCATTATGTGCAGAGAAAAGACGTGCCAACAGATGCTCCATGCCTCATGATGCGCAACATGATACATCCTGCCATTTGGCCAGTAACCCTACTGCAATGTATTTATAATGGGGCAAGCTGGGAGATTCATATTGTGATTGCAGCAGTGCTCTCTCTATCCTTCTGAGCTCTTCCAGAAGGGCGAGGGGCAGTGAGAGAGGGACGGGCAGACAGAGAGGCAGCGTGGGCCTCAGCTCCAGCTCACAGCCCACAGCCCTGCTGTAACGTTGCTGCTCCCCGTGCTGCTATATTTACCCCTCTAAGCGGCCCAGCACATCACGTTGGGATTCTGTTACCCCCCTCGCGCCCCGGCATATACACTGCTAGTTATGTGAAAGCCTGTTGGGTCGGTCACAAGCCTGCGCCTGCCTGCATTCACTCCAGCTAACGCCATCCCACCCAGCTGGCCCCTCCGGACTGAGACAGGGGGTCAGCGGGGGACGAACCAGGGAGGGGACGGAGATTAATGACAGGGCATCGAGGACAGAATGAACTCAGCCCAAACTGGGATCGATACGGAGCACAGAGAGAGAGAGCTATGGGATGGTGGATGGCTCACTTCTCCTGATTTGGGCAGGGCAGGGGTTCACGGAATGCCACTGGCAGATCAGATCTCATCATGGTTTGATTGCCCCTGACTGACTGACTAGCTGACTGACTGACTGACTGGCGCGAGTAATGCTGATCTATGATGGAAATCACCAGTAGATCTTCTGGCCTCACACATCACATGAGACGGTTGATTGGGAACCCTGAAATAGAGTGGCTGAGTCACTTAAAGACCCCAATCAATCTGCAGTCAGGGCCTTTGTTCATGGCCTCTCTGCCCCTCAGTCAGTACTGCAGAGTCATAAGTTATTCCAATTGAACAGTGTTCTGAAGTTTGCTCATGCAAATTGCATATTTAACTTTAACCGCTTTCTTGTTCAAATGTGAGCACAGAAGTGATATAGTTCAAATTTGACTACATCCAAAGCCTTCAACTACACCCTAGACAGAAGGCAAGTGCTGCTGCAAGCCACCCAATCCAATATGACATCTTCACTGACTCTGCCACCGAGACTACACTACTACCCTCTAGTGGTACAGTCGGGAGTAGCATTCATACTGCGTACAGTACAACTAACTGATCATTTTGTCCTCACAACATTGATGTTGAGTCATGGAGGTAGGTCCAGTGGCTCTTAGTAGGATATGATTGAATGGCCCAGGGGAGCGCTTTGCTTCAGCAGACAGCGTCTCTGACGTTCCGTCTCAGCCTCCCAGATATCCAATTATCCACTGGCCCTGGATCTGATTTGAAAAAGGTGTGATCTATACCGGCTGAGTGATAACATCCGCTGTACATTCAGATTGTTTTCTTCAATGCACTTTGTTTTGCCATGATTGAACAGCAGTCTCATCTCTCAAACAAACACTGTAGTATTGTTGACAGTGTAATAAAAACATTTCAATGGAATTGACTGCACTCAGTTGGTCTACAACCAAACATAGGACTTACATGGCTCAGTTACTAGAGCGTGGCGCTTGCAACGACAGGCTTGTGGGTTTGGTCCCCAGGGCCACCCATATGAAAAAAAACGCATGACTGTAATTCGCTTTGGATAAAAGTGTCTGCTAAACAGCATATATTACGTAGACGTAACAGGTGAAACAATGACAACACACAAAAAAGCAAACGCATGGGTTTCCCGAGAGTAGACGACATCAAATCCTATGTAGTTCTACGTCACTTTCGCCAGATGGCGCTCATTGCGAGGAAACACAACCAGAGATTGCGCTTCCTTTGACTTCTACAATCTTATCCAACATGTTCACTACCACAAGAGTCACAGACTAGTCGATTGCATGTTCGATAATGTAATCAAATATCCTAACTGCTACAAACATGAAACACTATCACACAACTATCAGGTTGTAAAATAGATATGTTACAGCCATCTACTCAGGGGTAGAAACTGTATTTGTCCATGTAGTGGAGGGGTTGTTTAATGATTCAGAAACATCACCAGTAATGTTCCAGGATACAATCTGAACTTTGCCTCAGCCCATCAAAACCAATACCTCCTTGTTAAATAACCTTCTTCAGATAGTCCCCTAAGCTCTTCTACAGACCACACCACATGCTCTGATGCTCCACACACTCTCCACCCACTCATCTATAATAAAAAACATCCCAATCTAGCTGGGTCCTGTTACCTACCAGCCACGTGTAATATGAGCCATTCATCATCATCATCATGGCCTTTGATCCTGAGCTGGAGAGCACTTTGTTCAGTGTGATGTATGTGGGTTGCATCCACTGCTTTCTGGACATACAGTGGACTCACTCTGTTCGCAATAATACTGTTTAACATGATTTTTGAATGACTACCTCATCTCTGTACCACACACATGTAATTATCTGTACGCCTGTAAAGGACTCTGGAGTTTTTCAGGATAGAAAAAGAAACGAAATGGAGCTAAGCAAAGGCAAAGTCCTAGAGGAAAACCTTGTTCAGTCTGCTTTCCACCAGACACTGGGAGAAGAATTCACCTTTCAGCAAGACAATAACCTAAGAAAACACTCACAGCTGTAATCGCTGACAAAGGTGATTCTAACATACATTACTGTTCAAAAGTTTGGGGTCACTAAGAAATGTCCTTGTTTTTGAAAGAAAAGCTAATTGTTTGTCCATTAAAATAACATCAAATTGATCAGAAATACAGTGTAGACATTGTTAAGGTTGTAAATGACTATTTTTAATGGATTATCTACATAGGTATATGGAGGCCCATTATCAGCAACCATCACTCCTGTGTTCCAATGGCACGTTGTGTTAGCTAATCCAAGTTTATAATTTTAAAAGGCTAATTGATCATTAGAAAACCCTTTTGCAATTATGTTGGCACAGCTGAAAACTATTGTGCTGATTAAAGAAGCAATAATTGGGGTGGCAGGTAGTCTAGTGGTTAGAGCGTTGGATTAGCAACCGAAAGGTTGCATAGATCGAATCCCTGAGCTGACAAGGTAAAAATCTGTCGTTCTGCCCCTGAACAAGGCAGTTAACCCACTGTTCCTAGGCTGTCATTGAAAATAGGAATTTGTTCTTAACTGACTAGTAAAATCATACTGGTGTTCTTTAGACTAGTTGAATCATCAACATTGTGGGTCTGATTACAGGCTCAAAATGGCCAGAAACAAAGACTCGTCAGTCTATTCTTGTTCTGACAAATGAAAGCTATTCCATGAAAGAAATTGCCAAGAAACTGAAGATCTTGTACAACGCTGTGTACTACTCCCTTCATAGAACAGTGCAAACTGTCTCTAACCAGAATAGAAAGATGAGTGGGAGGCCCCGATGCACAACTGAGCAAGAGGACAAGTACATTAGAGTATCTAGTTTGAGAAACAGATGCCTCACAAGTCCACAACTGGCAGCTTCATTATCTTCAAAACACCAGTCTCAACGTCAACAGTGAAGAGGCGACCCCGGGATGCTGGTCTTCTAGGCAGAGTTCCTCTGTCCAGTGTCTCTGTTCTTTTGCCCATCTTAATCTTTTATTTTTATTGGCCAGTCTGAGATATGGCTTTTTTCTTTGCAACTCTGCCTAGAATGCCAGCATCCAACATTTTGTTACGTTAAATGTATTTAATCGTTTTTTTCCCTCATCAATCAACACACAATACCCCATAATGACAAAGCCAAAAAAATGTTTTTTACATTTTTGCAAATGTATAATAACAACAAATCAGAAATATCACATTTATATAAGTATTCAGACCCTTTACTCAGTAATTTGTTGCAGCACCTTTGGCAGCGATTACAGCCTCGAGTCTACTTGGGTATGAAGCTACAAGCTTGGCACACCTATATTTGGGGAGTTCCTCCCATTCTTCTCTACAGATCCTCTCAAGCTCTGTCAGGTTGGATGGGGAGCGTCGCTGCACAGCTATTTTCAGGTCTCTCCAGAGATGTTCGATCGGGTTCAAGTCTAGGTTCTGGCAGGGCCACTCAAGGACATTCAGGTACTTGTCCCGAAGCCACTCCTGCATTGTCTTTGCTCTGTACTTAGGGTCATTGTACTGTTGGAAAGTGAACCTTCGCCCCAGTCTGAGGTCCTGAACGCTCTGGAGCAGGTTTTCAAAAAGAATCTCTCTGTGCTTTGCTCCGTTCATCTTTCCCTCAATCCTGACTAGTCTCCCAGTCCCTGCCGCTGAAAAACATCCCCACAGCATGATGCTGCCACCACCAGGTTTCCTCCAGATGTGAGGCCAAACAGTTCAATTTTGGTTTCATCAAACCAGAGAATCTTGTTTCTCATGGTCTGAGAGTCTTTAGGTGCCTTTTGGCAAACTCCAAGTGGGCTGTCATGTGCCTTTTACTGAGGAGTGGCTTCCGTCTGGCCACTCTACCATAAAGGCCTGATTGCTGGAGTGCTGCAGAGATGGTTGTCCTTCCGTAAGGTTTTCCACAGAGGGACTCTGGAGCTCTGTCAGAGTGACCATCGGGTTCTTGGTCACTTCCCTGACCAAGGCCCTTCTCCCACGATTGCTCAGTTTGGCCAAGCGGCCAGCTCTAGGAAGAGTCTTGGTGGATCCAAACTTCTTCCATTTAAGAATGATGGAGACCATTGTGTTCTTGGGGACCTTCAATGCTGCAGACATTTTTTTTATACCCTTCCCCAGATCTGTGCCTCGACACAATCCTGTCTCGGAGCGCTACGGACAATTCCTTCGACCTCATGGCTTGTTTTTTTCTCTGACATGCGCTGTCAACTGTGGGACCTTATATAGACAGGTGTGTGCCTTTCCAAATCATGTCCAATCAATTGAATTTAGCACAGGTGGACTCAATCAAGTTGAAGAAACATCTCAAGGATGATCAATGGAAACAGGTCAACTGAGTTCAACTTTGAGTCTCATAGCAAAGAGTCTGAATACTTATATAAATAAGGTATGTCTGTTTTAAATGTTTTATACATTTGCAACAATGTCTAAAAAGCTGAATAAGGCTGTAACATAACAAAATGTGGAAAAAGGGAAGGGGTCTGAATACTTTCCGAATGCACTGTAATTAAGATCTAAATGGCAAAACTGATCCTTGATCAGCACTCCTGCTCTATGATTTATGTGGATGGTTACTAGTGTAGACTGTGTGACTGTGGACCCTTGTCTCAGCGGGCCCGATGGGAGATAAGAGTGAACTGTTAGTAGCCCACGTCAGCCCCACCACCAGCAGCAGGCTTGGCACAATCAAGCTGTGTGAATATTCCTTCAGCCGAGCCGGCACTGGCACCACACAAGACAATTCCCCCATATTTACAGGGCTAATGAGAAAATGTACACAGCCAAGGTTATAATGAGCGATAGAGTGGAGAGAGGGGATACAGAGACGGGAGAGAGGGGAGTAGCGGTTAGGGCAAAGGCATTGTTATGAGTCTCTATTGCTAACTCCTCACTGCCAGCTAACCCGACTCACTCATCCCTGACTGACTCGCATGCCTCTATTGCTAGTCCACTGCTCACAGGAGACCAAACACAATCCAAACTTTGAACAAACACAACAACCAGTGCATAGAGAATTAGGGCCAAGGGCCTGACGATTCACATGGAGTGAGAATAAGAGAGTGGAGCGGTAACTAGAATGAGTTGGTGTGGGATGCACAGTGGGCTCCAGTGAGGCAACAGTGTGAAAATAATAACACACAGTTTGAAATCAGATATTCGTTTAAAAATAGCATGTGTGATTAAAATATGTTTAACTGAACATAACAGAGTATGTGTGACTGCATATAACACAGACTATAACATAGACCCTTAGGGAGTAATTTGGACCCTGTAAATGTATTAAATGAAAGAAGAAGTCCCACTAATCTTAACTTACTCAAAAGACACTCTAAAGGTTTGTCCTCTCTTCAAGGGCAAACCCCAGAAGAGCACTGCAGAGGAGAGGCAAAATATTCAGCCGTTTTGATAAAACCAAAATTAGTAAGGAAAAGTAGCAGAGATTAATACCTGCTCAACAGTGTCCCTTCTATTTGCCTATCCGGCCTGTCGTGCATGAAGATACTAAATTAAAACTCATATCAGATTTCCCCTATCATGAGCTTTTGGCAGTATGCCAGTGATGGGATGGAATAGAAACTTGTAGTGATTGGCCTAGTTTTGAAGTTCCATTGTCCTCAAACTAGCGATGCAAGGGTCTAATAAAAGAAAGCCAAAAGATGGTGTATTCATCTTCTTCACATTGCAGATCGGCAACAAAAATTCACATTTCAATTTCAACCTCAATTTCACATCTTGCAGTCAAATACACAGTGGTGTGTAGATGGATAAAACTATTTATAATGGCATATAACATATTCACTTCTTATTTTTACTAAAGAGTGCTGGATCCTCGTGAAAATAATATGTAAACAATAAATAACACAACACCCTGCAAACAATACATTTCAAAGTTTTGACATAAAATTCTCTTTAGGCTTTGTATCTCCTGTTGCAACCAGTAACAATAATGAACCACTGGGTTAAGTTCACCAGCCAATAACAGGATAACTACAGAGACTGAGACCATACCACCAATTACATTGGTATTTTGAGGACGGTCTAGTACAAGATCAACTTAACAAGTTTGAGCAATTTGCTAGGGGGTCGACAATAGTTAAACTCTTGCACAGGCAGAGTTTACAAAACTGCCGTTTTGTGCTGCACAAAGTGAAAACATATTTTTTGAATTCTTTGCACGTTTATTGAAAATGAAATACAGAAATATTACATTTACATAAGTATTCACACCCCTGAGTCAGTACATGTTAGAATCACCTTTGGCAGTGATTACAGCTGTGAGCCTTTCTGGGTAAGTCTCAAAGAGCTGGATTGTACAATATTTGCACATTATTCTTTTACAAAATTCTTCAAGCTCTGTCAAGTTGGTTGTTGATAATTGCTCGGCAGCCATTTTCAAGTCTTGCCATAGATTTTCAAGCGGATTTTTGTCAAAACTGTAACTCGGCCACTCTTGAACATTCAATGTCACCTTGGTAAGCAACTCCAGTGTATATTTGGCCTTGTGTTTTATGTTATTGTCCTGCTGAAAGATACATTTGCCTCCCAGTGTCTGTTGGAAAGCAGACTGAACCAGGTTTTCCTCTAGGATTTTGCCTGTGCTTAGCTCTATTCGTTTCTTTTTACCCTAAAGAAAACTCCCAAGTCCTTGCTGATGACAAGCATACCTGTCACGTCCTGACCAGTAATAGGGGTTATTTGTTATTGTAGTTTGGTCAGGACGTGGCAGGGGGTATTTGTTTTATGTGGTTTGGGCTGGTTGTGTTAGTTGTAGGGTGTTTGTTCTAGTATTCTGGGTTTTGGGCACTGTTCTATGTTTATGTATTTCTATGTTCAGTCTAGTTATTTGTATTTCTATGTTTAGTTAATTGGGGGTTGAACCCTCAATTGGAGGCAGGTGTTTTCTCGTTGCCTCTGATTGAGGGTTCTATAAATTAGGTATGTGTTTGTTTTAGTATTTGTGGGAGATTGTGCTGTGTATAGCTTTGTTGCCTTACTGGCCTGTTATTAGTCGTTGTGTTTTTTTTGGTGTACGTATTTATTTTGGTTCACCTTCTTTGTCCATTTAAATAAAAAGAAGATGAGTGCACATTTCCCCGCTGCGGCTTGGTCCACTTTACCCTACGACAACCGTGACAATACCCATAACATGATGCAGCCTCCACCATTCTTGAAAATATGAAGAGCGGTACTCAGTGATGTGTTCTGTTGGATTTGCCCAAAATATAACTATATATTCAGGACATAAAGTTAATTTCTTTGCCACATTTTTTGCAGTTTTACTTTAGTGCTTTATTGCAAACAGGATGCATATTTCGGAATGTTTTTTATTCTGTACAGGCGTCCTTCTTTTCACTCTGTCATTGAGGTTAGAATTGTGGAGTAACTACTACATTGTTGATCCATCCTCAGTTTGTTCTTATCACAGCCATTACACTCTGTAACTGTTTTAAAGTCACCATTGACCTCATGGTGAAATCCCTGAGTGGTTTCCTTCCTCTCTGGCAACTGAGTTAAGAAGGACCCCTGTATCTTTGTAGTGACTGGGTGTATTGATACACCATCCAAAGTGTAATTAATAACTTCACTATGCTCAAAGGGATATTCATTGTCAGATTTTTATTTATTTATACCCATCTACCAATAGGTGCCCTTTTTTGCGAGGCATTGGAAAACCTCCCTGGTCTTTGTCGTTTAATCTGTATTTGAAATTCACTGCTTGACTGAGGGACCTGACAAATAATTGCATGTGTGGGGTACAGAGATGAGGTAGTCATTCAAAAATCATGTTAAACACTATTATTGCACACAGAGTGAGTCCATGCAACTTATTATGTGACTTGTTAAGCAAATGTTTACTCCTGAACTTATTGAGGCTTGACATAACAACGGGGTTGAATACTTATTGACTCAAGACATTTCAGCTTTTTATTTTTAATTAATTTGTAAAAACAAAAATCTAAAATCATAATTCCACTTTGACATTATGGGGTATTGTGTGAAGGCCAGTGGCACAAAATCTCCATTTAATCAATTTTAAATTCAAGCTGTAACAGAACAAAATTTGGAAAAAGCAAGGGGTGTGAATACTTTCTGAAGGTACTGTGCCTTCAAGGGCACATTTAAAATTAATTTCTAATGCATGCTTTATAAATGGGAGGTCAATTCAGTATTTGGCAATATAATATCAATAGAAATGTCTGGTTGAATACACAGTATGCACATTGATTAGACACAGTAAGTTTAACATAGTAAGAACACAAGAACTCCCTGTCTTCTAATTTCATGTCAATAACCCATCTGAGCAATACATGTTGGTCAAGAGCCAACATAATTCATGAACCTGTTGACCCTCACACTGTGCTCTGTTCTGTTCTATCCCAGCCACCACATCACACAGAAAGGCCTTGTGTTGCAGCACATGCCGTGAAGCAAGGTCTTGATGTTATAACACAAAACACATAACTGAGCCTGTGAAATAGGACACTCTACTCAGTTTGACTTTAATGTGCACTGTGCCCATGCTGATGCAGCCACACAACTATGTCTTCCTACACCCTCCCTTCACCTGCACCTGTGCTCTTATTCTCACCAGCTCTCTCAGCATTTACAACAGAATATGTATCGCAGAATGTGTAGCTGCTGTAACATCTGCAATGCAAAGGGTTGTGTCAGGACAGAGACGGCATTGGGCATACAAAAACTTGAGAGACAAGTGGGTATCTAGCATGACAATAACAATTCAACAACGGGATGTGCTGTGTGAAAATAACAGATAGACTAAGATCATAACCCAGTGGGAGGCCATTCCTTCTCTTGCTAGAACAAAAGTGGTACCTGCTACCTGTTGACCCTGTAGCGACAAACCTACCGATTCTACTTGTTGAATCCCAATGCTCCTCAGTGGCCACTGGCCAACAACTTGACTTTGAGCCAATCAGAGAGCACAAACTCCTACATGGGGGAGCCAACAAAAAAAGGAAATTTTCTCCGTACATTCATGGATGAGCCAGACACACTTCATATGCAATGTAGACTATGGGATGGTAGCTAGCTAGGTGCACAGACGCAATGCACACAACCCTAAATGCCTCCTCCAAGCTAGCTAACCACTGTAGCTAGTATTGACATTATAATTCAATCACAATGGATTCGTTTCCATGAAACCGCTGCCTTAGTTAGCTGCCGAGTGCAGTGTCCTTAGCTAGCTAGAACATCCAATAGTCAAAGGTATATGAAATACAAATCGTATAGAGAGAAATAGTCCTATAATTCCTATAATAACTACAACCTAAAACTTCATACCTGGGAATATTGAAGACTCATGTTAAAAGGAACCACCAGCTTTCATATGTTCTCATGTTCTGAGCAAGGAACTTAAACGTTAGCTTTTTTACATGGCACATATTGCACTTTTACTTTCTTCTCCAACACTTTGTTTTTGCATTATTTAAACCAAATTGAACATGTTTCATTATTTATTTGAGGCTAAATTGATAGTATTTATGTATTATATTAAGTTAAAATAAATGTTCATTCAGTATTGTTGTAATTGTCATTATTACAAATAATAATACAAAACATTTAATCGGCCGATTAATCGGCATCGGTTTTTTGGCCCTCCAAGAATCGGTATCGGCGGGCATTGAAAAATCATAATCGGTCGACCTCTACATATTATGCACCCACACACATCCCACAGAAACATCCACACATATGAACAAGTCACAGTTGGTTACCTCTTGACAGCAATTGCTGACACCGCAACCATAGTGTTACATGCATCTATGATAGCGATATGCTATAGTAGCTACAGTGAATTCCACGTGCTTGTTAATCAAATCATTTTAATAAGGGCTCATGAGGAGGAGAGGATATGCAAAGTAGCAGAGCAGAATAGATGTGAAAGATGTTAGATAAGTCCATTAACTTTCTTCCTCAAACACCTCAAGAGTGGAAGGAGTGGAGGTGGGCAGAGCAGGATAAAAAAAAGCAGAATTTAAAAAGTATGAAAAAAAGGGCTCAGTCAAAAGGCAGCAAGCACAGCTCTACCTCCTTGTGGGGATTTATGGTGACAACTCTGGGCTTTTATTTGCTTTTCCCTCCCCAATTTCCCCCCAGAAATGGCTATTTCCCTGGGAGACCCCCTTTTCACTGGGCTAACGAAAGTAGCAGATGTTGCTATGCTACTGAGTTCCCAATAGGGAACACTGCAGCATGGAAACTACCTGCCAGAGGTCACTACTATACTGGGCACTGGGCAGTACACATACACTCTGAGAGCAGCCAGCCTGACCGGCATACCAAGCGTGGGTTCACAGCTCAGTTAATGAAAACACTGTGCTTCTCTGGGCCAAAGTTTGTGCGAGCTGGAGGAACTTATTGTTGGTAATTGCTGACGGGACACTTCGCTCTTGGTCAGCAAGACGCAGATGTAATTATTCTTCTGCTCTGCACCCTGGTTTCACAGTTTGTCCTAGCACCTGGTGTACCTAGTTTTAATTGGAGCTCCTGAACCTCAAGTTCTCTCTTATCAATGTCAAAGAGGCTAATTCAGGTTTACAGTGAGGGAAAAAAGTATTTGATCCCCTGCTGATTTTGTACGTTTGCCCACTGACAAAGAAATGATCAGTCTATAATTTTAATGGTAGGTTTATTTGAACAGTGAGAGACAGAATAACAACTGAAAAATCCAGAAAAACGCATGTCAAAAATGTTATAAATTGATTTGCATTTTAATGAGAGAAATAAGTATTTGACCCCTCTGCAAAACATGACTTAGTACTTGGTGGCAAAACCCTTGTTGGCAATCACAAAGGTCAGACGTTTCTTGTAGTTGGCCACCAGGTTTGCACACATCTCAGGAGGGATTTTGGCTAGGCCACTCCAGGACCTTAATGTGCTTCTTCTTGAGCCACTCCTTTGTTGCCTTGGCCGTGTGTTTTGGGTCATTGTCATGCAGGAATACCCATCCACGACCCAATTTCAATGCCCTGGCTGAGGGAAGGAGGTTCTCACCCAAGATTTGACGGTACATGGCCCCGTCCATCGTCCCTTTGATGCGGTGAAGTTGTGCTGTCCCCTTAGCAGAAAAACACCCCCAAAGCATCATGTTTCCACCTCCATGTTTGACGGTGGGGATGGTGTTCTTGGGGTCATAGACAGCATTCCTCCTCCTCCAAACATGGCGAGTTGAGTTGATGCCAAAGAGCTCCATTTTGGTCTCATCTGACCACAACACTTTCACCCAGTTGTCCTCTGAATCATTCAGATGTTCATTGGCAAACTTCAGACGGGCATGTATATGTGCTTTCTTGAGCAGGGGGACCTTGCGGGCGCTGCAGTATTTCAGTCCTTCATGGCGTAGTGTGTTACCAGTAGTTTTCTTGGTGATTATGGTCCCAGCTGCCTTGAGATCATTGACAAGATCCTCCCGTGTAGTTCTGGGCTGATTCCTCACCGTTCTCTTGATCATTGCAACTCCACAAGGTGAGATCTTGCATGGAGCCCCAGGCCGAGAGAGATTGACAGTTCTTTTGTTTCTTCCATTTGCGAATAATCGCACCAACTGTTGTCACCTTCTCACCAAGCTGCTTGGCGATGGTCTTGTAGCCCATTCCAGCCTTGTGTAGGTCTACAATCTTGTCCCTGACATCCTTGGAAAGCTCTTTGGTCTTGGCCATGGTGGAGAGTTTGGAATCTGATTGATTGATTGCTTCTGTGGACAGGTGTCTTTTATACAGGTAACAAACTGAGATTAGGAGCACTCCCTTTAAGAGTGTGCTCCTAATCTCAGCTCGTTACCTGTATAAAAGACACCTGGGAGCCAGAAATCTTTCTGATTGAGAGGGGGTCAAATACTTATTTCCCTCATTAAAATGCAAATCAATTTATAACATATTTGACATGCGTTTTTCTGGATTTTTTTGTTATTCTGTCTCTCATTGTTCAAATAAACCTAACATTAAAATTATAGACTGACCATTTCTTTGTCAGTGGGCAAACGTACAAAATCAGCAGGGGATCAAATACTTTTTCCCCCCCTAACTGTAGATCTGACATGAATTAAGACTGGAGAGGAAGCCTTGATGCTTGAGACTCCAAAGATTCCCCAAATGTAACTTATTACATGTAACCTTTATGAACGTCCTATTATGGGGCTTTGCTGGTTGAATGCATTGAGTGCATTCCAGAAATTGCTTCTGCTGCCATTTGGTGCATTTAGGACCCCGCCGGGGCTTCCTAGTGTGTTTCCATGTGTGCCTACTGTCCTCTTGGGGCAGTATTAATTACTACACCACTAAGACAGGGCCGGGGCTTCCTAGTGTGTTTCCATGTGTGCCTACTGTCCTCTTGGGGCAGTATTAATAACTACACCACTGAGACAGGGCCGGGGCTTCCTAGTGTGTTTCCATGTGTGCCTACTGTCCTCTTGGGGCAGTATTAATTACTACACCACTGAGACAGGGCCGGGGCTTCCTAGTGTGTTTCCATGTGTGCCTACTGTCCTCTTGGGGCAGTATTAATTACTACACCACTGAGACAGGGCCGGGGCTTCCTAGTGTGTTTCCATGTGTGCCTACTGTCCTCTTGGGGCAGTATTAATTACTACACCACTGAGACAGGGCCGGGGCTTCCTAGTGTGTTTCTATGTGTGCCTACTGTCCTCTTGGGGCAGTATTAATTACTACACCACTAAGACAGGGCCGGGGCTTCCTAGTGTGTTTCTATGTGTGCCTACTGTCCTCTTGGGGCAGTATTAATTACAACACCACTGAGACAGGGCCGGGGCTTCCTAGTGTGTTTCTATGTGTGCCTACTGTCCTCTTGGGGCAGTATTAACTACTACACCACTGAGACAGGGCCGGGGCTTCCTAGTGTGTTTCTATGTGTGCCTACTGTCCTCTTGGGGCAGTATTAATTACTATCACCACTAGACGCCGGGCAGTTTTTCTATGGGGCTGGAACAGAACAGAACACTTTCCTGGTGCACATAGTTGCCTGGGGGTTAGGCCTTGGCCCTGTGATGCTGAGCAAATTGGGAAAACTCACAGACGACTATAGGAGTAAGGGGGTCTTTCCTGTTGCCACTGAACCCAGGGCCTTGGAGACAGCCAGAAAAGAAGCAGGCCCCATACCAGCAGCAAGCCACCCTCTCTGGGTAGCCTCTAATTTAGCCCCGGGAGTGTACTTTTTGGTAGGCCCATTAAGAGCCTTTGTGTGTAAACTACCCAAAATACCCAAAATGGTTTTCCCTCCTAATAGAGAGGGTATAAAATGTCTTAAAGCTGTAGGGGAATCAAATCAGGAAGGTATTTTCCACCACATAATAACATAATGAATCATAAAACACAGGAGGATCCCTAAACCTGACCAGATTAAAAAACAATAAATCTGATCCCATTGGGCACAGACGTCAGTTCAACGCGTAGTTGTTTAAATAACGTGAACTTAACGTGAAATCAACCCAAAAATTCACCATGTCATTGGATTTAGGTTAAAAGTTAGGTCAAATTCAAAAATGTAAAATTCCCTTACATTGATTTTCCAATGTTGATTCAATGTCATCACATTTTTTATTTGGGGGGGTTGAAATGATGTGAAAACAACGTTGATTAAACCTGTTTTCGTCAAGTGGGATTTCATGGTTTCCGTATTTGGGGAAGCCCAGTGGTATTTTGCTCATGGAGGATGTTGAATAATTTGAAAATTTGATTCATGTCTTCATTATTTTTCAAAGAAAGGGAAAGGGGAGGATACCTAGTGAGTTGTACAACTGAAATGTGTCTTCTGCATTTAACCCAACCCCTCAATCAGAGAGGTGCTGCCATAATTGACATCCACGTCTTCAGCGCCCAGGAACAGTGGGATAACTGCCTTACTCAGGGGCAGAAAGACAGATTTTTACCTTGTCAGCTCAGGGATTTGATCCAGCAACCTTTCGGTTACTGGCCCAATGCTCTAACCACTAGGTTATCTGCCGCCATGACCTAGATACTGAAATCCCTTGAAAACTTACACAACTAACAAATTCTTCACAATTATTCAAGTTTGATGGGGTACACACTAACAAATTCTTCACAATTATTCAAGTTTGATGGGGTACACACTAACAAATTCTTCACAATTATTAGGGTACACATAAATAGGCCATCACAAGACTGGAAGAAAGTAAGTAATTTAACCCTTTACACTTGTGGGAATTGGCCTATATGGACAGGGGTTGTTACGTTCCCCAGTTTCTGTGTTGTTGTGGGTTTGTATGTGTGTGTATTTCAGGAAATGGCTTCCTGGAATCCTAAAGCAGCTGATTGGTCGGCCCCATCGCTGATTGGAGCTCTGGCCCCTCCCTCTCGTCAGGGGAAACAGCTGTCTCTTCAATTACCAACTCCTTCTCCAGCTTGATAAAAGCCAGTGTTCCTTTGTCAGAAAGGAGCTTCTTTTTTATGTCCTGTGTTGATTGTTGTGGCGGTCAGTAAAAGTTTTGTGGATATTATTTTGTAGCCGCTCCTTCTGAGGTATGTGTGCCAATATGACTTAGTGTTTTTGGTTATTGAAATTGTTCACTAAATATTAGTAATTATTCTGTTTCATTTGTTCCCAGGGGAGGGAAGGGGAAGGCACCTTGGGAGTGTTTAGGCAAGAGGCCCGCGGGCATACATAACCCGTAGTACTTAATCTGTGTATGCACGCTAGGTAAGACCTGGGTGGCCCACCCCCTGTATTTTGGTTAATGCGCCAGGTGGTGCTTAAGGTTAGATAAGAAGTGGGAAGGCAGGTAAGGTAGGAGAGGGGACTCTTAACTTTTACTTTCTTTGCTTTGGTTCTATCCAGACCCTTTTTTCCCCACTTTACCGTGTTTAGGAATAATAAATTCCCTGTGAACAGTATTTTTCTCTGCCTCTGTCGTCCTTCCCTGCACCTACGATCACATACTTTTTCACTCCACGGGGAGTTGAGATGTAGCTGGGTGTTGCGTTCCCTCCAAGAGGTGTAATTGAAATGTTTCTTACAAAAGAAAAGCATATGCATGGTAGCAATTCAAAGGGAACAGTTTGGAGATTATGGGAAAATTATCAGACCAAAGGTGAGGACAACAGTTCACCTGACACGACTGAATCCAAACATTACACTTGATTTTATGTGCAATTTACATTCTGTACTTTTTGACGCATTTGTTGATGACATTTGAAAATACACTGGATACATTCAGTAACCTGATAAGAATGTTCCTGGAAAATGTGGGGTAGGTGCAACATAAGGCAACAAAAATGACATACCTCTGCAAAGTAATTTCAATGCATCAAAGAGTCTTCAACTATAAGGTGTTTAATTATTTATTTTTTTATCTCTCCTAGCTGTGCCGTTGAGGAAATAGATTAAGCACACTTGTAGTTATTTTGGTTGGATCACAACCCTGCATCCCACCATCACACAATTAGTCGTTTAGACAGTCCAAAAACGGTCCATGATAAAACGCAATCTGGTTCAGGTTGGCGTCAGAGAAACAGGTCATAATTTTGGTGTGTGTGGAAAGTAGCAACAGCCATAACATTTTTTTTAATATTTCAAAACAATTCTAATAAACGCAACAGTTGGACAATGGTTGACTATACTCCAAACATTTTAAATCCATCTGGTATTGACTGACAAATAATGAACGGAGTTCAGGGATTTTGGTGTGAATTCTGGAATTCAATTTATTGTACTTTTTTTCTCCCTTCTTATTCATAGAATGCACTTATATACATTTTCCTAATGAAATCAGGAATTTTTTAAAGCTGAAATAAATGCTGCTTAATTTGCATAAATACTGTAGACTGGGTATATTTGCATATTTGACTGAATTAACATAAATGGGTAAAAGAGGGCTGCAACCACCAACAACCTGCTCTGTCTCAGCCTACCTGCACTCACCTGCTCTGTCTCAGCCTACCTGCACTCACCTGCTCTGTCTCAGCCTACCTGCACTCACCTGCGCTGTCTAGACTGCCTCATTAATTACTGTTGTCACGTTCTGTTGTATAATTCAACAAGTGTGTCAATAGCAGGATACCCTCGGATTAAAAATCAACATGCTTGGCTCTCGATTACACCTAGCTACACATACTTTACATTGTTTGCAATATCAACTAAAATCAAATGCATTTAAGAAGCCCTTTTTACATCAGATGTCACAAAGTGCTGTACAGAAACCTAGCCTAAACAGCAAGCAATGCAGATGTAGAAGCACGGTGGCTAGGACAAACTCTCTAGAAAGGCAGGAACCTAGGAAGAAACCTAGAGAGGAACCAGGCTCTGAGGGGTGGCTTGTTCTCTTCTGGCTGAGCTGGGTAGAGATTATAACAGTACATAGGCCAGACATATCACTATAATACAAGTGTTCATTTTCCAAAGTTGTTTTCATTTCAGGTCATCTAATTTGTAAACATTTCAACTGTATTAAATGATTACTTCACACAAAGTGAACACCCATCAAAATAAAGTAATTTTCTTATCTTTCATGTGAGGAGTGTTGAGACCATGTGTTAAATGTGTTCTTATAGATTCAACAGAAAGACAATGTATTCCACTGAGCCCATTTCAGCCATTACCGGTGTGTTTGACAGGTCCTTACAAACACTTCTGTGGTCGTAATGTTAATGGGAGAAAACAACAGGCACAAGCAAGAGCATGAAAGAGTTGCAGGAGTAAAATGAAAGCCATCAATCCAGCGTAATTTAAGTGACAAGTGGATTTTGGGCCCTTCAAACACAGGAAATCGATGGCAGAAAAAGACAGATCCTCAGGTGTGCAGGGCATGTGTGTTGCTATAGAAAGGAGCCATAACTGCATTCAGGTGCGTGTGCCGCAGCAAATTTTCTTCACAATAGACAAACATAGGCTCATTCTGTTCAGAACAACCCAGGGTATGATGTCATGTCATCTTGTAACTGTTCATCAAACAGTGATCATAAATGTTGACACTGTATAGGGCATCGGTTTTACGCTATGCACTTGGACTCGCAGGTGTTCTGCTTGCTTGTATGACGTCAAAGCGGTATTAATAATAATCCTCAACGTCTCATCTTTCTAAGTCCTCTTAACTTACAGCATTTCCCTTACTCAGACAACAAAAAATTTGCAAAAGTTATCAAATTAGCGGGAGGCACCTTCTTTTTGCTCGAGGTGCCCAAGTTCAGAACAGCTGTCAGTCAAAACCCATACAGCGCTGTGAAGCGCAGAGCCTGAGCTCTGACGTCATGTATAGCGTGTTACTGTACAGCCACTGAGCTCTGACGTCATGTATAGCATGTTACTGTACAGACACTGAGCTCTGACGTCATGTATAACATGTTACTGTACAGACACTGAGCTCTGACGTCATGTATAACATGTTACTGTACAGACACTGAGCTCTGACGTCATGTATAACATGTTACTGTACAGCCACTGAGCTCTGACGTCATGTATAGCATGTTACTGTACAGCCACTGAGCTCTGACGTCATGTATAGCGTGTTACTGTACAGACACTGAGCTCTGACGTCATGTATAGCGTGTTACTGTACAGCCACTGAGCTCTGACGTCAGGTATAGCATGTTACTGTACAGCCACTGAGCTCTGACGTCATGTATAGTAAGTTACTGTACAGCCACTGAGCTCTGACGTCATGTATAGCATGTTACTGTACAGCCACTGAGCTCTGACGTCATGTATAGTAAGTTACTGTACAGCCACTGAGCTCTGACGTCATGTATAGCATGTTACTGTACAGCCACTGAGCTCTGACGTCATGTATAGCATGTTACTGTACAGCCACTGAGCTCTGACGTCATGTATAGCATGTTACTGTACAGCCACTGAGCTCTGACGTCATGTATAACGTGTTACTGTACAGCCACTGAGCTCTGACGTCATGTATAGCCACTGCGTTCCAATTAATGCCACTTATCAGTGCACAAATCTGCAATTTTCAACACGTATATATTGGTATGGGTGTAACGGGATACAAGGCGATGTCATGTCTTACCGGCTTAGATGTGGTGGAGGCAAACAGAACAGAAGCAGTGGGACCCCTGGTTGTAATGGGACAGCCTGTCAAACAAAAGAGAAAAAACGGGCTGAACTACAAGCTGACGCTTTTGATGAAATACAACATGGATGGGGACATTTTCCAGTACAAACCATATACAGAGACAGCTACTGTAAAGAACAGGCACACAGCGGTGAAGGGTTCTTTGTGGGTAGTTGTTTTGTAGAAGCCAGAATGGAGTCCAATGTGAAGGTAGGCTGTGTATTTTGTGAATGAGAGAGATTGCAGCAGAGAGGGGCCATGAAAGGACTGGGAGACCCCAGTAAACAACAGTAATACGCCTGAAACACACACAACTCAAGGTAAACATCAACTGCTCCTCTGCCTGTGCGTGTGTATGTGTATGTGTATGTGTATGTGTGTGTGTATGTGTGTGTGTGTGTGTGTGTGTGTGTGTGTGTGTGTGTGTGTGTGTGTGTGTGTGTGTGTGTGATTGTATGTTCACCTTTAACAAAACACCTCTAAATGCAGATGGTAATTGTTACCATGTTATGCAACCACAAACACATGGAAATAATGCAGTGGGAAGCAGTGCAAGAAGCAATGCATGTGTGATGGCCATTGTATCCCTTTTAGGGGTGAATTTAGTCCTTGAAGATAAGTCAGAACAGACACTACATTTACTGTGCATGTCATAGTAGTTAGCACAGCCAACCGTAGTCTATTTTGGTTCTTTGGACATACGGTAGTTTTCCCATGATCAAACGGACCAAATGTCTTATGGGTGTATTTCAACAGTCAAGATGCTATTCTAGACTTGATAAGTCATCTATCAAGCAGAGATGTTGCGATTGCACAAACTACATACTTATGTGCCAAATATGTCCGACCTGAGGCCAGAATGAGTCAGTGAGTGTCTAAGTGGGAAGAGTGCAGGTTGACATTGAGTGGACTGAGAACCTCCAGTCCAATCCGTGAGCTCATGTTGCATTTGGCCCTGCAGTTCAGAGTCTGAGCGGCATCTTTCTCCGTTCTGCTGCTCAGCCTCTCTCTCGCTCCCTCTCTTTCTTGTGGGCCATTTCTCTAAAAAGCTGTTATGTATTCCCATGCCTGCTGCTGCCCCCCCCCCCCCCAACCGCAGCTCACGCTGCACTCATTCAATTACAAAGCAGACTACAGTCAGGACCTGGGTGCTCTGCTTCCAGCCCCAGTCCTCCAGTCCCACTCAGTTCCCATTGGCGAGTGGAGGGCGCAGGAGGGAATAAAGAGAAACAATAACTGAGGACGTGGCATTTTTAATAGAGCAATTCTTCTTATTTTTTTCTATTTAAAACCCGAACGTAAAGTCAACATGTCATTAGTTTTTGTTTTTGTTGTGGCTCCCAAACCATAAGCCTGTGGAACATAACTTAAAGATGGCAATGAACTGGCAACTGGTATTTTTCTTTCTTCCTTAAAATGAATCCCCCCTGATCCAAGTGTTTCCTTCATTCCGGGAAACCAGACTTCACACTCCAATGCTTTTGTTTTCCTGTTTTCCTGTGAAACCTTAAAGAGACAGTTCACTTTTTGGAAGTTTTAGCTCATTTACGACCTTCCCAGAGTGGTTTCCTCCAAACCGTTTTTAAACGGGTTCGCTGGTTCTTTAGCAATGTCCAGAATCTCCTGGCTAGTATTTTATCATCCTTGGAAAATGGTACAAAAGCTTAACTTAAAAACTGTCAATTTAATGCGCCAATCTACAAGCACTGGGATATAGATAGAAACTCACTTCTTTGAGCGATAATACCATCTTTGATGTTCGATCTCGAGGATTATCAAAGGAGAAGAGATCTTACACGACACTCAAAGAATATCAGGTGTGCCGACAAAGAAAAGGAACAAATCCCCTCAAGGCATTTTCTTTCCATTTTCTGACCTTTACACCGTTTCGTAAAGTATTCAACAGATGACAACGTTTAAACACTGCACACTTGGATGTATTAATAACGACTCTGAAAGGTTTTTACACTACATCTGATTTCATTTAGCAGACTGAGCTGGTCTTTATTTTTTTTATTTTTTTAGGGGTGGATCAGCTTAATATTGCGGAAAGATTGTTGCTTCCATCAATGTAATTATCTGCATCATTTCCAATCCCCCTTATATTTTTGGGGTAAATATATATATCCATACACGCATGCATACATATACACATATATACATACACATACCTATATAGACATACATACAGTATCTCACAAAAGTGAGCACACACCCCTGCAAATACCCGAGTACATCTCCCCACGTGACAACAACAAAGAAACGACACTCCGCCACAATGCAAAGTAGCGAGCGCACAGCCCGCACAACAGTGCAAATTTGCTGTCCCCCCAAAACAACACAACACACAGCCATCAATGTCCAAACCGCCGGCAACAAAAGCGAGCACACCCCCAAGCGAAAACGCCCAAACCGGGCCCAATTAGCCATTTTCCCTCACCGGTGTCATGTGACTCGTTAGTGTTACAAGGTCTCAGGTGTGAATGGGGAGCAGGTGTGTTAAATTTGGTGTCATCGCTCTCACACTCCCTCATACTGACTGGTCACTGGAAGTTCAACATGGCAAAGAACTCTCTGAGGATCTGAAAAAAATAATTGTTGCTCTACATAAAGATGGCCTGGGCTATAAGAAGATTGCCAAGACCCTGAAACTGAGCTGCAGCACGGTGGCCTAGACCATACAGCGGTTTAACAGGACAGGTTCCACTCAGAACAGGCCTCGCCATGGTCGACCAAAGAAGTTGAGTGCACGTGCTCAGCGTCATATCCAGAGGTTGTCTTTGGGAAATAGACGTATGAGTGCTGCCAGCATTGCTGCAGAGGTCGAAGGGGTGGGGGGGTCAGCCTGTCAGTGCTCAGACCATATGCCGCACACTGCATCAAACTGGTCTGCATGGCTGTCGTCCCAGAAGGAAGCCTCTTCTAAAGATGATGCACAAGAAAGCCCGCAAACAGTTTGCTGAAGACGAGCAGACTAAGGACATGGATTACTGGAACCATGTCCTGTGGTCTGATGAGACCAAGATAAACTTATTTGGTTCAGATGGTGTCAAGCGTGTGTGGCGGCAACCAGGTGAGGAGTACAAAGACAAGTGTGTCTTGCCTACAGTCAAGCATGGTGGTGGGAGTGTCATGGTCTGGGGCTGCATGAGTGCTGCCGGCACTGGAGAGCTACAGTTCATTGAGGGAACCATGAATGCCAACATGTACTGTGACATACTGAAGCAGAGCATGATCCCCTCCCTTCGGAGACTGGGCCGCAGGGCAGTATTCCAACATGATAACGACCCCAAACACACCTCCAAGACGACCACTGCCTTGCTAAAGAAGCTGAGGGTAAAGGTGATGGACTGGCCAAGCATGTCTCCAGACCTAAACCCTATTGAGCATCTGTGGGGCATCCTCAAACGGAAGGTGGAGGAGTGCAAGGTCTCTAACATCCACCAGCTCCGTGACGTCGTCTTGGAGGAGTGGAAGAGGACTCCAGTGGCAACCTGTGAAGCTCTGGGGAACATGCCCAAGAGGGTTAAGGCAGTGCTGGAAAATGATGGTGGCCACACTTTGGGCCCAACTTGGACACCTTCACCCAACTTGGACACCTTCACCCAGGGGTGCAGCCACCCCCGCCACCAGCGGCCCAGACATCAATGGCCGCGAGCCGTGCCACCCCGAGGGGACAGCAAATCCACACCACCACACAAGCCGCACACCCACCACCCCACACCGCCGCAAAGCGCCACCCCCTCAGTGCCGCCACATGAAAAGACACACTCAAATATCCACAAAAATGTGAGGGGTGTACTCACTTCTGTGAGACACTGTACTTTTTAAATGAATGTACCTTTATTATTATTCCCCGCAAACCCTACCACCGATCGCCCAATTGGAGTAAACTAATAAACACTTCGGCTTTTACCTTCAATTTATTCATCTTATACACATTTTACAGACAGTCTATTTTACAATAGTTCTTTGTTGTTTGTTTTTAGTCCTTCCTCTATTTCTGATGTCCATCCAGTTTGATTTCTATTTGTAACTGCTATTTCACAAACGTTCTGAACCTATATACATTTTACATACACCGTATGTTTTACATTGTTTATCTTGTTATTAGTCCCACCCTTCAGCTCCATTCAACCCCTCCCATCTATCTCTCAACATCATCCATTTTGGATTTCTATTTGCCATATATTTTTCAACTGTGCTGTGATGCTTCACAAAATAATTGAACATTTATATTCTCATAGCTTCTACAGATTGTAAATTAAAAATAAACATTTTTGCTAAAATAATTATTATATTATTGATTGATTGATTGACTATGGCTTTTCAAATCACCCAGTATTGCTATCTGCAGCGTTAGTTCTAGGCAAATGTTGCAATTCTTCAGCCATTCCTGGACCTGTGACCAAAAACGAGCTACATATGGACAATACCAAAATAAATGATCTAATGACTCTGCCTCCTCACAGCAGAATCTGCAGAGCTGGGAAGATTGTATCCCCCATATATATAACATCCTATTAGTTGCAAGAATTTTGTATAGTCATTTAAATTGAAAAATTCTATGTTTTGAATCCGGTGTTGTTTTGCGTATCAATTCATAAACCATGTGCCATGGAATGGGTACATCGAAAATCTCTTCCCAACTATTTTGCAATTTATATGGCACAGCTGTCAGTTTTTTGGTCCTTAAATGAAATTGGAATATGTTTTATTTATCACACTTTTCTTTAACCATTTATGTTCTTTAATGCAGGGCTGACATACAAGTTCCTTACTTTTTCCCCCTTCTACTTGCCTTTTCCATTTTTGTGGTAATGCTGCAATTAATTGGTTGTAATTTTGGGTAGAGCAGACATTTCCATATGTCTGTGTTAGCTGCATGTGTGACATCACTCCACCAGTCCTATTTATAATATCATTCACTAAAATTATACCTTTTTTAAGCATTTCTTCGAAAAATACAGTTTTTTTTAGCAATTACTATATTTGAATTTAACCACAATATTTGTTGTATTATTTGTTCTGTCTTTTCAGGTGGATTAAACTGAAATTGCAACCAACTTTCTAAGGCTTGTTTAAAAAGTAAAGATATTTTGGAGATTATTTCCTTTTCAAACAACCGAAAGTGGGCAGGTGTAATCTGAATAAAGGGAAAAAGGTCCTTCTTGAACATAGGATGAGACATTCGTACCAATTTATTAGAAAACCAGTTTGGATTTAAGTATAACTTTGGTATGACTGATGCCTTTAGTGAGAGGTCTAATGCTTTAATATTTAATAATTTCTGCCCTCCGAATTCATAGTCGTTATATAAATAGGCCCTTTTTGTCACAGGCGTCGTAAGGAGTGGACCAAAATGCAGCGGGTAAAGTGCTCATCTTCTTATTTATTGAAGGAAAAACACTTAAACAAAACAAACAACGAAAACAGTCCAATAAGGTGCACAGACTTATACTGGAAACAACCACCCACAAACACAAGTGAAAACGAACACACTTAAATATGGCCTCCAATTAGAGGCAACAACAACCAGCTGCCTCTAATTGGAGGTCATTGAAAAACACAACATAGAAATATAAAACTAGAATAAACATAGAAATAGAAAATATATAACATAAATCAAAAACCCCGAAACACACAAAACAAACACCCCCTGCCACGCCCTGACCAAACTACAATAACAAATAACCCCTTTTACTGGTCAGGACGTGACAGTACCGCCCTCCCCCCAAAGGTGCAGACCCCGAATGCACCTCAAAACAAAAACCCCACAAAAAATAACCCCAAACTTAAAGGGAGGGAAGGGAGGGTGGCCACTGTCAACGACGGCTCCCGTGCTACACCCCCCCCCCCAATCCTCCAACTACGGAGGTGGCTCTGGCTCCGGGCTTAGTCCCCATTCTAACCTGCCCACCCCCGCTAAAGGCTCAGGCCTGTAGACCACTGATGAAGGCTCTGGGCTGAGGTGCGTCGCTGGAGACCTCGGGCTGAGGTGCGTCGCTGGAGACCTCGGGCTGAGGTGCGTCGCTGGAGACCTCGGGCTGAGGTGCGTCGCTGGAGACCTCGGGCTGAGGTGCGTCGCTGGAGACCTCGGGCTGAGGTGCGTCTCTGCAGGCTCCGGACTGTGGGCCGTCTCTGCAGGCTCCGGACTGTGGGCCGTCTCTGCAGGCTCCGGACCGTGGGCCGTCTCTGCAGGCTCCGGACTGTGGGCCGTCCCTGCCGGTTCCGGACTGTGGGCCGTCCCTGCCGGTTCCGGACTGTGGGCCGTCCCTGCCGGTTCCGGACTGTGGGCCGTCCCTGCCGGTTCCGGACTGTGGGCCGTCTCTGCCGGTTCCGGACTGTGGGCCGTCTCTGTCGGTTCCGGACTGTAGGACGTCGCTGGAAGCACTGGACGGGGAGCGGGTAAAGTGCTCATCTTCTTATTTATTAAAGGAAAAACACTTAAACAAAGCAAACAACGAAAACAGTCCAATAAGGTGCACAGACTTATGCTGGAAACAACCACCCACAAACACGAGTGAAAACGAACACACTTAAATATGGCCTCCAATTGGAGACAACGACAACCAGCTGCCTCTAATTGGAGGTCATTGAAAAACACAACATATAAATAGAAAACTAGAATAAACATAGAAATAGAAAATATAGAACATAAATCAAAAACCCCGAAACACACAAAACAAACACCCCCTGCCACGCCCTGACCAAACTACAATAACAAATAACCCCTTTTACTGGACAGGACATGACACTTTTAATTTTATCTGGCTTGCCGTTCATATAATTTAAAAGCAGGTTACTAGGTGTAGGCAAAACCATAAGCAAATAGGTAAACTGTGATATGACTAAAGAGTTAATCAGGGTGTTTTTTCCATAAATAGACAGGTATTTTCCTTTCCATGGTAGCAAGATCTTATCTATTTTTGCTAACTTTCTATAAAAATGTATTGGAGTGAGACTGAACTAGTCTTTGTCAAAACCTGTTATAATTACTCCATCTGTACATTCATACAGCCTACACACACTAAGGATGAACACCAGTGGTGGCCTGGTAAAAGGAAACAAATGTGCTTCATATTTTACATAAAACATTCAGGGGTTTAAGATTAAACAATCAGGAAGGGAGACTGATGAAGTTGCAATGATTCTATACAGTAAATCCAATGAGAGCCATCCCCTCCGTGGCACAGCAATCAGGCCTACATTTGTTTGACCTCAATCAGACCCACAGTGAGAGGGAGTGCGGCCTCCCATCCTTTCTCTTTTCACTAAAGAGGCCTGCGAGCGGGCCTTAGCGATGGGGATCTTTTTGTCAGCGAGTAAGGGCCCTTCCTGTGGTGTTTGGTGCAGTGTGGTCCAGCGAGGGAGATGCCTCAAGTTGTTTAACGCTGTAATTATATTCAGAGAACGCTGGAGCCGGGTCAGTCACGCAGTGTGGCCGGTCATTCACCCCTCTGAGGAGACAGCCTTCATGGGCTCCAAGTTCCAACAGGAAAACAGAATTTAAAAAGATAAACGTCACATACACTGAACAAAAATATAAACGCAACACGCATCAATTTCTCAGATTTTACTGAGTTACATTTCATATAAGGAAATCAGTAAATTTAAATAAATTCCTTAGGCCCTAATCTATGGATTTCACACGACTGGGAATACAGATATGCATCTGTTGGTCACAGATACCTTAAAAGAAAGGTAGGGGTGTGGATCAGAAAACCAGTCAGTACCATTTGTCTCATGCGGCGCAACACATCTCCTTCACATAGTTGATCAGGCTGTTGATTGTGGCCTGTGGAATGTTGTCCCACTCGATCCAGAGCATCACAAACAAGCGTCCCAAAGCCGATATTGTTGGGGTTTTTAACAAGCATTTCATATCTGCTGGTTCAGTTTTTGATAATGGTGGGTCCCAGGCCTCTAATGTAAGCTCTGTTACAGTAAACTATAATATAGGCCCTCATGTGAACCATTTGAACTTTGAGCCTGTTTTTTTATGCTGAGGTCTATAAAGCACTAAAGAAATTGCAGTCATCATTCACTGTATTATACACTAGAAAAGTAACATAAAAGTGGATTTGGAGACTTACAGATGGCAAACACTTTAAAACAGAGAGGCCCACTCAGAGCTTATGGCAACGGACACTTTTGGACAATCCCCAAGGCATATCTTGCAATGATGAAATCACTACAAGGCCTTTATACATTGCTGTGATCGTGTCAGAGGCGGAACGCATACCTACGTGTGTTTAATGGAGAATAATCCATTCAAATGACCCATCAAAGAATAAATCAAAGCCTTTTCATCTATTAAGCTACTAGCTAAAACACTTCGCATACAATGCCTTTACAATACCTACAGTATGTCCCTGTCTTCGTATAGCCCAGTTCAGTCATCCCACGGGTCTGTCTATAACTTAACAGAGAGCGACAGACAGTGTGGACAGGATGGGGGGCAGCGAGGGGTGCATAGCAGGAGAATAATCAGGCTGAGACAACAGGCTGAGAGGTCCAGAGGGCTGTCTCTGACTGGTGGGGTATGGCTAGTTAGGCTAGTTATGGTGACCAGGAAACAAAGCAGCTGCTGAACAGACATGTCTGTCACTGTGGAAGCTCACTCTGCATTCCACTGGCTGGTCGGTCACATTCTCACACTTCACTTCCACTAGGGCTTCCACTAGATGCAGTCAAAAAGTCTGAACTTTTTACTCAACCGCGTGCACACACACGCACAGCGCACACACACGCGCAGCGCACACTGCGTAATTAGACCATCTGTGCATTAACAGTGCAGAATATTTCAGATAGTATTGGGCCATTTATCACAAAATGGGACACAAGTTACATAATCTGGAAGAAAGTTTTCCTCTCTGACCAAAACTTTTAACAAGCCTATGATTTCATCTATCACATTACAAAACATAAAAACATAAATTACCAAAATAACTCTAATGGGAAAAAGTTTCCATGCAAGTGAAACGAGATACATAAAAATAAACTGTTCAAATTAAACAGATACTTTCCAAGGAATTACATCAATAAACAGTTGTAGTAACACACTTTTGCTATTATTGGTTGTACAGAATTCCCTGTTCGGTGATGTGGAGTTGGGCAGAGGGCATTTGTGGAAAGTGTGCCCTCTACTCAACTTTATGGTCACGAAAGGACGGAGTGCACTTGTGGCAGGTGTACACTCAATATATTTATATGGCCAGGTATTTATACCTTATACCTTCACCCAGACAGAGTTGAGTGGTTGAGCACACCAACAACTCTCACAACAACCAGTATTCATCATTGAATGTGAGTACAAACAGCTTTTACTGCATAGAAGAGGACTAAGAAGAGGACTTCCTCACCTCTGTTTTGTTTGTGTGGGATTTTGGACGCTAATGGCCGTCACATGCTAATGGACAAGCCAAGCAGCCATTTATCTGTTTTTCTTTGATACATGTAGCTGGTAACCAATACATGTTCATTGTTTATGCACCTTTTGTGCAGTTGCCTTTGTGATGAAATTATTGCCTGCTATTGCCTTGCTACCTTACAAGCTTTATTGCTTGTTTGCCACGTGCTATGCTATGTACAGTTGAAGTCGGACGTTTACAAACACCTTAGCCAAATACATTTAAACTCAGTTTTCACAATTCCTGACATTTAATCCTAGTAAAAATGCCCTGTCTTAGGTCAGTTAAGATCACCACTTTATTTTAAGAACGTGAAATGTCAGAATAATAGTAGAGAGAATGATTTATTTCAGCTTTTATTTATTTCATCACATTTCTAGTGGGTCAGAAGTTTACATACACTCAATTAGTATTTGGTAGCATTGTCTTTAAATTGTTTAACTTCGGTCAAACGTTTCAGGTAGCCTACCACAAGCTTCCCAACATTAAGTTGGGTGAATTCTGGCCCATTTCTCCTGACAGAGCTGGTGTAACGGAGTCAGGTTTGTAGGCCTCCTTGCTCGCACATGCTTTTTTAGTTATGCCAACACATTTTATATAGGATTGGGGTCAGGGATTTGATGGCCACTTCATTACCTTGACTTTGTTATCCTTAAGCCATTTTGCCACAACTTTGGACATATGCTTGGGGTCATGGTCCATTTGGAAGACCCATTTGCGACCAAGCTTTAACTTCCTGACTGATGTCTTGAAATGATGCTTCAAAATATCCACAGAATTTCCCATCCTCATGATGCCATCTATTTTGTGAAGTGCACCAGTCCCTCCTGCAGCAAAGCACCCACACAACATGATGCTGCCACCCGCGTGCTTCACGGTTGGGATGGTGTTCTTCGGCTTGCAAGCATCCCCCTTTTTCTTCCAAACATAACGGTGGTCATTATGGCCAAACAGTTCTATTTTTGCTTCATCAGACCAGAGGACATTTCTCCAAAAAAGTACGATCTTTGTCCCCATGTGCAGTTGCAAACCGTAGTCTGGCTTTTTTATGGCGGTTTTGGAGCAGTGGCTTCTTCCTTGCTGAGCAGGCTTTCAGGTTATGTCGATATCGGACTCGGTTTACTGTGGATACAGATACTTCTGTACCTGTTTCCTCCAGCATCTTCACAAGGTCATTTGAATTTTTACTAGGATTAAATGTCAGGAATTGTGGAAAACTGAGTTGAAATGTATTTGGCTAAAGTGTATGTGTCATGGCTGTCTGAAGGAGCGGACCAAAATGCAGCGTGTTCGTAGTTCCACATATTTATTAAAAGTGAAACTGAATGCAATACACTTAAATACACAAAAACAACAAACCGTGACGCAGAGAGGAAAACACTACTCAAAAGATAACCCACAAACAATGAGAAAAACCCCTACTTAAATATGATCTCTAATCAGAGGCAATGAGGATCAGCTGCCTCCAATTAGAGATCAACCCCAAACAATCCCAACATAGAAATATAAAACATAGAACAACCCAAAACACCCCCTGTCATGCCCTGCCCTACTCTACTATAGAAAATGACATCTTACTAGGGTCAGGACGTGACAGTACCCCCCCCCAAAGCTGCAGACTCCGAATGCGAGAAAAAAAAAACACAAAACAAAAAGGGAGAGTAGGGTGGGTGACTAATGTCTATGGCGGCGGCTCTGGTTCCGGGCGTAGTACCCCCACCACCCGCTGATCCCCCCCGCTTCTGTATGTCCGGAGGAACCAGACCATGGATCATCGCCGGAGGCTTTGGACCGACAACTGCCGCTGAAGACACCGGGCTGCGGACCGCCGTTGAAGGCTCCGGGCTGCGGACCGCAGCTGGAGGTTCGATGCGTGGGACTGGCATAGGTGGCGCCAGACTGGTAACACGCACCTCAGGTCGAGTGCGGGGAGCAGGCACGGGACGTACTGGGCTATGGAGGCGCACTGGAGGGAGAGTGCGAGGAGCAGGAATCGGTCTCACGGGACTGAGGCCGAGTGCTCACAGCAGGCAATAGCTGTACTGGGTTATGGATACGTACTGGAGACTTGGTGCTGGGTGGCTCCAGACTGGTAACACGCACCTCAGGACTTGTGCAGGGAGCAGAGACAGGACACTCCGGACTGGGTATGCGCACTGGAGGTCTGGTGCGTGGAACTGGCTTAGGTGGCGCCAGACTGGTAACACGCACCTCAAGACGAGTGAAAGGAGCAGGAACAGGACGTACCGGGCTATGTAGGCGAACTTGGGACCTGGCATGCTGAGCAGGCCTACTCCTTCCGGGTTCAATGACCATCGTCGCCCTACACTGGCGAGGAGCTTGCACCGACCGCACCAGGCTGTGAGTGCGTATGGGCGATATAGTGCGCACCACACCGTAACTCATTGCTCGCTCCTCCGTACGCCCCGCCGTGCTCTTTCAGCCAGTACTTCCCTTCGGAATCTCGCATCGAGCTCCGCGCTTGACTCCTGTACTGACTTCTGTCTGTTTCACGGCTCTCTCCGATAGGCACGGGAAGTTTGATCAGGGCTCCCCCCTGATGTTGACAAACTCCCCTTATGCCCCCCCACATTTTGGGGGGGGGGATTATAGGTGGATATAGCGCTTCGTAGTAACGTCGCTCCCTCTTGACTTCCTCTAGTTCCTCATTCGGGCGATGATACTCCCCAGCCTGGCTCCAGGGTCCTTTACCGTCTAATATTTCCTCCCAAGTCCACAACTCCAAGTACTTCTCCTCACGCCGCTTGGTCCTTTTATGGTGGGTTATTCTGTCACGGCTGTCTGAAGGAGCGGACCAAAATGCAGCGTGTTCGTAGTTCCACATATTTATTAAAAGTGAAACTGAATGTGTAACTGACGTGAAATGGCTAGTTAGTTAGCGGTGGTGCGCGCTAATAGCATTTCAATCAGTGACGTCACTCGCTCTGAGACTTGAAGTAGGGTTTCCCCTTGCGTTGCAAGGGCCGCGGCTTTTGTGGCACGATGGGTAACGATGCTTCGTGGGGTGTCAGTTGTTGATGTGTGCAAGGGTCCCTGGTTCGAGCCCGGGTTGGGGCGAAGAGAGGGACGGAACCTACACTGTTACATTGGTGCCGTGTCCCGGATCATTGGTTGCTGCGGAAAAGGAGGAGGTCAAAGGGGGGGTGAGTGTAACCAATGCGAAATGGCTAGTTAGTTAGCGGTGGTGCGCGCTAATAGCATTTCAATCAGTGACGTCACTCGCTCTGAGACTTGAAGTAGGGTTTCCCCTTGCGTTGCAAGGGCCGCGGCTTTTGTGGCGCGATGGGTAACGATGCTTCGTGGGGTGTCAGTTGTTGATGTGTGCAAGGGTCCCTGGTTCGAGCCCGGGTTGGGGCGAAGAGAGGGACGGAACCTACACTGTTACAAATGCAATACACTTAAATACTTGAATATACAAAAACAACAAACCGTGACGCAGAGAGGGTAAACACACTACTCAAAAGATAATAACCCACAAACAACAATGAGAAAAACCCCTACTTAAATATGATCTCTAATCAGAGGCAATGAGGATCAGCTGCCTCCAATTAGAGATCAACCCAAACAATCCCAACATAGAAATAGAAAACTAGAACTTAAACATAGAACAACCCAAAACACCCCCGTCACGCCCTGCCCTACTCTACTATAGAAAATGACATCTTACTAAGGTCAGGATGTGACAGTATGTAAACTTCCGACTTCAACTGTATGTTTGGTTTAGATTTGGAAAGACCAGACGGTACTCAGTGGGTGAGAGGGCTGGTTACAGTAAATGTAAAGAGAAGGTGCTCATGGGTTTTTGATGTGCTCCTATAAACTTCACATGTTAGAGCTCATGGGGCTTTTTACATGGAAATGCCTGTATTATGCACCTGCTACTCTTGCCATCTTCCCTCACAGCCCTAATCAGTGTTCCTCTTGCATATTCTGAGAGCTCCTATCCTCCTCTGCAGCAGAAGCAGCAATGTGCTAACAGTCCAATAGTCTTGTCCCAGTCCAGAGAGTGAATGATGGGACCCTCTCCTGACAGGCACAGATTTTCCGAGCTACACACTCATGCACACACACACACTGACATAATCTCTCCCCACAGCCCGCAGTACCCAATTCCAGCTGCTTTCCCTGCACACTGGCAACTAAAAGGCAGAGCTGAATGCCAAAGCTTTTCCATCGCTGCTAATAAAAATCATTTTGATTCCTGATGTTCTTGGACATGCATAAGAGAGCTTCTGAAAAGTTTTACACTGAGTAGATGTGACTTCATATGGAGTTAGGCTCCACAGAATGAAAGGCTGTTGAGTTCACAGTTTAGCTGCTGGGTCAATCACAAAGGCATCAACAAAGACAAGGTAATGTAAGAAACACACATGCAAAGATACAACTTTGTTGACGTGCCCAACCTATGTCTATGATTCACATTGGTCCTATCCCCTAGGCAAGGTGCATTTAAATATAATTAAATTGACACTTTTCGAAGCTAAAGAGAAGTGAGGATGTTGGACGATGCCAATAGGCATAGTCAATTAAATACCTCTTTACGTTGACAGATCTCAGAACCAAGGAACTCATGTCTGTTCATTCTCTTGTTTCTGGATTTTATACTTCCTCATTTCTGATTTCTTTCTCTTTTTATTACCCCTTTTTCTCTCCAATTTTCGTGATATACAAATTGGGAGCTACAGTCTTGCTCCATCGCTACAACTCCCCTACGGACTCGGGAGAGGCGAAGGTCGAGAGCCGCGCGTCCTCTGAAAGACGACCCTGCCAAGCCGCACTGCTTCTTTATACACTGCTCGCTTAACCCGGAAGCCAGCTACACCAATGTGTCGGAGGAAACACCGACCGTGTCAGCGTGCATACACCCGGCCCGCCACAGGAGTTGCTAGAGCGCAATGGGACAAGGACATCCCGGCCGGCTGGGCCAATTGGACGCCGCCTCATGGGTCTCTCGGCCGTGGCCGGCTGCGAATAATTACCAATTTCTAAATTGCCATTTCAGAATAGGTACTGTATTATAATTCAGCTCAGTTGATTTGAGTAAGACTCAGTAAACCTATTCTTAGTTCAATCACCCATGTGGCAGTGAATCAGGAAGTGTCAAATACCAGCTAACTCATGCATGAACCACAGGCCTCAATCAGATTTCACATCAGAGCTGGATTATGACGCTACCAAAAAACCAGACTGAGCCTCATAGAAACTTCATTACCTTTGGATCCTATATTGGCTCCCATAGTGCAATAACAGTACATCAATCATGAGATGATTCATATCTTCAGTGCATCATCAGAAAGTCCTTTCATTGTTATTGATTTGATATAAATAATTTATTGCAAAATCCCTTGACATTCCACATCTGAAAGTGACCTGATAAAGAACAAAATGATGATAAGTCGTCTTTGAGGTTATATCACTTGGAACACTGATTTTGGATCAACATCAGTTCTGAAAATTGCTTTCGGGCAATTCCACAGTAACAGAATGAGAATGAGATTTTTCACTTTTTAAATGTATGCCAAACAAAAAACAATGGCCAATGATTGCATTCTGTTACCGTGGAATGGCCCTTTCAAAAATATATATATATATATTCTCCCATATTCGTCTCACACACTGAAGATAAACCGTCTCCACATGAATTGCTTCTCAGTTATTCAAGTTATTAATATCCCCCTACAAATAACAGAGACTTCCTGAAAAAGAGCCAGTGCCCATAATTGGCATGGAGGTCTCAGCGAGGCTGAAGGGCACCTTAAAATAAAAGGTGTACTTTTATGTGTACCAATATAGCCACAAAGAAATGACAATGTGCATACCCTAATTAGCATCCAGAATTACTGTATATGTGTGTCTAGCAGTGAAACAGTATCTCCTAATCAGTAGCTAACCATTCCAATGCAGTGACACTATGGCCATTTACTAGGTTGTACGTGTTATTTAGCTAGCAAACTAAAATTGTGATAGCATGTTGTACCACTTGGTCTTGCCTCATGCCATGTGTCAATGAGTTGACTGAGCCTGTCTGTGAGAGTTCCCACATGTCTGTTGGAAAAGCCAGCACAGTCAGACCCAGTCCCACAGCTGCACTGAGGATAGGCTAAAGTATGCCCTGTGTCCATGTCTGTCCTGTGGTCACATCTGCACATGGTACATCATTCTCAACCACAGTCTCTAAAAGAAGAACAATGCTCATGGAAATGCCTCTGCGAAAGATCTCATGGATTCTGAATTATTCTCACAGTTTGGGGCAGAAACCACTGGCATCCTCTGGACTGTGTTTTCCAGTGGTCTCCTTCAGGGAAGGAGAGAGAGGCCAATACTTGGTCATGGTTTTAAATGGGATCAAACCCTTCAACCCCAAACTTCATCTAGTGCCCCAGACAATGGGTGTATTCAGATACTTTCCTGGTGTCCCATTTAGGTCCAGAGTTGGCTACGCAGCATGCGTGGGGTCAACCCCATTTCCATGTTAAGTGGGGACCCCTCAAAATGTGTGACTGCGTTGCATTAAACAACCGTGAAGCAGCACCGAACAGCTCCAACTGCTGCCCCCAGATGGTGCATTCAGAGGCGGACAAAGAGAGAGCGAGGGAAGGGTCTATGGATTTCTGCGATAGTCCGAAATGTCTTTATCAATGTAATGTTTCTCTGCGTATTGCCATGGCGTTGTTATTTTTATTTTAGCCAACCATCTGCCTGCTTGTTTGAGTGATAATAATGCAATGCGCTGGTTTGCGCAGTGGCAAGGACTTATAACGCTTCAGTGGAGAACCAAATTCTGGACAACAATATGCAGAAAGCTCCAGACATTCATAGGCCACCATCTTGTCCCATTGCTTTCCATGAAAAAAAAAAAACGGAATAACTCCTCAAAAAAGCTAACAATCTGATTGCAGGATTTATATGCATTTATGTGAGAAACGCTGACGGTCGTTTCCTTCCTGTGAACAGTCAGAAATCCATTAAATGTAGCTAGCTTGAAGGGAATATTTGACTTTGTTTAGTTGCATGTGTAAGCACAAAATAAGGTTAATAAATCACTCTACCGTCTTTGCCCTGTCTAAGCCAGAGACTGTTTAGTGACAAAAACATGGGGTTAAATACATGTAAAAAAAATAAAATAATAATAATGTTTCCTGATCTTTCTTACTGTATATCTCTCAGATATAGGACAGACACTTCAGAACCAATTTTTCTTCACATTTTTTGGGCGTTCTGTTGTTCCATGAAGTGAATCTGTTATTCAATGCGTTTGTATGGGTTAATAGCAGTAAGGACAAATAAACATGTTCATCAAATATTTGTTTTACATATTTTTCTGATACTTCAAGGGGTCTTAAAATTCAAATAGCAAAATGATCCTTGGTATGACCTTCTTAAAACAATTCCATATAGCTTAGTAGAAGCCCCCCCCAACCCCCTCGACCGGCTTAGACAGGGCTTAGACTCTTATGGGTTAAGGTCCACATCGAAATGGCCATTGCAATGTATTTGAAGAAACCTTTACTATTCTACCTTTTCAAAGAGTGACTCAAATGCTAATTTCGCTAAATGCTTTAGTCTGTCAGCAGCACCCTTAGTACCACACGGCCCCTCTGGTGGTTACCACTGCAAGCTAAGCAGGGTCGGGCCAGCTTTGGATGAGAGATGGTCAGGACTGCTGCTGCAGGTGGTTTTGGAGGGCCACTCTTCTATCTGGATAAACAGTAGATACCACTGCTGGAGTGCAGTGATGGGGAAACTGTGTTATGAGGGATGCAAACAGAGCAAGCTCACAGTTAAATAGTTCAATCTGTCACGCAATCGTCTTCTTGTCATTTAATTAGTCTAACTGGAATTAATCCTTTCTTCTCAAGACAGATTTCCTAGTCTTTATAATGTTATTAGTGAGGGAGAAGATAAATAAACGCTTACAATTGCAACATGAAAAGAACCAAATAGCTTATTTGCATGCAAATGATGTGTCGGTTTAGGAAAACATGAATAGTTTAACTGAAATATCTGAGGAGAACATGGCTTAATGGTTCATTTATGAAATCAACACAAATCCTGGGTGTCCCGGCAGCCCAGTGAACTCTACTTCCTGCGTGTGAGGTCACTCACACGATAGAGCAGGGAGGAAGTGCTAGGTCAGGAATAAGTAGCCTCACTCTGTTTTTTTCTAAGATAAACACAGCGACACACAAAATATATTAGAGCTCGGAATAACACTGAAAGCAATAGACGTGCACACACAAAAACACATGCGCGCACGCATACACTCACACGCGCGCATAACATAACAGGAACATGGAACAAGAGGATTCGCATACCAAATCGGATGTTTGAGAGGAGTGTGTTATTGATACTCCCTGGTGAAACCACTGGGAAGGACATTCAGTACATCTATTTAAGGCTCATACAAGGCCAACTATTTAAGGAAAAGCTAGGGGGCAAATCAGACGGACATCCACTTAATACACCAAGAAAAGCACCGACATGACTGCATCTTTAGAGCATCATAATCAGTGTGTCCATTCGCTTCCTATTGTGAACGTCAGTGAACCAGTAATATGATTTCAGCTGTTGTTTAACTTGCAATAATGCAATACAGGAGAACCAGAGTGAGATTGAAAGGCAAATGACCCATCACTAGCCACTCAACTAATGTTGGGGCAAACAGCAGGGGAAATAAGAAGCTTGGCTGTTGCTTCCAGATGCACTAATGACTGTACTAAAACGATGTCGAATATAGTTTACGGCAGAGAGGGCAGACCAGTCCATCTGGGCTCGTAACATAAAAACATAAAGTCAAAACCAATGAGGATTTTGCAAATCCAGGTGGCAGTGTGGATTTGTGTTGTGGTAGGTGCTAAGAGGAGTTACACAAGTAGAGAAGTGGAGAAAGAGAGAGAGAGCGAGGAGGTCCATGTTTACCAACATGTTTAATTGCCACAGTGTGGTAGCCAAGCCAAGAAGCCCAACCTTTCTTCTAGCTCACAAAGGTGCTTTTGATTATCGGCCTGGCGGAAGCTTGAGGGAGAGATGGCTGTGCCTTGTCAATGAGCTTCCCTTGTCTACCATTAGTCACACTGGGGACAACTCTCTGAGGTCCTTCACTTATATTAGCTACTACTTCACACTGGACAGGAGTGTTATGGTTTGACATCCCTGGTAGGCCTGCTAAAAGCATTAGCTAGGGCAGTAGTATTTATTTAAGAAACTCAGTCTGGCTTTAAACTTACTCTTCAAAGTTGTAATAGTAGAAACTGGGCAGTGCATCATTTCCTCCTGTCATGTTAGTCGTTGCATACCTTAGAGAGCTATTTATAACTTGTCCGAAATGTCCAGATCAACTAGGTTAGGTTTTGTTGCCCATAGATATTGTTGTAATTTTTTAGTCACTGAAATATCACATGAATACACATTAGACATGGCAAAATTGCAAGAAAATAAGCTTTAAACCTGCAAAATTCTCTCCACCAACAAGAAGGGTGTAAACAGTTTGTGTCATGAACAGTGCTTTGTGCCCATAGAACTAGGGAGATGGGGGCTGAGTGAAAAGGTTTGGGAACCACTGAGTAAGGCTACTAATTAACACTGGACAGAAATCAGACTCTGTGGCTCAGAGACAAGGTTACATATTGTCATAGGATATTTCCTAGAAGTAGGTGTATTTACTATATTATTACCAAAGATATTTATAACTAACTCAAGATAGTTCATCTGTCACGTTCTGACCAGTAAAGGGGTCATTTGTTATTGTAGTTTGGTCAGGACGTGGCAGGGGGGTATTTGTTTTATGTGGTTCGGGGTGTGTGTTTATGTAGAGGGGTGTTTGGTTTGAGTATTCCGGGGGTTTTGGGTTATGTTCTATGTGTTGTTTCTAGGTTCTATCTATGTTGTGTATTTCTTTCTGTTGGCCTGGTATGGCTCTCAATCAGGAACAGCTGTACATCGTTGTTGCTGATTGAGAGTCATACTTAGGTAGCCTGTTTTCACCTGTCCCTTTGTGGGAAGTTGTATTCGTGCACTGCTATGTTTAGCCTGCAGAACTGTTAGCTGTCGTTCATTTTTTCGTTTTGTTGTTTTTGTGTGGTGTTCGAAATAAAATAAATATGAGCATTCACGTACCCGCTGCATTTTGGTCCACTTCCTACGACGGCCGTTACAGAACTTCCCACCATCAACGGACCAAGCAGCGGGGTAAGGAGCAAAAGAGGAATTATGTGGACTATTCGGAGACTTGGACATGGGAGGAGATCCTGGACGGGGCAGGACCATGGCACCAGGCTGGGGAATATCGTCGCCCACCGGAGGAGATAGAGGCAGCCAAGGCGGAGCGACGCCGGTATGAGGCTCTATACACACGGTTGGCATTTAAGCCTGAGAGGCAGCCCCAATCATTTTTTTGGGGGGGCACACGGGTAGTTTGGCTGGGCCAGGGTTAAGCCCCAAGCCAACTCCCTGTGCTTATCGGAGGCAGCTTGTTACTGGTCAGGCCCCGTGCTATGGGGTGATGCGCACGGCGTCGAGGCCGAGCATTCACAGGCCGGTGTGCGCGGTGCCAGCGCCCCGCATTTGCCAGGGGGAAGCGGGCATCCAGCCAGTAAGGGTGGTTCCAGTACTGAGCTCAAGACCGCCAGTGCGCCTTCACGGCCCAGTGTATCCTGTTCCCGCTCCTTGCACTAGCCCTGAGGTGCGTGTATCCAGTCTGGCGTCTTCTAAGCCAGCACCACGCACCAGGCCTCCAGTGCGTCAGCCCAGTCCAACTCGTCCTGTTCCTGCTCCTCGCACTAGCCCTGAGGTGCGTGTATCCAGTCTGGTACCTCCACTACCAGCCCCACGCATCAGGCTTTCAGTGCGCAGTCCCCATCCAGAGCTTCCGACAACAGTACCCCGTCCAGAGCTTCCGGCAATAGTGCCTCGTCCAGAGCTTCCGGCAACAGTGCCCCGTCCAGAGTGTCCGACGACAGCGCCCCGTCTAGAGATGGCCCACAGTCCGGAACCAAGAGAGACGGCCCACAGTCCGGAACTGAGTGAGACGGCCCACAGTCCGGAACCGAGTGAGACGGCCTACAGTCCGGAACCGAGTAAGACGGGCTACAGTCCGGAACCGAGTGAGACGGCCTACAGTCTGGAGCTCCCAGAGTCGCACTACAGTCCGAAGCTCCCAGAGTCGCCCTTCTGCCCGAGGTCTACAGTTGTATTCGTGCACTGCTATGTTTAGCCTGCAGAACTGTTAGCTGTCGTTCATTTTTCGTTTTGTTGTTTTTGTGTGGTGTTCGAAATAAAATAAATATGAGCATTCACGTACCCGCTGCATTTTGGTCCACTTCCTACGACGGCCGTTACATCATCTGCGTCATTTTGAATTGGAGCAAATGAAGCATAGTGGGCAGAACAAGCAAGAAGGTGGGCAGAGCCAAGCACGAGCTAGCGAGATCCTATTGGTGCATTCTTGCATGTATGTGCATATTTACGTTGGGTGACACCTTCTCTGTGAACTGAGTGTGTCCAATTACTCCATTCACCCTTGCAATCCTTGTAAAGAAAGCAATTTTTTTGATACTTTGTCAAAGGGTCACATCTACAAAACTTGCACTCTGTTTGTAACAGATTCTCGTTTTGGAAACAGAAAATTACATTGAGCTCTTACTTTTTTAATGAGAAAATCAGCTGAATGTTGAGCCAGTTCCATCTCGCTCCATCTTCTCCCACTGCCTGCCACTAGGCTTCCTCTCCTCACCATATTTGGTAGTGAGTGGAAATTCCAACCGGATGCTTCAGATCTATACATCCGGTGAAACATCTTGCTCCTTGTTCTATCTGTGTTATTACTCTGGTTGCTATTGTAATGGATAGAAATGAACAAAACAATGATCTACTCATTGTCTTTCATTGAACATTTTGTTTTGTGTTGCCACACTGTTGAGAGGATAGCTTGCAAGTATGCATTTCACTGTACTGTGTACACCACGTGTATCCTGTGCATATAATGCACTTTGATTTGATCTTAGATTGGGGAACAGAGAGGGGTGAAATCCCGTCTAGAAAACAAACTCATTCCAGGAACTGACTGTTCCGTGCTCTGAGAGGGACTAGGTCATGTGAACAACTGTCTGGAACAAGTGTAATTTCACTGCTAAGCCTGCTAGAGGCATTAGCTAGGCTACTAATTCACATTGGATAGGGATCAGACTATGCTAAGGGAATAGACAAGCGTATTGCCAAAGGATTCTTCGTACTCTTTACGTGTTGCTACTGCAAATGAACATCATAAGGTCTTGTGATGTGGGGCACGAACGATTTCCTGAAACAACAATAAGACGGTTTCCTGCTCTAACGGAGTACACAGCGAGGTTAATGGTAGGAAGGGTCAGGCAATAAGCAGCGAGCTCCTCTGTCTGGGATAAGTAATTGACGCTAACGACTAGCCTATGGACGTTAGGTAGGGACTAAATCATCTTGAAGTCAGAGCATGGATGAAAACCTCCTGCAGTTATGTCCATTCATGTTCCTTCTGTAGCTTAGGCTGTTGACACTGGTAGTCTCATGATCACAAACAGCCCGTCTTCTCACTGGCTCACGTAGGCTCCGTCTCTTCCAGTGAGAAGTCTAACACCCGACGGTTCCACTTTGTATTGTTCAATTTCACCACGGCGTGATGTCATTAACACGCCATAAAATATCATATTATGCTGAGGTACTTCTCAAAACGTGTATTATTATAAACCTGTTTTATAGCCAGTTAAAATGTCACTTCATGACAAAGATGATCTGAATACTGAAGCCTGTATGTGGGATCCACCCACACCTGGAACTATCGGTCCTCTAGAATAGATAAAACATTGAGCCAAGTCATCAAACACAGGCTTATCAAAAACTGTCATCAGCTAGCTGGCAGGCTACTGAAACAGAAATAAATTCCATCTAACACTCTTCAGATAATGAGAGACAGGTTAAGTACGGATCATTACAGTTGAATTGCAACCCAATATGGCAAGTGTTAGACATTAATCGTATCAAACACTGAAATAATATATTCTCTCAAGAAAGATTGACTAGTTATCTAAGGTTACACAAAGAAACGGCTCCCTCAAGCCTCTGCTAAATAAAGGTTCACCACTTAAACCCCGAAGCCTGCTCATCTTCCAAACTCTATGGTTTCACTTTACTCTCTCCCACTTAATCCCCTTCAGCCAGATCGTTTTAGTCCTTAAAAAACAGTAGGACCAGACATCCCTTCAGTGGTACTGGAAGATCATGGCCCAACCTATCCCTCAGATTGGTATGAGGCTTTCATTTTTGAGTAATTTTCTTCCTCCCAAGAGGAGCTACCATTTCGATCATGTTAAAGTGAACAAATCAAATCACACTTTATTTGTCACATGCTTTGTAAACCACAGATGTTGACAAACAGTGAAAAGCTTATGGGCCCTTCCCAACAATGCAGAGACAAAAATAGAAATAATAGAAAAATAACAACACAAGGAATAAATACACAATGAGCAACAATAACCTGGCTATATACAGTGCTTTCGGAAAATATTCAGACCACTTGACTTTTTCCACATTTAATTATTTACAGCCTTATTCTAAAATGGATGAAACAGTCTTTTTCCCTCATCAATCTACACACAATACCCCATAATGACAAAGCAAAAACAGTTTTTTCGAACATTTGCTCATTCATAAAAAATAAATAAACATCACATTTACATAAGTATTCAGACCCTTTACTCAATACTTTGTTGAAGCATCTTTGGCAGCGATTACAGCCTCAAGTCTTCTTGGGTATGACGCTACAAGCTTGGCACACCTGTATTTGGGGAGTTTCTCCCATTCTACTCTGCAGATCCTCTAAAGCTCTGTCTGGTTGGATGGGGAGCCTCGCTGTACAGCTATTTTCAGGTCTCTCCAGAGATTTTTGATTGGGTTCAAGTCCGGGCTCTGGCTGGGCCACTCAAGGACATTCAGAGACTTGTCTCGAAGCCACTCCTGCATTGTTTTGGCTGTGTTCTTAGGTTGTTGTCCTGTTGGAAGGTGAACCTTTGCCCCAGTCTGAGGTCCTGAGCGGTATGGAGCAGGTATTCATCAAGGATCTCTGTACTTTGCTCCATTCATATTTCCCTCAATCCTGACTAATCTTTCAGTCCCTGCCACTGAAAAACATCCCCACAGCATGATGCTGCCACCACAATGCTTCACTGTAGGGATGGTGCCAGGTTTCCTCCAGATGTGATGCTTGGCAAAGAGTTCAATCTTGGTTTCATGAGACCAGAGAATCTTGTTTCTCATGGTCTGATTCTTTAGGTGTCTTTTGGAAAAATCCAAGTGGGCTGTCATGTGTCTTTTACTGAGGAGTGGCTTCATGTCACGGCTGTTATAAGGATTGGACCAAAATGCAACGTTGTCGTTGTTCCACATATTTATTAAAGCGTGAAACTGAATGCGATACACTTAATTACTAGAACACACAAAACAACAAACCGTGACGCAGAGAGACAACACACTACTCAAGAAACACACAAACAACATGCAGAAACACCCCTACTAAATATGACCTCCAATTAGAGGCAACGAGGACCAGCTGCCTCCAATTGAAGGTCAACCCAATAAACCCCAACCTAGAAATAGACAAACTAGAACTACAACATAGAAATAGAAGACATAGAACAAACATAAACACTCCCTGTCACGCCCTGACCACTCTACCATAGAAAAGAACAACTTACTATGGTCAGGACGTGACAGATCAAGTGTATTTGTTGATTCAATTAGTAATATAGTTATAGTAATTAACAAAGTCCAGTTACAACTTCTTTTGACAAAGTAGTAGAAAAAGAAAGATGATTACGATATTGTTAATAATAATAATAATAATAATACTAGCCAGGTGCGCAGTTGAAATTATTTTCTCGATTCCTAAACAAAAGCTTTAGAATAAGGCTGTAATGTAACAAAATATGGAAAAAGTAAAGTGGTCTGAAAACTTTCCAAATGCACTGTACATGGGGTACGCACATGTATTGTAGGTAGGGATAAAGTGACTAGGCAACAGGATCGATAAGACAGTAGCAGCAGCGTATGTGATGAGTAAAAAAAGTTTGTGCAAAAAGGGTCAATGCAGATAGTTAAATAGTTAACCAATAGCTACCCGGACAAACTATTTAGCAGTCTTATAGCTTGGGGTCAGAAGCTGTTCAGGGTCCTGTTGGTTCCAGACTTGGTGCATCGGCACCACTTGCAAAGCGGTAGCAGAGAGAACAGACTTGGGTGGCTGGAGTCTTTAACAAAATGTTGGGTATTCCTCCACCTCCATCTGGTATAGAGTTCCTGGATGGCAGGGAGCTCGGCCCCAGTGATGTACTGGGCCGTACGCTCAATTCTCTGTAGCGTCTTGCGGTCAGAGGCCAAGCAGTTGCCATACCAAGCGCTGATACAGTCAGTCAAAATGCTCTCAAAAGTGCAACCGTATAACTTCTTGAGGATCTGAGGGCCCATGCCGAATCTTTTCAGCCTCCTGAGGCATTGTCGTACCTTCTTCACGACTGTGTTGGTGTGTGTGGACCATGATAATTTCTTAGTCCACTACAGCCCCACAACAGCACACATAATGTAGCTGAAAGGGATCTTAAATGTGTTGTCTAATCATTTGGGTTACTACCTCACCAGTGCTTCATTGATAGATGCCTTGTAAAAGTCCCTTTTATCCATCAGCAGCAGCTTTCATGTCAAATGTTGGTTCAAACAGCCAGAGGCCGAACCCAGACGAGCTTGCCAACAACCCAGACAAAGGCAGTTGTCACCGGCTACATTCAGTCAGGAAATCCACCCCATTAGTCAACAAGCCGGACATTACCAATGCTGCGACATAGGGTTGCACTGAAAATGGCTTCTGGTAGAGTAACAGCCAGTCAAGTCTTTCTGAGTTCTGAGGAACTCTAACCTTTATAGGTAATAGGACATGTTATATCTGACCTCATCTACCAAAATACACTGAGCTAAATAACAATTCTGAGCCGATCAGTAAGATATCAACACAGCTCAGTCTGAGCAGGACACAGCTTTCCTTCCCATTCACAATACTGTATCCTTGTTCGATAGTACCTGTAAAAGCCTTGATGAAGCTGAGATCCTACTTGCGTGGGATGTTTTGGCAGTCACACCAGAACAAACTCAGTATGTAAACGAGATGCCATTAAGCACAAGGGAACCAAGGTCAAAGCTCCCTGTCATTTTATAGCAAGTGCAGCACAACAGGATTCACGCGGAGATTTCAATAGAAATATGTCTTAAAAATGAGAGCTTCGCTGCAGCAGCAAACTAAGCATGCAGAATACCCGGCTCCAAAATATACTTGACTAGTAAACAGCAGCTTGCTCGCAGTGTAAAGCATGAGGTCGCATCCGAGAAGCTTACAGAAATGCGCACTTCAGCACAGAAAAACATGGGAGATAATTTCACTGTCTGCCAGTAACACTCGCACTTGACTCTTTTCCCCCTTACTAGCTCTGACTTTGCTGATAGCTACTTTATTGAGGAAAGATTTACTTACTATGACTGTGATATGTGGTTGTCCCACCTAGTTATCTTAAGATGAACGCACTAACTGTAAGTCACTCTGGATAAGAGCGTCTGCCAACTAAAATGTCAATGTAAATGCCAGCCTGAGATGAGTAGTCTGAAAAGTATGAGTGTGATCTGAACTGCTCTTTTTGTGAGCCAGCCAGGGACAGATGCACAGTCAGAGACCGACCCCCTGGACCGATCCTGCCAGGGATGTCTCAAATAGACACAGGCCAAGCCTTGTTCCAGTTTGTGATTGGCCCTGAGCTGTAGCCGCAGAGGGTACGGAATGGCACTGAGACACAGAGAGGTCAAAGGGAGAATCAAATGTTGATGTAGCAGCAACACAGGCTCGCCCATTGAGTATCAGTGGCACGGGATCTGCCCAGCGCTGTTTAGCTTGTCCAAGATAATGGGAACTTTCATGAAGGGCAGCGGAAACGGGTTCTAGCTGGTCACCATGATGAGTGAACGGGACAGACGGGAAATAAACATAGTTGGGACTGCTGCTGCTGTTTGTCTAAAACTGCTGTAGCGAATTAACCAGCGTATCTGAGAATAAATTATATGAGCTGCATGGAGTATGATTGTTCATTCTAAATAGTAATGGAGAAGGATTGCTGTGGAAAGCACGGTGCCCTTTGAAGGCAGTTTTATATCAGCTTCATTATGTAAACCGAGCCCAATGAAGGGATCAAAACAATGAAAAGCAGCTGGGGGTTCTGGAGTGTAGTCATTTGTCTTTGGGTGTGGCACTGCTATTAATTCTTACTGGAGGATGGAAGATATCCACATGATGTATGAGGTTTGGGGTATGTAGCAAAGAACACATCCATCCTCACATGTTGTCCACCTATTCACACCACTCCTCTGAGAAGAACATAAAACAGGAAATTGACACATTTCTCCTCAGTTACAGGTCTAAGAGTCACCAAGAGAGCAGGAAGAGTTTGAGGAATGTGGGGTCAACTGCAAAGGATTCAAAGCATAAGTCTTAACACGGTTAAATGAATTCCCTCTTCCAGTGCAAGGATATGAACCAGAGCTACACAGGCCGTGTGAAAAGGAAGAGAGAAAAGCAAAAACAGTCACCCATAAATCATTATCTGAATTAAGTAAAGGTCATAGCTGGGACACCCCAAGGATCCCGTTATACTTTTTTTAGGGAAGGCGTACTCTGACTTCTGCATTAGGAGTAACAATTTGAGAAAGAGAATGCTCTATTTTGTTTCTGTTTTCTCAACACTTTCCTCTGAAGGGTGAAGAATCAGAATTTACAGCAAAATGTATCAATGAAGACTGATAAATGAGAAAACGTCTAAACAAAATCCTGATGGGATGTTGGTACAAGCTTGACAGACAGAGCTGTAAATTGAGTAGTCAGCCACAAGGGCCTATAAGTGAACCATTCAATGTGCTTCAAAGCATGTAAAGTGCAATGCACAATGCACATAACATCTGGAGAATGCATTGCATGAAGGAGATGCACCACAAAAGTCGCCCAGTTTCACTCATGGCTCAGCTTTAAGAGCTCAATAAACAACGAGGCCAACTATTAAAATAAAGGTCAAAGCTAGAAATGTGGATGCTGACAATGGAGATTGACAATGCTATTGAGGAAACATGTCAGCCTGTCAGATCCAGGACATTGGACAATGCAAGAAATGCCATTACACTAAAAGCGCCAAAAGGGGTGAATTTTGACACCAAGGGTTCAAAAATGTCATCACTTCTAAACCCTTTTATTGATGCTTCTGAAACTTTAGGACTTGTGTTAAGACTAGAACACTAGAACACTAGAACCGCCACTGACGTTTGATATTGTAAATAAAAAAAGTCAGCCAGAAAAACTTCCCTGACTTTACCTAAATGTTTTATTTGACACTGCTCACTTGTCAGAATTATGAAATCACAAAAACAGAAAGGTTTTAGAGCCTTTTTACCATTTTTTTTTTAACTTATTATGGATAGGGGGCAGTATTTTCACGGCCGGATAAAAAACATACCTGATTTAATCTGATTATTACTCCTGCCCAGAAACTAGAATATGCATATAATTATTTGCTTTGGATAGAAAACACTCCAAAGTTTCTAAAACTGTTTGAATGGTGTCTGTGAGTATAACAGAACTAATTTGGCAGGCCAAAACCTGAGAAGATTCCAAACAGGAAGCGCCCTCTCTGACCATTTCTTGGCCTTCTTGATCATCTCTATCCAAAACAGGGGATCTCTGCTGTAACGTGACATTTTCTAACGCTCCCATAGGCTCTCAGAAGGCGCCAGAACGTTGAATGATGACTTTGCAGGCCATGGCTGAAAAACAGTAGCGCATTTGGTAAGTGGTCGATCTGAGAACAATGAGACTGGCGCACGTGTGCACGAGACGACTCCATGTTTTCATTTTCAGTCTTTGAACGAAAACAACGACTCCCGGTCGGAATATTATCACTTTTTTACGAGAAAAATCGCATAAAAATTGATTTTAAACAGCGTTTGACATGCTTCGAAGTACGGTTGTGGAATATTTTGACATTTTTTGTCACGAAACGCGCCACCCTTCGTTACCCTTCGGATAGTGTCTTGAACGCACAACAAAATGCCGCTATTTGGATATAACTATGGATTATTTGGAACGAAACCAACATTTGTTATTCAAGTAGAAGTCCTGGGAGTGCATTCTGACGAAGAACAGCAAAGGTAATCAAATTTTTCTTTCTTGGTGGGTGTCAAAATAGCTAGCCCGTGATGGCGAGCTATCTACTCAGAATATTGCAAAATGTGCTTTCACCGAAAAGCTATTTTAAATCGGACACCGCGATTGCATAAAGGAGTTCTGTGTCTATAATTCTTAAAATAATTGCTATGTTTTTTGTGAACGTTTATCGTGAGTAATTTAGTAAATTCACCGGAAGTGTTCGGTGGGAATGCTAGTTCTGAACGTCACATGCTAATGTAAAAAGCTGGTTTTTTATATAAATATGAACTTGATTGAACAAAACATGCATGTATTGTATAACATAATGTCCTAGGAGTGTCATCTGATGAAGATCATCAAAGGTTAGTGCTGCATTTAGCTGTGGTTTGGGTTTATGTGACATTATATGCTAGCTTGAAAAATGGGTGTCTGATTATTTCTGGCTGGGTACTCTGCTGACATAATCTAATGTTTTGCTTTCGCTGTAAAGCCTTTTTGAAATCGGACAGTGTGGTTAGATAAAGGAGAGTCTTGTCTTTAAAATGGTGTAAAATAGTCATATTTCGCGCCACGCCTATCATTGGATATTGGAGCAGGTGTTCCGCTAGCGGAACGTCTAGATGTAAGAGGTTAAACACCTATTCCCAACTTAATCCGCCAAGACAATGTATTTTATTTACTATAACTCAATTACTAATCAAATGTATTGTAAGGGAAAAGAAAACATGCTACATGTTGCTGTAGGCATTTAGAATAATGCAAAACATATCACTGAATCTATCTAGCGAAGCAAACGATGCCAGTCCACTGAATGACAAATGGATGGAATGGGCAATAATTGTGCAAGTTACTTCACAATTGAATTTAAATAAGGCCTAACTGAATGATGTGAGTTAAAAGGTTGATTTTTAATTATAACTAGTGTAATGATGAGTTTGTGTTACGCCTATTTATCAGCGTATAATTTGACCACGCGCCTTGCAGGTTGATACCATTCTCTCCTATGTTTTACTTTGTAAAAATAAGCTGTTACAGGACTGTATTATTTACTGTAACTTTATTATTAATCAAATGTATTGTAAGGGAAACAAAAACATGCTACGTGTTGCAGTAGGCCTTTAGAATAATGCAAAACATATCCTTGACTCTATCCAAGTTGATGAGCAGGAAATAAACGATGCCACTCAGCCTCCACAGCCGGCCCATCGAAACTACACCTAAACTATACCGAAACTAATTTCACAAATAATAAGAGTTAGACTATAGACAAGATTAAATTGACAATAATTTGATGAGTGACAATATTAGGCCTATCAGTTGTCAAATTGTACAGGAAGAGATGGGTGCATCTTGTAATTTACCGATGCAGGGAAAGGAGCATCGCTTTATCAAATCCTCCTGCAGAGTCACATGTAGGTAAAACATTTCGATTTTTATATAGTATCTGAAAGAGGATATTCTGAAGTTTCTATGACACTTACCTTTGTCGAATAACTCTCATAATTCAAGAGGTGCAGCTCTATTTCCAAATTTCACTTTTCGCAAGAATATCATTGCTGTCTATGCATTCAGCACATGACCACTCACGCGGCAGCATTGCTCTGGCTACTAAGCAAAAACTAGTAACATAATAAAATGGCAATAGAAATATGCTATTCTGTTCGAAACCAGATAGAAACTGATAATGGTACATGTGACCAATGTCGAAACCAAGTACTTGCTCAATGGCTTTCCATATCTGGGGAAAGATTAAACCAGGCCAGCGGGTGAGCTACTGTCCGAGACTGTGGTTTTGAGACTCGTGGAGCCTTACATAGGCAAAGGCAGAAAGGTGACCATGGACAACTTCTTCACATCAATTTCCCTGGCAGACAAGTTGATTGCAAAGAAGACTAGTCTACTCGGAACAGTGAACAAACAAAGGCGGGAGCTGCCCCGCTCTGCGCAAAACAACATATTGGTTGAGCTGTACTCCACATCAGTGATGCAGAGTGGTAAAGCAACACTCACGGTATACAGATGTAAAATAAATACGAGTGTTTGCATCCTCAGCACCATGCATCCCACTGTTGCCATCGTCAATGACCAGAAGAAGAAACCGGAGACGGTGGCAGACTACAATAGCACAAAGGTATACACTACCGCTCAAAAGTTTAGAGTTATTAGAAATGTACTTGTTTTTGAAAGAAAAGCACATTTTTTTGTCCATTAAAATAACATCAAATTGATCAGAAATACAGTGTACACATTGTTAATGTTGTAAATGACTATTGTAGCTGGAAACGGCAGTTATTTTATGGAATATCTACATAGGTGTACAGAGGCCCATTATCAGCAACCATCACTCCTGTGTTCCAATGGCACGTTGTGTTAGCTAATCCAAGTTGATCATTTTAAAAGGCTAATTGATCATTAGAAAAACCCTTTTGCAATTATGTTAGCACAGCTGAAAACTGTTGTTCTGATTAAAGAAGCAATAAAACTGGCCTTCTTTAGACTACTTGAGTATCTGGAGCATCAGCATTTGTGGGTTCGATTACAGGCTCAAAATGGGCAGAAACAAAGAACTTTATTCTGAAACTCGTCAGTCTATTCTTGTTTTGAGAAATGAAGGCTATTCCATGCGAGAAATTGCCAAGAAACAAGATCTCATACAACGCGGTGTACTACTCCCTCCGCAAAACAGCACAAACTGGCCCTAACCAGAATAGAAAGAAGAGTGGGAGGCCCCGGTGCACAACTGAGCAAGAGGACAAGTACATTAGTGTTTAGTTTGAGAAACAGATGTCTCACAAGTCCTCAACTGGCAGCTTCATTAAATAGTACCCGCAAAACGCCAGTCTCAACGTTAACAGTGAAGAGGCAACTCTGGGATGCTGGTCTTCTAGGCAGAGTTCCAAAGAAAAAGCAATTTCTCAGTCTGGCCAATAAAAATAAAATATTAAGACGGGCAAAAGAACACAGACACTAGACAGAGGAAGATTAGAAAAAAGTATTATGGACAGACAAATCTAAGTTTGAAGTGATCACAAAGAAGAACATCCGTGAGACGCAGAAAAAATGAAAAGATGCTGGATTTGTGCTTGATGCTATCTGTCAAGCATGGTGGGGGCAATGTGATGGTCTGGGGGTGCTTTGGTGGTGGTAAAGTGGGAGATTTGTACAGGGTAAAAGGGATCTTGAAGAAGGAAGGCTATCACTCCATTTTGTAACGCCATACCATACCCTGTGGACGGCACTTAATTGTAGCCAATTTCTTCCTACAACAGGACAATGAACCAAAGCACAGCTCCAAACTACTGTATGCAATAACTATTTAGGGAAGAAGCAGTCAGCTGGTATACTGTCTATAATGGAGTGGCCAGCACAGTCACCGGATCTCAACCCTATTGAGCTGTTGTGGGAGCAGCTTGATCGTATGGTATGTAAGAAGTGCCCATCAAGCCAATCCAACTTGTGGGAGGTGCTTCAGGAAGCATGGGGTGAAATCTCTTCAGATTGTCTCAACAAATTGACAACTAGAATGCCAAAGGTCTGCAAGGCTGTAATTGCTGCAAATGGAGGATTCTTTGACGAAAGCAAAGTTTGAAGGACACAATTATTATTTCAATTAAAAATCATTATTTATTACCTTGTCAACGTCTTGACTATATTTCCTATTCATTTTGCAACTCATTTCATGTATGTTTTCATGGAAAACATAGACATTTCTAAGTGACCCCAAACGTTTGAATGGTAGTGTATATCTCCGCTATATATAGGTAGCTTTTCCATCTGCCAAACACCAAATATTATACCCTTTAATTATATTACATTAATATTACTGTTATTACTATTAGTATTATAATTGTATATAGTTCTAACCTTTTCTATTCTATTTAATTTTTTTTGCAATAGGTTGGTGTGGATGCACTCAACCAGATGGCAAGACAGTACTCTGTAAAAGGAGGTACTCGCCGCTGGCCTGTTACGGTGTTCTACAACGTGCTCGACATGGCTGATATCAACGCGCACCTGTTGTGCAAACAATGCCTCGACAAGACAGTCAGCAGGAGAGATTGTATCATGGATCTGGCACGTGAGCTTCGTAAGAACCACGTGAACGCCAAGAAAGAAGCTATAGCCGCCAAGCAGGCCGCCAAGGCAGCAGGTCCTGCTCTCCCTCTTCCCCAAGCACCACAGCTCCAACTCAGTAAAAAGAAGAAACAATGTCAAGTCGGCAGGTGCACACAAAACAAGGCCCATAAAAATGGTGTGCAGTGTAACCAATTTGTATTAGCGGCTTGCTCACACAAAGCCCTGAAGCTGTGTGCTGACCGTGGAACCTGAAGCATAAACAGAAGACACGATTGATTCATGTGTAAAGGCACGGGTATAAGGGGACAATACAGTGTCTGATACAATCAACAAATGACAGTTTTTTTATATCCTATCATGAATTAATTTCCATTCATATTTTTTTATGCAATTAATCCTTTACAATTGTTCATGCACTGGTGCTTTTGTTTAGGAATAGAGAAAATCATTTCACCTGCGCACCTGGCTAGTAATATTACTGTAAGGTCTACACCTGTTGAATTCGGCGCATGTGATAAATACAATTTGATTTGATTTAAAAAAACGATTTAATCAATTTTAGAATAAGGCTGTAACCTAACAAAATGTGGAGAAAGTGAAGGGGTCTGACTATTTTCCGAAGGCACTGTATCCTGAAAGGCCAGGTGGTTCTAGTGTTAATATGGGAAGAATGGAAAAGTATCTTTCTTTTGTATACTAGTGGTGCGCAGGTGACTAAGCTGAAAATGTGGACTCACTAGTCAATTTCATGAGAGAAGCATCACATTTGGCACAGAGGTAGATGTACAGTATGCATCCTGAAAATATATATACTGAACAAAAATATAAATGCAACATATAAAGTGTTGGTCCCATGTTTCATTTTCTGAGATAAAAGATCCCAGAAGAAAATGTTCATATGCACAAAAAGCTTATTTCTCTCAAATTTGGTGCACAAATTTGTTTACATCCCTGTTAGTGAGCATTTCTCCTTGCCAAGATAATCCATCCACCTGACAGGTGTGGCATATCAAGAAGCTGATTAAGCAGCATGATCATTACACAGGTGCCCCTTGTCCTGGGGACAATAAAAGGCCACTCTAAACGTTTGTCACACAACACAATACTACAGATGTCTCAAGTTTTCGGTGAGCGTGCAATAGGCATGCCGATTGCAGGAATGTCCACCAGAGCTGTTGCCAGAGTGCCTGAGGACTGAATGTTCATTTTTCTACCATAAGCCGCCTCCAATGTTGTTTTAGAGAATTTGGTAGTACGTCCAACCGGCCTCACAACCGCATACCACGTGTAACCACACCAGCCCAGGACCTCCACATCCGGCTTATTCACGTGTGGGATCATTGGAGACCAGCCACCTGGAAAGCTGATGAAACTGAGGGGTATTTAGGTCTGTAATAAAGCCCTATTGAGGGAAAAAAACTCCTCCTGATTGGCTGGGCCTGGCTCCCCAGTGGGTTGACCTGGCTCCCAAGGCCCACCCATGGCTGCGCCGCTGCCCAGTCATGTGAAATCCATAGATAAGGGCCTAATGAATATATTTAATTGAATGATTTCCTTATATGAACTGCAACTCAGTAAAACTGTTATAATTGTTGCATGTTGCGTTTACTTTTGTTCAGTAGAAATGGAGCCACCCCAGATTTGGAGCCACCCGCTGGGGGGCGTTGCAGCCACTATATGTAAAAATGTATGCTAAAATGTAAATGCATATTTAGATTCCTGCCAATGTCTCTATAACAAGTCAAGATTCTCATCTTCCAGATGCAATTGGAAATGAGTTGATAGCCCATAGCGTTCCAAATGTAAAGCTAATATATATATAATATTAGTGGCCATTTTATGTCGTACCATATGTCAAATTAGCTCAATCATCAATTTCTCAGCCTCTTGAGTATCACAGAAACACAACACTTTGAATGAATAACAGACAAATGTACAAAAAGATCTGTTCAAAACATGACAAACATATGAAAACGTCTACTTTCAAACGACAAATTTGACTATAAATGCGTGAATATTTTTAATTTTTTAAACATGTTTATTTTGTGGAATTTAAACCATTTACGTGTGTTACAAATGGTTAAAGGTCCAATGCAGCCGTGATGAACGCTCTCACTGTCATATCTTGGTCTGAAAAGCCATTGATACAGATGTAATAACATTGTTATAAGCATATAAACAGGCTTTATCTCTGCTTCAGACACAGCCTTTGCAACACAGAGACAGACCATCACTATGGCACTCAAGCTATGAGACCCTGCCAGTAATCGCGCCAATTGTTCGACAAGGCATGCTTCTCACATACTAGATCAGCACTAGACGCCTCTCAGCTGTTCCTCCTCAAAGTGCTCTGAATTTATGTTTTGATTCGTCACATTCCTTAAATCTGTGCATGAGAGAGCCATAACCCCTATGCATTCCTTTAGTTTTAGGAATACTGAATGCAGCAATCAACTGGCATCTTTTATGCTCACTAGTAGGATAATCAGACGTGAAAACTATCTACCGAAAAGTAAATAATTGATGTAATCAGCAGTGGTTATTTGGTTTGTCCAGACCTTTATGTAAGGCTACATTTGATTTTATATTAATTTAGTATGCTATAGGGACTATAGGCAGTGGCGGTTCTAGACCATTTCAACTGGGGGGGCCAAGATGGGGCCAGTTGTACTGTTAGAGGAGCCAGTTACATTAGACGTTATTGTTGTCATATCGTTTTGCATATGGTACGATACTTTTGTGTTCCGCCTAAAGCGTCCCTCTAGAAAATGTGTGGGTTAAATTAGTGTTCCGCGTTGCCACTGTCTAATAACGGATGTAAAAAAAGAATGAGAGCAAAAATGTGTTATGTAAAAATTATTTCATACTCCACATTTAGGGGGGCCACAAGGGGGTCCAAAATTGTTGTCCCCCCCAGAACCGCTAGTAACTATAGGTGCATTTAACACATTAATCGCACGTAACTAACATATGAACGTGATATAACGTTGTGGTAGACTACATTTCTAAACATAAAGCAACAAGCCTACAACGTTATATTCTAACAAATTATAGGCTACATGTGTGCTCTCTCTGTATGAAGCTCAAACAGCGAAGGAAAGTCTGGAGAAATCGCAAAGTTGATAAAGTTATTTAACTGGCATTCAAAGTAACACACAGTAATTGACTCAAAACAGTACTGTAGCCTAAATTACTGCAATATAATGTAATATGCGGTCTTACCTGTTGAGAATCACCTTACAAGTTACTTTGTTGTTAACTGTCAGACTTGTATCAGCGCAAAGCAAGTCCAGAAAAAAAACTATGCTTCGGAACTTCCAAGCAAATAATAAAGTTTGAATTCGGTCTTCCACCACGAGATATTACTGTTTCCTAATGTGTTCCAGCTTTGTGCCTCCAAGGTTCCTCGGCTGTTTAGCGAAGACGTAAATCGGGACTTTCTGTACGTCTGACACCGTTACTCCCTCTAACTAACCTATGGTGATGATGGAAATGGATGTCTCCCGTTGGATACGGAAATCGAGCACGCTGGAAAACAGTAGAGAAGCTTACTTCTGCCGCGTTCCTATACTAGTCGGAACTAGGAAACTCGGGAATGTCCTAATTGGTGATTCGTTGAATGCGGCACGTGTATAACTACAACAATTTAGCATGTCGGAAATTTCGCCAATTTCCTAGTTCCGACTAGTACTTGAACGCGGCATAACTACAGGGACTGACTACAGGGAGGCATATTTGGGAATTCAATTCCCGAAGGAACCGTTATTCCAAAACTGAACCGTTTATTTTTAACAATTTGAAAGGATCATGTAAAGTGAATTTCTGACAGACGACTCTTGAGGGGGGAGTCTTAGTATTCTTAAACAATGGATTATTCCTGTCAAATAACATCGGTGATTTATCGGTGTTTTGTCACAAGCAACATCAGTAGGCTATACCTAAACCCCAATGAATTCCTAATGCTAATTCGTTTTGCCATGTGTTTTATTGCTGTAGTCTAATACGTTAACTTATATGCTAATACTTAGATGCTTGATACATAAAGAAACATGCAATTGACTTCCATTTAGGCCTATGACATGAAGATACAATAAAATAATACAATACTTGCTTTATAGGTCAATTTGCAACAACCTGGTTTCAGAGCATTTCGTATTTCATAAATCCAAGATACCTAATTTATTATGATATGTTGCGTTTCTTATGGTATGTATTCATTTGTGTCCATCTCCCATCACGAATGATATGTTATGAATTACAATTTGTAATATATGTTACAAATTTGCAAAACGTAAAATATGTTATGAAATTCAAAACATACAATATGTTACGAATTTGCAAAACGTATGATAGGTTATGAATTCTAGCTAGGTAGCTAGCTCGCTAACGTTAGATTAGGCTAGGGGTTAGGGTTAAGATTAGGGGTTAGGTTAAATGTTTAGGGGAAGGGTTAGCTAACATGCTGAGTAGTAAAAAAGTAGTAAGTAGTTGAAAAGTTGGTAATTAGCTAAAATGCTAAAGTTGTCTGTGATGAGATTTGAACTCACAACCTTTGGAACATTCATGTTTTTCTTTGTTGGGACCCGTGGTCCGTAATAAACCCTGTTCTGTGTCTAGGTCCAGATCCAGAATGCGGTCTGCCGGAGTATGTCCCAGCCCTTCCTATTGGAGGGCACTGGTGGGGAAAACTGCTCAGATTGGTATGGCACACACCATTGACTAATGTCACATGACATTATAAAGATTTACGGAATGGATTTTAACAGACTTTGACCATATTGTTACTTATCTGTCTCGCTATGACATCATGTACCTAGATGTTCCCAAGGAGCATGTAACACAGCCTATATTTCCACTTCCCTTGTGAGACGGTTACTGAGGCTGGGTTTGTCCTGCTGCCAAGCCTCACAGTCCAGACTTCGCTGGAAGACGACACACATGGCTTTGTAACAAAGGAAGCAACACCGATCTACATGTCTGTTTCCACTTTCCCTTTGGTCAATTACGTTCTTCCATGAAGTGTGTTAACATCTGGCCTTGTTGTTGGCTAACATGGTGCTGCTACTAGTAAAGCCATTGTTATCAGTGTGAGAATCAGATCCACTATGTGAAACATACATTTTCTTATGTTTACCTAGCACCTGTGAGTTTCAAAATAGAATTATTCCTTTGATCTCACTTATCCCTAGTTTTTCTTTCAAAATTATCATGTGAAAGCAGACTGACAAAGTGTGAAAAGTGATATCAATCAATCGGTGCAATGACTGTGGACTATCCTCGGTCATAATGCAGTGTGTTATCGAGACAAATCTAAAAAGCATAACCATTAAACAACACATGGATGAAACCATTTGAGTGGAAATCAGTCTCCATTTCTTTAAAATCATTGTCGAATGACAGTTCACTTAAAACCTCTTCATGGAGCCTCTACCAACTGTAACTACAGGAGCCAACAGCTTTCATTCAGACAGTAAAATTAAGACAAAGACGGGTACTTAGGTTCAGATGCTGACAGAAAGGAATATACTGTGAATTTAGAGTCCCACTAAATTTATACTGAGTATACAAAACATCAAGGACACCTGTTCTTTCCATGACATAGACTGACCAGGTGAATCCAGGTAAACGCTATGATCCATTATTGATGTCACTTGGTAAATCCACTTCAATCAGTATAGATAAAGGGGAGGAGACAGGTTAAAGAAGGATTTTTGAGCTTTGAGACAATTGAGACATGGATTGTGTATGTGTGCCATTCTGATGGTGAATGGGCAAGGCAAAATATGTAAGTGCCTTTGAACGGGGTACGGTAGGTAGTAGGTGCCAAGCGCACCGGTTTGTGTCAAGAACTGCAACGCTGCTGGGTTGACACAGCTGTGGGAAGCATTGAAGTCAACATGGGCCATCATTCCTGTGGAACACTTTCGTCATCTTGTAGAGTCCATGCCCCGACAAATTGAGGCTGGGGGGGTTGAGGCTGGGGGGGGGGGGGGGGGGGGGGGTATACTTGGTATACAGTGTAGTATTTATTACTCTAGTGAAGCTTATTGTAGTGGGTGGACCATAACTGGTGGCCACTGGCATAGATGTGAATTACAATATACAGTGGGGTTACAGTGGCGTGCAAAACAGGAATCTCCCTCCCTGCTCCTGATTTACTGTAAATCAAGCTCACCATGCCAGGCTTTTTTCTGCCTCTGTATGGGCCCATTTTAATGCAGAAGTGATTGCGTTAAAACACTCCATTATCCCACTACATCTTTTCTGCTGGCAGGTCTCCCACAACTGTATGAGTTGGAAGTCAGTATGACTGAAATGCGTTCCCAATCAGGGTATGGCAAGGGATTTCTGTGATACAGAATGAATGGGTATCTAAAAATGCATCTACCTGCATGAATGAGCACATACAGTGAACATATTTTGTTACAGTATTTATTATTTTATTTAACAAGGCAAGCCAATTGAGAACAAATTCTTATTTACAATGACGACCTACTGCAGACAAACCAGGACAACTGCCCTATGGAACTCCCAATCACGGCCGGTTGTAATACAGCCTGGAATTGAACCAGGGTCTGAGATGCAGTGCCTTAGACCGCTGCGCCACTTGGGAGCCCTTGTAGATGAAGAAATATATATATTCACAGTATGTGCCCTCTGCAAATGACTGATGATGAGAGGTGTACATACTATATTTGTATACTATATATTTTTTTCATCAGTTATAATCTACGCTAGGCCAACATGTGACTGACGAGGTAGAGTCAGACCTCACTGTTATAATCATCAGCTTTTCCTTCCATCCTTACCTCCTTAGTTTGGTTCTGTGAACCACTCTCTCATTAAAGCAGGTCACCATGATCAGCATGCATTAAACCCTCATATCAAATAGACTTTAATTAGCTCAATCAGAGCCAATCAGGCATGGCCCATTCGTCTGAAGTCAATTGTCGTCCAATCACCCGGTGTTTATTGTTGTAACTGCGGTGGCTTTCCCCTCTGACTGGCGGAGACTCAGGTGCAAGGTGTCCTCCGAGGCTCTGTCAGCCCACAGACATGGCTGGGGACCTTGAATAAGCCCAGACATTCCCGAGTGCTACTACATCATTAATCCAGAGGTTTGCTTGTTGAGCAAGAGGCTGCAATCTAATACATTAAAACAAATGATAAATGCCTGGGAAGAATTATATGGTGTAATGTCGTGCAACCATCAGTTACTGTACATACTAAAGTTCGGTACCTTTGTAAACCAAAGTCTTCATAAAGTCGACTGTTCTTTTTTGCACAACATGTGCTGGCTGCTGCCTGTAGTGTGTTTGCTCACAGGGGCAAATACTGTAAGACAGTACTATGTATAAAAGTAAACCACACCACTGTGCATGCAAACAACTGTCTGATTTCATCAAGGCCGGATTAATGCAGGGGTTTACGGGCTGAATTATTATATCTTTTTTTATATACACTACCGTTCAAAAGTTTGCGGTCACTTAGAAATTTATTTGTTTTTGAAAGAAAAGCACGTTTTTTTTGTCCATTAAAACAACATAAAATTGATCAGAAATACAGTGTAGACATTGTTAATGTTGTCAATGACTATTGTAGCTGGAAATGACTGATTTTGAATGGAATATCTACATACATACATTAGGCGTACAGATGCCCATTATCAGCAAACATCACGCCTGTGTTCCAATGGCACATTGTGGTAGCTAATCCACATTTATCATTTTAAAACGCTAATTGATCAATAGAAAACCCTTTTGCAATTATGTTAGCACATCTTAAAACTGTAGTTCTGATTAAAGAAGTAATAAAACTGGCCTTCTTTAGACTTGTTGAGTTTCTGGAGCAGCAGCATTTGTGGGTTCGGTTACAGGCTCAAAATGGCCAGAAACAAAGAACTTTCTTCTGAAACTCGTCAGTTCTTGTTCTGAGAAATTAAGGCTATTCCATGCCAGAAATTTCCAAGAATATGAAGTTCTCGTTCAACGCTGTATACTACTCCATTCACAGAACAGTGCAAACTGGTTCTAACCAGAATAGAAAGAGGAGTGGGAGGCCCCGGTGCACAACTGAGCAAGAGGACAAGTACATTAGAGTGTCTAGTTTGAGAAACAGATGCCTCACAAGTCCTCAACTGGCAGCTTCATTAAAGAGTACCCTCAAAACACTAGTCTCAACGTCAAGGAAATGTATACTGTATATATTGTATATACAGTATATCTGTAGTGCTCTGCTAATCATCAGATGGGGGAGGAGAGGAGGTAGGGGGCCTGCCAAATAATGTCCCCCAGCCAAAAAGTGTCCCACCCTGGGATTTGATAAATTATTAGCGACCGTAGCTGTGTCAATGGTGTGATGACCTAATGATTCGAATGTTGGGGCTCATTACAGCCCAAATTATGTTATTTTCAATTCCGTAATATTTTTAATTATTATAATTTTTATCCAACCACAGTATAATGAACATGATGGGAGACAGAGGCCTGGTTTCAAGCGGAGGATGCAGCAGGTGTTTCTTGCAAAGGACCACAGGAGGAGGCAGGTAGCTGTGTCCAGGGACAGGCAGAAGGTCATACACAGGGACTCCAAAAAGGTAACAGTACAGGCAGGGAAAAGGCTAGTAACTTAGTCCGGGAGATCAGGCAATAGGTTGATAACAGGAAATCTGATAGGCTAAAGTACAGGCAGGGAATAGGCAAAAGGGGTCGTTAGTGATGCAGGCAAAAACTATCATACACCGAAGGAGTACATTATGGAAAACCAGCGCTCTGAAAGAAGTGTGTCACAAAACAAACAATACCTCACAATGACGGGGTGCAAAGAACTGAGCTAAATAGTGTGTGATAATGACATACAGGTGTGTGAACAGCTGATTAGAATTCAGGTGAATGGGATCTGGAGAGTGAGCTGCGTTCAGGGGATCTAAGCGTTTGAGAGTGTGAGTTGGTGTCACAAGTATCTTTGTCTTCTGATGATAATGCGAAATCGTCATCAGAAAAGGTAGACCAATACGCAGCAGGTGTGCAGTTGTTCATTTTCAACATTTAATTAAATCAACACGACTACAAAAACAACAAACAAGAAAACAAACGATAAACTGACAGTCTGCAAAGCATAGGCTCAACACAGAACAATCACCCACCCTGAACCACATAAAACAAATACCCTCTGCCACGTCCTGACCAAACTACAATACTAATTAACCTTTATACTGGCCAGGACGTGACAGTACCCCCCCCCTTAAAGGTGCTAACCCCGGAAGCACCTTAAAAAAAACAACAAAAAAAAACAACCCCAAACAACAAAACCAAAATTCCCCCCTACTAAAGGGAGGGAAGGGAGGGTGGCTGCCGTCAACGACGGCACTGTGCTACACCCCCCCTCCCCAACCCACCTATATCTGGAGGTGGCTCTGGTTCCGGCCGTTCCAGGCTGTCGGGCCACTCTGGCATCGCCGGGGGGCAGTCGGGCCAGTCTGGCAGTTCGGGCCAGTCTGGGCAGTCTGGCAACTCGGGACAGTCTGGGCAGTCTGGCAACTCGGGACAGTCTGGGCAGTCTGGCAACTCGGGACAGTCTGGGCAGTCTGGCAACTCGGGACAGTCTGGGCAGTCTGGCAACTCGGGACAGTCTGGGCAGTCTGGCAACTCCGGCAGTTCAGGGCAGTCTGGCCACTCCGGCAGTTCAGGGCAGTCTGGCCACTCCGGCAGTTCAGGGCAGTCTGGCCACTCCGGCAGTTCAGGGCAGTCTGGCCACTCCGGCAGTTCAGGGCAGTCTGGCCACTCCGGCAGTTCAGCGCAGTCTGGCCACTCCGGCAGTTCAGCGCAGTCTGGCCACTCCGGCAGTTCAGCGCAGTCTGGCCACTCCGGCAGTTCAGCGCAGTCTGACCTCTCTGGCGACTGTTGACTGGCGGGCAGCTCTGACGACTGTTGACTGGCGGGCAGCTCTGACGACTGTTGACTGGCGGGCAGCTCTGGTGACGACTGTTGACTGGCGGGCAGCTCTGGTGACGACTGTTGACTGGCGGGCAGCTCTGGTGACGACTGTTGACTGGCGGGCAGCTCTGGTGACGACTGTTGACTGGCGGGCAGCTCTGGTGACGACTGTTGACTGGCGGGCAGCTCTGGTGACGACTGTTGACTGACGTGGCTGGGTTGACGCACTTGTAGCCTGGTGCGTGGTGCTGGTACTGGGCTTACCAGATTATGTACACGCACCTCCAGGCTAGTGTGGGGAGCGGGAACAGGACGAGTCGGACTGGGTTGACGCACTTCCGGGTCCGCACGAGAGACAGGAGCTGGAAACCCAGGGCTATGGAGGCGCACAGTCGGTCTCGATCTTACCTCCTGCACAACCCGTCTTGGCTGGATGGAACTAGTAGCCCTGTACGAGCGGGGTGCTCGTACAGGGCAGACTGGGCTGTGCAGGGGCCTGATGGTAGCCGTGCGTAGAGCGGGAGTTGGGTAGCCTGGTCCTCGGAGGCGTACCGGCGACCAGATGCGCTGCGCAGGCATCCTCCTACCAGGCTGGATGCCCGCTCTAGCACCGCACCTGCGAGGGGCTGGAATAACGCGCACCGGACTGTGCGTGCGTATGGGTGAAATAGTGCGCTCCTCAGCGAAACATAGCGCTCTCCACCCCATACGCTCCTCCATATAACCACGGGTTGCTGGCTTCCGGCTCTTCTTACGCCTAGCCAAACTACCCGTGTGCCCCCCCAAAATTGTTTATTGGGGGTGCCTCTCGTGCTTCTCCCTCAGCGCGTCCATGGCCTCGTACCTATGCCTCTCTGCCTTGGCTGCCTCAATTTCCCACTGCGGGCGGCGATAATCCTCAGCCTGGTGCCAAGGTCCGGCCCCGTCCAGAACTTCCTCCCAGGTCCACTTCTCCCGCCAGTCCAACTCGAAGTCCCTCTGCTCCTTCTTCTGCTGCTGCTTGGTCCATAGTTGGTGGGTGAATCTGTCACAAGTATCTTCGTCTTCTGACGATAATGCGAAATCGTCATCAGAAAAGGTAGACCAATACGCAGCAGGTGTGCAGTTGTTCATTTTGAACATTTAATTAAATCAACACGACTACAAAAACAACAAACAAGAAAACAAACGATAAACTGACAGTCTGCAAAGCATAGGCTCAACACAGAACAATCACCCACCCTGAACCACATAAAACAAATACCCTCTGCCACGTCCTGACCAAACTACAATACTAATTAACCTTTATACTGGCCAGGACGTGACAGTTGGAAGCAAACGTTACACACAGGAGCTCGCTCTCAATGTTCAAAATACACCAGAGAGCATAATGTAGCCACATAAAATCAATAGTTTATTACGTTTAATCACAAGCACATACAGGTATCTGCCTAAATTAAGGAAACACCAACATAAAGTGTCTTAAAAGGACGTTGCACCACCACAAGCTGCCAGAACAGCTTCAATGCGCCTTGGCATAGATTCTACAAGTGGACCTAAACCATGCCTGGAAAATGCACCCCACAACATAACATATACTTTCTATCCCTTGTTTAATCAAATGCTTCCTTTATTTTTGCAATTACCTGTATGCCTAATGTCGGAAAGGCCACAGTTTGGCAGCATGCGCAACAAATATAGGCTACAGTTTGTTGCAGTGTGGCCATAGACATATCATTCATTGAAGGGTTTTGTAACCTCTTATCCTGGCAATTTGACTGTGAAACTCACGTGTATACTAGCAATGTATGCCAGTCCTGACTTGAATGGGTACTGCCATCTATGGATTATATTTCTATGGTTGATTGCGGGTATATGTTTTCCGTTTGCATATTTCACAATACAATCCTATGATTTGTATTGTGAACAAAGCCATTTGTTCACTTATGAGAGATGAGTGACCCTTTAGGCTGCTTTCATCAGCCTATTCAACTCAATAAACAAATTACTTTGCTTATGCTCACAAACTTTAGTCTGGCAAAATAAGTGGCATTTTACAAAACATGTTCTAAATCTTTCAGAGTACATAAAGTCTAACATTGTTTCTATGAAAGAGACAACTATTTTTTATGATCTGCGGAAAGTGCATGTGATTGTAAAGAACAGAGGGTGGGATAGCCTAATCGTTTTCTCTCCCTCCGTAAGTGGCGTTGGTTGTGATGTAGAAAACGCGTGATGTCCTTTTTTATATTATAATGTACATAAACCATAACCACACCATAACTTTTCCGTTTAGCAGAGAAACTGTCATATGGTGTTGGCAAAGGAATGAACAAAATGGCATAGAAGGCTTGTGCTGTAGCCTAAATTGTATTTCATGATACATTGGCTGAATAACCAAGTGTCCTTCAAATGACGTGCTCTCCCTGTGACAATTCAGTTTTCAATCAATTGTTATCTCATGTCAAAAGCACGGATATAGGTGCTGAATGCAGCGCAGGACCATAAAAAGACAACATCTTGACTTTTCACTGTCATTGCAGGGAGGCTTGTAATGAGGTTCACCAGTAGAGCCGTTCAGCAGAGAACAGCTCCTGCATGGCCCAGGGGACATGGTGGTGATGATGTTCCTATATCACAGCTGGTGGCAACACAGATCTCCATCCCGGCTAATGGGACCGACTGGCCAGTCAGAGATGTCAATTATATCACATCTTGTGCGTAGCTTAGTTATCTGATTATAATAAATTGTGGAGGTAATACTGTATCTACCCTTCTGTTTGTACACAACGTCTAATTCTGTTTACTTTAAAGGTTGAATGCAGCCGTTTTTTCTTCTTTTCTATATTCAATAATTTCTGGGTAACAATTAAGTGCTTTACTATGATTTGTTTTCAAGTAAAATCGTCAAAATTACTCAAACTTTCTCAATTAACAATTTTGCTAGGACTGTCCAAGAGTGGAAAACTGAAACTTAGCTGTTATTGGCAGAGAGGTTTGACACTCCTTTCTTATTGGTCTATTACTAATTAACTAATTTACTGCATGGTGATGTCATCATGAAAGGCCACAACTCCCTCCTACAAAAACAGGCTGAAATTTCAGGCCGTCATTTCAAACAGCTCTTACACTAAATGGGCATTATCATAATTTTTCACAATTTCACAGTATTATTCCAACCTCATAGTGTGGAAATATATATAACACAGACAAATCACGTTTTTGACTGCACTGGGCTTTTAAAGTATGTTGATGTTCTTAAGTAAGTTACACAAAGAATAGTAGCAAAACATCTCTAACTATGTGTATCTTTAATATCTATAGGTCCTTTAGTGAATGTCCATATGTCAATGTGTTTCTCGTTCTGAGAGTATGTCGACGTCCAGTGGCTCTGAGCGTATACTCAGGAGTTAAGCCTTCACACTAACTGTTGATTACAGGGTGGAAAGGGCTTTGATTTTACTACCCTAAAAACTCTATAGGGACTTCTCCAAGTCGGCTCATATAGCTGCTTAAATGGGATTTGCTTATATTAGATTACATGGTTAGGTAGCTCCATTTCCCTGTTTTTAACATTAAGCTGTTTGTGAACAACGGCGCTCTATGCTGCTAGTTGACGCTCAATCTATGGGAAGCCACTTTAAAAACCATTAAAGTAATATCCATTGTACCTATTGGTCACAAATGTACTCTGAGGTAAGTGAAAATTGAGGGCATTTTAGGGCCTCTGGGCTTCATTGAACATGCTGCTGACATTTAGCAAGAAAGCATTTTTCACGGTAAGTCAAAATTCAGGTACCTCTTGCTGTATAACAAAAAATACACTGAACAAAAATATTATCGCAACATGTAAAGTGTTGGTCCCATGTTTGAGCTGAAACAAAAAAAATCGCTTGTGGTTCCATACGCACAAAAAGCGTATTTCTCTCAAATGCTGTGCACAAATTTGTTTACATCCCTGTTTGTGAGCATTTCTCATTTTCAAGTATAATCCATCCACCTGACAGGTGTGGCATATCAAGAAGCTGATTAAACAGCCGGATCATTACACAGGTGCACCTTGTGCTGGAGACAATAAAAGGCCACTTTAAAATATGCAGTTTTGTCACAACACAATGCCACAGATTTCTCCAATTTTGAGGGAGCGTGCAATTGGCCTTCTGACTGCAGGAATGTCCACCAGAGCTGTTGTCCGAGAATTTAATATTAATTTCTCTACCATAAGCCGCCTCCAACGTAGTTTTAGAGAATTTGGCAGTAAGTCCAACTGGCCTCACAACTGCAGACCATGTGTAACCACGCCAGCCCAGGACCTCTACATCCGGCTTCTTCTCCTGCGGGATCGTCTGAGGTGGGTTGGGCGGGTGTAGGGTGCTGAGAAGTATTTCTGTCTGCAATAAAGCCGTTTTGAAGGGAAAAAATCTTTCTGATTGTCTAGGCCTGGCTCCCCAGTGGGTGAGCCTTGCTGCCAAGTGGGTGGGTCTATGCCCTCCAAGGCCCACCCATGGCTGCACTCCTGCCCAGTCATGTGAAATCCATAGATTTGGGCCTAATGAATTTATTTCAATTGACTGATTTCCTTATATGATTTTTTTTTTATGTTGCATGTTGCATTTATATTTTTGTTCAGCATATATAAGAATTGGGCACACCAAAGAAAAGTCACATATTTTACAATACATCACCAGATAAGGCCAGATAATGTTTATCCTATACTATTTTTACCACACCGTACCCAGTTGTACAACAAATCAAATCAAATGTTGTATCCATTTGTATCCATTCATATCCTTGCTGGCAGGAGCTTGACAAGCAGCTGGGGGTCAAGGACTCAAGGAGCCAAAGGTGGCAGATAAACCTTTCAACTGGAACCCAGAAGATATTGAGATGATTAAACAAGATGTGTTGCTGCTGGTTGCCTCTCTGTTTCCTCTCTGCCTCCTTTGCCAGAGGCAATGTCCTGGAATGTGAGCACAGCCATTTTTTCGCCATCATCACGCAATGCACATGCTCCGATCACCATTCTGTGGACCGTGCCACTGCCAACCACCCATCTGGAGAGAGGGAGAGAGAGAGAGAAAGAGAGAGAGAGAGAGAGAGCGAGAGCCCTCAAAGATCTCCGCCACGGCACAACCCAAGGGGGGGCCCCAACCCAAGAGGGGCAGCACAAACTGGAGTAGAAACATTCCACACCAGCACAACTCGCATCACATAATTTCCCCTTTAAACCTCACTTATAACCACAACACTTCTATTTCTAGGGACACAAGCACTGTCCATGACAGTTCACACCCCTCTATTTATACTGTACTGTATATACACTGAGTGTACAAAACATTAGGAACACCTTTCGTCAGGGCATGGATCCTACAAGGTGTCGAAAGAGTTCCACAGGGATGCTGGCTCATGTGACTCCAATGCTTCCCACAGTTGTGTCAAGTTGGCTAGATGTCCTTTGGGTGGTGGACCATTCTTGATACACACAGGAGACTGTTGAGCGTGAAAAACCCAGCAGCACTGCAGTTGTTGACACACTCAAACCGGTGCGCCTTGCACCTACTACCATAAACCGTTCAGACACTTAAATATGTTGTCTTGTCCATTCACCCTCTGATTGGCACACATACACAATCCATGTCTCAGTTGTCTCAAGACTTAAAAATCCTTCTTTAACCTGTCTCCTCTCCTTCAACTACAGATTTAACTGGTGACATCAATAAGGGATCCTCGGGGGAAAAAAATGTATGAAATGTATGCATTCACTACTGTAAGTCGCTCTGGATAAGAGCGTCTGCTAAATGACTAAAATGTAAATGTAAATCATAGCTTTCACCTGGTCAGTCTACGTCATGGAAGAGCAGGTGTTCCTAGTATTTGATACACTCAGTGCACATGCTTTATTGTCACATACACCAGATAGGTGCAGTGAAATGTGTTGTTTTACAGTGTCAGCCATAGTAGTACGGCACTCCCAGAGCAAATTAGGGTTAAGTGCCTTGCTCAAAGGGACATCGACAGATTTTTCACCTTGTCGGCTCAGGTATTCAAATCAAATCAAATGTATTTATATAGCCCTTCTTACATCAGCTGATATCTCAAAGTGCTGTACAGAAACCCAGCCTAAAACCCCAAACAGCAAGCAATGCAGGTGTAGAAGCACGGTGGCTAGGAAAAACTCCCTAGAAAGGCTGAAACCTAGAGAGGAACCAGGCTATGAGGGGTGGCCAGTCCTCTTCTGGCTGTGCTGGGTGGAGATTATAACAGAACATGCCAAGATGTTCAAATGTTCATAAATGACCAGCATGGTCAAATAATAATAATCACAGTAGTTGTCGAGGGTGCAACAGGTCAGCACCTCAGGAGTAAATGTCAGTTGGCTTTTCATAGTCGATCATTGAGAGTATCTCTACCACTCCTGCTGTCTCTAGAGAGTTGAAAACAGCAGGTCTGGGACAGGTACGGTGAACAGGTCAGGGTTCCGTAGCCGCAGGCAGAACAGTTGAAACTGAAGCAGCAGCACGGCCAGGTGGACTGGGGACAGCAAGGAGTCATCATGCTAGGTTGTCCTGAGGCATGGTCCTAGGGCTCAGGTCCTCCAAGAGAGAGAAAGAAAGAAAGAGAGAATTAGAGAGAGCATACTTAAATTCACACAGGACACCGGATAAGACAGGAGAAATACTCCAGATATAACAGACTGACCCTAGCTCCCCGACACATAAACTACTGCAGCATAAATACTGGAGGCTGAGACAGGAGGGGTCAGATACCCCCGGACAGGGCCAAACAGGCAGGATATAACCCCACCCACTTTGCCAAAGCACAGCCCCCACAGCCCCCACACAGCCCCCACACCACCAATTTACCATCCTGAGACAAGGCTGAGTATAGCCCACAAAGATCTTTGCCACGGCACAACCCAAGGGGGGGCGCCAACCCAGACAGGAAGACCACGTTAGTGACTCAACCCACTCAAGTGACGCACCCCTCCCAGGGACGGCATTGAAGAGCACCAGTAAATCAGTGACTCAGCCTCAGGTATTCAGACCAGCGACCTTTCGGTTACTGGCCCAACCCTCTAACCACTATGCTACCCGCCACCCTGCAAGGACTGACATAACAAGAGGGAAACTGCCGATGCACTACCCAATTTCGAATTTGCATCTTAAGCATTTTACTATTACAACTTTATAATAGTAGAATGCACAAGATGCAAATTCAAAATTGGGTAGTGCATCAGCAGTTTTCCTCTTGTTATGTCAGTCATTTAGTTGGTCACACTTTATTTGGATAGACCGCATAGTCTGTCATACTATCAATAAATCTGTTGATAAGCAACTGCTTGCTAGGGTTACAGTTTGGGTTAGGTTTAGGGTAAGGGTTAATGTTAGGGTTAGGGTTAGGATAAGGTTTAAGGTTAGGATTAGGGCTAGAATTAGGGTTTGCAGATAGTTAGTTGAAATGTTACTGATAGTCTGTAGATGTAGATGATCAAATACACTGTCCCACTTCAGAAGTGCCAACTCCTGCAGCTTCAAATCTATTTACTATAAAGTGGCCTGCCGCTTTAGTGTTTATGTGATTGTGGCAAGCGTGATCGGTTCTAGTGTTTTACCATCCGCATTTTATCCTTTTAATGAAGAATACAAAAATGATTTATACACCTTTAGATTTTTTGTTTGTTTACATTGTTAGTCAAAAGAAAAATGGCCGAAACATAATGTTTGATTGACTTCACAGGTTAATGCTATCAAAGGCGTGCCGTAACAAAGTAGATAGATGCACATTTTATACATTACTTCTGGTGAATGGCACTGGGTTATTGTAAACATATAGGATGTTTAAAAACAAGGAAACACATTTGATGGTCTTACCAAGAGCCGTCCCTTGAATAAACAAACTTCACTACTTCCATCTTTGTGACACTAGAACTGGATATGTTGCACTGCCTAGAGCAGCTTGTTTCAATTCTCAGAGTGGCCCTTAAGTTCTATGTAATTACAGTGTGTTGGTCCATGGGGACCCTCAGTACATCAGCGAGGCCCCTCTGGGGTCGAAGCCCAGTGCCACAACAATGAAGGACAACACAACGATAACATTGTGTTTCACGAATCATGGAAAGAAACATGTAACACAAAACACAAAAACATTATTGCCCAAAAAGTTGATGAATAATTAAGTCTTGGAGATTCTGAGTGCTCAACACGCCCACTATATGCTGCAGAGAACTGGGTGATTGACTGTTAACTCTTATGGCTTGAATCCCGTTAGCGGGATCGATATGACAACAGCCAGTGAAAGTGCAGGGCGCCAAATTCAAAACAACAAAAATCGCATAATTAAAATTCCTCAAACATACAAGTATTATACACCATTTTAAAGCTTTACTTCTTGTTAATCCAGCCACAGTGTCTGATTTCAAAAAGGCTTTACGGCGTAAGCAAACAATATGATTATGTTAGATCAGGGCCTATACACAAAAAAACACAGCCATTTTCCAGCCAAAGAGAGGAGTCACAAAAAGCAGAAATAGAGATAAAATGTATCACTAACCTTTGATGATCTTCATCAGATGACACTCATAGGACTTCATGTTACACAATGCATGTATGTTTTGTTCGATAAAGTTCGTATTTATATCCAAAAATCTCAGTTTACATTGGCGCTTTATGTTCAATAATGTTTTGCCTCCAAAACATCCGGTGATTTTGAAGAGAGCAACATCAATTTACAGAAATACTCATCATAAATGTTGATGAAAATACAAGTGTTATACATGGAACTTTAGATAAACTTCTCCTTAATGCAACCGCTGTGTCAGATTTCAAAAAAGCTTTACCGAAAAGCAATAATCTGAGTACGGCGCTCAGACACAAAAACATGCCATACAATATATCCACCACGTTGGAGTCAACAATAGTCAGAAATAGCATTATAAATATTCACTTACCTTTGATGATCTTCATCAGAATGCAGGAATCCCAGTTCCACACTAAATGTTTGTTTTGTTCGATAAAGTCCATCCTTTATGTCCAAATACCTCCTTTTTGTTCATGCCTTCAGTTCACAAATCCAAATCACGACGCGCAGGTCAGACGAAAACTCAAAAAATTCAATTACAGTTCGTGGAAACATGTCAAACGATGTATAGAATCAATCTTAAGGATGTTTTTATCATAAATCCGCAATAAAGTTTCAACTAGAGAAATCCTTTGTCTTCAGAAATGCAATGGAACTGAGCTACCTCTCACGTGAGCGTGCATGGCTGAGGCTCATGCCCTGCTGGCAGTCCACTCACTCAATGAGCTCTTGTTCATCCCCACTTCACAGTAGAAGCCTCAAACAAGGTTCTAAAGACTGTTGACATCTAGTGGAAGCCTTAGGAAGTGCAAAATGACCCCACAGACACTGTAGTTTGGATAGGCAATCACTTGAAAAACTACAAACCACTTCCTGTTTGGATTTTTGCTCAGGTTTTTGCCTGCCATATGAGTTCTGTTATACTCACAGACATCATTCAAACAGTTTTAGAAACTTCAGAGTGTTTTCTATCCAAATCTACTAATAATATGAATATCTTCATTTCTGGGCGTGAGTAGCAGGCAGTTTACTCTGGGCACGTCAGTCATCCAAGCTACTCAATACTGCCACCATCCATAAGAAGTTGGGTTTTGTCAACTGTGTTTTTCCTGTTGGGAAACAAAGCTCCCTAGTTATGAGCTCTGCAGGGATCCTCTGGAAGACTCCTACAAAGTGAAAACATTTCCTTACATCTGACCAAGACACACAAGGAACTCTGTGTAAAATCTGATCTCTGTCACACACAGCACCGTGCAAGCAGGCATTTTTCATAAAATAAGGTGGGTGGGTCATTAAGGGGACTTTTACAGCGTGAAAGCTTGCACGTTATAGTTACTATGGGAACTGGGACTTAGTGGTTACTCCACTGGTGCCGTAATTAGGTCGTAAAGAAAGTGAGTGAGAAAGAGACTGTAAGTTTATGTGTGTGTTAAGTGTGTGTGTGACAAGTGCATGTGTGTGTTATCACCATTACCCCATGTTTAGGGGGTCAGGTAGACGTTAGAGAATGGCCAGGCAGCAATGAACTTCTGTCTCCCACTGTGGGGTTAATTAGAAGTGAGAGATTGTACCTGTTTATGCTTCACCGTTCACTTACTGACTTTTCTCCTTCCTATGACATCTGTCTTTTGTATCACAAAGGCCTCAAAACGGGCCAATTTGACATAAGGCAAATTACAGGACATAACAAACTCAGGGACATGAGTCTGAGGTTAAAACAACATTTGCAAATAACTTTCATGGCAGAGTAATGTACTACTATAGTCGTAAAATGATGTTTTCCAACAATGCATGGCCATAACGGTGTGTAAACTTTGGGAATACTAAAAAGTTATTTCCAGATTTTTTTATTTACCGAAACAAAGAAGGGATTGCACCAATGCAGTTTTTGGGGTATTGTAGTGACTGGAACAGCTTTTGACACAGATGACTGTCACGGCCGTCGTAGTGAGTAGACCAAAATGCAGCGGGTACGTGAATGCTCATATTAACTTTATTTGAACATTACACAAAAAACAAGAAAACGAATGAACGACAGCTAAACAGTTTTGCAGGCTATACACAGCAGTGCAAAAACAACTTCCCACAAAAGACAGGTGGAAAAAGGGCTACCTAAGTATGGCTCCCAATCAGCAACAACGATGTACAGCTGTTCCTGATTGAGAGCCATACCAGGCCAACACAAATAAATACACAACATAGAAAAAACATAGAAATACAAAACATAGAACAATAACCAAAAACCCCGACAACACAAAACAAACACACCCCTGCCACGCCCTGACCAAACTACAATAACAAATAACCCCTTATACTGGTCAGGACGTGACAATGACTGACTGGCCCAGTTGGTCAGTGGTCATACCCTTACCAACTTCATTAATCTCTATACAATGGGTAGAAATGAAGATTTTCATTTCAAAACGCTATATATCCATGTTCCGAAATGTTGGTAAATTAGCTTTTATTTAAAGAAATAATGAAAGTGAAAAAACACACCAATTTCTATCTAATTATGTCATGGGGTTGTTAAATGACAGACATGTATTTGTTTAAAATCTATCACTTGATGGTTTCATTTCAGAGAGACAAATAATCATGAGTTTTTTCTCTCGAAATGCTATATCAGTGCCTTCAGAAGGAATTCACACCCCTTGACTTTTTCCACATTTTATTGTTTACAGCCTGAATTTACAATGGATTAAATGTAGATCTTTTGTTGTCACTGGCCTATACACAGTATCCCATAATGTAAAAGCCAAATTATGTTTTTAGACATGTTTACAAATGAAAAGCTGAAATGTCTTGAGTCAATAAGTATTCATACCCTTTGTTATGGCAAGCCTTTAGATGCCCAGGTGTAAAAATGTGCTTAACAAGTCACACAATAAGTTGCATGGACTCCCCCTGTGTGCAAAAATAGAGTTTAATAACATGATTTTTGAATAACTATTCATCTCTGTAACCAGTGGTGTAAAGTACTTAAGTAAAAATTATTTTGTTTTTACTTTACTTTACTATATATATATTTTTTGACAACTTTTACTTTTATTTCACTACATTCCTAGAAATATATATATATATTTTTACTCCATACATTTCCTCTGACAACCCAAAGTACTTGTTAAATTTTGAATGATTAGCAGGACAGAAAATGGTCGAATTCACGCACTTATCAAGAGAATGTCCCTAGTCATCGCTACTGCTTCTGATCTGGCGGACTCATTAAATACACATGCTTCGTTTGTAAATTATGTGTGAGTGTTGGAGTGTGCCCCAGGCTAACTGTAAAAAAAATAAAAATATATGAAAATGGTGCAGTCTGCTTTGGTTAATATAAGGAATTTGATCTACCTATTGGTAGATGAAGAATAAAAGCAGACATTCAATATCCCTTTGAGTATGGTGAAGTTATTAATTACACTTGGGATGGTGTATCAATACACCCAGTCACTACAAAGATACAGGCGTCCTTCCTAACTCAGTTGCTGGAGAGGAAGAAAACCGCCCAGGGATTTCACCATGAGTCCAATGGTGACTTTAAAACAGTTAATACGTTTAATGACTGTGATAGGAAAAACTGAGGATGGATCAACACCATTTTAGTTACTCCACAATACTAACTTAATTGACAGAAGCCTGTACAGATAAATAAAAATCCAAAACATGCTTCCTGTTGGCAACAAGGAACTAAAGTAATACTGCAAAAAATGTGACAAAGCAATTCCCTTGTTCTCCAGAATACAGTGTTATGTTTGGGGCAAATCCAATACAACACATTACTGAGTACCACTCTCCATATTTCCAAGCATAGTGGTGGCTGCATTATGTTATAGGTATGCTTGTAATCGTAAAGGACTGGGGAGTTTTTAGCATAAAAATAACAGAATGGAGCTAAGCGCAGGCAAAATCCATGAGGAAAACCTGGTTCAGTCTGCTTTCCACCAGACACTGGGCGATGGTCACCTTTCAGCAAGACAATAACCTAAAACACAAGGCTACATCTACACTGGAGTTGCTTACCAAGAAGGCAGTGAATGTTCCTGAGTGGCCGAGTTAAAGTTTTAACTTAAATGTACTTGAAAATCTATGGGAAGACCTGAAAATGGTTGTCTAGCCATGATCAACAACCAATTTGACAGCGCTTGAAGAATTTTGTAAAGAATAATGGGAAAATGTTGCACAGTCCAGGTGTGAAAAGCTCTTAAAGACTTACCCAGAAGGACTCACAGCTGTAATTGTTGCCAAAGGGGCTTCTACAAAGTATTGACTCAGGGGTGTGAATAATTATGTAAATGTGATATTTCTGTATTTCATTTTCAATACATTTGCAAACATTTATAAAAACATATTTTCATTTTGTCATTATGGGGTATTTTGCATAGATGGGTGAGAAAAAATATATTTAATTCAGAATGTAACACAACAAAATGTGGAATAAGTCAAGGGGTATGAATACTTTCTGAAGGCACTGTATATCCCCCTTACTCAGAGAAATAAGTAGTACTGATAGGTTTTACACAGTCAAATGTAACAACAACTACATTTTTTATAAAGAACTGTGCAAATTATACATTTGTGACATCAAAGACCAGGGAGGTTTTCATTAAAGTAAGATGAGATATGTATATAAAAGACAACCACATATTGGAGTCAAGTGTACAGAATTGGAACATTCCATTCAGGTTAAACAATGGATACTGTATATAGTGTTTTGCAAAAAAAAAACATTTTCATACATATCTAAAATCTATGAATACTAATATTTTACACACACATGAAGGTACACATAAGCAATAATTTCGGATAAAAAAAACACAAATGTGAAAAATTGGTAGATATAGCGTTTTGGAAATAAATTCTTAATTTACAGTTCAGTCGCTGCCAAGAGCCTAGGAAGAGTGCCTATCAACACAATGATCCTCCAAACATTGAAAAGCAAACATCCCCCCAAAAAAGGCAAGCTAATTCTTATGCTGTGTACATAACCATTTGGGAAGTGGGAATTTACCACCATAGCGTTAGGTAGGCACCTTTACTACACGGAACCCTACTAATCCATCACGGCTGGTCTGCCGACGGAACCGCACGAGGAGGCTACAATAGACGTCTTCCGTTGCAATGCACCTCTAAGGCCCTTCTGCTAGCTTGCTAGCCCCGGCCCGCTAGCTGTCTGAATGTCTCCAGCCAGCTTAACTACTCACTGGACCCCTATGATCACTCGGCTACGCATGCCTCTCCCTAATGTCAATATGCCTTGTCCATTGCTGTTCTGGTTAGTGATTATTGTCTTATTTCACTGTAGAGCCTCTAGCCCTGCTCAATATGCCTTAGCTAACCCCTCAGTTCCACCTCCCACACATGCGGTGACATCACCTGGTTTAAATTATGTTTCTAGAGACAATATCTCTCTCATCGTCACTCTATGCCTAGGTTTATCTCCACTGTATTCACATCCTACCATACATTTGTCTGTACATTATGCCTTGAATCTATTCTATCGCGCCCAGAAACCTGCTCCTTTTACTCGTTGTTCCAAACGTACTAGACAACCAGTTCTTATAGCCTTTAGCCATACCCTTATCCTACTCCTCCTCTGTTCTTCTAGTGATGTAAAGGTCAATCCAGACCCAGCAGTGCCTAGCTCCACTCCCATTCCCCAGGCGCTCTCATTTGTTGACTTCTGTAACCGTAAAAGCCTTGGTTTCATGCATGTTAACATTAGAAGCCTCCTCCCCAAGTTTGTTTTATTCACTGCCTTAGCACACTCTGCCAACCCGGATGTCCTAGCCGTGTCTGAATCCTGGCTTAGGAAGACCACCAAAACCCCTGTAATTTCCATCCCTAACTATAACATTTTCCGACAAGATAAAACTGCCAAAGGGAGCGGAGTGGCAATCTACTGCAGAGATAGCTTGCAGAATTCTGTAATACTATCCAGGTCTGTGCCCAAACAATTCGAGCTTCTACTTTTAAAAATCCACCTTTCCAGAAACAAGTCTCTCACCGTTGCCACTTGCTATAGACCACCCTCTGCCCCCAGCTGTGCCCTGGACACCATATGTGAATTGATTGCCCCCATCTATCTTCAGAGCTCGTGTTGCTAGGTGACCTAAACTGGGACATGCTTAACACCCCGGCCATCCTACAATCTATGCTTGATGCCCTCAATCTCACACAAATGATCAATGAACCTACCAGGTACAACCCCAAATCCGTAAACACGGGCACCCTCATAGATATCATCCTAACCAACTTGCCCTCCAAATACACCTCTGCTGTCTTCAACCAAGATCTCAGCGATCACTGCCTCATTGCCTGCATTCATTATGGGTCTGCGGTCAAACGACCACCCCTCATCACTGTCAAACACACCCTAAAACACTTCAGCGAGCAGGCCTTTCTAATCGACCTGGCCCGGGTGTCCTGGAAGGATATTGACCTCATTCCGTCAGTCGAGGATGCCTGGTTATACTTTAAAAGTGCCTTCCTCACGATCTTAAATAAGCATGCCCCATTCAAAAAATGTAGAACCAGGAACTGATATAGCCCTTGGTTCACTCCAGACCTGACTGCCCTTGCCCAGCACAAAAACATCCTGTAGCGTATTGCATTAGCATCAAATAGCCCCCGTGATATGCAACTTTTCAGGGAAGTTAGGAACCAATATACACAAGCAGTTAGGAAAGCTAAGGCTAGCTTTTTCAAACAGAAATTTGAATCCTGTAGCACAAACTCAAAAAAGTTCTGGGACACTGTAAAGTCCTTGGAGAATAAGAGCAACTCCTCCCAGCTGCCCACTGCACTGAGGCTATGAAACACTGTCACCACCGATAAATCCACTATAATTGAGGATTTCAATAAGCATTTTTCTACAGCTGGCCATGCTTTCCACCTGGCTACCCCTACTCTGATCAACAGCCCTCCACCCCCCACAGCAACTCACCCAAGCCTCCCCCACTTCTCTTTCACCCAAATCCAGATAGCTGATGTTCTGAAAGAGCTGCAAAATCTGGACCCCTACAAATCAGCCGGGCTAGACAATCTGGACCCTCTCTTTCTAAAATTATCTGCCGAAATTGTTGCAACCCCTATTACAAGCCTGTTCAACCTCTCTTTCATATCATCTGAGATTCCCAAAGATTGGAAAGCTGCCACGGTCATCCCCCTCTTCAAAGAGGGAGACACTCTAGACCCAAACTGCTACAGACCTATATCTATTCTACCCTGCCTTTCTAAGGTCTTTGAAAGCCAAGTTAACAAACAGATTACCGACCATTTCAAATCCCACCGTACCTTCTCCGCTATGCAATCTGGTTTCAGAGTTGGTCATGGCTGCACCTCAGCCACGTTCCAGGTTTTGCAGCTCTTTCAGAACATCTGCTATCTGGATTTGGGTGAAGGAGAAGCTGGGGAGGCTTGGGCGAGTAGCTGCGGAGGGGGCGGAGCTGTTGACCGGGGTTGGAGTAGCCAGGAGGAAGGCATGGAAACAGGAAAGGAAACAACGTTGATTAAGCCAGTGTGTGCCCAGTGGGAAGTTGCTCAGTGTCCAAATCACTAAGGACTTAAAATTATCCAGACACGCAAACAGAAGATGAGACACCGCCTCTTACCCCACAGGAGGTTGAAAAGATTTGGCATGGGCCCTCAAATCCTCAAAAAGTTATACAGCTGCACCATTGAGAGCATTTTGACTGGCTGAATCACTGCTTGGTATGGCAACTGCACCGCCCTCGATAGCATTGGTGCTACAGAGGGTGGTGTGGACAGCCCAGTACATCACTGGGGCCGAGCTCCCTGCCATTCAGGACCTTAATATCAGGCGTTGTGAAAGGAAAGCCCGGGAAATTGTTGAAGACTCCAGCCACCCAAGCCATACACCGCCCTCTCTGCTTCCACATGGCAAGAGGTACAGGATCAACAAGTCTGACACCAACAGGCTCCTGAACAGCTTCTATCCCCAAGCCATAATAGTGCTTAATAGCTAACAAAATGGCTACACGGACTATCTGCATTGACCCTTATATTTTATTTTTGCACACACACACGCACACTAACACTCCAACACACACTCCATTTGCTCACACACACATAACACGCACACAGGGGTAAAGGGCCAGAGGGAGGAGAATTCATCAGTCATGTTATAGCGCGTGCAGCGAAATGCTAGTGTTACTAGCTCTTAACAATGCAGCAAAAATGTCAAACAAGTACACAAATATTAATCAAAAACATTAACAACACAAATAACACTGTATTCAAATGCAATATATGCATATACAGTATACACCAAAAATATATACTATGATATGTATAGCAATAGATATATAACAGTGTGTTCTGTTGAGAATCCAGTGTATAAATATAGTGTAACAAAATGCAATGTACAGTAGTAGATATATTACAAATAGCTATGTGAAGAATACAGTATATGAATACACAGTGCAAAAAACAGTGTTTACAGTTTTTTTATCACTTTGGTACTATTTTCACAAGTATGTGGTACAATTTCACAATTCTTAGTACAAACTCAAAACAGATCATCAGAAATACTGTTTTTTCAAAACTTTAACCACATTTTCAATTGACTAAGTACAACACACAAAATCACCAAACCTAATCAGTGTCTAATCTAGAAATACCATTTGCCTTTCACAAATCAATGCTCACAATACTTTTCATATGATTCTCTTCTCATTTGTTTAAATACATTTGACCATCACTTAATACAACTGGTTTGTCTACTATAAATGGATTTTGATAAATAAAATGTGTGTTTGTAAAGTGTAAACATCTAAATTACATGTATGATACATGACAACCATACATAATGACTTGTTATTGCTAATTGATTTCACATGGTGGTAACCACAATTGGTCACCAATTTCTTTCAACATGGAGCAGGGTAGACAGCAAGGGAGAGGAATAAATCAAAGAGCTCGTGGACAAGGGGCCCATCAGAAAGGTCATCAGAGGTCAAAGAGGTGGGCATGGGCCCCGTGAAAGAGGTGGACATCAGAGAGAGGGAGGCAGACGGCAGGGAACTGTTGTGTCTAATGAAGGCCGGGCCATTGTCATTGATCATGTGGTACACATATCCCAGTACGCAGAGGCAATATTCCTGATCTTACCTGTTTCAATACGCAGAGGCCATATCCCTGATCTTACCTGTTTCAATACGCTGAGGCAATATCCCTGATCTTACATATTTCAATATGCAGAGGCAATATCCCTGATCTTACCTGTGCACGTAGCGATCTCTTGTTTTTAGGTAGGTTAAACATAACATCTCTTACACACGAATTCACCCTTAATCAAACAAAAGGTTCTCAATTTGGGTTTCTGATTAATCTCCTTCACCCATTTTCTTCATATTGCATCAACAATTGTTTTTTAATCATATCTATGTCTCCCTTAATTTGGTTTTCATACAGATGTTCAGAGTCAGACAGTTGAAAGGTCAGACATTTCAGTTGCCCAGGCTCCCTTATGGATAGATCCCATTGAAAAACTTAACTAGCTATCATGTCTGATCAAGTCTGATCCAAAGGTCTATTCCAAAGTCTCACCATGCAACACCTTCCATCTCACCTCACAGGGTTCCCAGCCCATGTCCCCTGTTATTGCAAGTATAGGTGCAAATTTGTGGACCCCTAAAAAGTAACGTACTGCTCTGTTATGAACATGTTTGTTTTTAAAATACCTCTTAGCACCCCACACTCCTGCTGAATAGTCCAGAACAGGACACACGCATGTCTGATACAGTTTGGAATATGTGGCATAACCAATATCTTTGAGTGTTTTTGTTTTTCCTATAACTCCCCCAAGAGCTCTACTTACTGAGTCGGCCTGGGCAGATGTTGCGTATAGAAAGGTAACACGTTCATCAATAAAAAAGACCCAAATATTTATAAATGCTAGTAAACTCCAAAATGTCTTCACCAAAACAAAACTGAAAACACTTATCTTAGTACCTGGTTTTCTAAAAGTCATTCCGTGTTTTTGTCTGGTTAATCATGAGTCTCCATCTTTTACACCAATTGACTGCACATAATAACATGTTCTGTGTCGCGGACCCCTCCGGAACTTTCATCACACACACCTGTCCCCTATTCCCACTGATTAGTATTTGTAGAAGTGTGCCCTGTGGTTTCCATTGGGCGGTCCATTATTGTTACAATGTCCATCGGTGGGTGTGAGTACCTGTGCGTTTTTGGGCTTTCGTGCCCTTGTGGATTGCGCAGATGATTACGGGTCTCGTCCCGTGTATTATATTGTTACGTGTTTGTTTGGTGTTCGCCCCCTGCCCTTACACGGCACGCCGTAATTTGGGCTTAATAAAAAAACATACGCATTACTGCGTCTGTCTCCAGATCCTTCATACCAGCGTGACATACTGCAGGTCCTGTTCAGTTTCTGCCATCAAAATAATATCATCAGCATATAAAAGGATACTGAGCATTTCATCATCATATCTTACTCCAATATTTAACTGTTTAATTTATTTTGCCTGCATGTTACAGAGACACTCTCTTTTCTCTGAGAAGTCAAACCAGGGAGAGGGACACAGCTGCTCCTCCCCGCCACGCCCCATAAGTCTCTCTCTCTCTCACTCGCTGTGTGCTTACGTCCATGTGGAAACCATCAGCAAACATTCCAACAACATTTATATTACAGTGTCTCCACACTGAGGGACACAATTTTCATAGTGTTGTCTCTCACTGTTGCTACCGGCTTCACATAATCGTAGCTTACATCCACTGGAAACGGTTGTGGCATCACATGATGTGATTTCATATCCACATTATAGTTGCTTGTAAAATTCTAAAGCAAAGCATTTCTCGCCAGAGTGTTGAAGTGGTCTGTAACTGGATCCATGTGTGAACTGAAGGGTTTTGATACCCAATAATGGTGATGCAAGACAGCTCAATGCACCCCACCCTGGTTTCACACCATGGTATGGAAATTACAGATGTAGGATTTTCATTTGAGCCAGTTTGCTACAGCAGGAAATTAATCCTGGAGAAACAAAAAATGTGGATTATCATTAATCGACATTTTTGTAGGGGTTGATATTTTTGCAAGGGAAAATTAAGACTGAAATTTCAAAGTGGAAATTACAAACTTCAGAAGCCTTTTTAAACCTCAAATACACTTCAGGTGTTAAATGTCCTGCATTGCAGGAAAGTTCTCCTGCAACAGGGTGATCAAATTAAGATCCCAGATCTGTAGGTCATATGGGAATGATTTCTCCCTGTAAGGTTAGCCCTGAAACCCTATTAATGTCCCCCGTCTACAGGGCTCCTTTTCCCGTAAATTAGTTATATCTGACTGGGTCAGTCAGTAAGAACTGTTTATCCACTATCAGAAGTGCCTAATATTACTCAGTTAGCCCAAAAAGCCAAATAGGGGCTATGCCAGTGGAGTCACTAAGGGGAGGATGGCTCATAATAATGCTTGCCATAATTCTCCGTTCCAGACATTATGAGCCATCCTCCCCTCAGAAGCCTACACTGAGTTATGCAATATCCAAAAGCCATGAAATATGATCGACTGAAAAGCCTTCCCACTGAGCAGACGTCAGTTCAACGTCTAGTTTTAATTTACATTAGGTTGAGTTGTCAGCTAACGTCAATTCAACAATGTCACCAAGTCATTCGATTTAGGCCCTTTCGTAAATCCAATCAGTTTTCCACGTTAATTCAACAGCATCACATTGATTTGTTTTGGTTGAAATTATGTGGCAACAACGTTGATTCAAACTAGTTTTTGCCCAATGGGTTTGAGACTTGGCATGCTGTAATGGCCAAACTTCATGCAATTTCCGACATAAACTGGTCAAATTAAGTCTACAGTCCAACATACAGTGCCTTTGGGAAAGTTCAGACCCCTTGACTTTTTCTACATTTTGTTGGGTTACAGCCTTATTCTAAAATTGATTATATAGTGTTTTTCCTCATCAATGTACACACAATAATAAAGCAAAAACAGGTAAAATGTTTTGCTAATTTATTTAAAATGAGAAACTGAAATATTACATTTACATAAGTATTCAGACCCTTTACTCAGTACTTTGTTAAAGCACCTTTGGCAGCAATTACAGCCTCAAGTCTTCTTGGGTATGGCGCTACAAGCTGGGCACACCTGTATTTGGGGAGTGTCTCCCATTCTTCTCTGCAGATCCTCTCATGCGCTGTCTGGTTGGATGGGGAGCGTCGCTGCAGAGCTATTTTCAGGTTTATCCAGAGATGTTTGATCGGGTTCAAGTCCGGGCTCTGGCTGGGCCACTCAAGGACATTCAGAGACTTGTCCCAAAGCCACTCCTGCGTTGTCTTGGCTGTGTGGATAGCGTCATTTTCCTGTTGGAAGGTGAACCTTCGCCCCAGTCTGAGGTCCTGAGCACTCTGGACCAGGTTTTCATCAAGGATCTCTGTATTTTGCACCGTTCATCTTTGCCTCGATCCTGACTAGCCTCCCAGTCCCTGCCGCTGAAACCCCCACCCCCCCACAGCATGATGCTACCACCACCATGCTTCACCGTAGGGATGGTGTCAGGTTTCCTCCAGACGTTACGTTTGGCATTCAGGCCAAAGAGTTCAATCTTAGTTTCATCAGACCAGATAATCTTGTTTCTCATGTTCTGAAAGTCTTTAGGTGACTTTTGGCAAACTCCAAGTGGGCTGTCATTTGCCTTTTACTGAGGAGTGGCTTCAGTCTGGCCACTAACATTAAGGCCTGATTGGTGGAGTGCTGGAGAGGGTTGTCCTTCTGGAAGGTTCGCCCATCTCCACAGAGGAACTCTAGAGCTCTGTCAGAGTGACCATCGGGTTCTTGGTCACCTCTCTGGCCAAGGCCCTTCTCCCCCTATTGCTCAGTTTGGTCGGGTGGCCAGCTCTAGGAAGAGTCTTGGTGGTTCCAAACTTCTTATATTTAAGAATGATGGAGGCCACTGTGTTCTTGGGGACCTTCAATGCTGCAGACATTGTTTGGTACCCTTCCCCAGATCTGTGCATCGACACAATCCTGCCTCGGAGCTCTACAGACAATTCCTTCAACCTCATGGCTTGATTTTTGCTCTGTCGTGCACTGTCAACTGTGGGACCTTATATAGACAGGTGTGTGCATTTCCAAATCATGTCTAATCAATTGAATTTACCACAGGTGGACTCCAATCAACTTGTAGAAACATCTCAAGAATGATCAATGGAAACAGGATGCACCTGATTTTGTGTCTCTTCGCAAAGGGTAATAAGGTATTTCTCTTTATTCATTTGTCAACATTTCTAAAACCTGTTTTCACTTTGTCATTATGTGGTTTTGTGTGTACATTGCTGAGGATTTTTACTTATTTAATCCATTTTAGAATAAGGCTGTAACGTAACAAAATGTGGGAAAAGTCAACGGGTCTGAATACTTTCCGAAGGCACTGTATAGACTTTAAGGATAACTATGAATGTGGTTTTACTTGGAAATGACAAACTTCCTCTTTGCATGCTCAGGTTGACTTTTACATCGAATTGCCCTTATGTGGCAGAAACATGGGGTTGAGGTGGTCTGTCATAAACAGCTGGAGTAGTAGAAAACGTAACACCGGTAAACTCAAGCAATCTGAATTTGTACAACAATTATTTCTTAATCTGGTAAACCAATGACTACTTTAAGTAGTCCCTGAAAAATATGCCGTAATGGGGTTAGTTTTGAACCTGGTGACAAGAATAAGTCTCCCACCCTAAACACCTCTGAGTACAAAGGCCCCCTAATAGTGAAGAAGTGGAGGGTAGTGCGTTCAGATGCAGGGTAGCCCACGCTTTGCGAGCATGAAGATGCCAGAGATAGCCAGACTAGTAAATTGGGCTATTAAAGGAACAGAAGTTGGGAATTGGAGAAAGGCCATCAGTGTGTGTTCTGCAAACAATACAAGATGACTTGTGCGTGGTGAATGGATAGACTTGGTTATGGAAAGCGAGTAAGAAGGAGATGCGTGCAGAGGGAAGATGTGTGCTGAGGAAGAATGGTGTCTCTGATGGCTCAGAAATTGAACCTGACAAGATTGAGGATGAATTACGTGTGGTGGCAGGTGTGGTCAAGACCTCAGAGTCCAAGCCTCGCCCCGATGGTCATGCAAAAGATGATTGTGGCCCAGTGGCAGTGACATTTTTGGAGAAAATGGATCTCTGACTTTTGGCTGACCCATATGTAGTCCCTGGCTGGGTACAATATCATTTGGGTACTGTTAAATCGGTGACGACAGAGATGGCCGCCTCGCTTCGTGTTCCTAGGAAAGAATGCAGTATTTCATTTTTTTTATGTGTTATTTCTTACATTGCTACCCCACGTAATCTTAGGTTTTATTACATACAGTCGGGAGGAACTATTGGATATAAGAGCAACGTCAACTCACCAACATTACGACCAGGAATACGACTTTCCTGAAGTAGATCCTCTGTTTTGCCCACCAACCAGGACAATGGATCGGATCCCAGCCGGCGACCCAGAACAACGGCGCCGTAGAAGGGGCAGACGGAGCGGTCTTCTGGTCAGGCTCCGTAGACGGGCACATCGCGCACCGCTCCTGAGCATACTACTCGCCAATGTCCGGTCTCTTGACAACAAGGTAGACGAAATCTGTGCAAGGGTAGCCTTTCCGAGAGACATCAGAGACTGTAACGTTCTTTGTTTCACGGAAACATGGCTCACTCGAGACACGCTATCGGAGTCGGTACAGCCAGCTGATTTCTTCACGCATTGCTCCGACAGAAACAAGCATCTTTCTGGTAAGAAGAAGGGCGGGGGTGTATGCCTTATGATTAATGAGACGTGGTGTGATCATAACAACATACAGGAACTCAAGTCCTTCTGTTCACCTGACTTAGAATTCCTCACAATCAAATGCCGACCGCATTATCTACCCAGATTCTCTTCGATTATAATCACAGCCGCATATATCCCCCCCAAGCAGACACATCGATGGCCCTGAACGAACTTCATTTGACTCTATGTAAACTGGAAACCACATATCCTGAGGCTGCATTTATTGAAGCTGGGGATTTTAACAAGGCTAATCTCATAACAACGCTCCCTAAATTCTATCAGCATATCGATTGCACTACCAGGGCTGGCAAAACCCTAGATCATTGCTATTCTAACTTCCGTGATGCATATAAGGCCCTCTCCCGCCCTCCTTTCGGAAAAGCTGACAACGACTCCATTTTGTTGCTTCCAGCCTATAGACAGAAACTAAAACAGGAAGCTCCCGCGCTCAGGTCTGTTCAACGCTGGTCCGACCAATCGGATTCCACGCTTCAAGATTGCTTCAATCATGTGGACTGGGATATGTTCCGCATTGCGGCGAACAACAACATTGACGAATATGCTGAGTCTGTGAGCGGGTTGATTAGCAAGTGCATCGGCAATGTCGTACCCACAGCATCTATTAAAACATTCCCAAACCAGAAACAGTGGATTGATGGCAGCATTCGCGCAAAACTGAAAGCGCGAACCATTGCTTTTAATCAGGACAAGGTGCCCGGAAACATGACCGAATACAAACAGTGTAGCTATTCCCTCAGCAAGGCAATCAAACAAGCTAAGCGTCAGTATAGAGACAAAGTAGAGTCGCAATTCAACGGCTCAGACACGAGAGGTATGTGGCAGGGTCTACAGTCAATCATGGACTATAAAAGGAAAACCAGCCCCGTCGCGGACCATGATGTCTTGCTCCCAGACAGACTAAACAATTTCTTTGCTCGCTTTGAGGACAATACAGTGCCACTGACACGGCCCACTACCAAAACCTGCGGGCTCTCCTTCACTGCAGCCGACATGAGCAAAACATTTAAATGTGTCAACCCTCGCAAAGCTGCAGGCCCAGACGGCATCCCCAGCCGCGTACTCAAAGCATGCGCAGACCAGCTGGCTGGTATGTTTACAGACATATTCAATCAATCCTTATCCCAGTCTGCTGTCCCCACAGGCTTCAAGAGGGCCACCATTGTTCCTGTTCCCAAGAAAGCTAAGGTAGCTGAGCTAAATGACTACTGCCCCGTAGCACTCACGTCCGTCATCATGAAGTGCTTTGAGAGACTAGTCAAGGACCATATCACCTCCACCCTACCTGACACCCTAGACCCACTCCAATTTGCTTACCGCCCCAATAGGTCCACAGACGACGCAATCGTAATCACATTGCACACTGCCCTAACCCATCTGGACAAGAGGAATACCTATGTAAGAATGCTGTTCATCGATTACAGCTCAGCATTTAACACCATAGTACCCTCCAACCCTCGTCATCAAGCTCAAGACCCTGGGTCTCGACCCCGCCCTGTGCCACTGGGTCCTGGACTTCCTGACGGGCCACCCCCAGATGGTGAGGGTAGGTAACAACATCTCCACCCCGCTGATCCTCAACACTGGGGCCCCACAAGGGTGCATTCTCAGCCCTCTCCTGTACTCCCTGTTCACCCACGACTGCGTGGCCATGCACACCTCCAACTCAATCATCAAGTTTGCAGACGACACTACAGTGGTAGGCTTGATTACCAACAACGATGAGACGGCCTACAGGGAGGAGGTGAGGGCCCTCGGAGTGTGGTGTCAGGAAAATAACCTCACACTCAACGCCAACAAAACAAAGGAGATGATCGTGGACTTCAGGACACAGCAGAAGGAGCACCCCCCTATCCACATCGACGGGACAGTAGTGGAGAGGGTAGAAAGTTTTAAGTTCCTCGGCGTACACATCACGGACAAACTGAAGTGGTCCAACCACACAGACAGCGTGCTGAAGAAGGCGCAGCAGCGCCTCTTCAACCTCAGGAGGCTGAAGAAATTCAGCTTGTCACCAAAAACACTCACAAACCTTTATAGATGCACAATCGAGAGCATCCTGTCGGGCTGTATCACCGCCTGGTACGGCAACTGCTCCGCCTATAACCGTAAGGCCCTCCAGAGGGTAGTGAGGTCTGCACAACGCATCACCGGGGGCAAACTATCTGCCCTCCAGGACACCTACACCACCCAATGTCACAAGGCCAAAAAGATCATCAAGGACAACAACCACCCGAGCCAGTGCCTGTTCACCCTGCTATCATCCAGAAGGCGAGGTCAGTACAGGTGCATCAAAGCAGGGACCGAGAGACTGAAAAACAGCTTCTATCTCAAGGCCATCAGACTGTTAAACAGCCATCACTAACATTGAGTGGCTGCTGCCAACATACTGATTCAACTCCAGCCACTTTAATAATGGAAAAATGTATGTAATGAATGTATCACTAGCCACTTTAAACAATGCCACTTCATATAATGTTTACATACCCTACATTACTCATCTCATATGTATATACTGTACTCTATACCACCTACTGCATCTTGATGTAATGTATCACTAGCCACTATAAACAATGCCACTTTTATATGTTTACATATCCTACATTACTCATCTCATATGTATATACTGTACTCTATACCATCCACTGCATCTTGCCTATGCCGTTCTATACCATCACTCATTCATATATATTTTTTTTATGTACATATTCTTATTAATTCTTTTACACTTGTGTGTATAAGGTAATTGTTGTGAAATTGTTAGGTTAGATTACTCGTTGGATATTACTGCATTGTCGGAACTAGAAGCACAAGCATGTTGCTACACTTGTATTAACATTTGCTAACCATGTGTATGTGACAAATACAATTTGTTTTGATTTGAGGTAGCTCGAAGTGGGTGATTTTCTGTTTCGTCCGCCCAGAAGGAGCGGGCGCTTCGTGTCACGCGCCTCGGGTCAAGATCTGTGACTTTCTTAGCTCTCCGGAACAGGGCACCTTTGAAAAGAGTAATTAGTGGGGTGGCATTAAGTGTGGAGGTGGAGCAACTGAAATGTAGATTACCTGTGTCTGACGCCCGCCATTTGGTGCGACGCAAACCCTGTGGCGAGCATGGTGAAATTGAGAAGACACTATCTGCCCTTTTGAGTTTTGAAGCAGTCTTTACCTGACAAAGTCATGTTAGGATATCTCAGTTATCCCGTGAGAGCTTTTGTGCCGAACCCACTAAGGTGTTTCAGATGCCAAGCTTATGGTCATGTTGCAGAAGTGTGCAGGAGGGCATGGGACAAAGGAATGTGTAGTATCAGTTGAAAAAACTGTGTGTCCATTGTGGGGGTGATCATGTTGCTGGGGATTAGAAGTGCCCGGTGAGAGGGAGACAGGTTGAGGTTGCCAGGGTCAGAGTAGGACAGAAGGTGTCGTATGGTGAGGCAATAAAGAGAGTAGAGGATGATGGGTCAAGGGTGAGTAGTACGCCTAGGCCAATACAGAGTGATATGAATCTGTGCTTCAGTAATGTTTTACAATGTTTTAAATAGATGTTGTGGTGGCAGCTGCAGAGAAGTATTTTTACTGCAGCAGAGTTACAAGGTATATTGAATGAAAGAGTCCCGTCCTCCAAGGCCATCGGTCTGGTGTAGGATCAAATAGGGACAAAGTAGTGGAATGGGGTGTTAAAAAAAGAAGGGTAAGGTTAGTTGGTGGTGCAATTTTTTCCTTTCCCCCTTCCTTTTACATGTAACATGATCGATCACACACTCCCGCACAGTAGGTGGCGGCATGCACAAACAAAATGTGAGAATGCCATGATACTAAAGAAGAAGACACCATAGGCCCAAAGCCTATCACTTCCTCAAAATAGTCAGAATGAATCTAAGATTAATTAATTAATTAATCTAAATCTGTAATTAATTTTGACATTTTTTTGCCAAGGAGGTTTTGGTCACACAATTTTCCATCTAGTGTAGCTATGTAGTCTGGTGCAGTATTTGTCAAGTTAAAAAATGCGTGACGTGTCCTGTCTGCTGAAGGTCTGTCTCACTGTCTGTGTGTTCTGCGGTAGGATTAGATAGAGCTCAGTCATTGCAGCTGTGTGTCCCGTGTTGGAGGGCAAGTAAGCGTTGTCGAAATCAAAACCCAACCCTCAAGTAAGTCATGACGAACACACTTACAAAACTCTGTTTTGGACGAGACTGACTTTATGACTGAAATTATCCTATTTACACGTTGTAGTAAATTGACACTAGAATAAATGTTCTGGACTAATATTGTTGCCACGCCGTCTTCTATCAGAGAAGTTGCTTGTTACCTTCAGTTGAGCTTACGGGTTCACTCCAAGGTAAATATCGACAAAAGTGAGAATCCATTTAGAAGTCAGTCTATTTACACAGAGCAGATCAGTATCTCTCCAGAAGCTCAGTCTGCAGTCTGTGGGCCGACCAACCCTAGCGTTTACATTTAAGGTTTTAATCTAAAACGCTTCATTCTGATTTTAGTTTAAATAGATTGAATCTCATTGGAACCACATGGGGCAGAGAACAGTCTTAAACAGCAAAAATAAACAGCCATTAACATGGCTTTCGTTTTTTTGTTTGGGACTGATTTGATCTTTTGGTTACTTTTAGGAAAAGAGAAATTCAATTAGCGGTCTCCAGGGGCTGTGCAGTTTTTCAGTGGGACATATTGATGTACTGTACTGTAATGGTCTATGGTTGTGACAGAAGCCTTGTTTATGCCCGGATCTAACATGCATCCTTTGTCCTGATCTTGTCCACATTCTGATTGTGCCCACATTTTCAGATATGTGTCTACACGTGGTATTAAAATGGTGACTCTATCCGTCCATTGTGTCCGTATTCTGACCAGATTTCCTGGTCCCTCCATGTATGCAAGTTATATGACCGATATTTTTTCTAAATAATATTTGTTTATTTTCAGACATTGAAGTCATACAGTAAGTCAATGGTGCTACCTGTAAATTATTTTAGTAGGTAGAATAATGATAATTTCAAGGGTTTCACTCTCCAGATCCGTCTACACTTATAAGATATCCAGACACAATGCATACCTGACTACCTCCAATCCGGTCATAATCCGTCTTTTAATCGTCTACACTCGTCTGTGGGCACAATGTGGGCAAAGGATGCGTGTTAGAACCAGGTATAAACGGGGCTAGAGACTTCATGTTTTACCAATAGCGTCTCTGTTGTTTGACTTCTAGTGAATGATCAAGTTGAGACTTACAGTAGATAAACAACATCCATACAACTGAAACTCTTTCATTCCCTTTCAGGGGCACACAGTGTACTGTGTTATCACGTCAATGTAGAAACAATTAATGTTGACTGCATGGTAGCATATCCAATTACTCTCACACTGTACCAACAGTTTGCAATCACAACTATGGCTGTTTGAGTAGCATGCTTTGTTTATACCATTAATGAAACTTTGCTTATGAGGTGGGGTTTGATAGGTTGGACCATTGAGGAATTTCCTCCATTCACAAAGGGAAACAGCTGGTGTGCCCCCACTAACCTGGTGAAGGAGGGAAAGGGGAATACCTAGTCAGTTGTACAACTGAATGCATTCAATTGAAATGTGTCTTCTGCATTTAGAATACCCTCAAAGCGCTCCAACAGGGTCAATAGGCCAAACCGTTTAATAAAGAGAAATCAAACATCAGCCACCTTTGCATCACTTGTACTTGGCTGGTCAGTCAATGCCCTGCAGCTCAATGAAGTGGCCTGTGTGAGGACAACCATGTCAGACAGTGTGAAGTGAACAACAAAGGACCTTGTTAGGCTACAGAACAGAGAGAACTAATCCAGAAGGCCTCAGACAGTTGGCCTGATATTGATTAAACTAGACTGAATGCTGCACTCACCATCATTGACCACAGTGTTCAGTCTGTTTTAACCAGGCTATGGGACATTAACAGTATGAACAGTGTGTTCATTAGGCAACCCCCCCGGGGAAGGCAATGTCTCCATCACCTGAAATGGCTCCCGATGACCTTTGAACCCTGTATGGTGGGACATCACTGGTGTTCCAGAAGAAGGCCGTTCGCTCTGTGTGTGATCCAAAATGTATGACTTCACACCATGCTGTCCAGGGTCTGACCTTTGCACATGCTGTGACTGCTTGCACACAAAATGTTGTGCAAACGTTAAACAAGATCAGGGGTGCTCAGCCATGTTTTTCCACATGAACACGTTTCCATATTTCTGTCTTTGTATTTTCCCTTTGTCCCTATTACTTTCTCCCCTCGGGTGTAGCTGGTCTGAGGAGGAGATGTAAATGCCTGGGCCTAAACACACCAGGTTAACCAGATGAAAGGGGAAGAAATGTGGGGTGTAATGAGCGAAAATAACCAGACCACAACCAGAACTCACTGTTAGCCCTCAGGGGATGTTTAGTAAAGTAATTAAATAAACAATATAAAACACCCATAAAGAATCAGTAAGAAAAAAAAGAAAAAAACAACCACAACCAGGGAAGGTGAGAGAAGGGAATGTTTGGGATCGGGGTCCAAGTAATGAAAATAAACAAAAGGTCCCTCCTCTTCTACACACCTAATCCTTCCTAACACATTCTACACCCTAACCCACTGTCCTACCTGGTTCCAAGAAAAATACAAGGGTGACACCCGCCCGGCTAACCTAGTGTGTAAAACAATGGGTTATCTACGTGGGAATGTACACCCATGGGCAGGTCTACCTTTTCCCTTCTCCAGGACCTAGGTAGGGTGGAGTACATCAGGAGGACAGGCTGAAACAAAGACAAATTAAAACAACAAATCATCAACTAGCCAAACAAAACAAGTGTGTCCTCTCTCTTCTCTTTTCACACGACAAACAGATATCCTCTCTTCAATCAGCTACAGCCACGCCCACCATCGTCAGCCGCAACTAGGTACACCTGTAATGCCTAGGACACAAACATGGGAAAATGGGGAGCAAGAAAAACGTAACACGTAACAGTCCCCAAATTGTCCAATTCATGACATTAAACAGAAGTGCCATGTAAGTCATACAGTATGGGTTATGTCCAGTCACAGTCTTTTTATGACGTTAAAATGAACTTCTGTGTGACCCGACCAAGTTCATTATCCCCTTCCAGCAACATGAACAGGACCAATGAGTCCTCATTACTCTCTTTTGAAGCACTACGGCGGTGACTGAAGACGACGCTTTGCTGCTCGGTGCTTACGCATACATCCATTAACCCACAAAGGAGTTGCATTGACATGAAGGGAGCTTATGACGGCTAAAGAGGAAAGGTGTCCCACTCTTTCCCCAATGCCCTGGCATGCTGTTTCTGCTGAGAAGACCAGTGGATCATGCAGTAACGCTAAGACTGGTCCCATCTTGCTCATGTTCTATGGTCTTCCGTTGTCAGTTACAGAGGACCATATGTTTAGCTTAGCTTTTCATTCCTGATTTGTCCTTGACAGCACAACAAATAAAAAGCGCATTTTGGGATTGTGAAAGGAAATGAGTGTAGACTGGGAAGGGTTAGCATACATGAAGATACTTGAATGTCTTTAGCTGCAGTTGTACATCCTATATTGTAAATTGAGCCCTAGTTATGGCATACAACAATATCTCTTTGTATCCCCGTCGCTAAAGGCTTTGGCATTGGATGAGAAAAGAGGAGCCCAGATGAAGTCAATCATAGGAACGAATGACTTGTGGGATCAAAGAAGAATCCTCTTCTCTTTAAATGTTTAACAGAATGGACATAAAGAGTGCCTGCTCCTTTATGGAGAAAGTCTATTCTTCCTGTGCGACGCTGAGCATGGCTGGGAGGCAACGACGATGGCAACCAGGCCTAGCACCTCTGGATGGTAAAACCTGCCATTGGTCAGGACCAGAACCCCGTAGGGCTGTAACTGCTGCTGGGACTGGGGCACACGTTGGCCTGTCTGCTGATCTAAACCTCAACCTCCCTCTCTCTCTCTCTCTCTCTTTTACTCACTGCTTTCCATCCCTTTCTCTCCATCTTCCCCATCTCATACGTCTCCCCGTCTCTCTCTCTGTCTCCCCCTCTGTCCGTCTCTTCTCCCTCACTTAACCCTGCCTCTCTCTCTCCATTGCTCTCTTTGCTTCAGTTAATCAGGCAGCATCATACATTACTAGCACTAGGAAGAAACCATGGGAAGAAATGTAATGCCTCAAACACAATTCTGTCAAACAATTACAGTTTTGAATTTCCCGGGAGATTCCTGAATGTTGATCACTGGTCTGTGTTGCTAGTAACCAGACAGAGGAAAGAAAACTTGAAATGCTGTTATTTTTCTGTCACCTGCTATTGTCAGTGGAAGCTTGTAAAAAGTGCCATTGGCATGCTATGCCTGACCTTGCTTTGTGGAAGCTTGCCAGCCTGCCTTATATTACCTGGGTAATAACACTAGCTTTGGGACAGTCTCCCTGCTTAGTCACTTAAGTGGTTTTCAAATCCGTACCAACGTAGTGGACTACTCCACAACACACTCTGCTGAGATTCTGCTGAGCACAAGCAGTACACAGTTTCAAAGTTCAAAACTAGATAGTCATATTTTCTCCTCACCAAAGAACAGACATCAAGGTCAGCAGCATGCATCCTCTTAAATGTGCCTATTCATCATCAAACACTAAAACACTAACCTGTAACAACACAAGCAAATGTAATCCAAAGATATTATATATAAACAACAGTGTACATACATATTTTAGGTTGCATTCAGCGGAGAATGACTGCCCCCTCTCATACTGCAGACTGTTGTTTCCAGAAAGCAGGATCCAATCTTTGTGTCCAATATTCGTATAAATAAGTAATAAATCCGAAGACAATCATTGTACCAATAATTGCTTCTATTACACCAGATGTAAAGTACCAGTCAAAGGTTTGGACACACCTACTCATTCATGGGTTTTTCTTTATTTGTACTTTTTTCTACATTGTAGAATAATAGTGAAGACATCAAAACTATGAAATAACACATATGGAATCATGAAGTAAGCAAAAAGATGTTAAACAAAAAATATAGTTTAGATTTTAGATTCTTCAAAGCAGCCACCCTTTGCCTTGATGACAGCTTTGCACACTCTTGGCATTCTGTCAACCAGCTTCATGAGGTAGTCACCTGGAATGCATTTCAATGAACAGATGTGCCTTGTTAAAAGTGAATTTGTGGAATTTCTTTCTTCTTAATGCGTTTGAGCCAGTTGTGTTGTGACAAGGTTGGGGTGGTATACAGAAGATAGCCCTATTTGGTGAAAGACCAAGTCCATATTATGTCAAGAACAGCTCAAATAAGCAAAGAAAAATGACAGTCCATCATTACTTTAGAGGGTCAGTCAATACGGAACATTTCAAGAACTTTGAAAGTTTCTTCAAGTGCAGTCGCAAAAACTATTAAGAGCTATGATGAAACTGGCTCTCATGAGGACCCCACAGGAAAGGAAGACCCAGAGTAACCTCTGCTGCAGAGGATAAGTTCATTAGAGTTAACTGCACCTCAGATTGCAGCCCAAATAAATGCTTCACAGACTTCAAGTAACAGACACATCTCAACATCAACTGTCCAGAGAACACTGCGTGAATCTGGCCTTCATGGTCGAATTGCTGCAAAGAAACCACTACTAAAGGACACCAATAAGAAGAGACTTGCTTGGGCCATGAAACACGAGCAATGGACATTGGACCGGTGGAAATTTGTCCTTTGGTCTGAAGAGTCCAAATTTGAGATTTTTGGTTCCAACTGCTGTGTCTTTGTGAGACGCAGGGTAGGTGAGCGGATGATCTCCGCATGTGTGGTTCCCACCGTGAAACATTGAGGTGTGATGGTGTGGGGGTGCTTTGTTGGTGACAATGTCTGTGATATATATTTAGAATTCAAGGCACACTTAACCAGCATGGCTACCACAGCATTCCGCTTAGTGGGACTCTCATTTGTTTTCAACAGGAGAATCACCCAAAACACACCTCCAGGCTGTGTAAGGGCTATTTGACCAAGAAGGAGAGTGATTGAGTGTTGCATCAGATGACCTGGCCTCCTCAATCACCCGACCTCAACCCATTTGAAATGGTTTGGGATGAGTTGAGTGAAGGAAAAGCAGCCAACAAGTGCTCAGCATATGTGGGAACTCCTTCAAGACTGTTGGAAAAGCATTCCTCATTAAGCTGGTTTGGCTTGTCACCTAAAACCCTCATAAACTTTTACACATGCACAATTGAGAGGATCCTGTCGGGCTGTATCACCGCCTGGTACGGCAACTGCACCGCCCACAACCACAGGGCTCTCCAGAGGGTGGTGCGATCTGCACAACGCATCACCGGTGGCAAACTACCTGCCCTCCAGGACACCTACAGCACCCGATGTCACAGGAAGGCCAAAAAGATCATCAAGAACAACAACCACCCGAGCCACTGCCTGTTCACCCCGCTACCATCCAGAAGGCGAGGTCAGTACAGATGCATCAAAGCTGGGACCGAGAAACTGAAAAACAGCTTCTATCTCAAGGCCATCAGACTGTAAAACAGTCATCACTAGCACAGAGAGGCTGTTGCCTATATACAGACTTGAAATCATTGGCCACTTTAATAAATGGAACACTAGTCACTTTAATAATGCCACAAGCATTTTGCTACACTCGTATTAACATCTGGTAACCATGTGTATGTGACCAATAAAATGTGATTTGATTTGACTTAAAAAAATGTTTACATATCTTGCATTACGCATCTCCTATGTACATACTGTATTCTATATTATCTATTTCATCTTAGCATATGCCGCTCTGTCATTGCTCATCCATATATTTATATATTCTTATTCCATTCCTTTACTTAGATTTGTGTGTATTAGGTATTTCTTAGATATTACTGCATTGTCGGAACTAGAAGCACAAGCATTTCGCTACACTCGCAATAACATCTGCTAACCATGTGTATGTGACCAATAAAATGTTATTTGAGAATGCCGAATGTGCAAATCTGTCATCAAGGCAAAAGGTGGCTACAAATCAAATATATTTTGATTTGTTTAACACTTTTTGGGTTACTACATGATTCCATATGTGTTATTTCATAGTTTTGATGTCTTCACTATTATTTTACGATGTAGAAAATAGTAAAAATAAAGAAAAACCCTTGAATAAGTAGGTGTTTCCAAACCTTTTGACTAGTACTGTATACGTATATACAGTCAATGGTTGCATTAGCATGTTTTTAAAAAGCAGTCAATATATCTTTAGAAAACAGTCTTTATGACTATGTACATGTACACTGAGTATTTCAAACAATAGGAACACTAACCCTTTTTGCCATCAGAACAGTCTCAATTCGTCACATGCGCCGAATACAAGTGTAGACCTTACTGTGAATTGCTTACTTACAAGCCCTTAACAGTGCAGTTCAAGAAGAGTTAAGAAAATATTTAACAAATAAACTAAAGTAAAAAATTATAAAAAGTAACACAATAACGAGGCTATATACAGGGGGTACCGGTACCGAGTCAATGTGCGGGGGTACAGGTTAAAGGTAACTTGTACATGTAGGTAGGGGTGAAGTGACTATGCATAGATGATAAACATCGAGTAGCAGCACTGTACAAAACAAATGGGGGGGGGGGGGGGGGGGGGGGATATAGTCCGGTGGCCATTTGATTAGTTGTTCAGCAGTCTTTGGCTTGGGTAAAAGCTGTTCAGAAGACTTTTGGTCCTAGACTTGGCGCTCCGGTACCGCTTGCTGTGCGGTAGCAGAGAAAATACCTATGACTTGAGTGACTGGAGTCTCTGACAATTTTATGGGCTTTCCTCTGACACAGCCTATTATATAGGTCCTGGATGGCAGGAAGCTTGGCCCCAGTGATGTACTGGGCCGTATGCACTGCCCTCCTGCCTGTTTGGCCCTGTCCGGGGGTATCATCGGATGGGGCCACAGTGTCTTCTGATCCCTCCTGTCTCAGCCTCCAGTATTTATGCTGCAGTAGTTTATGTGTCGGGGGGCTAGGGTCAGTCTGTTACATCTGGAGTATTTCTCTTGTCTTATCCGGTGTCCTGTGCGAATTTAAATATGCTCTCTCTAATTCTCTCTTTCTGTCTTTCTCTCGGAGGACCTGAGCCCTAGGACCATGCCTCAGGACTACCTGGTATGATGACTCCTTGCTGTCCCCAGTCCACCTGGCCGTGCTGCTGCTCCAGTTTCAACTGTTCTGCCTGCGGCTATGGAACCCTGACCTGTTCACCGGACGTGCTTGTTGCACCCTCGACAACTACTATGATTATTATTATTTGACCATGCTGGTCATTTATGAACATTTTAACATCTTCACCATGTTCTGTTATAATATCCACCCTGCACAGCCAGAAGAGGACTGGCCACCCCTCATAGCCTGGTTCCTCTCTAGGTTTCTTCCTAGGTTTTTGGCCTTTCTAGGGAGTTTTTCCTAGGGAGTTTTTCCTAGCCACCGTGCTTCTTTCACATGCTTTGCTTGCTGTTTGGGGTTTTAGGCTGGGTTTCTGTACAGCACTTTGAGATATCAGCTGATGTACGAAGGGCTATATAAATACATTTGATTTGTAGCGCCTTACAGTCAGATGCCGAGCAGTTGCCATACCAGGCAGTGATGCAACCAGTCAGGATCTTCTGATGGTGCAGCTGTAGAACTTTTTGAGGATCTGGGGAACCATGCCAAATCTTTTCAGTCTCCTGAGGGGGAAAAGGTGTTGTGCCCTCTTCACAACTGTCTTGGTGTGTTTGGACCATGATAGATTGTTGATGATGTGGACACCAAGGAACTTGAAACTCTCGACCTGCTCCACTACAGCCCCGTCGATGTTAATGGGGGCCTGTTCAGCCCGCCTTTTCCTGTAGTCCACGATCAGCTCCTTTGTCTTGCTCACAATGAGGGAGAGGTTGTTGTCCTGGCATCACACTGCCAGGTCTCTGACCTCCTCCCTATAGGCTGTCTCATCGTTGTCGGTGATCAGGCCTACCACTGTTGTGTCGTCAGCAAACTTAATGATGGTGTTGGAGTCGTGTTTGGCCACGCAGTCGTGGGTGAACAGGGAGTACAGGAGGGGACTAAGTACACACCTGTACTCCATGTTCACCCACAATTGAGTGGCCAAACACGACTCCATCACCATCATTAAGTTTGCTGACAACAAGGTGTCAAAAGCATTCCACAGGGAGGCTGGCCCATGTTGACCCCAATGCTTCCCACAGTTGTGTCAAGTTTGCTGGATGTCCTTTAGGTGGTGGACCATTCTTGATACACACGAGAAACTGTTGACCGTGAAAAACCCAGCAGCGTTGCAGTTCTTGACACAAACCGGTGCTCTTGGCACCTACTACCCTACCCCGTCCAAAAGGCACTTAAATATTGGTGTCTTGCCCATTCACCATCAGAATGGCACACATGCACAATCCATGTCTCAATTGTCTCAAGGCTGACATCAATAAGGGATCACAACTTTGACCTGGATTCACCTGGTCAGTCTGTCATGGAAAGAGCAGGTGTTCTTAATGTATTGTTATACACTCAGTGTATATTTCTCCTTAAAAGCATGGGAGTTTACGTCGCTGAACTAAAACAGGGTCAAGGCGTGGTTGACTGTAAGTGCATGTAACCTCAAAGGCAGGCAGAGGTCATTGAGATTTGTTTTAATAATATACTGCAGGTCAGACATCAAGTATTACAGGAGGAAGGAGTAGGGCCATAAGGGGCAAGCAGGAGGCAGGGTCTGTTACAGAAAAACATGGGCCTGTGGTCTCAATGTCTACCTTATCCTTTCACACAGCCAAGGAAAACAATTCATTTCTACATGTCAAATATCTTGTATGGAGGCTTATGGGTAGTGCGTGGCTGCATTGCTACTGGCCCAGAGTGTGTGTCCTCAAGCGGTGGGCCACCGGCCATGGCTCTAGTTTCAGCAAGCTGCTCAGTGGAGCCAACCCAGAGCCTTCAGCAGACCAGGCTTTCCCTCAGACCAGGCCTCCAACCACCATATGATCCCTACATCAATCCACCCCGACCCAGGTCCCTCTGTAATCAGCATGTTGGATCACAACAGTGTCACATCCATGCGTCCCTCCTCAAGGTTGGGTGGAAGAAGTGAGCTTAATGGTGTTGTTCACTGGGAACCTCCCCAGAGAGTCCACAGCTCCCCAGGAGATCTCAACACATAGTCCTGTTTCATTAGGCCTCATGTCGACAGGGCTCGCTGTATGGCTTAGAACACACACACATGCATGGACCCCAAGAAGATTAGCTGACGACATGGTGTCAGCTAATGCCGATTCTATATAAAATTCTAATGCATGTGCGCACGTACGCACACAAACACAATCACACACAGGCTGTTTACGTATAAGGCCCACAGTATGACTCACTTATTTCGTGGGCTGATGAGGTGTAGCATACATGAATTACAAAGCCATGAGAATAAGAAATTGCTTTACTATCACAAGGTCAACTTCCACTTCATCCCAATGCCTCCAAAAGACACATATATAGGTTGGAGTGTTCGGAGCAAGGGCAGCTGCACTGTGGTGCAGTTTTGGGGGTTAAGTGCCTTGCTTAAGGGCACAACGGCAGGAGATGGTATCTAGGATTTTGATAGCAGCAACCTTCCGGTTGGTGAGCTCACTTCCCCCTACATTTTTTCCTGTCAGACCCTGGATTCGAACTGGCAACCTTCCGGTTGCTGGCTCGCCTATCTAAGTTCACTCCAACCCCCCCACTTTTCAGCTCTTAGCTAGGAACGCATGATTACCCTGTTTGCCCTGACGTCCTCTGAGTAGAGAGAAAGTGCCTAGCTAAGAGCTGAAAGAAATCTCCAAATCAACACGGCAATGGCACATTCATCACACTTAAAGGGACTAAGCACTTAGCCATAACACACTAACGGAAGGATTACTGAAGCTCAGTAGAAATACAAGCAGCATGGAGTCCAACTAACCATTTCAGCCAATACCATACTCACGTAGATCCCGTGTGCAGTGCACATACAGAGAAGATGTGGTGATAGCCTTTATAAGGACTAGACCTGAGGGGCTTCATCCTCTAACATTGAAGACACTCATTTCCATTTAGCTAATTCCATGCAATTTCCATGAATGTATGAATCAACTGGAAATCTTTACCGTGTCAGATAAAGTTTCAGAGCACAGTATGGTCGAATAATTCAGTATATTTCAGAGGTTCATCAGCCTTTTCAATCATCCTTATTTTGGTGTGTTTATGAATATTCTATCCTTTACATGTGTTTTAAATTTGTTATAAAAGACTTACCCCACATGCATTTCAGACACATGACTCTCTCTAGACGACCAGTGTCTGCCACCACTCTCCCCATCGCTAACACACTCCCTAATGTTACTTATAACACCCACGGTCACAAACAATAGGATGCCAGCTCTCCGTTTGCAGACTGACACGTGCTGTTCCAAATGATCCCATTTTACACACTGTAGGCCCACATGTCGTCATAGTTTGAGTCCATGTGTTTGAATGCTCTAGGAGCCAGGGAGAACCAGGAAGAGATCAGGGGAATGAGAGACCAGCCAGGGAGGATGCTTGGCATTGAACCCATCAGCAGTCACCCATGCATGGGGGCTATGGAAGCCAGACAATTAATGCTGCATGATGTTGGAGCGAGGAGCCAGCAGACACACCTCACAGTGCCCTGGACTTGCAGAACCATGCATACCCCTATAGGACTTCACAGGGATAGCAGAGCCAGGCAGCACCACCAGCAGCATCTCAACATGATCGATATGCCACTCACTGGATTATAGAAGTCTCTATTTAATGTCTGGGAACAGATCAGGGTTTGATTCTAGCAGACAGGGATGCTCAGACCAGCTGGGCAATGATTCCCTAACAAAGCAGCTTAACTGTGGCCACATCGACAAGCCTGAATTAGCTCTTATCAATGCTTCAGAATCTTCTGGCCATACAATAGTATCTGGGGTACAGGTGATTTGGATGGGGTTACATAACCAGTTTTTGTAACACTCGTCGTTGAAGGGGGACCAAAACGCAGAGGGTAAAGTGCTCATCCTCTTATTTATTAAAGAAAACACCTAATCAATACAAAACAAATGATGAAAACAGTCCAGTAAGGTGCATAGACTATACTAGAAACAACCACCCACAAAACCCAGTGAAAACAAACACAACTAAATATGGCCTCCAATTAGAGACAACAACAACCAGCTGCCTCTAATTGTAGGTCAATGACAAAACTCACATAGAACTAGAAAAGCTAGATAAACATAGAAATAAGAAAACTAGAACCTAAACCCACAATACCCAACCACACAAAACAAACACCCCCTGCCATGCCCTGACCAACTACAATGACAAATAACCCCTTTTACTGGCCAGGACGTGACAGTTTTGGTCTCTTTATTACTGTAACTGGGACTTCCTTAAACCAATTTAAATCAAGTTGGAGACTTTGTTCCAAAGGATAATTTTGCTAGATTTTTATTATGGCAATCATTTGTGGCATCTGAAACTCAAATTATAATATAAGCTCAAGGAGGCAGACAACATTTCGTTACCCTCAGAGTTATTAGGATGTTATTTACAAGCAATATAACTTTCTAAACAGTGAGGCGATTGCTATGTTTCTCTGAAAATCAATATAGTAAAAAACTGTCCCGTGACAATGAATGTCAATCCAGTCTTGTACATTTATACAATATTCTTTATATGGGAATAGAAAGGAACTGTTTCTCTAGTGGTGCAGTCAGCAGTGAGAGTCTGACGTGAATAAAAACATTCAAAAGCTTCTCCATTTGACCTTTTATATATTAATAAAAAGTTTACAAAGAAAATGAATTTAACAGTCAAAAACTGATTTGCTCCTTATACTTCTTCTTGCCTATTGAGCTAAACAATGATGTCAGGGATATGACGTCACGCAGGCTAAACTAATGGAGCATTCTAACAGAGGGTTTTCCTATACATGTCCATTATGGAATGTTGTAAATATTAACATTCAAACATGGAAATATATTAAGAATAATACTGTAATAACTTAAAATAGCAAAATGCTATTATCTGTATTATGGCTATTACATTTCCGGCCTCTAATTTGCTAGTCGGGGAGCATAACAAGTACTTAAACTTAAGACTAGAGCCATAAAACTCTAAATAAAGACTGAACCAATACTTGAGTTCTCTTGGTTTTCTCTTCTGTCACTTGTTGACTAGGGTTTCTTTTGTCTCTTGTTGACTTTATTGTCTTCTTTTTTCAGTGAGCTCTCACACTGCTTCTTACAGCAGGCAGAGCTTAGTGACTGGTCGCTCTAGTGTGCTGAACTTTGTTCTCACACTTACGCAGTGGACAATACCACTGGAGTCCGGCATCGTCTTCATGATCCTTCCCATCATCCAGGAATTCCGGGGGGCTTGCTTGATCATCCACGATGAGAACGATGTCTCCATCAAAGTTCTGGACCATTTCTGGCGCTCCTGTAGGAAAGGTAACTATCCTCATGGGTCCATTTTGTCCAGAATAGATCAAAGATGTATTGGTCTACGGGGCGTGTACTGATCCTCTTTCTTGGATACACCTGGAGGAATAACTGATTGTGTTTTCAGCAGCAACAGATGATTTCAAGGTCATTGGGGTCATCTGATGTCTTGGTGATTGGTCGATCGCTGATGAAGGTTTTGACTTCACACAGGATGGTCCGTAGATCCTCATAATCCAGCCCTTTGTTACCTTAGCACAGAGCCAAGTATTTTCCTTACAGTGAGGATCTGTCTTCCCCAAATACCTGTGTGGTGGGAAGTACTGTGTCCACCACACCTGGTGTTGTCTTGTCTCTTCCATCTTCAGCTGTTCTTCACAGTGCATATGATGCACAACTGGGGGCTGATGTGGCTCCAAAGAGATGCACAACCATTTTGTACTCCATTATGGCTTCACTCAGAACGCCATCGAGCATCTTCCTCAGGAACTCTGACCTGGCAAAACATTGGCTCGATGTACACCATTATAGCCTGACTTGTAGATGAGGGGGTCACTTTTGAACACAGGTACGTCTCTCTGAGGGAGATGGGACAAATTTTGTTGTTTTAAGAGCATCTCTGTAATCTCGTTCTGACGCTGCATGACTTGATAAAAATCTCTCTAATATCTTCTAGGCCTCTGGTGCTCTTTGCTGGAGTGGGGTCGGCGGCGTTCTGTACCTGGGCCAACATCCACACCTCTTGTAGGGACTGACGCAGAGTAGTCTTAAGCTCCTGTAGTATGGGCCGACTGGGTTAGCCGTAGGGAACCCTCCATTCCTCTATGTGGTGGTGCATAGGGATGGTCTCCGTACTCTTCATTCTGCCTTGAGGCTCGTCTGGATCCTATCTTGGCCTTGAAATATTCATCCATGCCATCCAGAGCATCATCATTGTCTTTAAACACTTTCAGCTTAGCACTGGATGCTGCAATAGCTGTCTCTAGCGCCAATTGCTCCTTCTTAACCTTCAGCTGTGCTTCTTCAAGTTCTGTTTAATTTCCATAACAACTGTCCCTGTACCTTTTTCTCTTTCCAATTGCAGAGTTTTCGATCGTTAACGAGGCATTAATGAGGCGTGAAAATCCCAACGATTCTGTTGGGGGTTTTCCAACTTGAGGTGTCATAGAAAGAAATGTAACCCCTTCCCCAACATGGTCTTCCATGTAACCCCTTCCTCACATGGTCTTCCATGTAACCCCTTCCCCAACATGGTCTTCCATGTAACCCCTTCCCCAACATGGTCTTCCATGTAACCCCTTCCCCAACATGGTCTTCCATGTAACCCCTTCCCCAACATGGTCTTCCATGTAAACCCTTCCCCAACATGGTCTTCCCCTTACACTGTAAAAACAAATTGCACCCACCCGTACTCATAGAATTATCTGAAAATAATGTTACGACCACAAATAACAATAACTGTAGTGACCCTGTGTTCATAAATGTGGTTATCTATTTTGCCACTTCAGCCTACACACACCACACACACAAACAGGGGAAAGAAAAAGTATGTGAACCCTTTGGAATTACCTGGATTTCTGCATAAATTGGTCATATAATTTGATCTGATCTCCATCTAAGTCACAACAATAGACAAACACAGTGTGCTTAAACTAATAACACACAAATGATTGTATTTTTCTTGTCTATATTGAATACATAATTTTAAAATGCACAGTATAGGTTGGAGAAAGTATGTGAACCCCAAGGCTAATGACCTCTCCAAAAGCTAATTGGAGTCAGGAATCAGCTAACTTGGAGTCCAATCAATGAGACGAGATTGAAGATGTTGGTTAGAGCTGCCCTGTCCTATAAAACACACAGAGTTTGCTATTCACAAGAAGCATTGCCTGATGTGAACTATGGCTCGAACATGTCAAGAACTTTGAAAGTTTCTTCAAGTGCAGTCGCAAAAACCATCCAGCGCTATGATGAAACTGGCTCTCATGAGGACCGCCACGAGGAAAGGAAGACCCAGAGTTACCTCTGCTGCAGAGGATAATTTCATTAGAGTTACCAGCCTCAGAAATTGCAGCCCAAATAAATGCTTCACAGACTTCAAGTCACAGACACATCTCAAAATCAACTGTTCAGAGGAGACTGCGTGAATCAGGCCATCATGGTCAAATTTCTGCAAAGAAACCATTACTAAAGGACACCAATAAGAAGAAATCTGTTCTTTGGTCTGATGAGTCCAAATGTGAGATTTTTGGTTCCAACCGCCGTATTTACTTTTTTTGTTGTTGTTTTATTTAACTAGGCAAGTCAGTTAAGAACAAAATCTTATTTACAATGACAGCCTACCAAACGGCCTCCAATAGGGATAGGGGCTGGGATTACATTTTTTTTAAATAAAAATATAGGACAAACACAGCACAACAAGAGAGACAACACTACACTACATAACGAGAGACTTAAGACGACAACATAGCATGGCAGCAACACATGACAACACAGCATGGTAGCAACACAACATGACAACATGGTAGCAACACAACATGGCAGCAGCACAATACATGGCAACAGCATGATACTGTATGCATCAACACAATAACTGAATTTACAGTCCTCTCTTGCAGGTTTTCAATACAGGCAGAAACCTCTGATAACCTTCCATTGATGTTTTATGTCTTCAGGTCAAACTCCTCCAGCACCTCCTCTGACATCATTAACAGGTAGGCCTGTGCGGAACACTAGTGAGGTTGTAGTCTTGTTTCTGAAAGAGTTCCTGATCGCAGGGAGGTCAGCAGGTCTTCAACTAGAGAGTTGGCACCAAGTTCATTCTTGTCTGAAAGGTACGCAACTGTTCTCTTAACTATTTCCTCATTGTTCTGCGTTGTACTTCCTGTCTGTGTCACAAGGCCTCGTAAGAGATTCTGATTGGACTCCAGTGAGAGGCCCAGAAGGAAGCGGAGGAACAGGTACAGGTGTCCATTCTCATTCTCCAAGGCCTGGTCCACTGCTTGATCATGCAATCAAACAAGCTAAGCGTCAGTTTAGAGACAAAGTGGAGTCGCAATTCAACGGCTCAGACACGAGAGGTATGTGGCAGGGTCTACAGTCAATCACGGACTACAAAAGAAAAACCAGCCCCATCGCGGACCACGATGTCTTGCTCCCAGACAGACTAAACAACTTCTTTGCTCGCCTTGACGACAATACAGTGCCACTGACACGGCCCGCTACCAAAACCTGCAGCCAACATGAGTAAAACATTTAAACATGTTAACCCTCGCAAGGCTGCAGGCCCAGACGGCATCCCCGGCCGCGTCCTCAGAGCATGCGCAGACCAGCTGGCTGGTGTGTTTACGGACATATTCAATCAACCCTTATCCCAGTCTGCTGTTCCCACATGCTTCAAGAGGGCCACCATTGTTCCTGTTCCCAATAAAGCTAAGGTATCTCAGCTAAATGACTACCGCCCTGTAGCACTCACTTCTGTCATCATGAAGTGCTTTGAGAGGCTAGTCAAGGACCATATCACCTCCACCCTACCTGACACCCTAGACCCACTCCAATTTGCTTACCACCCCAATAGGTCCACAGACGACGCAGTCGCAATCACACTGCCCTAACCCATCTGGACAAGAGGAATACCTATGTAAGAATGCTGTTCATCGATTACAGCTCAGCATTTAACACCATAGTACCTTCCAAACTCGTCATTAAGCTCGAGACCCTGGGTCTCGACCCCGCCCTGTGCAACTGGGTCCTGGACTTCCTGACGGGCCGCACCCAGGTGGTGAGGGTAGGTAACACCATCTCCACCCCGCTGATCCTCAACACTGGGGCCGCACAAGGGTGTGTTCTCAGCCCTCTCCTGTACTCCCTATTCACCCACGACTGCGTGGCCATGCACACCTCCAACTCAATCATCAAGTTTGCAGACGACACTACAGTGGTAGGCTTGATTACCAACAACGACGAGACGGCCTACAGGGAGGAGGTGAGGGCCCTCGGAGTGTGGTGTCAGGAAAATAACCTCACACTCAATGTCAATAAAACAAAGGAGATGAACGTGGACTTCAGGAAACAGCAGAGGGATCCACATTGATGGGACAGTAGTGGAGAGGGTGGAAAGTTTTAAGTTCCTCGGTGTACACATCACGGACAAACTGAAATGGTCCACCCACACAGACAGCGTGGTGAAGAAGGCGCAGCAGCGCCTCTTCAACCTCAGAAAGAACGGTACCAACACATCCTCCGAGAACAACTTCTCCCAACCATCCAGGAACAGTTTGGTGACGAACAATGCCTTTTCCAGCATGATGGAGTACCTTGCCATAAGGCAAAAGTGCTAACTAAGTGGCTCGGGGAACAAAACATCAATATTTTGGGTCCATGGCCAAGAAATTCGGCTTGTCACCAAAAACACTCAAACTTTTACAGATGCACAATCGAGAGCATCCTGTCGGGCTGTATCACCGCCTGGTACGGCAACTGCTCCGCCTATAACCGTAAGGCTCTCCAGAGGGTAGTGAAGTCTGCACAACGCATAACCGGGGGCAAACTACCTGCCTTCCAGGACACCTACACCACCCGATGTCACAAGAAGGCCAAAAAGATCATCAAGGACAACAACCACCCGAGCCACTGCCTGTTCATCCCGCTATCATCCAGAAGGCGAGGTCAGTACAGGTGCATCAAAGCGCGGACCGACAGAAGCTGTTTTTCAGTCTCTCAAAGCCATCAGACTGTTAAACAGCCATCACTAACATTGAGTGCTGCTGCCAACATACTGACTCAACTCTAGCCACTTTAATAATGGAAAAATGGATGTAATAAATGTATCACTAGCCACTTTAAACCATACCCTACATTACTCATCTCATATGTATATACTGCACTCTATACCATCTACTGCATCTTGCCTGTGCCGTTCGGCCATCACTCATTCATATATTTTTATGTACATATTCTTATTCATTCCTTTACATTTGTGTGTATAAGGTAATTGTTGTGAAATTGTTAGGTTAGATTACTTGTTAGATATTACTGCATGGTCGGAACTAGAAGCACAAGCATTTCGCTACACTCGCATTAACATCTGCTAACCATGTGTATGTGACAAATAAAATTTGACTTGATTTGAGATAAACAACTTGTCTGACTCCTCTTCATCACTAGTGACTGCTTTGGGGGGGAAACATTTTCCTCCTTGTCCAGACATGATTCTAAAGCATGATCTGCTGCTAGAAACTCTTGAATGTTCAGATGCACAAAGCTGTAGACCTTCTCTTGGTACAGCCCAGATTCTTCTTTAAAGATCTCTGTACACAATGCTGAGTACTCTGATGCCTCTGTGACATCAAGGCCACACTCTCAGGTCCTCCTCATATAATATCAGGTTGCCCTTCTCAGCTGTTGGAAGGCCAGCTTTGCCAGTTTCAGGATCATCTCTTTGTCTGACAGATAGTTCAGTTGGGTTTGTCTCTGTGGCTTTGTTGTACTTCTTGTTCTTCACTATAATTTGGATGAGCATGAAGTGTATGTACATCTGGGTCAGAGTTTTGGGTACTTCATCTTTTGCTTCTTTCAGCATCTCAAGGACAGTGGCTGATATCCAACAGAAGACTGGTATGTGGCACATGATGTGGATGCTACTTGATGTTTTTATGTGGGTGATGATTTCATTGGCCAGATTCTGATCAGTGATTTTCTACCTGAAGTACTCCTCCTTCCGTGGCTCATTAAACCCTCGTACCTCTGTCACTTGGTCAACACACTCAGGAGGGATTTGATTGGCTGCTGCAAGCCGTGTAGTTATCCAAAGGAGAGCAGAGGGAACCAGATTCCCCTTGATGAGGTTTGTCAGCAGCATGTCCACTGAGGTTGGCTTTGTGACATCACACCAGCTCTCGTTGTTCTGGAAGTCTAGAGGAAATCGACACTAATCCTGACCATCAAAGATCATGACAGTTTTGGTTTGACCATCTTCAATGCTGTCAATCTATTTCAGCTCTGAGAAGTAGTGGGAAAGAAGTTGTATCAGACTATATTGGTCCCTTTCCAGGTTCAGATAATGGAAAGGAAGAGGAAACATGAAATTAACATCCTGATTTGCTTTTCCCTCCGCCCAGTCAAGAATGACCTTTTGCACAGAGACTGTTTTTCCAATGCCAGCGATTCCTTTTGTCAGGTTTGTCAAACCTATCCTCTTGATATATTTGTCTTGTACGGGTAAATGTAGTGAAGGTGAGTCGGACTCTCGCTCTTGTGATGAGGTAGCCCTGCCTGACACTTTTTCCGTCTTGAAGATGTCGTTGCATTTGATTGGTGTCTCATGTGGTTTGTTCCTTGGATGCCATTTCTATCCATCTTACCTCATGTTCATTACTGACCCCTCCACTTCCACCCTCTGTGATGTAGAGCTCTGTGTAGATGTCCTTTAAGAGAGTTTGGTTTCCATGGTGTCCAATTCCTTCAGATATTTGTTGATACTTCTGTTTCAGTTTAGCCTTAATGTCTTGTTGGACTGTTATAAGAGTTTGACCTGTAGGAAAATAATTAGAGTTGGGACTCATAAGTTAATGTGTGAGCATGCGTGTATATGTGTGTGTGTGTGTGCGCTAGAGGGGCCTTTGTACCCTTCTTTGGAATTTTGTATGAAACAGTCTTTATTTTTATGTCCAGAGGGTTGTGTGTGATCTTTAATGCATCCTCAATGCTCAAACTCTCCACTTCCTCATTGTCATCTGGTAATGGTTTCAGGCTGAATGCAGGTGGCAGTCCCATTGACTAGTCACTCTTCAATGATAACATGCTGGGTGTAGGTGACTTTGCTCTGGGCTTCTGGACACTGAACAAAACAGGGAGACAGATCACCTCATCAATACCTGATCGACTTCATTTCAATAACTATATAGTGGAACTCCTATAATTCCTGATGTTTCTTTTAAAGCTACAGTCTGCTATTGGTAAATAGTTTTTGGGACTTTTAAATTGCTATAGGCCTATGGTGTTATGACATTTGGGAACACTTCTTTCTTAAATTACTTTTACATCTTTGAATATCTACTCCGCATTTGTGAGAAAAAAAAGGGCTGCTGTTCACCCCAGTGCCTTTGTTATTGTTTTTGTTGATTAACAATGATTTATTGACACTGCACCGGAGGAGAGGAGCATCCAGCAGAGTGGTAAAAAACAATTGCAATGCATATTCTGATGTTGTTTCGCGTGTGCAATGATGTCCGAGGGGGAAAATTGTGTTTGTTGTTTGTACTAACATCTTTGATTTTGTAATATCCATAACCGGACGTGGCGGTTTCAACAATTAAGGATTCTAGCTTTAAGAGAACTGTATATATTTAATATTAAATGGATACTTCTAGATTTTTAGCAATGAGGCTCTTTATCTACAGTCGTGGCCAAAACAAAGTCCAGCAAGCACCAGGACCGTCTCCTAAAGTTGATTCAGCTGTGGGATCGGGGAACCACCAGTACAGAGCTTGCTCAGGAATGGCAGCAGGCAGGTGTGAGTGCATCTGCACGCACAGTGAGGCAAAGACTTTTGGAGGATGGCCTGGTGTCAAGAAGGGCAGCAAAGAAGCCACTTCTCTCCAGGAAAAACATCAGGGACAGACTGATATTCTGCAAAAGGTACAGGGATTGGACCTCTGAGGACTGGGGTAAAGTCATTTTCTCTGATGAATCCCCTTTCCGATTGTTTGGGGCATCCGGAAAAAAGCTTGTCCCGAGAAGACAAGGTGAGCCCTACCATCAGTCCTGTGTCATGCCAACAGTAAAGCATCCTTAGACCATTCATGTGTGGGGTTGCTTCTCAGCCAAGGGAGTGGGCTCACTCACAATTTTGCCTAAGAACACAGCCATGAATAAAGAATGGTACCAACACATCCTCAGAGAGCACCTTCTCCCAACCATCCAGGAACAGTTTGGTGACTAACAATGCCTTTTCCAGCATGATGGAGCACCTTGCCATAAGGCAAAAGTGATAACTAAGTGGCTCGGGGAACAAAACATCAATATTTTGGGTCCATGGCCAGGAAACTCCCCAGACCTTAATCCCATTGAGAACTTGTGGTCAATCCTCAAGAAGCGGGTGGACAAACAAAACCCACAAATTCTGACAAACTCCAAGCATTGATTATGCAAGAATGGGCTGCCATCAGTCAGGATGTGGCCCAGAAGTAAATTGTCATTCTCAACTTTTGGCCACAACTGTACTTCCCTTTTATCTACTTGTGGGTACCATTTTTAATTCTCTCTGTGCGGTTTGAAGAAAAATTCCAAAGTATCCCTTTAATCTCTTACCTCTTAGAACTGGAGTCTTGAGTCATTTTAGAGGCAGTGGTCCCCTTCTCTCTCTCTCAGAGTATCTCCTTTTAGAGGCAGTGGTCCCCTCCTCTCTTTCCCCAGTGAGAGTAATTTTTGAGGTAGTGGTCTCCTCCTCTCTCTCCCCAGAGCCACATTTTAGAGGCAGTGGTCCCCTCTGTCAGAGTACATTCTTTTAGAGGCAGTGGTCCCATCTCTCATCCCAGAGACTCATTTTGGAGACAATGGTCGCCTCCTCTCTCTCAGATTACCTCCTTTTAGAGACAGTGGCCCTTTCCCTCTCCCCAGAGACTACTTTTAAAGGCAGTAGTCCCGTCCTCTCTGAGTCACAGCTCACTAAGCTACAATAAAAAATAACAGAGATTAACAGTCAATATTTCAGAACATTGTTAGTACCATTAATAATGACAAGACTTACCATCTGTGGTCATAAAGTTCACACAATGACTTCATAATGCATTTAGACAAGACAGCCCAATATGTTATTAATTTGATTTGGCTTGGATCCCCATTAGCTGAAGCCACAACAACAGCTAGGCTACCTGGGGTCTACACACAACAAAATATACATTTCCTAAATGGGTATGCATTTGTGACAAAATTGACCCAGCGCTTCCCTTGCAAATCTGTCTCGTAGCTGTGCCACATACTGTGGAGGGGTCTTGGCGTGCTCATGGTCGGTTGACAAACCAGCCACCAGGTCGATGGGTTCTGTTACTTCTCTTCCAAGGAGCATCATGTTCGGGGTGAATCCTGTTGAGCTGTGCTTTGTTGCTCTATAGGCCATCACAGCGAATGGAATCACGAGGTCCCAGTCCCAATGACAACGTTCTGTGGTGGCTAAGATCTTCTGTAGCGTGGTATTAAATCTTTCGACTTGCCCGTCCGGCAGGATAAATCCCGGGCGAGACCCCAATGTTACCCTTCTTGCCTTGCCTCCAGACCGTAGTCGGGACAGCTCAGGGGAGCCTTCACTTGTTAGCTCCAGGGCCAGAGCAATTTACGGATGCTCTGGGGTAATTCCCACATTTGGGGATCTTATCCGCTGCTAATGACGAGTTAGTCTGGAATTCCACTGAAGTAGTTAGCTTTATTAAAACTTGTACATCATTTGAGGTAGTCTGAATGACCAAATAAAATAGTGGGCTAACGGAGCAAAAAGAGCGTGGCCCACAGTACGGCTACATCCCTGTCTCTCACACACACACACACACACACACACACACACACACACACACACACACACACACACACACACACACACACACACACACACACACACACACACACACACACAAATTGCATTCCAAACCAAAAGTTAACTTACTACGTTACCCATAATACACGTCAGTGTTTTAAAGCTATACCCCTACTTTACCAACAACACACAGTAGCAGAATAAATTCAACTACACATACGTTCATTTCATCACAAAACTGGTCCACAAAGAATATTGCATACAAACAACATGGTCAAGCAAGCTAATGTTTGACAGATGACTAAACTACTGATTTAGAACCACAGAGTTACCGCAAGTCAGCACAAAGACAACAGGAGCACCACTATTCCAGCACCATTTCAACTTAAACATTTAAACATCATCAAATCAACAGGTGTCACGGTTGTCGTAGGAATGAGCGGAACAAAGTGCAGCATGTGTGTCGTTCCATATTTTATTTATACTGTGAAACTATGCAATATATGAATAAACTTGAATGACGACCCAAAAAAAAAACGTGACGCAGAGGTGAAACAGACAAACTAATCTCCCACAAACCCAGGTGGAGAAAAAAAAAAAAACTACTTAAGTATGATCTCCAATTAGAGACAACGAGGATCAGCTGCCTCTAATTGGAGATCATCCCAAACAAAACCAACATAGAAATACAAAACTAGAACATGAACATAGAAATACAAAACATAGAAAAACACCCCGTCACGCCCTGACCTACTCTACCATAGAAAATAACATCTTACTACGGTCAGGATGTGACAACAAGGCTATATATGCTTATTTTAATTCGCTGAAAACAAACTTAAAGATACCAAAAACATTTTAGCTAAATATCATGTGGCTGTACATGGGACTGATTTCTCTCTGTGTGTGTACTCGCAAGTACATTTTGTTTTTTACTTGTAGACTAGTTGAACGCCAATGCCATCATCCTCTCTTTCATGTTGGCAAAATGGTCTATGGCTCTGTCATACAGTATACTTTTAGTTTTAGTTGTCATAGGCTACCTATGTAAAATGCTTGCTAGCCTGACTTCCTCGCATGGGCAACAACGAACCAGCTAAGTTAGGCCAGACAAAATTGATTCACTGTCTAACGGATTCCCTGCCCCCCCACCCAGAAAAGTGAGGCGATAGAGATTTTTTTTTTTATATATAATTAGGTGGATAAGGAATAACAGTACTTTACCACATTGTCTTTACCACAATAGGATAAATATTCAGACTGATTTTCAGATTATTATTAGTAGTACACAAATTACATTAATGAACATTATTCACATAGGATGTATAATAGAATGCAATACTGTATCATATTCAAAAAAGAAAAAGAAAGTAATGTATTATCAGTTCATTAATCTACTTAACTGTATAGCCTAACAAATTCAAGAATGATTGACAATAAATAATTGTAATCAAATTAAAATATGTTGATGCATAATAATGAGTTAATTACCTGAATGCATCTCTATAGCCTGGCATTAACAAAATATTCACACAAATATGATTAGGCCTACCTGGGCTCGAACCAGGAACACATCGACAACAGCCACCCTCGAAGCAGCGTTACCCATGCAGAGCAAGGGGAACAACTACTCCAAGTCTCAGAGCGAGTGACGTTTGAAACGCTATAAGCGCACCCGCTAACTAGCTAGCCATTTCACATCGGTTACACCAGCCTCATCTTGGCAGTTGACAGGCTTGAAGTCATAAACAGCACAATGCATGAAGAATTGCTAAGAGCTGCTGGCAAACGCAAGGTGCTGTTTGAATGAATGCTTACGAGCCTGCTTTTAAATATATATATATATGATTTGCCTAGCCAACTGCCTAGCCAGTTGTAGCTCAATCTTGGGTGCAATGATCACATTCCCACACTGACTGACTGTGTGGAGGCTCATTGATTTAATGTTATGTTAGCCTACATGCTACACTAGCAAAGTTATAAATTATATAGCTGTCGGCTATATTAGCCACGACTTACCGTTCTTTGTGCAGCTTCAAATGTCGAACAAAGTTGGAAGTTGTTGCGCCTCCATCTGTCATTTTCTTTCCACATGTTTTGCAAGTTGCAATCCGTTGATACAGCGTCTTTATATCTGAACATAATCATTTTGGGTATCATCTTTCCAAGGGCTCCATCTGAATTCACCCGCCGGCGTTCCTCTGCACTGCCACGCGCAACTTTTATCAGCTGGCACGATTTGATTGGCTGCTGTCGGATTCAAACAGTAATCCGTTAAATGAAGAGTTGATGCACTACACACTTTTTTTAATAGCATCATTTTTAATATATATATTTGGGCTTGGGGAGGGTATCAAGTCAGTTCGAGTCAAAAGGCTCAAGTCCAAGTTAAGTCATGAGTCATTGGTGTTAAAGTCAAAGTCGAGTTTCAAGTCATCATATTTGTGACTCGAGTCTGACTTGAGTCCAAGTCATGTGACTCGAGTCCACACCTCTGGAAATTAGCATTTCAGTTGTTAGTGGAGCTGTTTTACAAGAAAATGGCTGAGATGACAATGTTATTGGAGTTAGCTTAAAATTAAAAAGACAAATCTAACATTCTAACTTATTGAAGTTGGTGGTTACTATTGGTTTCAGATCTGAGGCAATAGAAAAACTATCCATCATGTTTTGTGTTTTGGCAAGGAGTCGGTGTGACATCACGCATCCAAGAAGCCTCAACCAATCACCCAACAGATATTGCTGACTTTGCCTCTGAGTATCCACCGAAAGGATATTTTGCGAACAGATATGTGATAACCCAGCATCTCCCAAAAACATATGTTTTATGGTGTCTGACAGAGTTTACATAAATCAAATGTATTGCATTTTATAAAAATAAATACATAAATAGGCATTCCTTTACATGGTGTGATAGCTGATACTTTTTCTCTAACAAAATATATACAGTTAACTGCCAAAATAAAGAAAACACTTGAGTAATGAGGGGTACAAAGTATATTGAAAGCAGGTGCTTCCACACAAGTGTAGTTCCTGAGTTAATTAAGCAATTAACATTCCATCATGCTTAGGGTCATGTATAAACATGTTTAATTTACCATTATTTTGTCTCCCATGGCCAGAACAGATCTCCATGACTTTGAAAGCGGGGTTTGAAAAGATCATAGGGGGTTTAAAGGGTGTGTGTGTGTGTGTGTGTGTGTGTCTCAATCACCAGAGCTCAATCTAATTGAACACTTATGGAAGATTATGGAACAACACCTGAGACAGTTTTTTTCTACCAACCTTACACCAAATGATGGAATTTATTGATGGAAGAATAGTGTCGCCTCCCTCTAATAGAGTTGTAGACACTTGTAAAATCTATGCCAAGGCGCATTGAAGCTGTTCTGACGGCTCATGGTGGGCCCAACGCCCTTTATTTTGTCAGTTACCTATATTTCAAATTATGTTAATATTTAGAAAAGTATGTATTATTTAAGACCCATCTTTCAAGAATCCCTGAAGTACATCCACTTCTCTTGCATGGGTACTGCATGATTGCATAAGACACTCAAAGGGCTGTTCCTTGACAATGTAGAACAACACACCACTGCCCAGAAGCACATAACGCCTGTATGGGCCCATACCAACATCCTCTAGTAATGTTCAGTATGTGGATGCAGTGAAGTAGAGGGAGGTGGTGGTGTGGGAGGATTAAGAGGAGGAGAAGGAGTAATGTAGTTCATCTAACTCCAATAGGCCCATGTCAGTTAACACTAAGTGAAACTCTATTCTTGCCCATGTCTCCAGTTTGGATGTCTCAGCCTCATGACCGACCAGCATATATAGAAACACATCCATAATGTATTCCCTGCCTTACCATACTGTAATGCACTGTTGATTGCCCCATTAATGATGTCAGCAATGGAAAAGTCAATGAATGCTGATCGTCCTGTATTTGTGTAAGGCAAGAATGGATTGGTGTTTGAATACAGAGCTCTGTATTCCTTGGCACGGGCTGGTTCAGTATTCACAGCACTGGTCTGTTAATCTGGCTGCTCCTAATGCCTTTCTGAGAGCCCTCATCAGGCCATCTGCAGTAGGGGCACCATGAGGCAGCCATGTTGGATCTGTGTGGTCCAGTGACTGTGTTTGGTTTTATTCACTCTAGTGCTGTAGACCGCTAAGCCATTAGCAAAGCAATGCACAAACTGAAGTGAATAATGCAGTGTTCTCTTCATCCAGGCATTTCAATGGGCATTTTAATGGTGGGGTCCTCCTCCACTCCAGTAACAGTCTGCTGAAACAATCCTTTAAAAGGGCCCCTTTAGAGTGCTGGAATCACAGCCTGGCAGCTAGGGAAAGGTCTGCAGGAATTCCCGCTGGGATCAACTTTTAATGCCTCCCCACATCTACAACACAGGCTTTTACGGGTCAGACAAGCCTTGTTTCCTGTCCGCGGTGGAAAGAGACTTTTTCAGCCTGCCGACAGGGCCCCTTTGCTTATCTCTGCACATGCCCATCCTCTACCATGATTTATTTCCAAGTGAATCTGATTGATTGGCGGCAGGGGTCTGTGCCTACATACTTGGTGCAAAACTATGGAAAGGGTCCCCACACTGGCCACAGATCTCCGGCGTACATTGTCTTTGATCATATCCATATTGGAATCAGGCTGAGGAATTGCCCACTTCCATCTCTCATTGTTTTTACCACAGCAATGCCTCCCCGTGCCAAACAGAAGAGAGTAGGGAGAGGGAGATTGAAAAAGGCAGTTTACATTAAAAGGGCCCGATTTCAATCAGAGCGCTCAACGAGGCTGCGGTTCGGTCCCCCAACCACACTGTAGTAACCTGTCAATGGTCCACAAACTAGCATACTCACTAATGACATGACTGAACCCCTGCTTTGATGAATTTAATATGCAAACAGTCATCTCAAATCGCCCCCGTCTCTGATGATCATTGCTGGGAGGGACTTTTTTCCCCCCAGCACAACAAAATAAGATAGAGGAATGCCCAGTTCTTTATATGCACCCCCACCCCCAATCAAGGGTTTTAAAGTGGGTGTATGATGGGTGGGGAGTGGTCAATCTCGCTTTAACCAACTTGTTGAACATCTTGGCCATGTTCTGTTATAATCTCCACCCGGCACAGCCAGAAAAGGGCTGGCCACCCCTCATAGCCTGGTTCCTCTCTAGGTTTCTTTCTAGGGAGTTTTTCCTAGCCACCGTGCTTCTACACCTGCATTGTTTGCTGTTTGGGGTTTTAGGCTGGGTTTCTGTAGAGCACTTTGTGACATCAGCTGATGTAAGAAGGGCTATATAAATACATTTGATTGATTGATTGTTAAGATTGAAGTGTCGGAAAATGTCCATCACAACTTCTCCTGTGTCATTGTGTGTGGTGTAGTGGCTGTGACCTGTGAGTGTCAGCTGTGGAGGAAAGGAGGGGGGGAGACAGAACTTGATAAAGGTGATCACCAGGTAGACATTTCTCATTTGAATTTACTGAAGATATATGACGTATGCAGAGTTAATTGCCCCTGGAGACAGCTCCAGGGTCATGTCTGTAGGCAGCAGATAGAGCTGTGGGCAAAGAGAGGGACTTTAGGAGAGCTGCTTCACACCCTGCTACTGGGGGAGGATGACAGGGCCAAGTCTCCCAGTTTGGCCGTTGGGATGGATAGACCACAGAGAGGTACATTTATCTCAGCCTTTAGCCTAAAAGTCCTTTAGAAACAATGAAGGAAGCACAACAATGTGGGAAATCTTGTCCTGCAGCATCAAGGTAAACCTCTGATTATCTGTTTGACAAAATGTGATGAAAGTATCTACTTTTCCAGGACAGGTAAGAGCACTTTCCTATTCTTAAAGAATTAAAACAAATCTAAATGATTCACTTTCAAGCAAGATTTACCTATAGACAGGTACTTAATTATACCCGTGTGGCAGTAGGCAGGTGTAGAGGGTTGAGGATGGAAGATATTTAGAGGAGGAAAGAGGCTGAGACTAGTCCTCCAGAGCAAGGCAGACAAGTGGACACACTCACTGAAGCAAATTTAATTCTCCCCCAAATCCTTAGCTACTCCTTCGCCCCAACCACCCCCAAACCCACCGTCCATTCACTCCCATTCCCCTTGCCCCCACTCAATAGCCAAGTGAAAACACATCTGTCATCCCCTTCTTAGGTTTCCAGCTCCACTCCCTCTGTCTGCCTCTCTCTGTGTTTATTCAGACTATTCTGTCTGGGACAGTGAATGGAATAATAATCCTGCGGTCCCATTTACACTGTGACTTCTGCACTGTGTGTCACTTGCGGTGGCTGAGTCACTCAAGATGTTACTTCTAACCCCTTGATGAGTGGAACTGCTGTATATATCACAAGACAGATGGCACATACAGTAAACTGTTTGTTATTTCCATGTTAAACTAAAGCTCTGCTTTGTTTGAGATTGGGTGGGATGAACATAAACCGTCTTTCACATCCCACACACCCATTCTCTCTACTGAGAGCGATGGGGATTGATTTATATAAATGTATGGATAAACAAAGCGAAGGGTTATATGTCTAAGGGGAGGCGCATGATTCGCTGCATGTGCCCGATAAAAATTACACATTACTGACTTGTAATTGGAACCAGTACAAATTATGTTCCTCTGCTTGTCTATGGGCTGTTTTCATTTCCAATGTTGGATGCTTCTCTCTCTGAGATTATCTCTGATGCTGTCTAATTACTCCAGTGATAAAAGTGGTGTTGGATATTGAGTAAGCCTAGGGCTGCAAAGCTACCGGTAATTTACCAAAGTTAACAGAATCTTCAGTAATTTTGTTAATTAACAGGTAATCTATGACAATATATGGTAACTTGTGTAATTTATACTTGAATAACTTTTAAAGATGCACTTTGCATGGTTGCTAAAATTCTAATAGTTTGGCTAATTTCAGTTTGTGAAAAACAAGCAAGTAGAGAATAATTTTACCAACTAAACCGCTGTGAAATATATTTTCCATAACCAAAAATATAGTATTTTCAGCTGTTGAAGCTGGAGTGCAAAATTGAAAAAGACGCAAAAACGAAATGTAAGAACGGGAAGCATATAGAAAAGATCTACCGCTTCTTAGACTTGCTTTCAAAGCCCGACGATCCCGCTGAGGCGTGGGAGCCTGACGAGCTGACTGAGGCATAACATGGGATGTGAGCCTGACGAGACGGCTGAAGCGTGGGAGCCTGATGAGCCGACTGAGGCATAATATGGGACGTGAGCCTGATGAGATGGCTGAAGCGTGGGAGCCCGACGAGCTGGCTGTGGTATGACATGGGATGGGAGCCTGATGAGCCGGCTGAGGCGTGGGAGCCCAAAGAGCCGGCTGAGGCATGACAAGGGATGGGAGCCTGATGAGCCGGCTGAGGCGTGGGAGCCCGACGAGCCGGCTGAGGCATGATATGAGATGGGAGCCTGCAGAGCCAACCGAGGCAAGGAAACCCGACAAGCCAGCTGAGGCACCCCCGGTTCCATCGGTGACGGCAACCGGACCCGATGTTACCTCCAAAAAAAAAAACACGAACTCCCTAATGCTTCAAATAATGGTGTCAGCATTCTAAGGATAGATGCTGGAGATAAGAAGCAAGTACTTGAGTGGCGCAGCGGTCTAAGGCACTGCATCTCAGTGCTAGAGGTGTCACTTCAGACACCCTGGTTCAAATCCAGGCTCTATCACAACTGGCTGTGATTGAGAGTCCCATAGGGCTGTGCACAATTGACCCAGCGTCGTCCGGGTTTGGCTAGCGTATGCCGTTATTGTAAGTAAGAATTTGTTCTTAACTGAATTGCCTAGTAAAATAAATAAAAGTACAGGGAGTGAACATTTAATGAAACAATGGACATAACAAAACAAGAACAGCGTCTGGACAGGGGTAACAAAACGACAATAATGCTGACACAGGGAACAGACAGATATAGAGGGGCAATCAACGAAGTGAAGGAGTCAAGGTGAGTATTAAAAAAATAGCTGGCTAAGGCTAGCATGCTAGCTAGTTACACTGACAGCTGTCAGTCAGTGCCCTATTTGTTGTTATTTCTCTGCTACACGTGGAAATCACACCAATGCCTTTAAGGTGGAGTCTCACCTATGTGCCAGCTATTCTTGCTGCATGTGACAGAGTACTGTGGGTCTTGTGAACAAATGAGGTTGGAGCTGTACATGAACCAGCAGCTCTGCTCACAAATGCTTGCCTGTCTCCTGGATTATGTATTTGTCTAACCAAGCAGAAATACACCTGAGCGGTAGGAGCATCTTCAAACCAGAACGTTCTCAGCAAAAGGGAGGAGGATCAGTCCGATGAAATGGCATGCTTTCATTGAGACAACAAGGCTGCTGGGAACGTTGTTCTGGGAACGTAACTTTTTAGGTTGCAGGGAGGTTCTGAGAATGTTTTACTATGATTCCTTGAAAGTTTTCCTGGGAGGTTTTATTAACGTTCTGAGAACGGAAATTATAGGTAATTCTGAGAACATTCTCAAACATGTTGTGAAAGGGGAGCACAGCCACGAGCTGCCCAGTGACACGAGCCTACCAGATGAGCTATATCACTTCTATGCTTGCTTCGAGGCAAGCAACACTGAGGCATGCATGAGAGCATCAGCTGTTCCGGACGACTGTGTGATCACGCTCTCCGCAGCCGACGTGAGTAAGACCTTTAAACAAGTCAACATACACAAGGCTACGGGGCCAGATGGATTACCAGGATGTGTGCTCCGGGCATGTGCTGACCAACTGGCAGGTGTCTTCATTGACATTTTCAACATGTCCCTGATTGAGTCTGTAATACTAACATGTTTCAAGCAGACCACCATAGTCCCTGTGCCCAAGAACACTAAGGCAACTTGCCTAAATGACTACAGACCCATAGCACTCACGTCCGTAGCCATGAAGTGCTTTGAAAGGCTGGTAATGGCTCACATCAACACCATTATCCCAAAAACCCTAGACCCACTCCAATTTCCATACCGCCCAAACAGATCCACAGATGATACAATCTCTATTGCACTCCACACTGCCCTTTCCCACCTGGACAAAAGGAACACTTATGTGAGAATGCTATTCATTGACTACAGCTCAGCGTTCAACACCACAGTACCCTGAAAGCTCACAACTAAGCTAAGGATCCTGGGACTAAACACCTCCCTCTGCAACTGGATCCTGGACTTCCTGACGGGCCGCACCCAGGTGGTGAGGGTAGGTAGCAACACATCTGCCACGCTGATCCTCAACACTGGAGCCCCCCCAGGGATGCGTGCTCAGTCCCCTCCTGTACTCCCTGTTCACCCATGACTGCATGGCCAGGCACAACTCCAACACCATCATTAAGTTTACAGATGACACAACAGTGGTAGGCCTGATCACCGACAACGACGAGACCTGGCCGGGTGGTGCCAGAATAACAACCTATCCCTCATCGTAACCAAGACTAAGGAGATGATTGTGGACTACAGGAAAAGGAGGACAGAGCATGCCCCCATTCTCATCGACGGGGCTGTAGCGGAGCAGGTTGAGAGCTTCAAGTTCCTTGGTGTCCACATCAACAACAAACTAGAATGGTCCAAACACACCAAGACAGTCGTAAAGAGGGCATGACAAAGCCTATTCCTCCCTCAGGAAATGAAAAAGATTTGGTATGGGTCCTGAGATCTTCAAAAGGTTCTACAGCTGCAACATCGAGAGCATCCTGACTGGTTGCATCACTGCCTGTTACGGCAATTGCTCGGTCTCTGACCGCAAGGCACTACAGAGGGTAGTGCATATGGCCCAGTACATCACTGGGGCTAAGCTGCCTGCCATCCAGGACCTCTACACCAGGCGGTGTCAGAGGAAGGCCCTAAAAATTGTCAAAGACCCCAGCCACCCCAGTCATAGACTGTTCTCTCTACTACCGCATGGCAAGCGGTACCGGAGTGCCAAGTCTAGGACAAAAAGGCTTCTCAACAGTTTTTACCCCCAAGCCATAAGACTCCTGAACAGGTAATGAAATGGCTACCCGGACTATTTGCATTGTGTGTCCCCCCCCAACCCCTCTTTTTACACTGCTGCTGCTCTCTGTTTATCATATATGCATAGTCACTTTATCTATACATTCATGTACATACTTCCTCAATTGGCCCGGCCAACCAGTGCTCCAGCACATTGGCTAACCGGGCTATCTGCATTGTGTCCCGCCACCCACCACCCGCCAACCCCTCTTTTACTCTACTGCTACTCTCTGTTCATCATATATGCATAGTCACTTTAACCATATCTACATGTACATACTACCTCAATCAGCCTGACTAACCGGTGTCTGTATGTAGCCTCGTTACTGTACAGTTGTGGCCAAAAGTTTTGAGAATGACACAAATATTTAATTTCCACAAAGTTTGCTGCTTCAGTGTCTTTAGATATTTTTGTCAGATGTTACTATGGAATACTGAAGTGTAATTACAAGCATTTCATAAGTGTCAAAGGCTTTTATTGACAATTACATGAAGTTGATGCAAAGAGACAATATTTGCAGTGTTGACCCTTCTTTTTCAAGACCTCTGAAATCTGCCCTGGCATGCTGTCAAGTTACTCCTGGGCCACATCCTGACTGATGGCAGCCCATTCTTGCATAATCAATGCTTGGAGTTTGTCAGAATTTGTGGGTTTTTGTTTGTCCACCGGCCTCTTGAGGATTGACAACAAGTTCTCAATGGGATTAAGGTCTGGGGATTTTCCTGGCCATGGACCCAAAATATTGATGTTTTGTTCCCCGAGCCTCTTAGTTATCGCTTTTGCCTTATGGCAAGGTGCTCCATCATGCTGGAAAAGGCATTGTTTGTCACCAAACTGTTCCTGGATGGTTGGGAGAAGTGAAGTTGCTCTCGGAGGATCTGTTGGTACCATTCTTTATTCGTGGCTGTGTTCTTAGTCAAAGTTGTGAGTGAGCCCACTCCCTTGGCTGAGAAGCAACCCCACACATGAATGGTCTCAGGATGCTTTACTGTTGGCATGACACAGGACTGATGGTAGTGCTCACCTTGTCTTCTCGGGACAAGCTTTTTTCCGGATGCCCCAAACAATCGGAAAGGGGATTCATCAGAGAAAATGACTTTACCCCAGTCCTCAGAGGTCCAATCCCTGTACCTTTTGCAGAATATCAGTCTGTCCCTGATGTTTTTCCTGGAGAGAAGTGGCTTCTTTGCTGCCCTTCTTGACACCAGGCCATCCTCCAAAAGTCTTTGCCTCACTGTGCGTGCAGATGCACTTCTTCACAACAATTGAACCGCTCTCCTTGAAGTTCTTGATGATCCGATAAATCGTTGTTTTAGGTGCAATTTTACTGGCAGCAATATCCTTGCCTGTGAAGCCCTTTTTGTGCAAAGCAATGATGACGGCAGTTTCCTTGCAGTTAACCATGGTTGACAGAGGACGAACAATGATTCCAAGCACCACCCTCCTTTTGAAGATCCCAGTCTGTTATTCGAACTCAATCAGCATGACAGAGTGATCTCCAGCCTTGTCCTCGTCAACACTCACACCTGTGTTAACGAGAGAATCACTGACATGATGTCAGCTGGTCCTTTTGTGGCAGGGCTGAAATGCAGTGGAAAGGGTTTTTGGGGATTCAGTTAATTTGCATGGCAAAGAGGGACTTTGCAATTAATTGCAATTCATCTGATCACTCTTCATAACTTTCTGGAGTATATGCAAATTGCCATCATACAAACTAAGGCAGCAGACTTTGTGAAAATTAATATTTGTGTCATCCTCAAAACTTTTGGCCACGACTGTATATAGCCTCTCTACTGTTATTTTTCACTGTCTTTTTACTGTTGTTTTTATTTCTTTACTTACCTATTGTTCACCTAATACCTTTTTTGCACTTGTAACGGCTGTCTGAAGAAGTAGACCAAGGCGCTGCGTGTTGAGTGCTCATATTTAATTGAGACACTTTGAACAAAACAAGAAAATGATAGCCAAACAGTTCTGTCAGGTATAACAAAACACTAAACAGAAATTAACTACCCACAAACCCCAAAGGCAAACAGGCTGCCTAAGTATGACTCCCAATCAGCGACAACGATGTACAGCTGTCCCTGATTGAGAGCAATTCCAGGCCAAAACAAAGAAATACAAAGCATAGAAAAAAGGACATAGAATGCCCACCAAAATCACACCCTGACCAAACCTAAATAGAGACATAAAAAAGGCTCTCTCAGGTCAGGGCGTGACAGCACTATTGGTTAGAGCCTGTAAGTAAGCATTTCACTGCAGTATTCAGCGCACGTGACAAATAAACTTTGATTTGATTTAAATGTTTTAATAAGTCTTCTCATAAAACTGCTATATTAGGAGTCTATTGAGGCACCCGAACGGTTTGGCCTACTAACTCATATGTTCTTTTGCTCTATGACCCCCAAAAGTGTCACGGGAGTAGTCTGAAGGTAACCCGGTACTGATTTAAAAGAGAATGGAAGTATGGAGGTAGTTTTGTGCCAACAAAAAAAGAGGTTGAATATGTGTGAAAAAGAAAATTGTATTTTCTGACAGACACTTCAAAAGCTTATTCCTTATGAAAAATGTTTTCACTGTCTGTTTTGCCATTTATTAGTGTGTTGTTGAATTCATTTCTATGGGTTATAGCAGTAAAGTTAAAATGCAATATTTTATCAAACAATATTTGTAAAAAAAATTGGGATACCTACAGGCGTCCTATAATTTAAAATCATCCATGTTAAGTGATCAATGGTATGACCATCTTAAAACAATTCCATATGTTAGCTTAGTAGAACCCCCCCCCCACCCCCACCCTCCCACCCAAAGGCTTAGACTTTTAGAGGTTTGTGGATGTCCATCATCCATTTTGTATGATAAGTTACGAATTATAATTCGTATGATATGTTACGAATTGCAATTCATACAATATGTTACAAATTTGCAAAATGTATGATACTGTATGTAACAAATTGCAATTTGTTCTGGCTAAGGTTAGCTAGGCTAGGAGTTAAGGTTAGGCTTAAGGCTAAGGTTAGGAGTTAGGTTATAAGGTTAGGAGAAGGGTTAGCTAACATGCTAAGTAGTTGCAAAGTATCTAAAAGTAGTAAGTAGTTGCAAAGTTGCTAATTAACTAAAATTCTAAAGTTGACCTTGATGAGATTCGAACACACAACCTTTGGGTTGCTAAATGTTTGCGTTATAAGCCTACCCATCCACTCTGACCAACCACACAACTTTCATTTTTGATTTAAGTAACCTTCTGTCTTATGTAACCATATCAAATGTAACATATTATACTCATTTGAGTGTTCCAGATTTATGTTTACTATGTTATGTCTAGTCTATGAGACCAGGCTGGTATGTCTGCTCTGAGGGTATCAATGTCTCATGGATCATTTTGTTTTTCCCCATCACAACAAGTATCAACTTACAGCTTTGAAGCACATGTTAAACATTTAATTACACTGAACAAAAATATAAATGCAACATGTAAAGTGTTGGTCCCATGTTTCATGAGCTGAAATAAAAGATCCCATAAGGATTTTCCATAAGCACAAAAAGCTTATTAACCTCAGATTTTGTGCACAAATTTGTTTACATCCCTGTTGCTGAGCATTTCTCCTTTGCCAAGATAATCCATCTGACAGGTGTGGCATATCAAGAAGCTGATTAAATAGCATGATCATTACACAGATGCACTTTGTGCTGGAGACAATAAACGGCCACTCTAAAATGTGTAGTTTTGTCACACAACACAATGCCACAGATGTCTCAAGTTTTGAGCGGACGTGCAATTGGCAGGCTGACTGTAGGAATGTCCAACAGAGCTGTTGCTAGAGATCTGTACATAATTCCTGAAAGCTGAAAATGTCCCAGTTCTTCCTTGGCCTGCATACTCACCAGACATGTCAGCCATTGAGCATCTTTTGGATGCTCTGGATTGACGTGTACGACAGCGTTTTCCAGTTCCCGACAATATCCAGAAACTTCGCACAGCCATTGAAGAGGAGTGGGACAACATTCCACAGGCCACAATCAACAGCTTGATCAACTCTATGCTAAGGAAATGTGTTGCGCTGCATGAGTCAAATGGCGGTCACACCAGACACTGACTGGTTTTCTGATCCGTGCCCCTACCTTTTTTTGTATTCCCAGTCATGGGAAATCCATAGATTAGGGCCTTATGAATGTATTTAAATTGACTGATTTCCTTACATGAACTGTAAATCAGTAGCATCTTTGACATTTTTGCATGTTGCGTTTATATTTTTGTTCAGTACATTACATACATTACACAAAGGTTGAAAAGGCTACTAGTAGGCTATTTGCTGAAGCTGTCACGCCCTGATCTGTTTCACCTGTTCCTGTGATTGTTTCCACCCTCTCCAGGTGTCGCTTATTTTCCCCAGTGTATTTATCTCTGTGTTTCCTGTCTCTCTGTGCCAGTTCGTCTTGTATGTTTATGTCAAGTCAACCAGCGTGGTTTTCCCGTACACCTTTTGCTATTCTCCTTTTTCTAGTCCTCCCGGTTTTGACCCTTGCCTGTTCTCTGGACTTTGTACCCTCCTGCCTGACCATTCTGCCTGCCTTGACCACGAGCCTGTCTGCCACTCTGTACCTCCTGGATTCTGAACTGGTTTGAACCTTTTGCCTGTCCACAACCATTCTCTTGCCTTCCCCTATTGGATTAATAAACATTGTAAGACTCCAACCATCTGCGTCCTGTGTCTGCATCTGGGTCCCGCCTTGTGCCATGATAGAAGCACCAATCCCAACCAGCACTCAAGGCACTTCCTCATCCAATGCAATCAGATAAACTTGTAACCCCATCAGAAATTAGAATGTCCATAAGACAGTGACGGACTGATCCTCCTCCCTTCTGATGAGTTCCCATCAGTTCTGCAGTCTGTAATTAGACTCCAGCAGGGTGGGCCCTGGTCCTGCCTCTGATTTGGTCTGCAGTCTAGACTTCCGTAAGGGAGTTGAGTGTGGGTTGAGGTTGATTCCGAGTCCTACTAGGGATGGGTATTGTTAAATCAAATCAAATGTTATTGGTCACATACACATGGTTAGCAGATGTTAATGCAAGTGTAGCAAAATGCTTGTGCTTCTAGTTCCGACCATGCAGGAATATCTAACCAGTAATCCAACAATTTCATATCAACTACCTTATACAGACAAATGTAAAGGAATGAATAAGAATATGTACATATAAATATATGGATGAGCAATGGCTGAACGGCATAGGCAAGATGCAGTAGATGGTATAGAGTACATACATATGAGATGAGTAATGTAGGGTATGTAAACATTATATAAAGTGGCATTGTTTAAAGTGGCTAGTGATACATTCATTACATACATTTTTCCATTATTAAAGTGGCTGGAGTTGAATCAGTATGTTGGCAGCAGCCACTCAATGTTAGTGATGGCTGTTTAACAGTCTGATGGCCTTGAGATAGAAGCTGTTTCTCGGTCCCAGCTTTGATGCACCTGTACTGACCTTGCCTTCTGGATGGAAGCGGGGTGAACAGGCAGCGGCTCGGGTGGTTGTTGTCCTTGATGATCTTTTTGGCCTTCCTGTGACATTGGGTGGTGTAGGTGTCCTGGAGGGCAGGTAGTTTGCCCCCGGTGATGCGTTGTGCAGACCTCACTACCCTCTGGAGAGCCTTGCGGTTGTGAGAGGAGCAGTTGCCGTACCAGGCGGTGATACAGCCCGACAGGATGCTCTCGATGGTGCATCTGTAAAAGTTTGAGTGTTTTTGGTGACAAGCCAAATTTCTTCAGCCTCCTGAGGTTGAAGAGGCGCTGATCCATTGTCCTGGGTGGTGGACCAAACAGAGGATCCGCTTCGGGAAAGTCCTGTTCCTGGTCGTAATGTTGGTAAGTTGACGTTACTCTTATATCCAATAGTTCCTCCCGGCTGTATGTAATAAGACTTAAGATTTCCTGAGGTAACAGTGTAAGAAATGATACATTAAAAAACAAAATACTGCATAGTTTCCTAAGATTGCGAAGCGAGGCGGCCATCTCTGTCGGCGCCGGATGTATTTATTCGGTTCCTCAATGGTACCAACCGTAATTCGGTTCCTAATGGTACCGACCGAATTGTCTCAGTACCTACCTGGACCCAATAAATGTAGTCTAATCTTGGTTGTCAAAAAAATAAGTAGATAAAAAAGTCTCACGAGAGTATAATGACTAAAGGATTCACACACGCGTATAAACGAGAAAAGGATTCACATACAAGTATACAGTATGAGTCAACAGTTGTCATGTACTTTCTGCAAATAAACAGCCAAGTGCGGTCGCATCGGTGTATTCACCACCAATTGCGTTGCTAAAGTTTGTCCCATTTACAGCACAGCAGAGAAAAAGTTAACAGACGTGCTGCAGTCTTACTAAAATGTTTCAGTTTGGCTTCGTTTTTTTAAAACTTGACAATGAATATCCAAGAAACTAAAACAGCAACAAAAAAAAAAACAGTGTTAAATTGAAGAACCGAAACCGCCCGGTACCTTTCGTACGTCCTACCCAGTCATAAGTCCTACCCAGTCGTCTTTGACTGAGTACAGGGGTGGAGGAGCAGAGCAGACCAGAGAAGAGGGTGGTAGATCAGGGAGTGATAGCCAACCTCGGTGATATGATGCAGGTGACCCAGGCAGTGGCTGTCACGTCCTGACCAGCAGATAGAGCTGGTGTAGTAGTTTGGGGGTCAGGACGTGGCAGTCTTGTGTGTGTCTTGTGACTCCTGATCAGGAACAGCTGGGAATCGTTGTTCCTGATTGGGAGTCATATATGTAGGAGTTGTTTGTCACTGGGGTTTGTGGGTGGTTGTTTTGCACTGCGTTTTTTAGCCTGCAAACTGTTGCTGCTGTCACGTTTATTGTTTCCTGTGGATGCTTTACTCCTTTTGTTGGGTAATTAAAAAATGAGTATTCACATACCTGCTGCGCCTTGGTTCATTTCAGAAGACAGTCGTTACAGTGGCGGTTCTAGCTTGTATGGCTTCCTGGGTGAACCCTCCCCCCCAACATATAAAAAAGAACCACTGCACTAACTGTAAAAATGAATAATCATAACATTTAAAACTATATAAATCTACATTTACATTTAAGTCATTTAGCAGACGCTCTTATCCAGAGCTACTTACAAATTGGTGGATTCACCTTATGATATCCAGTGGAACAACCACTTTACAATAGTGCATCTAAATCTAAATATATATACAAAAATAAGACTCATAAATATCAAAAAGTAGTAACAAAGACATATAGAAACAAATTGTAGTATATAAATACAAATAAAAAAGAGATTCAAATTATTACGCTATTACCCTATTGCTAACAAAAAACACAAATAAAACTAAATTGCACAAATCCTATATCACACAAATACACAAATAGAATAACACACTTATAAAGAAGAAAACCTGATTATTACACTATTTGACTTCAAACAGGAAACATACAAACTAAATTGCCCAACTAATTGCATTACTAATTGCATTAGCACTGTACAAAGTTAGAGGTGCGCTATTTGATAGATTCCCCTGCTCTCCCTACCTCGGGCTTCCAGTGGGGAGACCTGAGGTCAACCTACCCCTGCCCCCCTCCCCATCTCATACTTCTGAGTGGGAGACTGCCTGGGAAGGCAAATCTGAATTTGGAAATCTAAAGAGTCCTGGCCGCTGCTGACACAATTCTTCAAAGGAAACCCCAGGCCAAACCGACTGTCAATGGGTATAAGGATGAACTGGCAGACGAGCAGCTTGGTAGTTTCACTTCCTCATCACCGTCACTGACAGGCAGACGTTCTCACTGCATGTGTACTGTTACATTTATTAACATTGTCTAACCAGCTGTGAGATGATAGAGATGACTGAATGGATATTGGATATGTATTGGATATGCCAACAGCAAAACTAAGAAATTAACAGCATATAAATCAACCATGCACATATAGAAACAAGACATTTCACTCTTCTGATATGGAAATAACATTTAGGCCTGTTATTCATATCCCAGGCAGAGTAATATTTTATTCAAGAAGATTGTGTCACCCTTGTGGGGAGAGAAACATTTCTAGTTTCACTGCAATGCAAAAAAGGGAGAGGATGAAAGATGATAGTGCCCCCCCCCCCCCCCCACAGCCAAACACATAATAACCAGGATGATCAGGTGGGATGTTACAGTGAGGCACACGGGTGTCCTATTCTCAGGCCCAATCTGAACACCGCAAAATGATTAATGACTGTATGCACCTGACCAGATAAGGGCCAGTGTCTGCCTCTGCAAATGATCAAAACTCAGTAATGACAAAAAGGGTTTTGGGGGACTCGCATAAGAAATCCATTTCTCTTTCAATAGATAAGACAGTCCCACTAGACTTTGTGGATAGTTTTCTGAGACACATTAGAAGATTTGCCTGTCTGTTTAGCAGTCAGTACAATCGCTCTAGCCTGTATTCAACTGTGAATAGTCCCAGCTTGTCAGAAGGTTGTCATGGTAGCGCCGCAACACATTGCTATTGTAAAAACAATTCAACACAAGATTTGTCGAAAGTGTTTTACAGGTCATATCTTTCCAAATAGGAGAATGGAACTACAAGAATGTGGCAAATATGTGTTAAATACTGTTACAGTACATGATGTTAGGGGTTTGATGCCTACATGGGCTAAATATTCCGAATGTACTATGTGCGTCTCTGTGAGAGGTTTTCAAAGGCTGTCACCTTCATACTGAAGTTGAAAGTTTTGGAAGTTGCTAGAAGCTGGAATTTGCTTTAAATAAGTGTTTGCTATATAACTCCTATTCTAACCCTGAAGGAGAATATTGGCTAAAGGTACACACAACAAATCTATAAATTCATAGAAAGTAGCTGAACACAGACAACCGACTTCATCCTCAAGAAGTTTGGTGACATTGACCTGCCTTTGACATTGACCTGCCTTGTTTAAAAACGGTACCAGCAAAATGCTGTACTCTCTGATGCTCTGAGAGGCTGCTCTGTACTACTCACAGCTAATGCCCAACATTGTCATCATATTACCCTCTCAGTAGCGAGCAAAGCACATCCCTTTTCCTAGTTGACCAGGAAGCCCTTAAAATGTCACAAGGAGAGGAAATATTAACCATCAGAAGTGCTCATATTTAGCCATTGTAGGCCAGGGGCCTTGATGCTGCTTCAGCCACTGCAGCTGATTGTTGGCTTGTGGGTGAATTTTATTTTATGAGACTGCTAGATGGGGGGAGTCTTAGCTGCGTGAGACGTTTATCATTGGGGCCCAGATTGCACAATATCAGGTTTAAGGGCTCTAACCTTCCAAAGAAGCACCCTAATGCCCCTTGATGGATGATAATGTCAGAGAAAGTCACTGCTGTCTGAGAGAAGTGCTGTCTGAGAGAAGAAAGATGGAGACAGAGAGACAGGCAGTATTACTGCCATAGCTGTACGGTATTCTGACAGTGTGCACTTTCTCGTTCAATTCATTAACTTTTACTGATATAATGCCTAGTATAGATCATCATCAAAGGAAAGAAAGGGGGACAGAATGTTGAAATAGCACACATAAAGCAAACTTAATTCCTTTAAATAATATTTATCCTGGAACTTCTATCAATATTTCAATTTATTGAAACACTGTAACAGTAAGCTACAGGGTGAAGTTATGCAGATAAGCCAGCCTTTTTTATTGCACAGAGACTGTTTTCCTTTCCATCCCTGGTATAAGTCTTAGACAGACAGAGCCTCTCAATCCCCTCAGTGGCCCTCCTGGGATGGCTTTAATTTGTTTGATCTGAATTTCAATTCCTAATCCCCCCTCCCCCATCATCCCCTGTCATCTCCACCCACCAAACCCCATAGGTTACCTAGCCTAGCTCTTATCTCTCAGAGCCACCGTTCAGCTTAGACGTCCCCCCTCATCCTGCTCCACAGACACACACACTGACAATCCCATCAATATACACATCAGTGGTGTCGTCTCGCTCCTGGATCTATCTTTCTGTCACAAAAAGGATGTAAAGTCTTAAGCGTTATAGACCTGACTTTCATGTCCTTGAATATAGCCAAGACAGGACTTGGAGTTTCAGTTTGTTACCTTTACGCTACATTCAGAATCGTTATAGGTACTGCATTTGAATAACTAGTATCAATACCCTCTATACTGAATCTCTACTTCGAGTAATTGGGAGAGTGGTATCAACTTTTATTTTCTGGGGGCTAATGAAACAGCAGTATTTGTAGCCCATCTATCTGATGCTGTCTGGTCAAAAAGAGTATGACACTGTTGTCGCCTGTAGAATTGAATGCAAGGGAAGCCAGCGAGCATTTGGCCTCCCTTGATAAAAAAAGTATCAAATAATAGCCAATCAACATTGAGTTAAAATGAGTGAGCTTTGGTCCTGTCGCAACAAATAAAAAAGTGTCTAGATGTTGATGGCTAATGTTAACTAGCTGGCCTGGCGCATCGTTGTCCCTGAAAGTCAACATGTTTTTGAGTCGACATGTTTTTTCTACTTGCACACACACACACGCACACACAAAATGTTGAAGTTAAAATGGTACTGGAATAGTGGAGGCAGCGCCTGTTTTCTTTGCGACTTGCAGTAACTTCCATGGATCTAAGTCAATAGTTGTTAAGTAGAGCAAAAAAGTCGGCGACATTCCTTTTCTTGACCATGCTGCAGGTCATGTAACTATTTGTTACATGCAATACTTGTTTACGTGCTGCTGTGCGTTTTGTTGCCAATCTTACTTTGCTACCTGACTACTTCACGGTTTTTACTTTTTGATTACCGTATATTTGTAGTTTTTCCCTCACTCAACTTTTTTCATTCAACTTTTTCACCCGGAGGTTTTATCTGGACATGGTTCGTCAGGACTTCCAATAGCCGAAGCTAAGTAGTAACATTAACATAATGTCTTCTAATTGTAATCGTTGTACTCATAATATACAGGAGAACGATTTCAGTGTAGGAAAGGATGAAACAGCGTCTGTGCCACCAGTAAGTACAGATAGTAACGTTAGTATAAACCCCCTCGCACGGTCCCCGCAGCCGGACAACTTTCTCATGGCTTCTGGAGGGAAACGCTGTAGGAATGCTCAACCGGTGTCGCTTATTCACCCGACAGAAACTTTCAATCGGTTCTCCCCATTAAGCGAGTCGGAGTCAGAGGCTGTTAGCCAGCCTGCTAGCTTAGTGGAGTCTGCCACTAGCACAGTCAGTGTAGTCAGCTCAGCTATCCCCATTGAGACCGTGTCTGTGCCTCGACCTAGGTTGGGCAAAATTAAAGATGGCGGTGTTCGCCTTAGCAATCTCACTAGTATAAAGACCTCCTCCATCCCTGCCATTATTGAAAGAGATTGTGATACATCACATCTCAAAATAGGGCTACTTAATGTTAGATCCCTCACTTCAAAGGCAGTTATAGTCAATGAACTAATCACTGATCATAATCTTGATGTGATTGGCCTGACTGAAACATGGCTTAAGCCGGATGAATTTACTGTGTTAAATGAGGCCTCACCCCCTGGTTACACTAGTGACCATATCCCCCGCGCATCCCACAAAGGCGGAGGTGTTGCTAACATTTACGATAGCAAATTTCAATTTACAAAAAAAAACTTTTCGTCTTTTGAGCTTCTAGTCATGCAGCCTACTCAATCACTTTTTATAGCTACTGTTTACAGGCCTCCTGGGCCATATGCAGCGTTCCTCACTGAGTTCCCTGAATTCCTATCGGACCTTGTAGTCATTACAGATAATATTGTAATTTTTGGTGACTTTAATATTCACATGGAAAAGTCCACAGACCGACTCCAAAAGGCTTTCGGAGCCATCATCGACTCAGTGGGTTTTGTCCAACATGTCTCTGGACCTACTCACTGCCACAGTCATACTCTGAACCTAGTTTCGTCCCATGGAATAAATGTTGTGGATCTTAATGTTTTTCCTCATAATCCTGGACTATCGGACCACCATTTTATTACGTTTGCAATCGCAACAAATAATCTGCTCAGACCCCAACCAAGGAGCATTAAAAGTCGTGCTATAAATTCTCAGACAACCCAAAGATTCCTTGATGCCCTTCCAGACTCCCTCTCCCTGCCCAAGGACGTCAGAGGACAAAAATCAGTTAACCACCTAACTGAGGAACTCAATTTAACCTTGCGCAATACCCTAGATGCAGTTGCACCCCTAAAAACTAAAAACATTTGTCATAAGATACTAGCTCCCTGGTATACAGAAAATACACGAGATCTGAAGCAAGCTTCCAGAAATTTGGAACGGAAATGGCGCCACACCAAACTGGAAGTCTTCCGACTAGCTTGGAAAGACAGTACTGTGCAGTATCGAAGAGCCCTCACTGCTGCTCGATCATCCTATTTTTCCAACTTAATTGAGGAAAATAAGAACAATCCGAAATATCTTTTTGATACTGTCGCAAAGCTAACTAAAAAGCTGCATTCCCCAAGAGAGGATGGCTTTCACTTCAGCAGTAATGAATTCATGAACTTCTTTGATGAAAAGATCATGATCATTAGAAAGCAAATTACGGACTCCTCTTTAAATCTGTGTATTCCTCCAAAGCTCCGTTGTCCTGAGTCTGCACAACTCTGCCAGGACCTAGTATCAAGGGAGACACTAAAGTGTTTTAGTACTATATCTCTTGACACAATGATGAAAATAATCATGGCCTCTAAACCTTCAAGCTGCATATTGGACCCTATTCCAACTAAACTACTGAAAGAGCTGCTTTCTGTGCTTGGCCCTCCTATGTTGAACATAATAAACGGCTCTCTATCCACCGGATATGTACCAAACTTACTAAAAGTGGCAGCAATAAAGCCTCTTGAAAAAGCCAAATCTTGACCCAGAAATTATAAAAAACTATCGGCCTATATAGAATCTTCCATTCCTCTCAAAAATGTTAGAAAAAGCTGTTGCGCAGCAACTCACTGCCTTCCTGAAGACAAACAATGTATACGAAACGCTTCAGTCTGGTTTTAGACCCCATCATAGCACTGAGACTGCACTTGTGAAGGTGGTAAATTACCTTTTAATGACGTCAGACCGAGGCTCTGCATCTGTCCTCATGCTCCTAGATCTTTGTGCTGCTTTTGATACCATCGATCACCACATTCTTTTGGAGAGATTGGAAACCCAAATTGGTCTACATGGACAAGTCCTGGCCTGGTTTAGATCTTATCTGTCGGAAAGATATCAGTTTGTCTCTGTGAATGGTTTGTCCTCTGACAAATCAACTGTACATTTCGGTGTTCCTCAAGGTTCCGTTTTAGGACCACTATTATTTTCACTATATATTTTACCTCTTGGGGAGGTCATTCGAAAACATAATGTTAAATTTCACTGCTATGCGGATGACACACAACTGTACATTTCAATGAAACATGGTGAAGCCCCAAAATTGCCCTCGCTAGAAGCCTGTGTCTCAGATATAAGGAAGTGGATGGCTGCAAACTTTCTACTTTTAAACTCGGACAAAACAGAGATGCTTGTTCTAGGTCCCAAGAAACAAAGAGATCTTCTGTTGAATCTGACAATTAATCTGGATGGTTGTACAGTCGTCTCAAATAAAACTGTGAAGGACCTCGGCGTTACTCTGGACCCTGATCTCTCTTTTGAAGAACATATCAAGACTGTTTCAAGGACAGCTTTTTTCCATCTACGTAACTGTGCAAAAATCAGAAACTTTCTGTCCAAAAATGACGCATGCCTTTCATGCCTTTGTTACTTCTAGGTTGGACTACTGCAATGCTCTACTTTCCGGCTACCCGGATAAAGCACTACTGCATTGCTTGCTGTTTGGGGTTTTAGGCTGGGTTTCTGTACAGCACTTTGAGATATCAGCTGATGTAAGAAGGGCTATATAAATAGATTTGATTTGAATATGTTTTGTGGACTTCACCGGACAGATGTTGCTCTCCAGTTTTGTGATGAAATAAAGGTGTGGTTGAATTTATTCTGCCACTGTGTCTTCTTATTGTCTCGGCCTTAAGGCGTCAGCATGCTTCAGTTTGGGTGGTGCCTAGTCGAACTCAGCTAGGCGAACCGAACGATTGTGCTCACATACTCCCTTAAAATACCTAGTACTGTTTGTCCATTTTGAGACACTGTAGCCAGTATACACTTCCTCAAAATAGTCAGAAGATAATTCATATGTTTTTACGTTTTTGCCCTTGAAGATCCTAGTCTCACAATTTTACATCTAACTAAGATGTTTGGGGCAGTATTTCTCAATGAAAAAAAAAAGCATGATAACGAGTCGTTTTTCATTGAATGACAACAAAGACTTTATTGAAGAATCCCTACTTTTGACCAATTACCGACGAAGAGGCATAGACTTCGGCTACCGACTTCGGCTTTCGCGCTACCGACTTCGACTACCGACTTCGACTACCGACTTCGGCTTGCCTTGAGAAAAATATTTGTGCCCGAACAGCCGACAAAACCTTACGGAAGTCCAAAACGAACAAAAATGTCACAAAATGTCATAATAATATACAGCATGCACAAACTGTTCCATACTGTTTTGTCTGGGAAGCATGCAGATGCCTTTAGGCCTATATATCACATTGTCAAGGCACATGCACTAACAGGTTATAGAGCAAATTACGCAAAAGGTTGTAATATGGCTTTTTTTCAGCCTTGGCTTCCCTGGTGATTTTACCTACTGCTACTGATAGTTTTTGAAATAGCTTCAAGTAGCATTTGAACCCAGGCCGGCTATGGATGAATGTGCTTGCTGACGCCCGTTCTCATCCTCACCCCGTTCTTACTTTTATCCCCAGCAGATGGTGCTCTGCTCCCGAGATCGCATTGAGAATTCATTAATTAAGTCACATAGGAATGCAATCACCCTGATGGGAACTTGACAAATGGCAAAACACGGGTCTGCATGTTTTGTTCGAATGTAATGGAAATGAATGGGCCACACAAAATGAATGAAGATTTCAGCTTCATTCAAAGGTGTCTGACTAGAAATTCGCAGTTTTCCAGGCTTTTCATCGCAGCATAGACCCACCTACTGGACCATCATCTCAGGTTGAATGTTCATACTGACCTGGATATTTTCATTCTACTATGTGTTGACACAGGCAGCCCAATTCTGATATTTTTTTCACTAATTTATATTTTGACCAATCAGATCAACTCGAACAGATCTGATGTGATTAGACAAAATACCAATTAGTGGAAAAAAGATCAGCGTTGGGCTGCCTGTGTAAAACCCTAAACTTTCTGCAACATCCAATAAGAATAACTTTGAAATTAATAGTCAAAGCTACACATGGCATGGCCAGTACTGATGACATTCTGACTGCCTAAATGTGTGTTGGTGCATTTAACCTTGAAACAAACATGAAGGGGCCCAGGACATGAATTGGACAGTTTTAAATAATTCTAAATGTTACATGACTCTATAGTGAGTCATAGCAAACACCGGGAGTGCCTGGAGCCCAGTCAAGCTCTGGTAAACATGTGATTTCAGTTTCACTGAGTGGTTTGGATTGTTAAGGGGGTAATACCAATGGAAAGCACCACCATCCTTTTTATATAATGGCACTACTTCCAAAAAACAAAGCCCCCTTCCCTAATGTTGGGTTAGGACTCATTGGTGGCTCATGGCTCCTTCTCCCATGTCTCACAGCAAACAATGGTTTCTGTCATGCTAGGAATGTTTTTTCCCCACCGGGTAGTTCCAATACTCTGAACAGCATGCTAACCAGGGCCTCGTTTCCCAGAGACTTTGTATTAAGATCATTGTTAGACATTTCAATTGTACATCTGACCTCCAAGATGGCAGCCGGAAAGTTTGGCGTATTGGCAAGCGTTTTTTTTATCTACGCTTTTATATGAACGTTTATAGATACTGGCCCTTTTTGTACATGAAGTCGATGTCCTTTTGACAAAGTATGCGGTTCTATTCAGAAGATCAGGTTTGAAGACCAGATTGGCACCAAGCATTTTGGCCACAGGAAATACACCCTATTTAACAACATTTGTATATTCCAGCGGGCACTGTCCCTCCAAAAGGGTGTTTATGGTCGGGGGAAAATGCCAAATAGAGGGTGGAAACCTAATAATTACACTATGCCTTTTGCTGTCTGGAGATGTCCATTAGTGCCTCAGCCTGTTTTCTAGCGATAAATCCATTCGCTATAAATGAGAGGGTCAGAAGGGAAGGAGCAACGACCATCTCTTTCAAATGCCAGCCCGAATCCTGGAAGGAGCTTCATTGCGGCGATTGGACTGCATGGAGTCAACACTCATCTCAAGTGAACAATTTCAGCTGACAGTTCCAACAGAGAACTTGACTCTAAAAAAGGTGTTTTCCACGAGAGGACTACACATCCTTCATCTCAACGTTAGAAGTCTTCTTCCTAAGATTGAGGAAATGTGCCTACTCTCTAGTAACTGTAAGATGGGAGTGCTTTGCTTTACCGAAACATGGTTGGATGGTTGGATAAAAAACGCTGAGATTGAAGATGAATATGATGTAGTAATTAGAGGAGACTGCAGTCACAAAGGCAGGGGAGTTTGTATTTATGTAAGATCAGATATTGGATTCAACTATAGATCATATTTAAACCATGACGAGATTAAAGCTGTGTGGTTGGACATTTTTAAACGCAAACTTATTATAGTTGGAACCTGTTATAGACCACCAGATCAGTACAAGTTTTATGAATTGTTGGAGGAGACTTGTTCCAACTGTACAGACTTTGGTAAATCAGAGGTTATTGTTACTGGTGATTTTAATACAGATATGCTCAAAAAGGGCCATGCTACTTTTAAAGCTCTTAAGAATTGTTTTAATCTTTTTGCTTAATACCAGCTGATTAATAAGTCCACCAGGGTCTGTCCTTCTACCCAAACCATCATTATCCTTGATCTATCCAACACAAGGTCATCAAACAGTGGGGTTGTAAACTATGGGCTCAGTGATCATTCCATTATTTTCTGTAGTAGGAAGGTTCAGAGAACAGTTTTTAATTGTCATAACTTAATAAAAATTAGGGCTATGAAGAATTATAGTGCAATTTTTTTGTTAATTGTTTGAGCAAATTGGACTGGTCTGCTGTATTGAAATGGAATGAGGTGGAGAATGCCTAGGGCCATTTTAAATCACTGTTTTTACATGCTGTAGAAAAGCAGGCTCCAGTAAAAAAGGTTAGAATTATGCAAAGAACTGAACCATGGATAAATTATAACATTTTAAAGGCCATTAAGTGTAGAAATTAATGCTTTCTGGAGTTTAGGAAATACAGGGCAGATGATATATTTCTAGACTATAAGAAATTAAGAAATGAGGTCAACAGGATTACACAGAAGGCCAAGAAATGATATTTTAATGACAAAATAAACTCATCAAAAAAAGAAATGTCCCTTTTTCAGGACCCTGTTTAAGATAATTCGTAAAATTCGTAAAAATCCAAATAACTTCACAGATCTTCATTGTAAAGGGTTTAAACACTGTTTCCTATGCTTGTTGAATGAACCATAAACAATTAATGAACATGCACCTGTGGAACGTTCGTTATTAAGACACTAACAGCTTACAGACGGTAGGCAATTAAGGTCACAGTTATGAAAACTTAGGACACTAAAGAGGCCTTTCTACTGACTCTGAAAAACACCAATAGAAAGATGTCCAGGTTCCCTGCTCATCTGCGTGAACATGCCTTAGGCATGCTGCAAGGAGGCATGAGGACTGCAGGTGTGGCCAGGGCAATAAATTGCAATGTCTGCACTTTGAGACTCCTAAGACAGAGCTACCGGAGACAGGACGGACAGCTGATCGTTCTCGCAGTGGCAGACCACGTGTCACAACACCGGCACAGGATCGGTACATCCGAACATCACACCTGCGGTACAGGTACAGGATGGCAACAACTGCCAGAGTTACACCAGGAATGTACAATCCCTCCATCAGTGCTCAGACTGTCCGCAATAGGCTGAGAGAGGCTGGACTGAGGGCTTGTAGGCCTGTTGTAAGGCAGGTCCTCACCAGAAATCACCGGCAAGAACTTTGTCTATGGGCACAAACTAACCGTCGCTGGACCAGACAGGACTGGCAAAAAGTGCTCTTCAATGACGAGTCGCAGTTTTGTCTCACCAGGGGTGATGGTCGGATTCGCGTTTATCGTCGAAGGAATGAGCGTTACACCGAGGCCTGATAAGAGCGTCTGCTAAATGACGTAAATGTAAATGTAAATCTCTAAAGGATGCTGCGGTAATAATCACCCCCTGTGTAACTCACATTGTGAATCTGTCTATTGAACTAGGGTGTTTTCCCAGTGAATTAAAACTTGCAAGTGTCATTCCTTTATATAAAAAAGGGAATAAGTTAGGTAATGGAAACTTTCGGCCTGTCTCAATCCTGTGTGCTTTATCAGAGGTCATGGAAAAGATTATATTCAAGCAGATTGACAGTTCTATTTCCTTACATAACCTATTATATGAGCTCCAATCTGGCTTCACGAAATCCCATTCCACTAACACCTGCCTACTATATATGACTGATTACATAAGGAAGGAAGTAGACGGAGGGACATTTTGTGGTATGGTTATGTTAGATCTCCAAAAGGCGTTCGATACAGTGGATCATGAGATTATGTTAATCAAACTAAGAGCCATGGGCTTTAACAATTTAGCTGTAAAATGGGTAAACTCTTACCTGCAAGGAAGGAAACAGATGTTGGATGTGGATGGGACCCTGTCTAAACCCAAAATCTGGAACTGCGGGGTACCCCAAGGGAGTGTGCTGGGTCCACTTTTATTTATATTGTATATAAATGATCTGAAATCTGCCTGTACATATGACCTTTTCCTATGTGCAGATGATTCTGCACTGTTGGTTTCCCACAAAGACAAAAATGTGGTTGAGAAATCCCTCAGTGATGAACTTCTTAATGTCATTAAATGGCTATATGACAATAAGCTGTCGCTTCACCTTGGAAAAATAGAGTCCATCTTGTTAGGGTCCAAAGTGAAACTGAGGAAATCCCCAGATTTTAAGGTGGTGTAGGTGACATAGTAGTCGCAGCAAAACAAGTATCTTAAGTATCTTGGATGTGTGCTAGATAACCATCTGACATCTGGCATGGCACAAAATGTTATTGCCAAAGTGAACCATAAAATTAGGTTCCTGGCTAAAACCTCCAAATATTTGGATAAGAATGCAATGGGGACAATGACAGGGGCTCTTGTTCAGTGCCACTTCAACTATGCATGCTCTTCCTGGTACAATTGTGCCCCAAGATATACAAAAAATAATTGCAGACATCTCAGAACAAATTAGTCAGGATTATTCTTAAACTTCCAGCACTTACGCATCTTGACTACTCCCACTTTGAAAGCCTTAGATGGCTTAAAGTGGAGGAGAGAGTTGCTCAGATAAAATGGTGTCTTGTACATAAGAATGTCCACAGTATGGTCCCCGGGTACTTATGTAACTACTTTAACTTAGTAAGGGATAACCATAACTATTCAACTAGAAGGAGTGAAACTGACGTTGTTCCTTTTAGATTTAATAATCTTCCAAAGAACTTGAAACTTAAAACCTCCATAGGTAGTTTCAAGTTCTCACTGAAAAAAAATTGTAAATAGTAGTATGTCTCAAAAGTGAGTGGTAAGATTAAAGTAGGTGGCAGAGAGGGAAATGCCCAGGATAGCATATGGTCTGCCTTTTGGTGCCTGTTGTTTATTATAGTGTGACTGTGTATGTGTGTGTGTGTGGTGTGTGTTTGTACCTGTTTCCTTCAGCATCTTCACAAGGTCCTTTGCTTATGTTCTGGGATTTATTTGCACTTTTCGCACCAAAGTACGTTAATCTCTAGGAGACAGAACGCGTCTCCTTCCTGAGCGGTATGACGGCTGTGTGGTCCCATGGTGTTTATACTTGCGTACTATTGTTTGTACAGATGAACGTGGTACCTTCGGGCGTTTGGAAATTGCTCCCAAGGATGAACCAGACTTGTGGAGGTCTACAATTTTTTTCTGAGGTCTTGGCTGATTTCTTTTGATTTTCCCATGATGTCAAGCAAAGAGGCACTGAGTTTGAAGATAGGCCTTGAAATACATCCACAGTTACACCTCCAATTCACTCAAATTATGTCAATTAGCCTATCAGAAGCTTCTAAAGCCATGACATAATTTTCTGGAATTTTCCAAGCTGTTTAAAGGCACAGTCAACTTAGCGTATGTAAACTTCTGACCCACTGGAATTGTGATACAGTTTATTATAAGTGAAATCATCTGTCTGTAAACAATTGTTGGAAAAATTACTTGTGTCATGCACAAAGTCGATGTCCTAACCGACTTGCCAAAACTATAGTTTGTTAACAAGAAATTGGTGGAGTGGTTGAAAAACGAGTTTTAATTACTCCAACCTAAGTGTATGTAAACTTCTGACTTCAACTGTATATACAGTGCAGGCGTCAACAGCTGATGCTCCCTTATGTATGGATTTCCAAATTGTCAAAGAAATTAAATCAAACCTTCTTACGATGTATATTTAGTAGCCGTGGCATTTCGCAGAGCCTTCGTTAGTAACGTGGCTCTTAAAAACCTTTGTATATCTAAAGACCACCCTATAAAAATATGGAGCAGCCAATGTGCATTGTTAGATGCTTTTTTTGCCATTCCGTGTCACTTTATTAAAATAAGATCTCTGCTATAACTTCAGACTGAAGTTGACTTAAAATACAAAGTTGCCAGTCTTTGCAATTGTTACAAACAAGTGAAGGATAAAATGATGCTTCAAATGAAAATCGAGATGACTGCATTAAAATATACATAGGCATTTTTTTTTATTTCACCTTTATTTAACCAGGTAGGCAAGTTGAGAACAAGTTCTCATTTACAATTGCGACTTGGCCAAGATAAAGCAAGCAGTTTGACACATACAACAACACAGAGTTATACATGGAGTAAAACAATCATACAGTCAATAATATAGTAGAAAAATAAGTCTATATACAAAGTGAGCAAATGAGGAGAGATAAGGGAGGTAAAGGCAAAAAAGGCCATGGTGGCGAAGTAAATACAGTATAGCAAGTAAAACACTGGAATGGTAGATTTGCAGTGGAAGAAAGTGCAAAGTAGAAATAGAAATAATGGGGTGCAAAGGAGCAAAATAAATAAATAAATACAGTAGGGGAAGAGGTAGTTGTTTGGGCTAAATTATAGATGGGCTATGTACAGGTGTAGTAATCGTTCAGCTGCTCTGACAGCTGGTGCTTAAAGCTAGTGAGGGAGATAAGTGTTTCCAGTTGTAGAGATTTTTGTAGTTCGTTCCAGTCATTGGCAGCAGAGAACTGGAAGGAGAGGCGGCCGAAGGAGGAATTGGCTTAGGGGGTGACCAGAGAGATATACCTGCGTGCTACAGGTGGGTGCTGCTATGGTGACCTGCGAGCTGAGATAAGGGGGAACTTTACCTAGCAGGGTCTTGTAGATGACTTGGAGCCAGTGGGTTTGGCGACGAGTATGAAGCGAGGGCCAGCCAACGAGAGCGTACAGGTCGCAGTGGTGGGTAGTATATGGGGCTTTGGTGACACTGATGGCACTGTGATAGACTGCATCCAATTTATTGAGTAGGGTATTGGAGGCTATTTTGTAAATGACATCGCCGAAGTCGAGGATCGGTAGGATGGTCAGTTTTCGAGGGTATGTTTGGCAGCATGAGTGAAAGATGCTTTGTTGCAAAATAGGAAGCCAATTCTAGATTTAACTTTGGATTGGAGATGTTTGATGTGAGTCTGGAAGGAGAGTTTATAGTCTAACCAGACACCTAGGTATTTGTAGTTGTCCACATATTCTAAGTCAGAACTTATATTCTTATCGATGGCGGTTAAGATATCGTTTAGGGCCTTGAGTGTGGCTGAGGTGCACCCATGACCAGCTCTGAAACCAGATTGCATAGCGGAGAAGGTAGGATGGGATTCAATATGGTCGGTAATCTGTTTCTTGACTTGGCTTTCGAAGACTTTAGAGAGGCAGGGTAGGCTAGATATAGGTCTGTAGCAGTTTGGGTCAAGAGTGTCCCCCCCTTTGAAGAGGGGGATGACCGCAGCTGCTTTAGAATCTTTGGGAATCTCAGACGACACGAAAGAGAGGTTGAACAGGCTAGTAATAGGGGTTGCCACAATTTCGGCAGATACATTTAGAAAGAAAGGGTCCAGATTGTCTAGCCCGGCTGATTTGTAGGGGTCCAGATTTTGCAGCTCTTTCAGAACATCAGCTGACTGGATTTGGGAGAAGGAGAAATGGGGAGGCTTGGGCAAGTTGCTGTGGGGGGTGCAGTGCTGTTGACCGGGGTATGGGTAGCCAGGTGGAAAGCATGGCCAGCCGTAGAAAAATGCTTATTGAAATTCTCAATTATAGTGGATTTATCGGTGGTGACAGAGTTTCCTATCCTCAGTGCAGTGGGAAGCTGGGAGGAGGTGCTCTTATTCTCCAAGGACTTTACAGTGTCCCAGAACTTTTTTGAGTTTGTGTTGCAGGAAGCAAATTTCTGTTTGAAAAAGCTAGCCTTGGCTTTTCTAACTGCCTGTGTATATTGGTTCCTAACTTCCCTGAAAAGTTGCATATCACGGGGGCTGTTCGATGCTAATGCAGAACGCCACAGGATGTTTTTGTGTTGGTTAACCTGTTGGGTCTAGGGGGCAGCATTTGCACGTCTGGATAAAAAAAATGTACCCGATTTAATCTGGTTACTAATCCTACCCAGTAACTAGAATATGCATATACTTATTATATATGGATAGAAAACACTCTAAAGTTTCTAAAACTGTTTGAATGGTGTCTGTGAGTATAACAGAACTCATTTGGCAGGCAAAACCCTGAGACATTTTCTGACAGGAAGTGGATACCTGATGTGTTGTATTGACTTTAAACCTATCCCATTGAAAAACACAGGGGCTTAGGAATATTTTGGCACTTCCTATTGCTTCCACTAGATGTCACCAGCCTTTACAAAGTGTTTTGAGTCTTCTGGAGGGAGATCTGACCGAACAAGAGCCATGGAACGATGATGTCCCATTAGACACCTGGCGCGCGAGTTCATGTTGGGTACCCTCGTTCCAATACGTTATAAAAGAGTATGCATTCGTCCACCTTGAATATTATTCATGTTCTGGTTAAAAAAGGCCCTAATGATTTATGCTATACAACGTTTGACATGTTTGAACGAACGGAAATATATTTTTTCCCCTCGTTCATGACGAGAAGTCCAGCTGGCTTACATCACGTGCTAACGAGACGGAGATTTTTGGACATAAATGATGAGCTTTTTTGAACAAAACTACATTCGTTATGGACCTGTGATACCTGGAAGTGACATCTGATGAAGAGAATCAAAGGTAATGGATTATTTACATAGTATTTTCGATTTTAGATCTCCCCAACATGACGTCTAGTCTGTATCGCAACGCGTATTTTTCTGGGCGCAGTGCTCAGATTATTGCAAAGTGTGATTTCCCAGTAAGGTTATTTTTAAATCTGGCAAGTTGATTGAGTTCAAGAGATGTAAATCTATAATTCTTTAAATGACAATATAATATTTTACCAATGTTTTCTAATTTTAATTATTTAATTTGTGACGCTGACTTGACTGCCGGTTATTGGAGGGAAACGATTTCCTCAACATCAATGCCATAGTAAAACGCTGTTTTTGGATATAAATATGAACTTGATAGAACTAAAAATGCATGCATTGTCTAACATAATGTCCTAGGAGTGTCATCTGATGGAGATTGTAAAAGGTTAGTGCATCATTTTAGCTGGTTTTATGGTTTTGGTGACCCTGTCTTTGACTTGACAAAACATTACACACAACTCTTGTAAATGTACTGTCCTAACATACTCTAAATTTATGCTTTCGCCGTAAAACCTTTTTGAAATCGTAAAACGTGGTTAGATTAAGGAGATGTTTATCTTTCAAATGGTGTAAAATAGTTGTATTTTTGAAAAATTTGAATTTTGACATTTATTTGGATTCAAATTTGCCGCTCTTGAAATGCACCTGCTGTTGATGGAGTGCACCATGGGTGGCACGCTAGCGTCCCACCTAGCCCCAAGAGGTTAAGGGCAGTCAGGTCTGGAGAGAACCAAGGGCTATATCTGTTCCTGGTTCTAAATTTCTTGAATGGGGCATGCTTATTTAAGATGGTGAGGAAGGCATTTAAAAAAAATAACCAGGCATCCTCTACTGAAGGGATGAGGTCAATATCCCTCCAGGATACCCGGGCCAGGTCGATTAGAAAGGACTGCTCGCTGAAGTGTTTCAAGGAACATTTGACAGTGATGAGTGGAGGTCGTTTGACCGCTGAACCATTACGGATGCAGGCAATGAGGCAGTGATCGCTGAGATCTTGGTTGAAAACAGCAGAGGTGTATTTAGAGGGCAAGTTGGTTAGGATGATATCTATGAGGGTGCCCATGTTTACGGCTTTGGGATGGTACCTGGTAGGTTCATTGATAATTTGTGTGAGATTGAGGGCATCAAGCTTAGATTGTCGGATGGCTGAGGTGTTAAGCATGTCCCAGTTTAGGTTACCTAGCAGCACGAGCTCTGAAGATAGATGGGGGGCAATCAGTTCACATATGGTGTCCAGAGCACAGCTGGGGGCAGAGGGTGGTCTATAGCAGGTGGCAACGGTGAGACACTTGTTTTTAGAGAGGTGGATTTTTAAAAGTAGAAGTTCAAATTGTTTGGGTACAGACCTGGATAGTAGGACAGAACTCTGCAGGCTATCTCTGCAGTAGATTGCAACACCGCCCCCTTTGGCCGTTCTATCTTGTCTGAAAATGTTGTAGTTAGGGATGGAGATTTCAGAGTTTTTGGTTTCAATCGCATTGAAATCAATTATATGTTCAATCCATTGAGTTCGATTTTGCACCTATGCTACTATCTGTAATTTTTTCCTCTATGAGTTTCATGATGTGTGACATGATGGAGTGCATTATTATTGGGTAAGTATAATAAGCCGCCACAAAAGCCTATTTGCAGCCATAGGTGGTAATATCTCTCTAGGCGCTGATCCGTTGTTAGTATTGTGGAGTAATTCTAAAGTTAAGGTAAGATTTAAATGGAGAAAGTTTATCTGAGAGCTGCGCTGCTTTTCTTTCAGGTCCTATCAGTATCGATATGGTCTAACGACGCACTTAGCGAAGGTTCTCTCTACGTGCTTGTTCAGGGAAAAAGTTACATCGCAACTGGGAAACGAGACCCTGGTCAGTTTAGGATAGATTGACTTCACTCATTGGGGCATCCTCTTTATGAGTTCACCTCCCCAACTGTCTGTGTCTGAACTCAAACCATACTGTGGGCTTGCTGATACCGGTAACACTGTACTTGAAGAGGGTATACAACAGTAATTCATATGAAACCATTCATAACACCTTTATGAGTGTTGCAATCATTAATTCAGTATCATTTGTATTTTGGGCTAACTACCCAATGTAGTTACCCGAAGAACACAAGAACACATGTACACTGAGTTTACAAAATATTAGTAACCTTTTTGGATGTCACTTGTTTAATCCACTTCAATCAGTGTAGATGAAGAGAAGGAGACAGGTTAAAGAAGGATTTTCAAGCCTTGAACAGAATTGAAACATGGATTGTGCATTTGTACCATTCAGAGGGTGAATGGGCAAGACAAACTATTTAAGTGCCTTTGAACGAGGTATGGTAATAGGTGCCAGGCGTACCGTTTTGTTTGTCAAGAATTGCAATGCTGCTGGGTTTTTCAAGCTCAACATTTTCCCATGTGTATCAAAAATGGTCCACCACCCAAACGACATCCAGCCAACTTGACACAACTGTGGGAAGCATTGGAGTCAACATGGACCAGCATCCATGTGGAACGCTTTCAACACCTTGTAGAGTCCATGCCCCGATGAATTGAGGCTGCTCTGAGGGCAAAAGGGGGTGCATCTCAATATTACACTCAGTGTAAGAGTTCAGAATTTAATAAGATCGTCTAATTCATGATCATTCCTAAGACTGTTTAACCAGTGGCTTCCCGACACATTGAAAGATCACAAGAGGGAACAGAACACTCAATGTTCTTTGACACAAAAAATATAAGTGTTAGTCTTACACATTCTGCTTCTATGATCCTTCTTATTCCCTGGTTGAAGTGACAAATACACTATATATATATATACAAAAGTATGTGGACACCCCTTCAAATTAGTAGATTTCGTTATTTCAGCCACACCCGTTGCTAACAGGTGTATAAAATCGAGCACACAACCATGCAATCTCCATAGACAAACACTGGCAGTAGAAGTCAGTTCGTCAAATGTCTGCACTGCTAGAGTTGCCCCGGTCAACTGTAAGTGCTGTTATTGTGAAGTGGAAATGTCTAGGAGAAACAATGGCTCAGCCACGAAGTGGTAGGCCACACAAGCTCACAGAACGGGACCGCCGAGTAGCGCGTAACAATCCAATTTGTCATAATTCTCAGAAATTTGATTGAATGGGATAAATACTCTCTCCACCCTTCAAAACAACATGTTTGTGATCTGCGTGTCTATGGGACCGATGCAGCATACGGTAAGAGAGCACTGTTGACAAATGTTGACATTTTCAGTGGGTGCTGCTCTGTTTTCTTAGAATGAGCTCTCTCTCTGAAACAGATTTGGCTGGTGGTTTCAGTGTAGGTACAAATAGGTCACATGACGACTGCACAGGAAAGTGTTTAAAAAAATAAATAAAAGCATTGATATGTATGTTTAAGGAAGATCTGCATCCCAATTCAGAGGGACTGAAGCACACTACACCTCAGAAACTATAATTGTAGTGGGAGTGTGTAGATGTGGCTGTGAACACCTTCAGACAAACTGATGAGCCTGACTATGGGACTCTCAAACAACATAATCCAAAGGTCAACAACAACAAAAAGTTCAGTCTTCAGCTAAGCTAGAGAAGGGAGCTGATGGGTGACTGTTGAACGGAAGTCAGTCAGACTGTTCAGACGTGGTAGGAAACATTCTTCCCCGTTTTGCACTCGAGGACTCTACCTAAAAAACAAGTTATGCTATCTAGCTCCCCTCCTTTGTGTCCCTATGGAAATAGAGCTGTATTATTAAAACAACTCAACATAGCTCCTCTGTAAATTGTAGCATTAAAGGAGCCAGTGGTGGGTTTATGCCCAGATTTGTTCTACTACAGCGGCCCATTTCCACGCATGCAGCTGGTTCATGAAATATGGATAGGGAGATAGGGAGGGCTAAAGAATTCCAGGGGAAGCACTAACTGGGAGGGCTAAAGAACTGCAAGGGAAGCACTAACTGGGAGGGCTAAATAACTGCAAGGGAAGCACTAACTGGGAGGGCTAAAGAACTACAAGGGAAGCACTAACTGGGAGGGCTAAAGAACTGCAAGGGAAACCACTAACTGGGAGGGCTAAAGAACTGCAAGGGAAGCACTAACTGGGAGGTCTAAAGAACTGCAAGGGAAGCACTAACTGGGAGGGCTAAAGAACTGCAAGGGAAACCACTAACTGGGAGGGCTAAAGAACTGCAAGGGAAGAACTAACTGGGAGGTCTAAAGAACTGCAAGGGAAGCACTAACTGGGAGGGCTAATGAACTGCAAGGGAAGCACTAACTTTGAACCGTTGCTACACCAGTAGTGATTTTACATTACGAATGAGGACATTATGGTAAATAACTATCCTAAAGTCATTGTTGATCATCATAGGTTCTGTCTCATCCAGGCAGAACTGCGTGACTCACTTGATGGATTGTCAGTAGATATTCCCGAACATCATCTGCAGATTCTCTCCAACACCTCGGTCCTTATCTTGAGGGCAGTCGGTTAACTGGACTCTCCCCAACACCCCAAGCCATAATGAATGTAGTGTGACAGGAGCACCAGCGATGAACGAGAGACTTTAATTAACAAGCCTGTTCATCACAGCAAGAAATTAGGTTTTGTTTAGGAAGTGTATGTGTCTATTCTGGGGTCCACAGCCATTCCTGCTTCCTGCAGGATAAGCAATTATTTGGTGTGTCAGTGGTGCTTACGCTCAAAGGAAACTCAACTCAGGCAGTGTGGCCCTTGAAAAAAGTGTTTTAAAAAAAAAATGTTGTTTGAGGTGCAGCCGCCCTAACGGGTTTGTGTCTGTTCAGCCAGCAGCCATTTGCTGACATGGTTACGTTAGTCGACATAGTGATGACGGGTGTGTGCGCAGTGGTGTAGGCTGATTGGTGGTGCTCATGCTTCCTATCACTCAGAAGTTATGTAGCAAGCTAAGGTGACACCACTGCCATGGACGTTTCCCAGTTGATTTATATTTTCAAAATCATAGTGTAAGAACACCTTTAAAGCCTCAATGCATAAGATGATGCAACTTTCAAAACGAGTCATTTTTTTACTAGCCATAGCAGTCAACTAGCTAGCTGTTCAGCTTTCTAGTACATTCACCCATTTGTTTGTGAAAAATTAACAAGCTATTTAGCTACCACATGTTCTTGTCAAAACTGTCAACAGAGTAGCTAGCAAGCAACAAGTTATGACAAAAGTCTAAAAACCACTTGAGGGCAAATAAATCAGATTTGACCATTCAGACACGTCACATGGCCAGGAATCAGATTTGAAGGTGGTTTGAAATGTGCCTTAAAATATCTGATTCCATGTTCAGACTGCAGGAAAAATAAGATTTGAATCGGATATGCAACAAAAAAAAGAAGATTTCAGTCACTTAAAACTGACAATGTGAACACTGCTTAAGGTCCCTCAGTCAAGTCTTAATTTTAAGCACTGATTCAACTGCAAAGACCAGCTTTTCGAAAGCCTCATCAAGGGCAATGATTGGTAGATTGGTACCAATAATAAATCAGACATTGAATATCTCTTTAAGCATGGTTAATAATTATGCTCTGGGTGATGTATTAAACCACTCAGACACATTAAGTAGTCCTTTTGAACTGCGCTACAGGACAGGAAGGAAACGGCTCAGAGATGTCACCATTGGTGATTTTAAAACATCTTCGGAGTTCAATGGCTAAGATGGGAGAAAACTGAGGATGGCTCAACAACATTCTAGCTGTAGTGTAAAAAATACTTTAACGTACTATTTATATTTTTGACAATTTTTACTTTACTACATTCCTAAATAAAATATTGGACTTTTTACTCCATGCGTTTTCTCTGACAATCAAAAGTACTCATTACATTTTGAATGCTTAGTAGGACAGGAAAATAGTCTAATTTAACACACTTATCAAGAGAACACGTGGTCATCCCTACTGCCTCTGATCTGGCGAACTCACTAAACATAAATGCTTCTTTTGTAAATAATGTCTGAGTGTTGGAGTGTGCCCCTGGCTGTCCGGAAAAAAAAAACAAGGCAATTGTGCCGTCTGCTTTGCTAAATAATAGGAATTTTAAATGATTTATACTTTTACTTTTGATACTTAGGTATTTTTTAGCAATTACATTTACTTTTAATACTTAAGTATATTTAAAACCAAATACTTTTTGACTTTTACTCAAATAGTATTTTACCGGCTGACTTTCACTTTTACTTGAGTAGCTTTTTATTAAGGTATCTATACTTTTACTGAAGTATGATAATTGTTTACTTTTTCCACCTCTGCATTCTAGTGACTCCACAATAATGACCTTAATGACAGAGTGAAAAGAAGAATAAAAATACTCCAAAACATGCATCATGTACGCAATAAGGCACTAAAGTAATACTGCAAAACAAACCAGCAAAGGAATACACGTTTTGGCCTAAATGCAAAGCCTTATGTTTTGGGGCAAATCCAATACAACACATCACTGAGTAACTGTCTCCTTATTTTCAAGCATGGTGGGAGCTGCATCATGGTATGGGTAGGCTTGACATCAGCAAAGACTGGGTTTTTCAGGATAAAAAGAAATGGGATGGAGCTAAGCACAGGCAAAATCCTACAGGAAAACCTCCTTCAGTTTTAGGGGGGGTGGGGGGGTAAGTTTAGTCATTTCTTTACATTCAGCATCCCTCCATCGAGGGAAATATATAGTATTATTTATAACGAAGATCTATGTCAATGCAACATGTAAAGTGTTGGTCCCATGTTTCATGAACTGAAATACGCACAAAAAGCTTATTTCTCTTAAATCACATACAGTGAGGGAAAAAAGTATTTGATCCCCTGCTGATTTTGCACGTTTGCCCACTGACAAAGAAATGATCAGTCTATAATTTTAATGGTAGGTTTATTTGAACAGTGAGAGACAGAATAACATAAAAAAAATCCAGAAAAACGCATGTCAAAAATGTTATAAAAAATGATTTGCATTTTAATGAGGGAAATAAGTATTTGACCCCTCTGCAAAACATGACTTAGTACTTGGTGGCAAAACCCTTGTTGGCGATCACAGAGGTCAGACGTTTCTTGTAGTTGGCCACCAGGTTTGCACACATCTCAGGAGGGATTTTGTCCCACTCCTCTTTGCAGATCTTCTCCAAGTCATTAAGGTTTCGAGGCTGACGTTTGGCAACTCGAATCTTCAGCTCCCTCCACAGATTTTCTATGGGATTAAGGTCTGGAGACTGGCTAGGCCACTCCGGGACCTTAATGTGTTTCTTCTTGAGCCACTCCTTTGTTGCCTTGGCCGTGTGTTTTGGGTCATTGTCATGCTGGAATACCCATCCATGACCCATTTTCAATGCCCTGGCTGAGGGAAGGAGGTTCTCACCCAAGATTTGACGGTACATGGCCCCGTCCAGCGTCCCTTTGATGCGGTGAAGTTGTCCTGTCCCCTTAGCAGAAAAACACCCCCAAAGCATAATGTTTCCACCTCCATGTTTGACGGTGGGGATGGTGTTCTTGGGGTCATAGGCAGCATTCCTCCTCCTCCAAACACGGCGAGTTGAGTTGATGCCAAAGAGCTCCATTTTGGTCTCATCTGACCACAACAGTTGTCCTCTGAATCATTCAGATGTTCATTGGCAAACTTCAGACGGGCATGTATATGTGCTTTCTTGAGCAGGGGGACCTTGAGGGTGCTGCAGGATTTCAGTCCTTCACGGCATAGTGTGTTACCAATTGTTTTGTTGGTGACTATGGTCCCAGCTGCCTTGAGATCATTGACAAGATCCTCCCGTGTAGTTCTGGGCTGATTCCTCACCGTTCTCATGATCATTGCAACTCCACGAGGTAAGATCTTGCATGGAGCCCCAGGCCGAGGGAGATTGACAGTTCTTTTGTGTTTCTTCCATTTGCGAATAATCGCACCAATTGTTGTCACCTTCTCTCCAAGCTGCTTGGCGATGGTCTTGTAGCCCATTCCAGCCTTGTATAGGTCTACAATCTTGTCCCTGACATCCTTGGAGAGCTCTTTGGTCTTGGCCATGGTGGAGAGTTTGGATTAGTAGTCATTGATTGATTGCTTCTGTGAACAGGTGTCTTTTATACAGGTAACAAACTGAGATTAGGACCACTCCCTTTAAGAGTGTGCTCCTAATCTCAGCTCGTTACCTGTATAAAAGACACCTGGGAGCCAGAAATCTTTCTGATTGAGAGAGGGTCAAATACTTATTTCCCTCATTAAAATGCAAATCAATTTATAACATTTTTCACATGCGTTTTTCTGGATTTGTTTGTTGTTATTCTGTCTCTCACTGTTCAAATAAACCTACCATTAAAATTATAGACTGATCATTTCTTTGTCAGTGGGCAAACATACAAAATCAGCAGGGGATCAAATACTTTTTTCCCTCACTGTATACAAATGTGTTTACATCCATGTTAGTGAGCCTTTCTCCTTTGCCAAGATAAACCATCCACCTGTCAGGTGTGACATATCAAGAAGCTGATTTAAACTGCTTGATTACACAGGGGCACCTTCTGTTGGGGACAGTTTAATGTAATTCTAAAATGTGCAGTTTTGTCACACAATGCCACAGATTTCTCAAGTTTTGAGGGAGTGTGCAATTGGCATGCTGACTTCAGGAATGTTAGTCAAAGCTTTTTCCAGAGAATTGAATGTTATTTTCTCTACCATAAGCCGCCTCCAACGTTGTTTTAGAGAATTTGGCAGTATGTCCTACCGGCCTCACAACCGCAGACCACGTGTAACCACGCCAGCCAAGGACCTCCACATCCACCATCTGCGGGCTCGTCTGAGACCAGCCACCCGGATAGCTGATAAAACTGTGGGTTTGCACAACCAAAGAATTTCTGTGCAAACTGTCAGAAACCGTCTCAGGGAAACTCATCTGCGTGCTCGTCGTCCTCACAAGGATCTTGACCTGACTGCAATTCGGTGTTGTAACCGACTTCAGTTGGCAAATGCTCACCTTCGAATGTTTCAACTGTACCGGGCAGATGGCAGACAGCGTGTATGGCATCGTGTGTGCAAGCGGCTTGCTGATGTCAACGTTGTGAATAAAGTGTCCCGCCAATATCCAGCAACTTCACACAGCCATTGAAAAGGAGTGGGACAACCTTCCACAGGCCACAATCAACAGCCTGATCAACTCTGTGTGAAGGAGATGTGTTGCGCTGCATGAGGCAAATGGTGGTCATACCAGATACAGACTGGTCTTCTGATCCAAGCCCCTACTTTTTTGTCTTTTAAAAATTTTAAGCATATTTTAACACAGGCTTAACACCTAACAAACACTTGTACTTTTTAAAACACATTTAACATAGGCCAGGCTCTGTTGTTACCTCATATCCCAGCGATAATGCCTTGCACTATGTCTGAAAAGAAAACACTTTAATTTGCTCAACTTGCCATTGGCTCAACTTACCCCACGATTTTAACTATATTAGCCCACACAACTACAAGGACACACTTTTATGTTATGTTTAGGATCTCATATTGAAGCTTATCTATTTTGGTTTAGATACAAGCATCATGAAACCTCTAACACAAATTAATTTGACTTGGTGAAAATCTGTTTTTAACATGCTTACCACTTCTTCCATGTGGTTTCTTCCTTCACAGACTCCATGAAATCACCTCTTCCTAAATATTTGGTCAAATTATTCATTTTGTGTATGGTTTCCTAGAAACAAGGGTCGCTCAACTTACCCCTTTGACTCAACTTACCCCATTCTCCCCTACACCAGACACTGGGAGAGGAATTCACCTTTCAGCAGGACATTAACCTACAACACAAGTCCAAATCTACATTGGAGTTGCTTACCAAGAAGACAGTGAATGTTCCTGACTGGCCAAGTTACAGTCTTGACTTAATGTCACGTCCTGACCAGTATAAGGGGTTATTTGTTATTGTAGTTTGGTCAGGACGTGGCAGGGTGTGTTTGTTTAGAGTGTTTTGGGGTTTGTTGGGCTATGTTCTGTTTTAAGAGGGGTGTTTGTTTAGAGTGTTTTGGGGTTTGTTGGGCTATGTTCTTGTTAGTCTATTTCTATGTGGTGTTTGTTGGGTTGACCTTCAATTGGAAGCAGCTGCTCCTAGTTGCTTCTAATTGAAGGTCCTATTTAAGAGGGGTGTTTTTCTGTGGGATTTTGTGGGTAGTTGTTCCTTGTATAGCTAAATGCCTTACAGGACTATCGTTGTTATTTTTGTATACGTTTGTTTTGGTTTTCCTTCTTTCTGCCGAATAAAAGAAGATGAGTATACACATTCCCGCTGCGTTTTGGTCTAATCCTTATGACACTTAAATCTGCTTGAAAATGTATGTCAATACTTGAAAATTGCTGTGTAGTCATGATCCCCAACACCTTGACAGAGCATGAATAATAAAAAATAAAATGGCCATATATTGCAGAATCCAGGTGTGCAAAGCTCTTAGAGATTTACCCAGAAAGACTCACAGCTGTAGTCACTGCCAAAGGTGATTCTAACATGTATTGACTCAGGAGGGTGGATACTTATCTAATCAAGGTATAGTAGTGTTACATTTTTCATTAATCACATTTTTTTGTTTTATTACTTTGACAGAATATTTTGTGTAGATCATTGACAAAAAATGACAGTTAAATCCACTTTAATCCCCCTTTGTAACACATGTGAAGAAATCCAAGGGGAGTGAATACTTATAATACCTACTAGGTTAAAGTTAAAGAAAATGTTGCAATGCTTTCACTCCACCTGCACTGAAACCTGTATTTGTTTGATTTTAATTGTTTGTATTGTTAGATGTATCCTCCCTCCATTTTGTGTTGAGCTAAAGCTAACGTGGTTCATGGAAACTGAGATTGGGAGAAAAATATATGAAGTTGTGAGCTGTCTCAGAACCACCCATGTTCTTCCACTCAGACCCTAAACTAAAATAACCTGTGTTGCCTATGGTACATTAGAACTGTTATTCAGATCTCCCTATTAGAGGTCGACCGATTATGAATTTTCAACGCCGATACCGATTATTGGAGGACCAAAACACTTATTTTAACTTAATATAATACATCAATAAAATTAATTTAGTCTCAAATAAATAATGAAACATGTTCAATTTGGTTTAAATAATCCAAAAACAAAGTGTTGGAGAAGAAAGTAAAAGTGCAATATGTGCCATGTAAAAAAGCTAACGTTTAAGTTCCTTGCTCAGAACATGAGAACATATGAAAGCTGGTGGTTCCTTTTAACATGAGTCTTCAATATTCCCAGGTAAGACATTTTAGGATGTAGTTATTATAGGACTATATCTCTCTATACCATTTGTATTTCATATACCTTTGACTATTGGATGTTCTAATAGGTACTTTAGTATTGCCAGCCTAATCTCGGGAGTTGATAGGCTTGAAGTCATAAACAGTGCAATGCTTGAAGCACAGCGAAGAGCTGCTGGCAAATGCATGAAAGTGCTGTTTGAATGAATGCTTACGAGCCTGCTGCTGCCTACCACCGCTCAGTCAGACTGCTCTATCAAATCATAGACTTAATTATAATATAATAACACACATAAATACAAGCCTTAGGTCATTAATATGGTCAAATCCGGAAACTATCATTTCGAAAACAAAACGTTTATTCTTTCAGTGAAATACGGAACCGTTCCATATTTTATCTAACGGGTCTAAATAAGTCTAAATATTGCTGTTAGATTGCACAACCTTCAATCTTATGTCATAATTATGTAAAATTCTGGCAAATTAATTATGGTCTTTGTTAGGAAGAAATGGTCTTCACACAGTTCGCAACGAGCCAGGCGGCCCAAACTGCTGCATATACCCTGACTATGCTTGCCCAGAATGCAAGAAAAGTGACACAATTTCCTTAGTTAAAAGAAATTCATGTTAGCAGGCAATATTAACTAAATATGCAGGTTTAAAAATATATACTTGTGTATTGATTTTAAGAAAGGCATTGATGTATATGGTTAGGTACACATTGGTGCAACGACAGTGCTTTTTTCGCGAATGCGCTTGTTAGATCACCCGTTTGGCGAAGTACGCTGTGATTCAATGACAAATTAACAGGCACCGCATCGATTATATGCAGCGCAGGACAAGCTAGATAAACTAGTAATATCATCAACCATGTGTAGTTAACTAGTGATTATGTTTAATATTGATTGTTTTTTATAAGATAAGTTTAATGCTAGTTAGCACCTTACCTTGGCTCCTTGCTGCACTCGCATAGCAGGTAGTCAGTCTGCCACGCAGTCTCCTCATGGAGTGCAATTTAATCGGCCATAATCGGTGTCCATAAATGGCGATTACCGATTGTTATGAAAACTTGAAATCGGCCCTAATTAATCGGCCATTCCGATTAATCGGTCGACCTCTACTCCCTATGCTCTAGGGTGTGTGTAGTCAGATCTATGGTACTGAATTAAGTTTAGTCACAGCCCTCTCGGCCAGGGTGTGACATTTGACTTTGTAGGCAGGGTTTGGGTATTGAGTGGAAAACATGGAATGGATACATAAACTCAGGCTTCTGAGTGGCGCAGCGGTCTAAGGCACTTCATCTGTCACTACAGTCTCTGGCTCGAATCCAGGCTGTATCATATCCAGCCATGATTGGGAGTCCCATAGGGCGGAGCACAATAGGCCCAGCATTGTCTGGGGTAGGCCATCAGTGTAAATAAGAATTTGTTCTTAACTGACTTGCCTAGTTAAATAAAGGTTAAATAAACATATGCCCGGTAGATATGCCCAGATTTCACCTATACAGAGCTGATTATTTCCTTGAACTCTGTAACAAATCGAAAGGCGGCGGTGTTCGCTTATACATCATTTAATGATGTCACAACTTTTGAAATCATGTTCTTCCGATATAGGAAACCTTTTTCATCAGCTGCAAGCCCTTTTATCCACCACAGGAATTTGCCTCCATAATCCTGGCAAGTGTTTACATCCCGCCCAGCGCATGCAAGCACACAACACTACGGCTACTTGCTGACCAGATCACGGAGGTGGAAGGGAAATACCCGGATTCAGCTCTTCAAGTCTGGGCAATTTTAATCATCCCTTTTTGAGAGACGAGCTGCCCAGATACAAATAGCTGGTGAAATGCCATACTTGAGAGCAGAATACCTTGGATCGTGTATACAGCACAATCAATGGAGCATAACATGCTGCCCCCCACGCGCCCCTAGGGAACTCTGACCATGTGATGCTCCAACTCATCCCCACATAGAGAGGCTGAAAACCGCCACGCCTGTTAAGAAAACAGTGAGGAAATGGACTAGTTAGGCCATAGGGGAATTAAAGTACTGCCTGTACTCAACTGATTGGGACATACTCTATTTATAAACCCTGGTTCACTGGTGAACTCAGAGCTCTGCGCTCAGCCAAAGAGGTGAAGCATATGAGCAACAACAAAGAGGACTATAGAACTATCACAAAGGGCCCTCAGCCATCAAGATTCTCCTCAGCCATCTTGCCCCTCAGCTGGCAACAACCTCAGCCATCAGGTCGCCACCTCCCCTGCTGCCACCCTGCCCCAATCCCATTTACTTCTTATTCCCCCTCCCCCTTCCACCTCCCTTCCCCCCATCATCACAGAACATGAGGTGAACAAGCTCTTCAAGAGGAAAAACTGAAGGAAGGCTGTAGGCCCGGACCGGGTCTCCTCAGCCACACTAAAGCACTGCACTGTCCAGCTTTGCCCTTTTTCACTGTCATATTCAAGTCTCTGGAACTATAAACTGTACCAGATTGCTTCAAATCCTCCACCATCATCCCCATCCCGAAGAAACAAAAGGTGACCGGCCTGAACGACTACAGACCTGTAGCACTCGCCTGATGAAAACCTTTGCGCACATGGTCATGACCCATCTCAAAACCATCCCAGACACCCTCCTTGACCCCATGCAGTTCGCCTATAGAGCCAATAGGTCTGCTGACGATGCTGTCAACATGGGCCTTCATTACATCCTCCAAAACTTCGACAACCCAAGGACATATGCAAGGATATTGTTTGTGGACTTTAGCTCAGCCTTCAACAAAATCATTCCGGAACTGCTACAGCACAAACTCACTCAACATCTTTCAGACTCCCTATCACTCAGCAAGGGGGCGTGCTCTCCCACAATGGCGGATTTAGGCATAGGTGAAATATTGGGCCGCATATTTCTGGGGGCGTCACGGGGCACCCACACCCCCCAAAAATATTATACAATTAAATAAACGTCACGTCAGTGATATCATGTCACCATGTGGGACTGTGGGTCAATTAACCTTGTCGGAGTGGGTGCCCTGATTGTAGTTTGTGAGCTAGGCAGGCTACTGCCTGGGAAGGTCTTCCACTCAGAAGTATGAGATGGGGAGGGGGGTGGGGGTAGGTTGACCTCAGGTCTCCCCACTGGAAGCCCGAGGTAGGGGGAGCAGGGGAATCTATCAAATAGCGCACCTCTAACTTTGTACAGTAGTAATGCAATTAGTACTGCAATTTAGTTTGTGTGTTTCTTGTTTGAAGTACAATAGTGTAATAATCAGGTAATCTTCTTTATAAGCGTGTTATTCTATTTGTGTATTTGTGTGATATAGGATATGTGCAATTTAGTTTTATTTGTGTTTTTTGTTAGCAAAAGGGTAATAGTGTAATAATTCGATTCTCTTTTTATTTGTATTTATTGACTACAATTTGTTTCTATTTGTCTTTGTTACTACTTTTTGATATTTATGAGTCTTATTTTTGTATATATTTTTATATTTATATAGTTTTAAATGTTATGATTATTCATTTGTGCCCAGGGAGCCATACAAGCTAAAACCACAACTGCTCTCCCCCCTCCTCTACTCACTTTACAGCAATGTTTGCACCTCCAACGGCACATCTGTCAATCAACTCAAGTTTGCTGATGACACCACCCTGGTCTGTGTCATCTCCAACGGCAACGAGTCCAAGTAATGAGGTGAGGCTGACCGACTGGTGGCCTGGTGCAGTCGCAACAACCTGGAACTCAACATAGTCAAAACCGTGGAGATGGTGGTGGACTTCAGAAAACGTCCCACAACATCTCTCCCCCTCTAGATTGATGTCTCAGCCATCAGCACGGCCAAGCCATTCAAATTCCTGGGGACCATAAATCTCTTACAACCTCAGGTGGGAGGACAACATGACAGCGGTGACCAAGAAGGCTCAACAGAAGATGTACTATCTGCACCAGCTGAGGAAACTCAAACTCTCTCTGACAATTCTTGTTCGGTTCAACACATCAATCCCCACCTCTTTTATCACCGTCTGGTTTGGGTCTGCATCTGCCCACTGCAAGGGCAAACTGCAGCTCATCATCTGGTCTGCGGAGAAGGTCATCGGCTGTCACCTGCCCTCCATCAAGGACCTGTACGCCTCCAGGACAAGGAAGAGTGCAGGTAAGATCATTGCCGACCCTGTCCACCCCGGACATTTCCGCTCTGGCAGATGGTTCAGGTCAATTATGAACCATAACCACCCGCCAGCTGAACAGTTTCTTCCCCCATGCTGTGACCCTCATAAACAGGCCATCGATCTCCTAGGGTTTAAGTGACTTTGCATTGGGCCCATTACGGCACGTTGTGATCAATGACCTCAAATACTAATCTGCACAACACTGTATATGCTCTGCATATATTTATCACGGCAGAATCCCTCCCTCTGCTTATATAGATATATCCCCCCTGTAAATTGTATATTCCTACTGTAATCAGCCTATACTCCAGAGTTTTATGGTTACTGTTCCGATATTGTATATTCTGTATGTGGACTTCTGTATGTTCGGTGTTGTAACTGACTTCAGTGGGTAAATGCTCACCTTCGATGGCCACTGGCATGCTTGAGAAGTGTGCTCTTCACTGGGTGAATCCCAGTTTCAACTGTACCGGGCAGATGGCAGACAGCGTGTATGATGTTGTGTGGGCGAGGGGTTTGCCAACGTTGTAAACAGAGTGCCCTATGGTGGCAGTGGGGTTATGGTATGGGCAGGCATAAGTACGAACACAATTGCAGTTTATAGATGGTAATTTTATAGATACCGTGACAAGATCCTGAGGCCCATTGTTGTGCTATTCATCCGTCGCCATCATCTCATGTTTCAACATGATAATGCATGGCCCCAGGTCTAAATTTCTTACTTGGCCTGCATACTCACCAGACATGTCAACCATTGAGCACGTTTGGGATGCTCTGGATCGACGTGTATGACAGCGTGTTCCAGTTGCCGCCAATATCCAGCAACTTTGCACAGTCATTGAAAAGGAGTGGGACAACGTTACACAGGGCACAATCAATGTGTCGCGCTGCATGAGGCAAACGGTGGTCACATCAGATACTGACTGGTGTTCTGATCCACGGCCCTACTTAAAAAAAAAAAGTTATCTGTGACCAACAGATGCATATCTGTATTCCCAGTCATGTGAAAAGCATAGATTAGGGCCTAATTCATTTATTTCAATTGACTGATTTCCTTATATGAACTGTAACTCAGTAAAATCTTTGAAATTGTTTCATGTTGCGTTTATATTTCTGTTCAGTGTATAGTGAAAATGTATGACCAGACAGTGGCATCATACAGGAGCTTCATACAGGAGCTTCATACACAAGACGTGACCTGACAGGCAACCACCCATCTCCCTCTCTGCTGGCTGTCCAGCAGGCGAACAGTGAGTACTGGACTGTCCACTTGTCTAAAACATCATTACCAATGAATCCTTTTTACCCAGACTTTTACACATCTTGGACATTTACTTTTACTTTGTGGATATAATGGGAATGACTTGTGTCAGTGTGAAAATGGAACTGAAGGAGGGCTTGGGAATGCATCTCCAACAACTGTGGTCCTGCTGTGTGCATGCAGAATAAAATAATGGACATGGGTTCTGCTGTCACCAAGAGGTTCACCAGACGAATAGACTTAATTTACAAGTAAAGGTAGGCCTAAATGCATTTTCCTTTGTCAGGCTACTGTCGAATCACTAGAATAGACAATATCCCTTTGAATGCATTTGATTTATCAAGCTCGAATTTCATTTTGATTAGACTTTTTTGACGTTTTGAACTGCAGTTTTTAGTCATTTAGATTGTTGGTATGGATTTTTTTTTAAACTTTATTTATTGTGTGTGTGTAATATTTCACGTATTATTATTTGTGTGTTTGCGAGCGTCGCGCATTGTCACGACTTACGCCGAAGTCGGCTTCCCCTCCATGTCTTTGTGTGTAATTGTTTATTGTTGTGTGGATGTTTGACAGGCACTATACTTTTGTTATGTTCCGTGTTTTTTGGCACGTTTATGTTTTTATGTGCTGTCGTTTTGGACCGGAATTAAAGTGCACCTGTTTACTACACTCTGATCTCCTGCACCTGACTTCTCCTCTGTACACACCCCTAACACGCATTGGAAGAACTGTAAATCCATTGTGAAAGGCTATGGAGTTTGCCTTGCGAATTATTCGGATGAAATGTGTTCACACATTTTTTAGTGCTGCCTATCAGTGTATCTGGATGCTACATTGGTCTATGGCTGAGCTGTGTTGAGCAGTGTATCATTTTGTTGGATGAAATATGCCCTCATCGGAGGCTAGCGCTTTGCATCTTGGCTACATTGATATTTACATTTGGTGATTTTTTGTTGTTGTTGTCAATTTCAGTTAATAGCCTATGGCTTCATCAAGATTTATTTGAGTAAATCTGGCTTTGATAATAGCCCGTGCTTACCCAGCCACTAACCTCACCACAGGTCACTGCCACCTCCACTGAAACCTGTATTTGTTTGATTTAATTGTTTGTATTGTTTGATGTATCCTCTCTCCATTTGGTGTTGAGCTAACTCTGTGGTTCAGGGAAACTGAGACTGGGAGAAAATGATCGGAAGTTGTGAACTATGACCTGTCTACGACCCTCCTTCAATGTACTTCCACTGTCTTGCCTATGGTAACTGTTACTCAGAGCTCCCTTATGCTCTTGGTTTAAACCTAAGGTGGTGTAGTCGGAGCTATGGTACTGAATTGAGTTTAGTTACAACCGCTCTCTGGCAGGGTGTGACTCGTGTGTGTGTGTGTGTGTCTTAGGAAGGGGCTTCTCACACTAGCTCCATGTCTCTGCTGCTCTTGGGCACCAGGCCATGTAGCCTATGGTTACTGTTACTTTAGCTCAACAAGCACAGGGTTTGAGTCCCTTCAGCTCTGTGTCCATTCTCAGAGCTAAAACTTGCTATTGCTCTACAAGACATACAGGTTCCCACATAATCTATCAAATAGACAAACTGAACAGTTAGTTTACTGTCTCACCCAGTGGATAGATAGAAAGCAGCAAACAGACGGACATTCCATGTCTGTGGGAATGACAGGTGTTTGTGTTTGTGTGTGTGTGTGTGTGTGTGTGTGTGTGTGTGTGTGTGTGTGTGTGTGTGTGTGTGTGTGTGTGTGTGTGTGTGTGTGTGTGTGTGTGTGTGTGTGTGTGTGTGTTCAAAGTGCTACCTTCTAAAGTCAAATAACACATTCAAGGAGTCAATTAAAAACACAAGTAGTCTGATCTGGTGCCACAGCGGTGACATGTCCCCTCAGAGTGTACTGCTTACTACACAAACACATAATGAGCTAGCCACATCAAAATGTTACTTTTTAATTGCACGAGTTCAAATGTACGGAACTGACAGGAAATATGACATTGTTTGTAACTTGGGTTCTATAAGCCTCATTAGGAGTGCTGCAATGTCACCCCTTTATGAGTGAAATCATACAATTTTTCAACTAAACAAAAGCACTGACATTCAAGTGTTGTGGGACACACTCATTGCAAGTGACACACCCAATGTGAATTCCTCATGGACTTACTCATGTAATAATTTCAGTGTGATGCTTTTGGTCAGTGAAATATGCAGTGACTTCAGTCTTTCCATCCTCAGCAGCGACATGGTGACACTGCAGCAGCTATATTTTGGGCTGGGCTGTAATAATCTACATTAGTGCTGTGGGTGGTCTGGCCATTTTTTCGGACCGTGCCATTTATCTCAGCAGCGACAGCCTCACGCCACAAACATACGGACCTAATTCTGGGAACTTAGGAGGCTACTAATAATTAGCCTTTTCAATTACTGCTCCCAAAGAAACCAGACTAGCTTTTCATCAACAGGAGATGAAATCCCAATTATTTTAAGGGTATGCAATGATATGGGCTTCTAAGGCAACTACAACATCTGTTGCTGTGAAAGCCAACATCACGTTGACTCATTTCAATGGCGAAGCACACACATTTTATCATTAGCTCTAATCACAGATATTGGGCGGATGCCAGTCCATGCCTGTGGGCAGCAACTGTAGCTAAAAACAGAACTGTAATTAAAAATGTCCATGTATCCACAACACACAATGAGATCTCCAGACAACTACTTTGATCTGTCAAGCTCAGTTCTCCTCCAGTGGGACTGAATGACAGCTCAATCCAGTTTTAGCTAGCTACAGTCTACACTGAAGAACACTGTGCTCCATTTAACAACAACAAATGACCACAGGGATTTACCAGAGTCCCAAAACTCAGGGGAGGAAGGGGTTAGTTCCATCCTACTCAGTGAATTTCATAAAAAGTGTGTAACATTAATGTTATCCTTTTTAGATAACACTATAGTGAATATATTCACGTCACCAAATAACGGATTAAAACACACAGCTGTGTTCCGTTCTCCTCTGGGTACATTGACTTCAGTACAAAACCTAGGAGGTTCATGGTTCTCATCCCCTTCCATAGACTTACACAGTAATTGTGATGACTTCCGGAGGACGTCCTCCAACCTTTCAGAGCTCTTGCAGTATGAACTAACATCTTGTCCATCCAATCAAAGGATCAGAAAATGAATATAGTACTGAAAGCATAAACTACAGCTAGCTAGCACTGCAGTGCATAAAGTGTGGACAGTTTTGAAAAAATTATTTACTTCCAAAATGAAGGTTCAGCAGAGAGAGAGCCAGCTATTTTTCATTTTTCTTTTTTTTCTTAGTTTACCTTTCACTTACTTGTCTAATGCAGCTTATTTAGCCTACTCAACAACCTGACTCAAATAGTGAGAAATGCTATTTATGTTAGCTAGCAGGCTAAGGCTATTTAACACTGCATCTGTTCAAAGTCAAGGTAAGTGTTCGGTTTTATTAATTTATTGCCACCGGGCCCTGCTGGGGTAACTGCTAAACTGCACTGCGTAATTGTACTCATGGATTGGATTCTAGGTTTACTAATGGGTTAGTTCTAGTTTGTTGACCATAACGTTAATATGATATTAATATGATGTAAGCCGTATAGCAGTTTAGGCTGTTGTGGTGACCGTATTATTGCCACACCGGCAGTCACGAGTCATGACCGCAGTCAAATTCTACGTGACCATTGAGCCGCGGTAATATCCTTTTATACACTCTGGACATGCGTTGGTAGTACCCAACTAGCTAATGACCAAAATTAAACAAATTCTAGTAATCACCTTTGAGTGTGGACTGTATTCTTATGCATACTAGATGGACTGCTTACCTTATGCTCCAAACGTTCTATCTATGAGTCTGGGAGAGAACGTATAGGCCTAGCCCTAGGCGATGCTGTTGGTTTATTGATTGTGTAAGGTGGCTTACAGAGTTAGCCTACAATGATAGGGAATTTATATTTGATTTTGAATAGCCTAGTAATAGGGAATAACAAAAAATAAAAAATTCATAATTAATAGGCTGACACATTACCTTTAGCTCCAGAATATCTCACCACCATGCGTTTCCATCTCCTCCTCTTTTTTCTTCATTCCTTTCTCAAGCATGCAGAGATGAGGGTTGTTAATTAAATATGTTTTGTTGTGAAAACATGTTACTGTCGATGTTCCTGAACAGATTTCACTTGGTTTCCAAAATGAAGCACTATGTAGTTGCAGGAACATGGTTTGAGAGCCCATTGCATACGGAGTTTGTGCGGAATATCACCTGTCGCACAGCGAGAGTCTGCATGCTCCTCAAACAGTGGTGGATGCGTGAAGTGAAATAAGTGTTGTTACAAGCCAAGACATTTCTATATGCAATCCCAAGTGAAAGTAGAGGTTTGATGGTTGCCACTAAAAAGAGGAGGATCCCAGCAGCTACTATAGTTCTCAGCTGCTCTGCTATAAACCGGAGTAGCCTCCCGGCATGATTTAAACTGCGTACGGATTACATTTATTTTTCCCCTGCCCCTGTTCCTACCCATTCTAAATTGAAACAGATTTGACATATTAGTAAAGACAAGATTCAATTGAGAATAGTCTGATGGATGAAAATATGATCACTTGATGAGAGAACAGAGTGTGCAGCCTGATGCAATGAACAGAGCGCTAGCTTTTTTGGCGAAATTATCAAATAGTCAATAGCCTATAGTCTCATCATGCATTTTAGATTTTCTAAGTCATTCTAAGGTTTGTATCATTCACAACTAAATTTGTCAAATAACTCAATCTAGTGTTTCAAATCCTCACTTTTCCGCTCAACATAGCCACTTCATATGCACATTCAAGCCGGAATGGGAATAATATATTTTCTATTATTTTATTTAAAAATATATATTTGTATCCCTTTTTCGTGATATTCAATTGGTAGTTACAGTCTTGTCCCATCGTTGCAACTACCGCGCAGACTCGGGAGAGGCGAAGGTCGAGAGCCATGCGTCCTCCGAAACACGACCCTGCCAAGCCGCACTGCTTCTTGTCACACTGCTCGCTTAAGCGAGTTGCACCAATGTGTCGGAGGAAACACTGTACAACTGGCGACCGAAGTCAGCGTGCATGCGCCCGGCCCCCTAAAAGGAGTCGCTAGAGTGCAATGAGACAAGGACATCCCAGCCGGTCAAACCCTCGCCTAAGCCAGATGACATTGGGCCAATTGTGTGCTGCCTCATCAGTCTCCCGGTCACAGCCGGCTGCGACAGCCTGGGATCGAACCCGGGTCTGTAGTGATGCCTCAAGCACTGCGATGCGGTGACTTAGACTGCTGCGCCACTCGGGAGGCCCTCCTTTCTATTTTCTGGATTTATTATGATGTATATTAAATGGATTTATTAGACTTTTTAAATATAGATGTTTGCATCAGCTACTTGTATGAATGGAGTCCTGGAGTTGCAAAACATGTTTATATTTAATTAACCATCAATTACAGTGAGACCGGTAGTCGTTTGCATGACAATAACCAGCTGACAAAATGTTATGACCGCCACAGCCCTAGTAGTGGTTAGTGGTTATGGTATGAAGGTTTGGCTTGGAGAGGTTTTTACCCCACAGACAGCTGTTGTGTTGTGCACTGAAGTCCACAAGCGAAGGGAAAAGGTGGGAGGAGAGCACGTAAATGCAAGAAGAAATTATTTGCTACAATAAACAAAGTGATGATGCTGTATGTGGCTGCTACGAAAGTGAAAGTGTGCAGGTGACACAATTCTGTTGCAAAACGTTTCTTAAATGGAAGCAAACAGAACGAAACTGGGAGGAACCTACCTGAACTCGTTTTAGATGCAAAACGGAATGTTTAGCAACTGTTTGACTAATGATTACACCCCAGATCAGCTAGATGCAGGCAGGAGTGTATAAGGCTGTGTCACTGTCTGTCACCTTGACTACTCAAACTTGTCTCTCGGCCTGTGCATCTATGTTATAAACTTTAATTTGTAGGCTAGGTTGTAGCAACCTCATGATAGGTATAGGGAAAATTAGAGTATCATGTAGTAGCCTAAACCTGTCAATTGTGGAGTTAGGTGAATAGAATATAATATAAATGAGTCATCCAATATGCAGTAAAAGAAATAAGGCCATGCTCATAAAAAAAATCATCCTCCCTAATCTTGAACGGCACGAACCGCTACTGGTGTGTGAGCATTTTAAACTAAAGCTAGCTTCATCCTTTTGGGAATCCTTTCATCTTTTTAGAAGGGTAGCTCTCATTGTAGACTTGTCCATGCAAGATGAATGAGCCGTGTAAGAAAAGCTATAAAAAAACTATAACTATCTGTTCAACTATATTCCACTGACAAACAACAACAATGACCAGTAATGAGCACCATCTGACGAACCAAACTCTCATGACTCCTGCTCTCTCTCCTGTTTAATATGGAACACCTCTGCAGCTGTCAAACAGTGCAGGGCTCGCTCCCCAGTGATTGACATGGCTGAGTGAGGTACACATGGAGAACTAACTCTCACAGAGAGTGCTCATGAATAACAACACTGTAGAGGCCCTTTAAGTTTAACCCTTTGACCCACCACATAATGTCCTAGTTAGCAAACTTGCCCCTCTGTGTAATGCACAAGTTAGACCAGTAAGGGTGTATCAGGAAGTACCCGAGAGGGCTTGAAGGCTGGTGCTAGCAGTTATTCCAAGGAGGGGCGAAGTTTGCAGGCTTTCTGTACTATATGTACTGTAGGTCTTCTCATCTGGAGTTATGGTCATAGTGCTAGAAATTTGCAGATTATAACTTGAGATAATATAATGTCACCACAAAATACATAACCCGTTTACTTTATTACAAGAATGTTCTAAGACAAAATATAAAATGATGTATTTTCTTTCCCCCCTGAGCAACAGATGAAGTGAAGCCTAACCACAATGACGTGACAGCATAGCGTAGCTAGTGTAGCATATCATCGGTGAAGAGGTGCTATTTCAAACCTGACAAACACACAAAAGGCTTCTTATTACTTTATGAAGGTCCAATCTTTCATTGGGATTGATACTGACCACCATTTTCTGTCCATTGTAAATGGATGGTTCCTGATTGATGTGTAAAATAACAAGTGGAGCACAAACCTATGGCAAGAGTGATAGAGACATGAGTGACGTAACTGTTGGTTCTAAGCCAACCGTTGCTTGGTACCAGATGGCAACGCCTACTGTATCTGTTGGTCAGCAGTGTGTGCGTGTGTGTCTGAGCGAGTGTGTATGTGTACTTGATGCAGGACGGTGGATGGCACCCTTAATCACAATGTAAGCTCTCTTTTTGTTAAGGCAGATCAGCAAGTGCATTTATTAGCCTTGAAAAAGACAATGGAAATAGTTGGAAAGAAGAGCTTATGTGTGAGACTGCTTTGATAATGCTTTGATATGTAGACAGGAAACAACAAATGTATATATGGTCAGTTGTTCACAAAGAAATAAAAAGAACAATAAACTGCAGTCTATGTGCTTCCAGACAGCTCCCATGCACCCTGGGATGCCAAGTAAAAAAAAACGGTTCTAACCAAACTAGTCTAATGTCCCTAATTTGCTCATATTTTCTGTCTTTGTATGCAGCTGTCACACACACCACTCTGTGCTATTGATCTTGAGTCATTTGAACAATTCAAGCCATACACCTCAACCTAGAGTTTAGCAGTCATATCTTTGTATCAAGAATGTCAAGGTCGAGGTTAGGCATATGTAGGTGAAATACTGATCACACATTTGGCACATCATTGTGCACGTGTTGTTAAACCATGACATATATTGAGGCAAAAATTACAACCAGTAGCCTACAATTAGCTAAATAAAAATAAATTGATTGAACATGACATTTATTTCAATATTAATTAAATATATATGCCTATGTAGACTATATCCTACAGGTCTACTGTAGTATGTACAGTTGAAGTCGAAAGTTTACATACACCTTAGCCAAATAGATTAAAACTCAGTTTTTCACATATCCTGACATGTAATCCGAGTAAAAATTCCCTGTCTTAGTTAGGTCAGTTAGGATCACCACTTTATTTTAAGATTGTGAAATGTCAGAATAATAGTAGGGAGAATTATTTATTTCAGCTTTTATTTCTTTCATCACATTCCCAGTGGGTCAGAAGTTTACATACACTCAATTAGTATTTGTTAGCATTGCCTTTAAATTGTTTAACTTGGGTCAAATGTTTCGGGTAGCCTTCCACAAGCTTCCCACAATAAGTTGGGTGAATTTTGGCCCATTCCTCCTGACAGAGCTGGTGTAACTGAGTCAGGTTTCTAGGCCTCCTTGCTCACACATGCTTTTTCAGTTCTGCCCACAAATGTTCTATAGGGTTGAGGTCAGGGCTTTGTGATGGCCACTCCAATACCTTGACTTTGTTGTCCTTAAGCCATTTTGCCACAACTTTGGAAGTATGCTTGGAGTCATTGTCCATTTGGAAGAGCCATTTGCGACCAATCTTTAACTTCCTGACTGATGTCTTGAGATGTTGCTTCAATATATCCACAGCATTTTCTTTTCCTCATGATGCCATCTATATTGTGAAGTGCACCAGCCCCTCCTGCAGCAAACCAAACCAGCCCCTCTTCCTCCAAACATAATGATGGTCATTATGGCCAAACAGTTCTATTTTTGTTTCATCAGACCAGAGGACATTTCTCCAAAAAGTATGATCTTTGTCCCCAAGTGCAGTTGCAAACCATAGTCTGGCTTTTTTATGGCGGTTTTGGAGCAGTGGCTTCTTCCTTGCTGAGCGGCCTTTCAGGTTATGTGGATATAGGGCTTGTTTTACTGTGGATATAGATACTTTTGTACCCATTTCCTCCAGCATCTTCACAAGGTTCTTTGCTGTTGTTCTGGGATTGATTTGCACTAATCGCACCGAAGTACGTTCATCTCTAGGAGACAGAACACGTCTCCTTCCTGAGCGGTATGTTGGCTGCGTGGTCCCATGGTGTTTATACTTGCGTACTATTGTTTGTCCAGATGAACATGGTACCTTCAGGACTTTGGAAATTGCTCCCAAGGATGAACCAGACTTGTGGAGGTCTACACATTTTTTTATGAGGTCTTGTCTGATTTCTTTGGATTTTCCCATGATGTCAAGCAAAGAGGCACTGCGTTTGAAGTTATGGCCTTGAAATACATCCACAGGTACAACTCCAATTGACTCAAATGATGTCAATTAGCCTGTCAATTAGATGTCAATCAGAAGCTTCTAAAGCCATGACATCATTTTCTGGAATTTTCCAAGCTGTTTAAAGGCACTGTCAACTTAGTGAATGTAAACCGCTGACCCACTGGAATTGTGAAACAGTGAGTAATAAGGGAAATAATCTGTCTGTAAACAGTTGTTGGAAAAATTACTTGTGTCATGCACAAAGTAGATGTCCTAACCGACTTGCCAAAGCTATTGTTTGTACACAAGAAATTTGTGGAGTGGTTGAAAAATGAGTTTTAATGTCTCCAACCTAAGTGTATGTAAACTTCCGACTTCAACTGTATATTTTAATGCAGTCGTCTCGGTTATCATTTGCTTGTTTGTAAGAATTTCAAAGACATTGGCAAATTTGTTCTGAAGTTATCAATAAATATCTTGATTCTATGTTTAGCGGCTATCTTCTGGGTATATCTTCTGGGAAGGGCAAAAAAACATCTAATGCACACAGCTGTTCTAGAGTGGTCTGAGGCAGTCGGTAAATAACAAATGAAACTTTGGTAACGATGGTTTTTGGGAAGAAGCTCTGACATTTAACAATGCTCCTACGAAGGTTCTAACGATGAACATAGCCTTAAGATGCTTTTGAGAAATCGGGCCCAGATAGCTATGTAGCAAGTAAACAGTAATAGTCTTTACACCGGAATCGTATTTCTCTTTCTTTGCCAGACGTGGCCTACTCAAGGCTTTACCAATCACTAAGAGTGCTATCTGTATTATTAAGGCCAGGATTCAATCCATTTCAATTTAATTTTCCGATTGAGCCAACATCTGCTGCGTTTTACCGTGAATGCAATCTCCTTGAACATGGTAACATTGCCTTTAAAAGCTGTATTTCCAACAACCCCCAACCGGATTAAATCCCGGCCTTACACTGGCTGCTATAAATGGCAAGGCAATGCTTGCCACCGGAACTAGATAAGTGTTTGCTCTCAGTAAAGCTAGCCATCTAGGACATGACAAAACAGAAGCTAGTATGAAAACTTAGCTAGCTACCAAATGAAACTGGACGCTGTGGGCAGGTAAGCATACATGGCTACAATAGCCAGGACAACTATATACTGTAGACTACATGCACGTTTCTATTGTGAAACTATTACTGTATGCGAAATGGCACCTGACCTCTCTCGGGACTGTTTTCCACTGAGGTATAATAACAACTGGACGCTGCGTCCGAGATGTCCGCCTGTTGTTTTCAAGGTAATCTACTCACGTTCGCAATGGCGATCGATTCATGGACTCTCTACAGTGCATTCGGAAAGTTTTCAGACCCTTGATGTTTTCCACATTTTGTTACGTTAGAGCCTTATTCTAAAATTGCTTCAATTATTTTCCCTCTTCATCAATCTACACACAACACCACATAATGACAAAGAGAAAACAGGTTTTTAGATTTTTTTGCAAATGTATTAAAAATCAACAGAAATACCTTATTTACATGAGAATTCAGACCCTTTGCTATGAGACTCAAAGTTGAGCTCAGGTGCATCATGTTTCCATTGATCAACTTGATTGGAGTCCACCAGTGGTAAATTCAATTGATTGGACATGATTTGGAAAGGCACAAACCTGTCTATATAAGGTCCCACAGTTGACAGTGCATGACAGAGCAAAAACCAAGCCCTGAAGGTTGAAGGAATTGTCCGTAGAGCTCAGAGACAGGATTGTGATGAGGCACAGATCTGGGGAAGGGTACCAAAAATGTCTGCAGCATTGAAGGTCCCCAAGAACACAGTGGCTTCCATCATTCTTATATGGAAGAAGTTTGGAACCACCAAGACTCTTCCTAGAACTGGCCGCCTGCCAAACTGAGAAATCGGGTGAGAAGGTCCTTGGTCAGGGAGGTGACCAAGAACCCGATGTTCACTCTGACAGACTTACAGATTTCCTCTGTGGAGATGGGAGAAACTTCCAGAAAGACAACCATCTCTGCAGCCCTCCACAAATCAGGCCTTTATGGTAGAGTGGCCAGACAGAAGCCACTCCTCAGTAAAAGGCACATGACAGCCCACTTGGAATTTGCCAAAAGGCACCTAAAGACTCAGACCATGAGAAACAAGATTCTCTTTTCTGATGAAACCAAGATTAAACTCTTTGGCCTGAATGCTAAGCGTTACATCTGGAGGAACCCTGGCACCATCCCTACGGTGAAGCACGGTGGTGGCAGCATCATGCTGTGGGGATGTTTTTCAGCGGCGGGGAATGGGAGACTAGTCAGGATAGAGGGAAAGATGAATGGAGCAATGTACAGAGATACTTGATGAAAACCTGCTCCAGAGCGCTCAGGACCTCAGACTGGGGTTCACCTTCCAACAGGACAACAGCCCTAAGCACACAGCCAAGACAACATAGGAGTGGCTTTGGTACTAGCCTCTGAATTTCCTTGAGTAGCCGAACCAAAGGCCAGACTTGAACCCGATCAAACATCTCTGGAGAGAACTGAAAATAGCTATGCAGTGACGCTCCCCATCCGACCTGACAGAGCTTGAGAGGATTTGCGGCGAAGAATGGGAGAAACTCCCCAAATACAGGTGTGCCAAGCTTGTAGTGTCATACCCAAGAGGACTCAAAGCTGTAATCGCTGCCAAAGGTGTTGTAATCGCTGCCAAAGGTGCTTCAACAAAGTACTCAATAAAGGGTCTGAATACTATTGTAAATGTGACATTTCTGTTCTTTTTTTTAATACATTTCTAAAAATGCCTAAAAACCAGTTTTTGCTTAGTCATTATGGGTTATTGTGTCTAGATTGATGAGGGGGGAAATGATTTAATCAATTTTAGAATAAGGCTGTAAAAATGTGTATAAAGTCAAGGGGTCTGAATACTTTCTGAATGCACTTTCTGAATGCATCTGGGTTGCATTCGGTTTCTAGGGACCAACATCACATCACACTAGCACTCAGTGCGCACAGGGAGCAGTGCGAGCAGCGACGACGTCATCCAAAAACATGGCAGACATTGGATGAATGTAAAATGTTAATATCTTCAGCTGTGAGTGATGAAAAAAATGGCCTCAGCAACAATTATTTGAATAATTCAATGGATTTTTTTTTGTGCACAAAGGTGATGACTAAAGTGTCTTATTAGGAACTTTCAAATCTGACTTCTCTATGTGCCCATGCATGGAAATTCCATTTTTTTCCACACCCCAGCCCAATTCCTCAAAGCTGATTAGTCTGTTAGTGTTTTAGGTAGGTTCTGAGATTGATATTCAATCTCATTTTTACCACTGGGTTACATCTACATAGAAGAAAGTACATTGGATGTGGGCCATCTATTCTATGGCACATAATCATTCACCTCAAATCACTGCGGACTAAAACAACCGTGTTCTATGAGCAACCATTTTGTTTTAGATCATAGCATCTCATAAAAAATGACTTATCACCAAACTCCAAATTAGGTTACATATCATTATCAGGACTAAAAAATGTATAGCCTTAGAGCCAGACCAAAGAAGTGCTGTGTAGGTCAATTCACAGTTCACTGAGCTGGAATGAACTCGCTCACAATTCTGTCTGTTTAAACAGAGTAGACAAAAGCCAGCCTGGGTCAAGCCAGCCAAACAGAGGAAAACGGAGCAGGTAAAGAAACAGAGCGAGAGAGAGAGTGGGATGAGAGAGAGCGACGAGAGAGAGAGGTGAATGACTATATTTGAATCCTCTTTTCAATATTTGTTCAATAGAATGTATGCATTACTGTAGGCCTACACCTGTTTTGCATACTCACAAGATAACAAGAATAATGTATTACATTATACAGAATAATCTCAAAGTGCTTCATTTTTTGAAAAAAAAAATACAAATATTAACAAAATATACAACAACAAAAAAAATTTGACACATCTATCTATAAATCTGCAAGGTGCAATCAGTGACTGTATGCCAATTGTTTTTGGGGGGTTTCCACAATCGGTGATGGCGTGCAGCATGTAGATTTGCACAAAATGTCAGTGAGCATTACAGAAATATCCCCCTGCTGTACTCTCCTACACGGGTACTCCCACTCCCTCCTGTGAGAGTGCAATGTTCTGGGACTACCATGCAAATGTGGAATATTTTGGAAATATCTCTAGGACCTAGGAGGAGGTGCTCTAAATTCCGTACTAAAAGTTTCTCTGTTAAATTGGAGGGAACACTTCTCCAATCAGAACATCCTGGAGAGGTAACTGTGAGACAACAGCAAGAGTCAATATACAGCTCTGAGCAACATCAGTAAAAAAAGAGGCTAATCATTCCAACTCATTGTATTTCATCATTGTCATTCCTTGTTACTTTGCTCTTTGATCAGACGAGACTATGGGATATTTTCAGTAACAGTCGTTTGCTCATGAAAAGGCGGGTATATAGATCAGGAGAAAGCAGAAGAGGTAATTGAAGCAATTTTAGCGCTTCACTTTTAAAGTAGGCTCTTATGGGGAGAATGGAGGACAGCTGACACAATGAGACTGTCTGTCCTCCGCTGAGAACTGTGTTCAGAGAAATAAAGAGTCAGATGGACAAGACACTGATGTGGCATCAGATCTGAGGAGCAAAAAGACTTAAGCCAAAGGGCTGGCCACCATTTGAACACAATCTGTCCCCACCAATCTGTTCGATAGTCAAACATTTTTCAAGGACCTGAAGTGTGTGGGTGTGCATGCATAGTTGCAGTATCTGGGTTTCAGGGTGTTTGTGCAGGCTTTAGTACACCATTTCTGTGCTCAATGCATGGTGTGTGCAGGGGCCATGAGTGGTTTTGGTGGCAGATGTAGGTATTGCCTGAAAAGAAACACAGCTTTTACTCAGTCAAATTGCACACTAAAAAATCCAGGAAAGCTCAGTCTTGAGCAGCACCACAATATATACTTGCAAAGGAATGGAATAGCTGGATAAAAATGAAAGAAGTACCTAAATAAAAAATTGAAGAGGGCAAGCTAAATGTGTCATCCCTTACTTGTCTGCACAATCATTTGGCTAAGCAGGGGAGAGGGGCTTTAGGGATGCTGTCTCTTTCATCTCAGTTGTGGGGAGGGAGAGGGAGCAGGAGAACCTCACTGACTAGACACCTATCCTCTCACTGAGGTGTTTGAACTCATCTCAAATGACAGGATCAGCTGAGAAGGTGAAAAACCAAACCCGCGAGCAGCATGCACTGATTTCACACGCGCACTGAGGTGGTGGTGCCTTCTGTTTCAAGTATCAAGGCTTTGAGCATCCTGTCATATCTTCACATTCAAACTGAGAGTAAAGTTGAACTTTCCATATGAGGCTGCCTAGCAATTCGACAAAGTGGAAATTAGATCAAGCAAAGCTTGAGCCTTTCTATGTTTTGGAGGTGCCTGCGCTGAAATGGACTCTTCTAGTAGTTATTGCGTTATTCATAGGCTTAAATATGCAATGCTTGCAATATAATCTCGTGGAAAATAAGATGGCATGAACATCTGTAAGGGGTGATCAAGAGTGTGACAACCCAAAGCTTTAAGGAAATAACATGTTGCCTGCTTTTCTCCAAGACATCACAGCAATAGGGATATGGGTCTCTATTTTTAGACACCAATGTTCCGACCATAAATTAACAACTTGCTCCTAAATGTGATCTGATAGTGTGCGTTGCACCTGATCTAGAGTAGCCTACATCGCTGGAGAACATGGAATGCCGTTTACCTTATTCATTTTCCTCAAGGGTTGCAAAGTGATGAGAGGTTTGCCGTATGCTCTCCTAGAAAGCGACATGGGAGACATATAACTTTTGCACAATGGAATCCAGAACACTTTTATCTGCTAATAGAGGTCGCTACTCCTGTGAGACTTTATGTCGTTTTTTTTGTCTTTGAAATATAATTTCACAGCAATTGTCTCTGTAAATTACAAGTTCAGGAAAAGTGTGGACAAAAATAACTCCGACTAAATCCTTTCAAAAGATAATAATTTCATCCTTTCGAGAACAAATCTCCTGGGCTTTTATGGGAATTAAACACTCCTCCCGCTGTATGCTGCTCAGGGGGAAAATGGCGGAGTCTGAGAGCACTGAGGTAGGTGTGCAATCTTCGATTAATTCATAGGCAAAGCTACACATCAACGTGAGTGATGAATAGTCCACTGCGCTGTTATTGTCAGGTTAATTTCTCATTTCAAGCATGGAAAGCACATCACGCACAAGTGTATGCTGGTACCTCTGCAATATATGTGTTGGTACTCTTTGGGTCCACTTTTGTGCAACATAGACTATGCCCTGTAAAATGTCTATACCAAATGGCACGCTTCACTCATACAATATTTTTATCCTAAGCATACAGTGACTTCAAACTGTTCATTGACCATTAGTTGAGTTCCGTAAACGTAATTGATTCGTGTGACACTCTGTTTAATAGGAGCTACACTAATGATAGCCTACTTGTGTTTGCCACTAATTATTTTGGCTTGTTCGTAATCCAGAGAAAGGTTGCAGTCGGTCAGTCACAGGTAAAGATTCAGAGAAACGTGATTTAAGGCGCGAAGCCCGCGTTTCTAGCTCGTGCGCTGTCCTTGGTCCTGTAGCAACCTCAAACTGGAACGGCTGTCTTGGCTTGCTCCCTTGAGTGGATCATCCGGGGAAACGCATAGCCGCGGTTTGAAGGGGTGCTGAGGGTGCTGCAGCACCCCCTGATAAATCACAATAAAAAACGAATTTATATACATATTAAACATTCCACCAAATTACTGCACTAGGCCTTTACTACTCCCTGCATGAGCAGAGAGAGGAGAACAATTCTCATCAGCAGAACCAGGGGTTTACTTTAGATGTAGTTAACATGAGAATTGTAGCATTCTATGCTTGAGAGTAAAAGTTTGAGGAACAGAAGATAGGTGGCGAAAAATGATTACTGTGGTACCCATATAGTTTTAATATAGTTTTTTTTCTTGTCTCTGTGTTTGTTTTTGCCCATCCTGTTTGTCCATCTGTGAAAGTAATGTTTGTTGCCATGTATCTTTCTGCTTACCCAGTATGTGAATAAAACAGGTTATTCTGTGTGAATGGAGCCAGTGTTTGGAGCTGCCTGTTGCTCTGCCCCCTGTTGACAGACCATCCTCATTACTAGGCAAAACAAGGACAAAGACAAAGTTGCACAGTCAGAGTGGCTGCCGAGCACAAGACTGAGGAGAAGGACTGACTCTCTTTAACAAGGCCAGATCAATATCACTGATAGCCATGAGAGTGAAATCTAAATCTTAAGATATATGTGCACCAGGGAACAGAACATGACATGGATTGAGTTGAATGCTCAAATTCGTTTTTCCCCTTTTTCTGCTCTTGATAATATGTCTGGAAGGGAAGGAAATCCTGGATCATTTTTCTTCCGCTGAGCTATGGGCTGATCAGACAGGCTTCTGTCTGTGCTCTCCCAGCAGGCATTAAAGGCACACATTCTTTGTAGAATTCTGTATCTTCTGCTTTCCTCAGACAGACTGACAGACAGACATCCTGTCAATACTGTTAGTGTTGTCTCTAGACAAATGCGCTTGGTCCACTCACCTCTGGGGCTCCATGGGAAAGCCAGTGACCGTTGAAAGAACAAATGAGAGAGGAAAATAGCAAAGAATATAAACTGCTGCAAGATCTGTTCTTCCCACAGATTGTGAGGTGAATGCAAAGAATGTTGTGCTAACACAAAATCAATTCATTGGGTTTTACAGTTTTAGCATCATACAGTATGTCCTTCGTCCACTGTTTCTCTGTAGAAGACCTGACTTTTAGAAATCTGCTCCCGCCCCATGATGTCTTTATTGTGTGTTACCATTCTCTAATATCCCTTAGCAACAGCAGCAGCCACAGCCAATCCGCATCATCCAATCTCAGCGCGTGCAACCCACCTCGCTGCCCAAGCCTGTGCCCTCCGTCCACCATGTCCCGCGGCCGCCCCATACGCCCCACGCTGCCTCCCTGCCTAGCTGCCCTGGCCGGGGGAAGATGGCCAAGTTCCTCAACCCTGAGGAGATGACCTCCAGGGACTACTACTTTGACTCCTACGCCCACTTTGGAATCCATGAGGTAGGGCTGCCCAGGGGCTGTATGCATCAAGCCTCTCAAACTTAAAGTAGTAATGCTGATCTAGGATCAGCATAAGATTAGACGGGGGGGGGGGGGGGGGTCTTGATTTTAGATGAGCCCTCATACTATTTTTTATTATTACTATTAGTATCATTATTATTATTGTTATTATCATTTGTATCATTATTATCATTATTATTAGTATTAGTATTATTAGTATCATTATTATTATTATTATTAGTAGTAGTAGTAGTATCATTAATATTATTATTATTATTATTATTAGTAGTAGTAGTAGTAGTGGTGTTATTCCTATCATTATTATTATTTTTATTTTTTATTATTCTTAGTACCATTATTATAATTATTAGTATCATTAGTATTATTAGTAGTAGTAGTATTATTAGTATCATTATTATCATTATTATTATCATTATTATTATTATCATTATTATTATTTTTATTATCATTAGTATTGTTATTATTAGTATTATTATTAGTATCATTGGTATTAGTAGTAGTAGTAGTAGTATCATTATAATTATTATTATTGGTAGTATCATTATTATTATTATTAGTATAATCATTGTTATTATTAGTATCATTATTCGTATTATTATTATTAGTATTATTAGTATTATTAGTAGTATTAGTATAATCATTGTTATTATTATTATCATTATTATTATTATTATTAGTAGTAGTAATACTATTATTATTATTATTAGTATCATTATTATTCTTATTCTACTTTAAGACGCTTTGTAAATATACTCTCAGTTCTTACCAACGGTGTTCTTACATGACTCTATGTAAAGTTAGTTCCACTAAAGGCCAGCCCACATTAGACCACTTCACAGAACTGCAGCTCCTCCCCAGAGATGTACTGTGTTCCACCTAGTTCCACTACCAGCCTAAAACTTCACAGAACTGCAGCTCCTCCCCAGAGATGTCCAACTGTTCCAGGGTATATGGGAGGAGGGTGTCAGAAGGGTAGAGAGCATATTTCAAGTAAGACCTGTGAGATGGGGTTTGTTCTGTGACATTTTTTTAATTTACTAGGTCAGATTGTTTTTTATAATTTCTGCTCTGTGAATGTTCCTGACAGACAGAGAAAGAGAATGGTTGAATTGACTTAAGAGTAACCCCCCACTGTTTTTCAATGTGGACCAGTGTGTCTGAAATGGAAGGGTGGGATTACAGTGACTGGCGGATTCATATTTAATATACTGTATTTCATCCACTCACACTACACTAAGTTTACGTTCATATTGTCATGGAAGTTAATATGGCTTTGATTGAATAACACCTTGTTTTTCACCTTGATACACTGTTAGAAGTGGTTTTGACACCTCCCACCCTGATACCAATCATTTGTCACTGAACAGGAGATGCTGAAGGACGAAGTGAGGACGCTCACCTACAGGAACTCCATGTACCACAACAAGCACGCCTTCAAGGACAAGATCGTCCTTGACGTCGGCAGCGGGACCGGCATCCTGTCCATGTTTGCAGCCAAGGCGGGAGCCAAGCACGTGTACGGGGTACGAGAAGCTGCCTCACTCCTTGCTCCCTGTCTGGCCTCGGACTAGAATGTTATCAGGCAGAACCATCATATCCGACAGCATCAGGAAATGCTGGGAGGCCTAGCCTGACAAGCCGTTTGCTCTCCCCAGACAGTGTGCGTGTGTGGGTCCAGTGAGTGTGTGCGTGCGAGTGTGTGTACTTGTATCTTTACATGTGTATACATATGCATATGTACAGTTATTTGTTTATGAATGTATGAGTTTGTCACGGTGCAGACTTGGTTTACCTCAGGTGGTTATTTGCTGTCTGCTTGTCAGGCAGGTTGTCTGGATAAGCTCTCTCTATTTTAGAGCTCTCAGATGCTGAGTTGTGCATTGTGAAGCAGAAGTAATTTCCACTCTAGGCATATCTGAAAAGGCATGCTGGATTTGGGCCAGTAGCTTGTTGACAACCCGGTGGTTCTCATTTAGTACATTGGTCTTGGACAGGTTTTTTTGTCAGTTTGTGTAGCTGTGTGTGTGTGTGTGTGCGTGCATGTGCGCGTGCGTGTATATATTTATTCTTCTGGCAATGATCACAAAGAAATGCCATTGGGAGGAAGGATGTTTGACATGCTTTTCACATTTGTATCACAAGTGATATTTTTTTTAAATAATGACAAGTGGCATTTTTAGACCTACAGTGCCTTCGGAAAGTATTCAGACCCCACATTTTGTTATGTTACAGCCTTATTCTAAAATGTATTTTTTTCACCTCATCAATCTACACACAATACCCTATAATAACAAAGCAAAAACAGGTTTTTCGAATTTTTGCTAATTTATTACAAATAAAAAACTGACATTTACATAAGTATTCAGACCCTTTACTCAGTACTTTGTTGAAGCACCTTTGGCAGCAATTACAGCCTTGAGTCTTCTTGGGTATGACGCTACAAGCTTGGCACACCTGTATTTGGGGAGTTTCTCCCATTCTTCTCTGCAAATCCTCTCAAGCTCTGCCAGGTTGGATGGCGAGCCTCACTGCACAGCTATTCTCATGTCTCTCCGAAGATGTTTGATCGGGTTCAGGTAGGGGCTCTGGCTGGGCCACTCAAGGACATTCAGAGACTTGTCCCAAAGCCAATCCTGTGTTGTCTTTGCTGTGTGCTTAGGACCGTTGTCCTGTTGGAAGGTGAAACTTCGCTGTCTGAGGTCCTGAGCGCTCTTGAGCAGGTTTTTATTGAGGTTCTCTCTGTACTTTGCTTCATTCATCTTTCCCTCGAACCTGACTAGTCTCCCAGTCCCCGCCGCTGAAAACATCCCCACAGCATGATGCTGCCATCACCATGCTTAACCATAGGGATGGTGCCAGGTTTCCACCAGACGTGACGCTTGGCATTCAGGCCAAATAGTTCCATCTTGGTTTCATCAGACCAGAGAATCTTGTTCCTCATGGTCTGAGAGTCTTTATGTGCCTTTTGGCAAACTCCAAGCGGGCTGTCATGTGCCTTTTACTGAGGAATGGTTTCTGTCTGGCCACTCTACTACCATAAAGGCCTGATTGGTGGAGTGCTGCAGAGATTGTTGTCCTTCTGGAGCTCTGTCAGAGTGACCATCGGGTTCTTGGTCACCTCCCTGGCCAAGGCCCTTCTCCCCCGATTGCTCAATTTGGCCAGGCGGCCTGCTCTAGGAAGAGTCTTGGTGTTTCCAAACTTCTTCCATATAAGAATGATGGAAGCCACTGTGTTCTTGGGGAGCTTCAATGCTGCAGACATTTATTAGTACCCTTCCCCAGTACCCTTACCCAGTTGCGGAGCTCTACGGAACATTCCTTCGACCTCATGGTTTGGTTTTTGCTCTGACATGTACCGTCAACTGTGGGACCTTATATAGACAGGTGTGTGCCTTTCCAAATCATGTCCAATGAATTGAATTTACCACTGGTGGACTCCAATCAAGGCGTAGAAACATCTCAAGGATGTTCGAAGGAAACATAATGCACCTGAGCTCAATTTCGAGTCTCATACCAAAGGATCTGAATACTTACTGTATGTAAATAAGGTATTTTTGCTTTTTATTTTTAACACATTTGCAAACATTTCTAAAAACCTGTTTGCGTTTTGTCATTATGGGGTATCGTGGGTATATTGCTGAGGATAAAAAAAAAAGTTAGCCATTTTAGAATAAGGCTGTAACGTAACAAAATGTGGAAAAAGTCAAGGGATCTGAATACTTTCTGAAGGCACTGTATATATACCTCTTGTAAGATCTTATGATCTGTGAACAGTGCATTATGTAGACAAAATCTTATTGCCATTATGTTCCTTATAGTGCGTGGAGTATGGAGTATGTCTAGATTATGAAATACACATTTTCACAAATGTATTCAAGATTACAAATATGAATATGAATCTCAGAAGTGCTCTTTTCATTATAAGACACATTGTTTGGAACAATATGCTGTACAACTACATCACATTTCCAGAGTGGGCTCTCTGTTAATTCTGAAGTTCTGATACATTTTATGAGCACCAACAACACAGTGAATGGTAAATGGAGTCAATGGATTTGATCTCATGGATGGTCATTCCTTGCAGGGTTTTTCTTGATCAAAATGGGTCTTACAGTACCTTCAGAATGTACAGTGCCTACAGAAAGTACAGTGCCATAAGAAAGTATTTACACCCCTTGACTTTTTCCACATTTTGTTGTGTAACAGCCAGAATTTAAAATGTATTCAATTGAGATTTTGTGTCACTGGCCTGCACACAATACCCCGTAATGTCAAAGTGGAATTACGTTTTTAGACATTTTTAGAAATTAATTAAAAATTAAAAAGCTGAAATGTCTTAAGTCAATAAGTATTCAATCCCTTTGTTATGGCAAGTCTAAATAAGTTCAGGAGTAAACATGTGCATAACAAGTCACATGATAGGTTTTATTGACTCACTCTGTGTGTGTTTAACATGATTTTTGAATGACTACCTCATCTCTGCACCCCACACATACAATTTTCTGTAAGGTCCCTGAGTGGAGCAGAGAATTTCAAACACAGATTCCACCACAAAGACGGGGGAGGTTTTGCAATCCCTCGCAAAGAAGGGCACCTATTGGTAGATGGGTAAAAAAATTACAAATCAGAAATTGAATATCCGTTTGAGCATGGTGAAGTTATTAATTAGACTTTGGATGGTGTATCAGTACACCCAGTCCCTACAAAGATACAGGCGTCCTTCCTAACTCAGTTGTTGGAGAGGATTTCACCATGAGGCCAATGGTGACTTTAAAACAGTTACAAAGTTTAATGGCTGTGATAGGAGGATGGACTGAGGATGGATCAACAACATTGTAGTTACTACCCAATACTTACATAAATGACAGAATGAAAATAAGGAAGCCTGTACAGAATACAATTATTCCAAAACATGCATACAGTTTGCAATAAGGAACTAAAGTAAAACAAAGAAATTCACTTTATGTTCTGAATACAAAACAAATCCAACACAACACATCACAGAGTACCACTCTTCATATTTTCCAGCATGGTGGTGGCTGCATCATGTTATGGGTATGCTTGTCATCGGCAAGGACTAAGGAGTTTTTGAGATAAAAATAAATTAAATAGAGCTAAGCACAGGCAAACCCTAGAAGAAAACATGGTTCAGTCTGCTTTCAACAGATACTGGGAGATAAATTCACCTTTCAACATTACAATAACTTGAAACACAAAGCCAAATATGTACTGGAGTTGCTTAGCAAGACGACATAGAATTTTCCTGAATGGCCTTGTTACAGTTTTGACTTAAATCGGTTTGAAAATCTATGGCAAGACTTGAAAATGGCTGTCTAGCAATGATCAATAACCAACTTGACAGAGTTTGAAGAATATTTTAAAGAATAATAAGAATAATAAAGTTATTATAACATGTATTGACTCAGGGGTGTGAATACTTATATAAAAGAGATGCTTCTGTATTTCATTTTCTATAAAATTGCAAATAATTTTAAAAACATGTTTTCACTTTGTCATTATGGGGCATTGTGTGTAGATGGGTGAGAAAAAACATATATTTAATCCATTTTGAATTCAGGCTGTAACACAACAAATGTGGAATAAGTCAACCGGTATGAATACTTTCTGAAGGCACTGTATCTGGATGAGACAACTACATATCAGCATCAAATATACAGGATACCAACATTCAATTTCAGGTAAATAATTAATAAATAGCGTTTTTCAAGAAAAACATTTTAATTCACACCTAAAATCTATTAATAAAACATCTGAGAGCAGTAATATTTTACACACACATGAAGGTACCCATAAGCAATAATTTCTGATGACAAAACACAAATGTGAAAATTTGGTCGATATAGCGTTTTGGAAATAAACTCTAAATGTAAAAAGCATGTCAAACATCCTTCCTCCTAATGAAGTTTCTACGCTGGCGTGGAATCGCCCAGTGGTTCAACTACGCTATGTGCAATTACACTGAGTGTACAAAATATTAGGAACCCCTGCTCTTTCCATGACATAGACTTACCAGATGAAAGTTATCATCCCTTATTGATGTCACCTTCACCTTAAATCCACTTCAAGTTAAAGACGATTTTAAAGCTTTGAGACAACTAAGACATGGATTGTGTATTTGTGCCATTCAGAGGGTGAATGGGCCAGACAAAAGATTTGAGTGCCTTTGAACGGGGTATGGTAGTAGGTGCCAGGCGCACCGGTTTGAGTGTATCAAGAACTCCTATTCTGCTGTCAAGAACAGCAATGCCATGTATGTCAAGAATAGTCCACTTCCCAAAGGACATCCAGCCAACTTGACACCACTGTGGGAAGCATTGGAGTCAACATGGGCCAGCATCCCTGTGGAACTCTTTCGACACCAGAGTACATGCACCTGATGAATTGAGGCTGTTCTGAGGGCGCGCGTGTGTGTGTGTGTGTGTGTGTGTGTGTGTGTGTGTGTGTGTGTGTGTGTGTGTGTGTGTGTGTGTGTGTGTGTGTGTGTGTGTGTGTGTGTGTGTGTGTGTGTGTGTGTGTGTCTGGATCATCTGGTCAAATTACTGTTCTTCCAATACCAATACCGTGCAACACTTAGTTGAACAGTCTGCATGCAGATATTTGCCTGCCTTTAAGCCAACCTTGTGAAATGTATTCCTTAGAGGTAGCTATGTGACAATTGGAGACTGTCTCCAGGGAGGAGGAGCTATGTGACTGCCTGTGGGTGAGAGATAGATTGATGCCTTCTGGCACCATTGGGCACCTTCTGGCACCAATGTGAGGGGCATACAGATCTCTGTGGGTGAGAGCGCCCACTCAGGCATGGCACTGAAGGTAGGTGCTGGATCTGTCACTGTCTTCGGGCAAGGGGAGAAATCAGTGCCAATTAGTGTGAGCTGACACACACACACGCGCACACACACACACTCATAGGCTACAAATCAAATCAAATCAAATGTATTTATATAGCCCTTCTTACATCAGCTGATATCTCAAAGTGCTGTACAGAAACCCAGCCTAAAACCCCAAACAGCAAGTAATGCAGGTGTAGAAGCACGGTGGCTAGGAAAAACTCCCTAGAAAGGCCAAAACCTAGGAAGAAACCTAGAGAGGAACCAGGCTATGAGGGGTGGCCAGTCCTCTTCTGGCTGTGCCAGGTGGAGATTATAACAGAACATGGCCAAGATGTTCAAATGTTCATAAATGACCAGCATGGTCAAATAATAATAATCACAGTAGTTGTCGAAGGTGCAACAAGTCAGCACCTCAAGAGTAAATGTCAGTTGGCTTTTCATAGCCGATCATTGAGAGTATCTCTACCGCTCCTGCTGTCTCTAGAGAGTTGAAAACAGCAGGTCTGGGACAGGTAGCACGTCCAGTGAACAGGTCAGGGTTCCATAGCCGCAGGCAGAACAGTTGAAACTGGAGCAGCAGCACGGCCAGGTGGACTGGGGACAGCAAGGAGTCATCATGCCAGGTTGTCCTGAGGCATGGTCCAAGGGCTCAGGTCCTCCGAGAGAGAGAAAGAAAGAAAGAAAGAGAGAATTAGAGAGAGCATACTTAAATTCACACAGAATACCGGATAAGACATGAGAAATACTCCAGATATAACAGACTGACCCTAGCCCCCCGACACAAAAACTACTGCAGCATAAATACTGGAGGCTGAGACAGGAAGGGTCAGGAGACACTGTGGCCCCATCCGATGATACCCCCGGACAGGGCCAAAAGGCAGGATATAACCCCACCCACTTTGCCAAAGCACAGCCCACACACCACTTGAGGGATATCTTCAACCACCAACTTACCATCCTGAGACAAGGCCGAGTATAGCCCACAAAGATCTCCGCCACGGCACAACCCAAGGGGGGGCGCCAACCCAGACAGGAAGACCACGTCAGTGACTCAACCCACTCAAGTGACGCCCCCCTCCTAGGGACGGCATTGAAGAACACCAGTAAGCCAGTGACTTAGCCCCTGTAATAGGGTTAGAGGCAGAGAATCCCAGTGGAGAGAGGGGAACCGGCCAGGCAGAGACAGCAAGGGCGGTTCGTTGCTCCAGAGCCTTTCCGTTCACCTTCACACTCCTGGGCCAGACTACACTCAATCATAGGACCTACTGAAGAGATGAGTCTTCAGTAAAGACTTAAAGGTTGAGACCGAGTCTGCGTCTCTCACATCGGTAGGCAGACCATTCCATAAAAATGGAGCTCGATGGAAGAAAGCCCTGCCTCCAGCTGTTTGCTTAGAAATTGTAGGGACAATTAGGAGGCCTGCGTCTTGTGACCGTAGCGTACATGTAGGTATGTACGGCAGGACCAAATCGGAAAGATAGGTAGGAGCAAGCCCATGTAATGCTTTGTAGGTTAGCAGTAAAACCTTGAAATCAGCCCTTGCCTTAATAGGAAGTCAGTGTAGGGAGGCTAGCACTGGAGTAATATGATCACATTTTTTTGGTTCTAGTCAGGATTCTAGCAGCCATATTTAGCACTAACTGAAGTTTGTTTAGTGCTTTATCCGGGTAGCCGGAAAGTAGAGCATTGCAGTAGTCCAACCTAGAAGTAACTAAAGGATGGATACATTTTTCATCATAATTTTTGGACAGAAAGTTTCAGATTTTTGCAATGTTACGTAGATGGAAAAAAGCTGTCCTTGAAACAGTCTTGATATGTTCTTCAAAAGAGAGATCAGGGTCCAGAGTAACGCCGAGTGTCACGCCCTGACCTAAGAGAGCTGTTTTTTCTCTGTTTAGTTAGGTCAGGGTGTGATATGGGGTGGGCATTCTATGTGTTGTGTGTCTATGTTTTGGCCGGGTATGGTTTCCAATCAAAGGCAGCTGTCTATCGTTGTCTCTGATTGGGAGCCATACTTAGGCAGCCCTTTTCCACCTGGTTTGTGTGGGTAGTTGTTTTCTGTTTCGTTAATGTAACCTAACAGAACTGTTGGCTGTCATTTTGTTTCTTTTGTCAAAGTGTTCGTTTTCATTAAAATACAATTATGAGCACTCAACACGCTGCGCCTTGGTCCCCTCTATACGACACCCGTTACAGAACTACCCACCACGATTGGATCAAGCGGCGTGCCCGGGCAGAGATGGATACCTGGTCGATGGAGGAGTGGATCGAAAGGAGAAACTGGACTTGGGGCCAGGTTTTGGACAGGTATCGTAGCTTACCAATTTCTTTTTGGGGGGGGCACCCGGGTAGTTTGGCAGGGCCAGGGGTGAGACCTGAGCCAACTCCCCGTGCTTATCGTGGTGAGCATGTGTCTGCTCCTCGCACTCTCCCTCCAGTGCACCTCCATAGCCCAGTACGTACGGTGTCTGCTCCTCGCACTCTCCCGCCAGTGCGCCTCCATGGTCCAGTATACCCTGTGCCAGTTCTGCGCACCCGGTCTTCAGTGCGTCTCTCCAGTCCGGTGAGACCTGTTCCAGCTCCACGAGTAAAGCCTCCAGTGATGATCTATGGTCTGAAGCCTGTAGAGATGATCCATGGCACGAAGCCTCCAGTGATGATCCATGGCCCGGAGCCTGTAGGGATGTTCCATGGCACGAAGCCTCCAGAGGTAATCCATGGTCCGGAGCCTGTAGGGATAATCCATGGCCCGGAGCCTGTAGAGATGATCCATGGCACGAAGCCTCCAGTGATGATCCATGGCGCGGAACCTGTAGTGATGATCCATGGCATGGAGCCTGCAGCGAGGGTCCCCAGACCGGAACCTACAACGACGCTCTCCAGTTCGGAGCCTCCAGCAACACTCCTCAGTCCGGAGCCTCCAGCGACGCTCTCCAGTCCGGAGCCTCCAGCGACGCTCCCCAGTCTGGAGCCTCCAGTGATGCTCCCCAGTCCGGAGCCTCCAGCGACGCTCCTCAGTCCGGAGCCTCCAGCGACGCTCCCCAGTCCAGAGCCTCCAGCGACGCTCCCCAGTCCGGAGCCTCCAGCGACGCTCCCCAGTCCGGAGCCTCCAGCGACGCTCCCCAGTCCCGAGTCTTCAGCGACGGTCCTCAGTCCAGAGTCTTCAACGGTGGTCCGGCAGCCCAGAGTCTTCAGCAGCGGTCCGCAGCCCAGAGTCTTCAGCGGCGGTCAGCGTTCCAAAGCCTCCGGCGATGATCCACGGTCTGGTTCCTCCGGACACACAGATACGAGGGGATCAGCGGGCGGTGGGGTGGGGGTGCTACGCCCCGAACCAGAGTCGCCGCCAAGTACAGATGCGATGCCCACCCGGACCCTCCCCTATAGGTTCAGGTCGCACCTTGGGGGGGGGGGGGGGGGGGGGGGTACTGTCACGCCCTGATCTAAGAGAGCTGTTTTTTCTCTGTTTAGTTAGGTCAGGGTGTCATATGGGGTGGGCATTCTGTGTGTTGTGTGTCTATGTTTTGGCCAGGTATGGTTTCCAATCAGAGGCAGCTGTCTATTGTTATCTCTGATTGGGAACCATACTTAGGCAGCCTTTTTCCACCTGGTTTGTGTGGGTAGTTGTTTTCTGTTTCGTTAATGTAACCTGACAGAACTGTTGGCTGTCCTTTTGTTTCTTTTGTCAAAGTGTTCATTTTCATTCAAATATAATTATGAGCACTCAACACGCTGCGCCTTGGTCCCCTCTATACGACGCCCGTTACACCGAGGTCCTTCACAGTTTTATTTGAGACGACTGTACAACCATCAAGATTAATTGTCAGATTCAACAGAAGATCTCTTTGTTTCTTGGGACCTAGAACAAGCATCTCTGTTTTGTCCGAGTTTAAAAGTAGAAAGTTTGCAGCCATCCACTTCCTTATGTCTGAAACATAGGCTTCTAGCGAGGGCAATTTTGGGGCTTCACCATGTTTCATTGAAATGTACAGCTGTGTGTCATCCGCATAGCGGTGAAATGTAACATTATGTTTTCGAATGACATCCCCAAGAGGTAAAATATATAGTGAAAATAATAGTGGTCCTAAAACGGAACCTTGAGGAACACCGAAATTTACAGTTGATTTGTCAGAGGACAAACCATTCACAGAGACAAACTGATATCTTTCAGACAGATAAGATCTAAACCAGACCAGAACTTGTCCGTGTAGACCAATTTGGGTGTCCAATCTCCAAAAGAATGTGGTGATCGATGGTATCAAAAGCAGCACTAAGATCTAGGAGCACAAGGACAGATACAGAGCCTCGGTCTGACACCATTAAAAGGTCATTTACCACCTTCACAAGTGCAGTCTCAGTGCTATGATGGGGTCTAAAACCAGACTGAAGCGTTTCCTATACATTGTTTGTCTTTAGGAAGGCAGTGAGTTGCTGCGCAACAGCTTTTTCAAAAGTTTTTGAGAGGAATGGAAGATTCGATATAGGCCGATAGGTTTTTATATTTTCTGGGTCAAGATTTGGCTTTTTCAAGAGAGGCTTTATTACTGCCACTTTTAGTGAGCTTGGTACACATCCGGTGGATAGAGAGCCGTTTATTATGTTCAACATAGGAGGGCCAAGCACAGGAAGCAGCTCTTTCAGTAGTTTAGTTGGAATAGGGTCCAGTATGCAGCTTGAAGGTTTAGAGGCCATGATTATTTTCAACATTGTGTCAAGAGATATAGTACTAAAACACTTTAGTGTCTCCCTTGATCCTAGGTCCTTCCAGAGTTGTGCAGACTCAGGACAACGGAGCTTTGGAGGAATACGCAGATTTAAAGAGGAGTCCGTAATTTGCTTTCTAATGATCATGATCTTTTCCTCAAAGAAGGTCATGAATTTATTACTGCTGAAGTGAAAGCCATCCTCTCTTGGGGAATGCTGCTTTTTAGTTAGCTTTGCGACAGTATCAAAAAGATATTTCGGATTGTTCTTATTTTCCTCAATTAAGTTGGAAAAATAGGATGATCGAGCAGCAGTGAGGGCTACACATTATCGATGGCATTCTCTCCTCTACATGCCATTTTACAGCAGGCCAGGACTGGGGGAACAGATGTGTGTGGCCAGTGGTGGCAGGCTGGTAGCTGACTGATTACCATGGGCACTGCTACTAATGGGTTGTAGAGGTCCAGCTGTGCCCAGGTTGACAGCTCCAGAACAGCAATGCACGGAGAAGGCAAGCCACAGCTGGGTCCTTCTACCCCGGCTTTACCAAGGGCTCCAGCATTAGCCAGCTTCACCCTGTCGCCCTGTCCTCTCTGTTTTCCAGAGAATAAATGGGTGGTGTAGAGCATGAATCACCTCGTACAGCTCAGAGATACTTGCAGGGTTGGGGAGTAACTGATTACATGTCTTCTATTACATGTAAACTGGTTACAAAAAAACTGTAATAAATTACATTACCAGCAGAAATATTGTAATGAGATTAAAGATACTTTTGAAAAACAAGATGATTACTTCCTGGATTACTTTTAAACTCAGAAAGGATGTTTGCAAAAAGTACATTATGACAACTTTCTGTTTTCTCAATGACAATCAATTCAGCATTGAAAAAAGGTGCAAGTTTAAGTTTGTTCCAGCTGAGCGAGTCTGACCACATGTCAGAGACCACTATGACGACACACCAAATGCGTTTGATGGATCCTTTTTGTCTTCTTCTAATGCCTCTTAAGGGGAAAGTAATTCAAAAGTTACTGAAAGTAATCAGATTACATAACTGAGTTTGGGTAATCCAAAAGTTACATTGCCGACTACAATTTTGGACAGGCAACTAGTAACTGTAACAGATTACATTTCGAAAGTAACCTACCTTACCCTGGATACAAGCCCATAGTGGGAGTAGAAGTCTATAACTGCAGAATCCGGACACTTTCAAGGATTAATATTGATGGGTATTTATTTTTATTATTTTTTATTTTATTTTTTATTTCACCTTTATTTAACCAGGTAGGCTAGTTGAGAACAAGTTCTCATTTACAACTGTGACCTGGCCAAGATAAAGCAAAGCAGTGCGTCACAAACAACAACACAGAGTTTCACATGGAATAAACAAACATACAGTCAAAATACAATAGAAAAAGTCTATATACAGTGTGTTCAAATGAGGTAGGATGAGGGAGGTAAGGCAATAAATAGGCCACAGTGGCAAAATAATTACAATATGGCAATTAAACACTGGAGTGATAGATGTGAAGAAGATGAATGTGCAAGTAGAGATACTGGGGTGCAAAGGAGCAAAATAAAATAACAGTATGGGGATGAGGTAGTTGGATGGGCTATTTACAGATGAGCTATGTACAGGTGCAGTGATCTGTGAGCTGCTCTGACAGCTGGTGCTTAAAGTTAGTGAGGGAGATATGAGTCTCCAGCTTCAGTGATTTTTGCAGTTCGTTCCAGTCATTGGCAGCAGAGAACTGGAAGGAAAGGCGGCCAAAGTAGGAACTGGCTTTGGGGGTGACCAGTGAAATATACCTGCTGGAGCACGTGCTACTGGTGGGTGCTGCTATGGTGACCAGTGAGCTGAGATAAGGCGGGGCTTTACCTAGCAAAGACTTATAGATGACCTGGAGCCAGTAGGTTTGGCGGCGAATATGAAGCGAGGGCCAGCCAACGAGAGCATACAGGTCGCAGTGGTGGGTGGTATATGGGGCTTTGGTGACAAAACGGATGGCACTGTGATAGACTGCATCCAATTTGCTGAGTAGGGTATTGGAGGCTATTTTGTAAATGACATCACCGAAGTCAAGGATCAATAGGATAGTCAGTTTTACGAGGGTATGTTTGGCAGCATGAGGGAAATATGCTTTGTTGCGAAATAGGAAGCCGATTATAGATTTAATTTTGGATTGGAGATGCTTAATGTGAGTCTGTAAGGAGAGTTTACAGTCTAACCAGACACCTAGGTATTTGTAGTTGTCCACATATTCTAAGTCAGAACCGTCCAGAGTAGTGATGCTGGACGGGCGGGCAGGTGTGGGCAGCGATCGGTTGAATAGCATGCATTTAGTTTTACTTGCATTTAAGAGCAGTTGGAGGCCACGGAAGGAGAGTTGTATGGCATTGAAGCTCGTCTGGAGGTTAGTTAGCACAGTGTCTAAAGAAAAGCCAGAAGTATACAGAATGGTGTCATCTGCTTAGGTGGGTCAGAGAATCACCAGCAGCAAGAGCGACATCATTGATGTATACAGTACAGAGAAGTGAGTCGTCCAGAGAACTAAACCTTGTGGCACCCACATAGAGACTGCCAGAGGCCCGGTCAACAGGCCCTCTGATTTGACACACTGAACTCTATCTGAGAAGTAGTTGGTGAACCAGGCGAGGCAGTCATTTGAGAAACCAAGGCTGCTGAGCCTGCGGATAAGAATGTGGTGATTGACAGTTGAAATCCTTGGCCAGGTCAATGAATACAGCTGCACAGTATTGTCTCTTATCGATGGCGGTTATGATATTGTTTAGGACCTTGAGCGTGGCTGAGGTGCACCCATGACCAGCTCGGAAACCAGATTGCATAGCGGAGAAGGTACGGTGGGATTCGAAATGGTCGCTGATCTGTTTGTTAACTTGGCTTGCGAAGACCTTAGAAAGGCAGGGTTGGATAGATATAGGTCTGTAGTAGTTTGGGTCTAGAGTGTCTCCCCCTTTGAAGAGGGGGATGACCGCGGCAGCTTTCCAATCTTTGGGGATCTCAGACGATACGAAAGAGAGGTTGAACAGGCTAGTAATAGGGGTTGCAACAATTTCGGCGGATAATTTTAGAACGAGAGTGTCCAGATTGTCTAGCCCTGCTGATTTTTTTGGGGTCCAGATATTGTAACTCTTTCAGAACATCAGCTATCTGGATTTGGGTGAAGGAGAAATGGGGGAGGCTTGTGCAAGTTGCTGTGGGGGGTGCTTATTGAAATTCTCAATTATCGTGGATTTATTAGTGGTGACAGTGTTTCCTAGCCTCAGTGCCGTGGGCAGCTGGGAGAAGGTGCTCTTATTCTCCATGGACTTTACAGTGTCCCAGAACTTTTTGGAGTTAGAGCTACAGGATGCAAATTTCTGTTTGAAAAAGCTAGCCTTTGCTTTCCTAACTGCCTGTGTATATTGGTTCCTAACTTCCCTGAAAAGTTGCATATCGCAGGGGCTATTCGATGCTAATGCAGTATGCCACAGGATGTTTTTGTGCTGGTCAAGGGCAGTCAGGTCTGGAGTGAACCAAGGGCTATATCTGTTCCTGGTTCTACATTTTTTGAATGGGGCATGCTTATTTAAGATGGTGAGGAAAGCACTTTTAAAGAATAACCAGGCATCCTCTACTGACAGAATGAGGTCAATATCGTTCCAGGATACCCGGGCCAGGTTGATTAAAAAGGCCTGCTCGCTGAAGTGTTTTAGGGAGCGTTTGACAGTGATGAGGGGTGGTCGTTTGACCGCAGACCCATTACGGACGGTATGACTGTGTCCCTGCTTTATTCCTGTGAAGGCTTTCAATTGAATTCTTTAAAGTTGATAGAGGAGTGCCTTTCTTGTATAAAAACTTCTTTATTGTATAAAAACAAAATTCTTGTCAGTTCAATAAATCAAGTACATTGGATGTGAAGTTGGCGCAGTTGGGCGCTCCTGGTGGGGTTCCAGTCTATGGGCCTCGGGCCCCTAAAGTGTGGCCATTGTGAAATCCAGACAGGACGGCAGAGTACCACTGACATGGGGTGAGCTGCTTTTTTCATACAGGCAGAGATCAAGCTGTGCAAATGTGACATTTTACTTGAGACGCCTATCTCGCTGTGCTCTGTGCTCTGTGCTCTGTGTGTGTGTGTGTGTGTGTGTGTGTGTGTGTGTGTGTGTGTGTGTGTGTGTGTGTGTGTGTGTGTGTGTGTGTGTGTGTGTGTGTGTGTGTGTGTGTGTGTGTGTGTGTGTGTGTGTGCGTGCTCGTGTCAGTGTGCCTTGTGAGTGTGTCTGTGTTAAAGGGAGGGAGAGAGAGAGAGAGAGAGAGAGAGAGAGAGAAATAAAAGAGAGAGCGTGAGTGGGCGACAGGTTCTTCAGGTCCTGCTTCCATTGGGAGGACTGCGGGCAGGCGACTTGTGAGTAACCTCTACTTGGCCCATTACCTGAAGTACGCAGCTCTGACAGCTGGACTGTTAAATTCTTTGCTTCTTTAACTCTACTAAAGAACACTTCAAGTTCTGGACTCCCAGTGCTAACTACCGTCTCAGACCCCATCTGGTTGGACATAGTTAGAGAGTGGCATATTCCACCATTATGATCCAAACATTCTCCACATGTGATGCACGGTAGTAACTTAAGCCTTTTGTCAGTCCCGTAATGAGTTCAAGCATCTCTTTACTTTGGTGATCAGTGGTATTAGTGTCAAAATGTTTGAAATTATTTTTGTTTTGCTTTTTCCCCAGATTGAATGTTCCAGTATATCGGAATACTCTGAGAAAATCATTAAGTCTAACCACCTGGACAGTGGTAAGAGCTGAAGGTCTTTCTTATTCACTGTGTCTATTCACTATTCTCCTCAGAGATGCAGTACAACAGAGTGTCTGAAAGGGGAGGATTCACCAAGAACATGGGAAGTTGTCCTTCTGTGTGCGATAGGTTAATTTAAAACATAATATGAAAGTAACCTCTATTCTCACTTATCTGTAGTACGGTCATATTTTATAGGGGAACAACAACACATTCATGCAAAACGGTCACTCAGCTATCAAATCAAATCAAATGTATTTATAAAGCCCTTCTTACATCAGCTGTCACAAAGTGCTGTACAGAAACCCAGCCTAAAACCCCAAACAGCAAGCAATGCAGGTGTAGAAGCACGGTTGCTAGGAAAAACTCCCTATAAAGGCCAGAACCTTGGAAGAAACCTAGAGAGGAACCAGGCTATGAGGGGTGGCCAGTCCTCTTCTGGCTGTGCCGGGTGGAGATTATAACAGAACATGGCCAGGATGTTAAAATGTTCATAGATGACCAGCAGGGTCAAATAATAATAATCACAGTGGTTATAGAGGGTGCAACATGTCAGCGCCTCAGGAGTAAATGTGAACAGGTCAAGGTTCCATAGCCGCAGGCAGAACAGTTGAACCTGGAGCAGCAGCACAACCAGGTGGACTGGGGACCGCAAGGAGTCATCAGGCCAGGTAGTCCTGAGGCATGGTCCTAGGGCTCAGGTCCTCCGAGAGAGAGAAAGAGAGAAAGAAAGAAAAATAATTAGAGAGAGCATACTTAAATTCACACAGGACACCGGATAAGACATGAGAAATACTCCAGATAACAGACTGACCCTAGCCCCCCGACACAAACTATTGCAGCATAAATACTGGAGGCTGAGACAGGAGGTGTCAGGAGACACTGTGGTCCTGTCCGACAATACCCCCGGACAGGGCCAAACGGGCAGGATATAACCCCATCCACTCTGCCAAAGCACAGCCCCCACACCACTAGAGAGATATCTTCATCCACCAACTTACCATCCTGAGACAAGGCCGAGTATAGCCCACGAAGATCTCCCCCTCAGCACAAACTCAAGGGGGGGGGGGGGGGGGGGGGGCACCAACAGCTAACAGCTTAGCTAACAGCTTAGCTAAATTGCGATTTAAGCCCTAACAAAATAATAGCAGCATAAACAAAGTGGCACCAGCAAAATAGATCTTATTAAATATGGATGGGGTAATTGAGTGGACCAGCTCATTTGTAACCTCCAGTGTGTTTTGGAAAGCTTTTGGCAAGCCAAGGACAGAGTGCAAACTGGGACCAAGCCTGGGGGGGCGCTAAGTGTTCATTTCATGCTGACAAATACTTCCTTTCTTGGAGAAACTGTATTCAATAACTTCCAGTTGGAGAACAAAAGCGATTGTCGCCAACTCATCTCAGCCAGAGTGAGATTCCGCTCGTTTTCTTTAACCTCCAGCTGAACTGATTTACATGAGAACACTAAGGGCTGGCTCTGCATAGGGATAGCTGGCACTGGGATACCATAATATATGATGTAATGAGTGCTCACCAGTAAAAGTGTGTCTGAGATCTTTTGTCAGTGTTCGTATGTGACAAAATGGCGTCACGGCCAAATAATTGAGTGACACATCGGTAACACTTTACCTAAAGGGGGTATACATAAGACATTCTTAACATATTTATGAAACCAGTCATAACACCTTTGAGTGTGGCAGTATCATTCATTATAATGTGGTACTGTATGTGTAGACAGGGCACATAATGACTGGAAAGGGGACTTCAAATGTGAAATAAATCTTTATTTCAAGAAGAGGTAAGAGTTTGCGGCTAAAACAATATTCCCAATGCAATATGTTGCAGTATATTTTAACTTAATTTTGTTTGTCTCAGAGCTGTTTTGCTTCAGAGCCCAGTCTTCAGTCATCATTGTAGAACAAAGTCTGATTTGATCTGAATGACAGAAATAGCTTGTTGTGTAAAGAGAATAGAGATGTTGAATCTCTGTGCTGTAGCCAGGGTCACCTAGTTTCCCATTATACACTAAACTCCTTGCCATTATTGCATTACACTATTTTGGTCTCTACCAGACATCAAACACACAGAGAAAGTCAAAGCGTACCCAAAAGCACTTCAGCTCAACTTCAACAAAAAGGGGAATTGACAATCCCAAAAAAGCTTTCCTAACCATAGGATACTTCAACAGGTGACTATGCCAGCAGCATACCACCCTGCATCCCACTGATGGTGGGATGCAGGGTGGTATGGGAGACCAGATGCTGCTGTAAATGGTGTTGAAATTCCAATCCCAATACCCCAAGGCATTGATGGGAACATTGCCCTGTGTAGGGTGCCGTCTTTCGGATGGGATGTTAAACGGGTGTCCTGACTCTCTGTGGTCACAAAAAATCCCATGGTGCTTATCGTAAAAGTAGGGGTGTCATCCCCAGTGTCCTGGCTAAATTCCCAACCTGGCCACATTATCATCCCCCTCATTCCTAATTGGCATATATCACTCCTCACCTGATAGCTGATGTGTAGTGAGCATTCTGGTGCAAATTGATTGCCATGCATCACCCAAGTGGGTGGTACACATTGGAGGTGGATGAGGTGAGCTTCCCCTTTAATTTGCAAAGCGTTTGGGTGTCTAAGAATCGCTATACATGTCCAATCAATTAATTATCCCAGAGAAAAGAAAAGGAGCTCTGCATAGATCTGTGTGTATTCAAACAGACACAGGCTTGCATTTCAGTACGAGGCTTTCATGAGAGAACGATGGAGTCATTGCTTTGATCAGAGCTAACATAGTTGTGTTTGTGTCATTTGCAAGGACAATCACACTTACTGTATGGATTCTTTCAGGTAAACGTGTGAAAAAAGCCAGATGGTCCTTTTGTTGTTTGTCAACTGTTGCGATACATTTTGGACAGTGCACTAGAGTTGTTTGTCTCGGTGTTAGAGTGATTTGGGATGTAGGGTTAGAGGTAGAGGGTAAGGGTCAGCTGGTATGATTAGAAGGTTTCGGGTAAAGGGTTAGAGCAGGGTTTCCTAAACTCGGTCCTCGGGACCCCAAGGGGTGCACGTTTCCGTTTTTGCCCTATCACGACACAGTTGATTCAAATGATCAAAACTTGATGATTAGTTGATTATTTGAATCAGCTGTGTAGTGCTAAGGAAAAAACAAAACGTGCACCCCCTGGGGACCCGAGGACTGAGTTTGGGAAACCCTGGATTAGAGTTATGGTTGATTCAATTCAGCCAATTCAGGAAGTAAACTGAAATGCCAATATCAATTCCAAATTTCCTCATTGCCAACTATGAGAAAAAAATCAGAATTGTAATTTCAGTTTACTTCCTACATTTAAATGGAATTGGGTTAAGGTTTAGGGTTAAGGGTTAAAGATTAAGGTTAAGGTTTAGGGTTAGTGGGTTACGGTTTAGAAGAGACCGGTATAGCGCCCCCTGCAGGAGCAGTTCACATGGGTGTTCCTGCTGGCCCAAATCATGGGGGACCGGTGGGAAGAGGGCCTTGTTGAAGATGGGCACATGACCCTGGGCACAGTGATCTGGGACAAACACCGACGTTACATTGGGGTGAATAATAGGCTCACTAGTGATGCATGCAAGTTACTAGTCAGTATAAGGGTTTGAGTTAAACACTCTTGGCATTTTCTCAACCAGATTCACCTGGAATGCTTTTCCAACAGTCTTGAAGGAGTTCCCACATAAGCTGAGCACTTGTTGGTTGCTTTTCCTTCACTCTGCGGTACAACTCATCCCAAACCATCTCAATTGGGTTGAGGTCGGGTGATTGTGGAAGCCAGGTCATCTGATGCAACACTCCATCACTCTCCATCTTGGTCAAATAGACCTTACACAACCTGGAGGTGTGTTGGGTCATTGTCCTGTTGAAAAACAAATGATAGTGCCACTAAACGCAAACCAGATGGGATGGCGTATCAATGTAAAATGCAATAGTAGCCATGCTGGTTAAGTGTGCCTTGAATTCTAAATAAATCACCAACAGTGTCACCAGCAAAGCACCCCACACCATCACACCTCCTCCATGCTTCACGGTGGGAACCACACATGCAGAGATCATCCGTTCACCTATTCTGCATCTCACAAAGACACGGCGGTTGGAACCAAAAATCTCACATTTGGACTCATCAGACCAAAGGACAGATTTCCACCAGTCTAATGTCCATTGCTCATGTTTCTTGTCCCAAGCAAGTCTCTTCTTCGTATTGGTGTCCTTTAGTAGTGGTTTCTTGGCAGCAATTCGACCATGAAGGCTATATTCACACAGTCTCCTCTGAACAGTTGATTTTGAGATATGTCTGTTACTTGAGCTCTGTGAAGCATTTATTTGGTCTGCAATTTCTGAGGCTGGTGACTCTAATGAACTTATCCTCTGCAGCAGAGGTAACTCTGGGGCTCCCTTTCCTGTGGCGGTCCTCATGAGAGTCAGTTTCCTCATAGCGCTTGATGGTTTTTGCAACTGCATTTGAAGAGACTTTCAAAGTTCTTGAAACCTTCCACATTGACTGACCTTCATGTCTTAAAATAGTGATGGACTGTTGTTTCTCTTTGCTTATTTGAGCTGTTCTTGCCATAATATGAACTTGGTCTTTTACCAAATAGGGCTATCTTCTGTATACCAACCCTACCTTGTCACAACACAACTGATTGGCTGAAACGCATTAAGAAGGAATGAAATTCCACAAATTAACTTTTAACAAGGCACACCTGTTAATTAAAATGCATTCCAGGTGACTACCTCATGACGCTGGTCGAGAGAATGCCAAGAGCGTACAAAGCTGTCATCAAGGCAAAGGGTGGCTACTTTGAAGAATCTCAAATATAAAAATGTTTTGGTGACTACATGGTTCCATATTTGTTATTTCATAGTTTTGATGTATTCACTATTATTCTACAATGCAGAAAATCATAAATGTGATATGTGATAAATGGCACAAAAGAGTCATGACACGAAAAAAGTGTCAGTCAGTCAGTCAATTGGTCATTCATACTGATGATTTGTTATGCAGTTTCCCTTACTTTGAACTCAAGCTCCAGCTGTGCTTTTCTGGCCTTGACCTTCTCTTCCTCCTTCCTGGCTTCTTCCTTAGCTTGCCCTTACTGGCAGCTTCATTAAATAGTACCCACAAATCACCAGTCTCAACGTCAACAATGAAGAGGCGACTCCGGGATGCTGGACTTCTAGGCAGAGTTCCTCTGTCCAGTGTCTGTGTTCTTTTGCCCATCTTAATCTTTTCTTTTTATTGGCCAGTCTGAGATATGGCTTTTTCTTTGAAAATCTGCCTAGAAGGCCAGCATCCCGGAGTCGCCTCTTCACTGTTAACCTCTATGGGCTAGCGTCCCACCTACTCAACAGCCAGTGTAATCCCGTGGCGCGATATTCAAATACCTCAAAAATGCAAAAACGTCAATTTTTCAAACATATGACTATTTTACACCATTTAAAGACAAGACTCTCGTTAATCTAACCACACTGTCCGATTTCAAAAAGGCTTTACAACGAAAGCAAAACATTAGATTATGTCAGCAGAGTACCCAGCCAGAAATAATCAGACACCCATTTTTCAAGCTAGCATATAATGTCACATAAACCCAAACCACAGCTAAATGCAGCACTAACCTTTGATGATCTTCATCAGATGACAACCCTAGGACATTATGTTATACAATACATGCATGTTTTGTTCAATCAAGTTCATATTTATATCAAAAACCAGCTTTTTACATTAGCATGTGACTAGCATTCCCACTGAACAATCCGGTGAATTTACTAAATTACTCACGATAAACGTTCACAAAAAACATAACAATTATTTTAAGAATTATAGATACAGAACTCCTCTATGCACTCGATATGTCCGATTTTAAAATAGCTTTTCGGTGAAAGCACATTTTGCAATATTCTCAGTAGATAGCCCGGCATCACAGGGCTAGCTATTTAGACACCCAGCAAGTTTAGCACTCACCAAAGTCAGATTTACTATAAGAAAAATGTTATTACCTTTGCTGTTCTTCGTCAGAATGCACTCCCAGGACTTCTACTTCAATAACAAATGTTGGTTTGGTCCCAAATAATCCATTGTTATATCCAAATAGCGGCGTTTTGTTCGTGCGTTCAAGACACTATCCGAAAGGGTAAATAAGGGTGACGAGCATGGCGCATTTCGTGACCAAAAATGTCTAAATATTCCATTACCGTACTTCGAAGCATGTCAACCGCTGTTTAAAATACATTTTTATGCCATTTTTCTCGTAAAAAGCGATAATATTCCGACCGGGAATCTGCGTTTAGGTAAAAAGAGGAAAGAAAATAAAGCACGGGGTCGACTCGTGCACTCGCCTAAGCCCATTGTCCTCTGATCGGCCACTTGCCAAACGCGATAATGTGTTTCAGCCAGAGGCTGCCTCGATATCATTCAGCTTTTTCCCGGGCTCTGAGAGCCTATGGGAGCCGTAGGAAGTGTCACGTTACAGCAAAGATCCTCAGTCTTCAATAAAAAGAGCCAAGATGGACAACAACTTGTCAGACAGGCCACTTCCTGTAAGGAATCTTCTCAGGTTTTTGCCTGCCATATGAGTTCTGTTATACTCACAGACACCATTCAAACAGTTTTAGAAACTTTAGGGTGTTTTCTATCCGAAGCCAATAATTATATGCATATTCTAGTTACTGGGCAGGAGTAGTACCCAGATTAAATCGGGTACGTTTTTTATCCGGCCGTGTCAATACTGCCCCCTAGCCCTAACAGGTTAACGTTGAAGCTGCCAGTTGAGGGCTTGTGACGCGTCTGTTTCTCAAACTAGACACTCTAATGTACTTGTCCTCTTGCTCAGTTGTGCACCGGGGCGTCTCACTTCTCTTTCTATTCTGGTTAGAGCCAGTTTGCACTGTTCTGTGAAGGGAGTAGTACACAGCGTTGTACGAGATATTCAGTTTGTTGGCAATTTCTCACATGGAATAGCCTTCATTTCTCAGAACAAGAATAGACTGATGAGTTTCAGAAGAAAGGTCTTTGTTTCTGGCCATTTTGAGCCTGTAATCAAACCCAAAAATGCTGATGCTCCAGATACTCAACTAGTCTAAAGAAGGCCAGTTTTATTGCTTCTTTGATCAGAACAACAGTTTTCAGATGTGCTAACATAATTGTAAAAGGGTTTTCTAATGATCAATTAGCCTTTCAAAATGATAAACTTGGATTAGCTAACACAACGTGCCATTGGAACACAGGAGTGATGGTTGCTGATAATGGGCCTCTATGCCTATGTAGATATTCCATTAAAAATCTGCCGTTTCCAGCTACAATAGTCATTTACAACATGTCTACACTGTATTTCTGACCAATTTGATATTATTTTAATGGACAAAAAAATGTGCTTTTCTTTCAAAAACAAGGACATTTCAAAGTGACCCCAAACTTTTGAACGGTAGTGTACTTAATGAGTATATACTGCAAACTATATACTATTAGTTAATTTTAGTATACTGTAAACGAACGGTATCCTTTCAGTTGAGTGTGCTAGCGCTTCGCATGTCTACCGGAAGTTGATGCTGTTGCTATGCAACTTCATGCTAGCTTGTTAGCGTAAGAAATTACTAGCTAGACATCTTACGACTTCATTAGCAATGTCCATTGAGAATGCACAATGACTATACCACTTAGCTAAGCTAAGAATGACGTGAATAATCAAATCAATAAATGTTTTCCTCCATCTGTATTTTATGTTTCATTATTTGTGTCCAATCCTATCGTAAACCCTAAATGGCTCATCGGCACGCGATGCACTGTATGTGGCTCGAGACAGACATACCACACACAACTATGTAATAGTTAATATACTGGCAAGTTTGATGTATTAGTATCCACCTAACATTAGGTAGCTAGCTAATATACCGGTACATACAAGCATCTGCTGTAATGATATGCTGTGCAGTTTAACGCTAGTAGTGTAGCTAACAAATAATCAGCCAACATAACATGTAACATAATATATTTGAAAAGTAATTACTTTTTTATTTAATTGCTCAACATTTTCTTAACATTTGTAATAATTAGTTAAAGCAATTAATATTTACATTTTGTATTTACATTTGTATCATCTCTCATTGGACTTTCTTCAAATCTGAAAATGTTGTGAAGCCATGCCCATTTTCTGAAGAATTGCATTATGGGCCCTAAAAGCACAGCAATAGTGTCCACTGCTTGTATATTTCTAAATTTGGCGAATTTAGTATGACATCCGGGAACTTTTGGCATAATAACTATATCCATACTATGACCAATAGTACTCAATACATTTTTTTTAAAACAGTATAACTTTACACGCATTAAAAACTGTGGATGGAAACATGCTTAATGATTAGAATCTTTCTGTATGAATGTATCTTCCCAGCTAGCAAATAATATTCTGAGAACCATGTTTCTTACTGCTTGGGTAGAGCATGTTGTTCTTTGCTTATTTTGCATACAACCTTCCCACAACTTTCTGGATTAAAATAAAATAGAAATTGGTAATGTTCTAGGAATGTTCTCCAACTGGTTTGACATTGGGAATGTTCTCAAATTGTTCAGAACACTTTAAGAAAGTAAGTTGAGACCCCGACTGAGTTAGAAGCAGAGATTAAGTGATTGTGTTCTGTGCTGTGGTGTTGACCTCCTATGTACTCTTCACATAGACCTAATATGATTTGCTCCATGGTAATGGTGTGTTATGGTATGTCTTGCAGTTATTACTATCTTCAGGGGCAAGGTGGAGGAGGTGGAGCTGCCAGTGGAGAAGGTTGACATCATCATCTCAGAGTGGATGGGCTACTGTCTCTTCTACGAGTCCATGCTCAATACCGTCATCTTTGCAAGGGACAAGTGGCTGGTAGGTGCGTGTGTGTGTGTGTGTGTGTGTGTGTGTGTGTGTGTGTGTGTGTGTGTGTGTGTGTGTGTGTGTGTGTGTGTGTGTGTGTGTGTGCGTGCGTGCGTGCGTGCGTGCGTGCGTGCGTGCGTGCGTGCGTGCACATGCACTAACCAGACATGCTAGCAGAACGAACAACGCTCAAACCTCACAGACTTAACCAGGGATGAAAACCATAACCTGGCCTGGTGTTTGGTTCTTCTCACATGCAGCACAGCTGATAAATGACATGTCTTGTGTGCAGGATTGATTGCAGGGTCTTTTTTCCTCCCCATATTTTACACAGAAACCCGGCGGTCTGATGTTTCCCGACCGTGCTGCGCTGTATGTGGTGGCTATCGAGGACAGGCAGTACAAAGACTTCAAAATCCACTGTGAGTGTGTTTGTGAGTGTGTATGTTTAGTTGGCCCTGGGTCCTCACATAAGTCCTGCTGCCCCTAACTCGCTCTCTATTCCCAGGGTGGATCTTACCTGGCTTATGTTTCTGCTTCGCTAATAGACCGTGAATGTAGAACAACCATAGTAGCACATGCAAAAAAAAAAGACACACACACACACACACACACACACACACACACACACACACACACACACACACACACACACACACACACACACACACACACACACACACACATTAGTATTGGTGCATTTGAACTTTTCAAAGGCATAAGTGATGATTGATCTGATATTACAAGTCAACAAGCCTCTCCATATCTGTGCTAGCCCACACTAAAGCTCTCCTGGAGGATTTGGTGGAATTGTTCATCTTCATTCCAGCACAGAGACCAGAGAACAGAGCCATGGCAGCAGAACAGAGGACAAGAAACAGAAGCAATACACGCACCCACTCCACATACACACCGCCACAACTAGGGAATTTCACACCATGAGACAGAGCTCTTTAGGCTTACAGAAACCCAGGCCACATGACTGAGCACTGAAGAGAAGTCCAGCTAGTGCTGTTTCGCTCTCTGCGTGTGCAGAGTGATGTTTTAGGGAAAGCTTTGAGAAGAGATAGAAGACGATTGGGGCACATTGTCCATGTTGGGCCCAGTCTGGTTCCAACAAACAGATGCTTATACTGTAGATGTCTTTTGGGAAGGGATGGCATGCTGGATCACTTAGTGCTCTAAAATAATGTTCTGTCATCCTGACAGAAGGGTTGTATTCATTAGGGCATACCATAGCAAAACATTTTGCAACAGAAAATGGAAATTAGCATTTCTTATCGGACAAAATCAGATAGTGCCTTCCTGTTTCAGTCCATTATCTTATGTTTAATGCTTAAGGAATATGACCTAAGACTAGACAACTTCAGTTTTAGGGCATGAGAATGCACATCAACAGCTGAGGTGCGACCTTCTCATTATTCCTTCCTCCTCCTGTCATTAAACTTAAGTGGTTCCACTTTATTGGGACACAATAGAGATGCTTACACACACACACTATCCTATCTTAAAGATGCACTTCGGGATCTAAAATTATACAAAAATTTGACAGTCCATCTCTAAGTACTGTGGCCATGCATAATCCATGATCAGTTAGCCTGAGGAGAAAATATATTAGGGAAGAGAAGGAGAATCTCTCTGTATACTGCCATGCACAGCACTGCAGTGATGGTTAGCTGGCAAAGTGCAACAGAGTCTGAGGAAGCTGTCTACGCGACCCTATAGAAGGGCAATGAAATACTGTAAATCCGACCTAGAGAGGGAGGAATATAACGTATGTTTCGGAAATGGCCCTCAATTCCCTTTTTAGTCCACTACTTTTGACCAGAGTCCTTGGGCCCTGGTCAACTACATAGGGATTAGGGTGCCATATGGGATACATACAATGTACTCCCCCCTCTCTAGGGAGGATTTATAGCCCTTCTTCCACAAAGGTGTTCCATAATGCGCTGTGTTTCCACAGGGTGGGAGAATGTGTATGGCTTTGACATGACCTGCATCCGTAACGTGGCCATGAAGGAGCCCCTGGTGGACATAGTGGACCCCAAACATGTGGTCACCAACTCTTGCCTGATCAAGGTCAGCTATGTCTTCACGTCACGTGTGTGTGTGTGTGTGTGTGTGTGTGTGTGTGTGTGTGTGTGTGTGTGTGTGTGTGTGTGTGTGTGTGTGTGTGTGTGTGTGTGTGTACAGTGGCAAGAAAAATATGTGAACCCTTTGGAATTACCTGGATTTCTGCATAAATGAGTCCTAAAATTTGATCTGATCATCTTAGTCACAACAATAGACAAAGTGTGCTTAAACTAATAACACACAAATTCTTGTATTTTTCTTGTCTATACATCATTTAAACATTCACAGTGTAGGTTGGAAAAAGTAGGTGAACCCTTGGATTGTCCCTATGCTTGTCCAAGAGGGGTCCCCCACCCGTCTCTTCTACTGTTGCTCTCCTCTGCTGTTACCCGGCATCCGGCAAACTGTCGTGTAGTCCTGAACAGAACTACAGAGCTCACTCTGCTTCCACTCGCTCTGGAAGATGTTTACTTGAAGATAGGCTATCCAGTGTTGTCGATGGTTCTCAGTTGTGATGAGACTAGTAGAATATGTTGGTTTGAAGAGTAGTAGAACGGTCCCTCTTAAATTCTCTTTTCTAGATACTTTACATAGGACAGCTAATCAGCCGTACCAGTGATTGTCCGGGAGGTGACGTAATTGTCTCTACCTCTTGTTAAGATTTCAGAGTTCAAACCATTTTGGACGTGAGTTGCAGCTAAAACGTCTCTCTGGTGTGATATGTTAATTCTTAACCCACCGTTTTATGCAGTTCATTCAAAAGGGGCGGTTCGTGAGGCTGAAACGCTCTCTGACCTCACTCAAGGGGCGATGACTACTCACTTGAAAAAAGTTCTACAAACAATTTCCTCTTATAGTTTCTAAGATCACATCCCTCTCTTAACAAAAACACTTTCATCATTTTTCATATTTCATACACAACGTAAAGGATAGAGACTTCGTACATGTAGTCTATTTACTTTTCAAGTGACAGTATTTCCTTTATAACATTTTGAATGACATCACAAAATAACAACTGAAATTACATTATTATTCTTTAGGTCGCCTCTGACCATTCCCCTGTATTCGCTTTAAAACGTGTTAGAGTTTCGGCGGGAAACGTCTGTGGAACAAAGGCACATTCCTGTGTGAATTTGGAGAGGGAGATAGCTTCAAAGATCTAATCCTTGATTTACAACAGGGTGTGAACTGTCACCCCCCCCCCCCCCCCCCCCCCCCCCCCCCCACGGAGGAGAGGGGGTCTGGCCGAAGTCATCCACTGCAAAGCTGATCCGACCCATCTGGATCCTCACAGGACAGTCATGACACTGTCTATAGACACTATTATATGCATATATATACAGTAACAGTCAAAAGTTTGGACACATCTACAGTTGAAGTCGGAAGTTTACAATCACCTTAGCCAAATACATTTAAACTCAGTTTTCACAATTAATCGTAGTAAATATTCCCTGTCTTAGGTCAGTTAGGAACACCACTTTATTTTAAGAATGTGAAATGTCAGAATAATAGTAGAGAGAATTATTTATTTCAGCTTTTATTTCTTTCATCACATTCCCAGTGGGTCAGAAGTTTACATACACTCAATTAGTATTTGGTAGCATTGCCTTTAAATTGTTTAACTTGGGTCAAACATTTCGATTGCTTCCCACAATAAGTTGGGTGAATTTTGGCCCATTCCTCCTGACAGAGCTGGCCATTTTGGGCCATTTTGCCACATCTTTGGAAATATGCTTGGGGTCATTGTCCATTTGAAAGACCCATTTGCGACCAAGCTTTAACTTCCTGACTAATGTCTTGAGATGTTGCTTCAATATATCCACATCATTTTCCCTTCTCATGATTCCATCTATTTTGTGAAGTGCACCAGTCCCTCCTGCAGCACAGTACCCCCACAACATAATGCTGCCACCCCCGTGCTTCATGGTTGGGATGGTGTTCTTCGGCTTGCATGCTTCCCCCTTTTTTCACCTTACATAACGATGGTCATTATGGCCAAAAAGTTATATTTTTGTTTCATCAGACCAGAGGACATTTCTCCAAAAAGTACGATCTTTGTCCCCATGTGCAGTTGCAAACCGTAGTCTGGCTTTTTTATGGCGGTTTTGGAGCAGTGGCTTCTTCCTTGCTGGTTTCAGGTTATGTCGATATAGGACTCGTTTTACTGTGGATATAGATACTTTTGTACCCATTTCCTCCAGCATCTTCACAAGGTCCTTTGCTGTTGTTCTGGGATTGATTTGCACTTTTCGCACCAAAGTACGTTCATCTCTAGGAGACAGAACGCATCTCCTTCCTGAGAGGTATGATGGCTGTGTGGTCCCATGGTGTTTATACTTGCGTGCTATTGCTTGTACAGATGAACATGGTACCTTCAGGCATTTTGAAATTGCTCCCAAAGATGAACCAGACTTGTGGAGGTCTACAATGTTTTTTCTGAGGTCTTGGCTGATTTCTTTTGATTTTCCCATGATGTCAAGCAAAGAGGCACTGAGTTTGAAGGTAAGCCTTGAAATACATCCACAGGTACACCTCCAATTGACTCAAATGATGTCAATTAGCCCATCAGAAGCTTCTAAAGCCATGACATAAGTTTCTGGAATTTTCCAAGCTGTTTAAAGGCACAGTCAACTTAGTGTATGTAAACTTCTGACCCACTGGAATTGTGATACAGTGAATTATAAGTGAAATAATCTGTCTGTAAACAATTGTTGGAAAAATAACTTGTGTCATGTACAAAGTAGATGTCCTAACCGACTTGCCAAAACTATAGTTTGTTAACAAGAAATCTGGATGAAAAATGAGTTTTAATGACTCCAACTGTAAGGGTCCTGTGTATAGCTGGTGTAGAGAGTCAGGTGCAGGACAGCAAATATGAGTAATCAACCTATTTTTACTCAAAATGACAAATGTATAAAGTAACATACGAGCACACAATAACGAACCGAAAATACAATAAACAATCACTCACAAACAAACATGGGGAACAGAGGGTTAAATAATAAACTGGTAATTGGGTGAGTGAAACCAGGTGTGTAAGACTAAGACAAAACAAATGGAAAATGAAAAGTGGATCGACGGTGGCTAGAAGGCCGGTGACGTCGCCCACGAACGCCACCCCGAACAAGGAGAGGGACTGACTTCGGCGGAAGTCGTGACAGTACCCCCCCCCCTTGACGTGCGGCTCCAGCAACGCGCCGACACCAGCAGCGCGCCGACAGCAACCTCGGGGACGACCCGGAGGACGAGGCGCAGGGCGATCCGGATGGAGACGGTGGAACTCCCGCAGCAACGAAGGGTCCAAAACGTCCTCCACCGGCACCCAGCATCTCTCCTCCATACCGTACCCCTCCCACTCCACGAGGTATTGAAGGCCCCTTGCCCGACGCCTCGAGTCCAGGATGGCTCGAACAGCATACGCTGGGGCCCCCTCGATGTCCAGAGGGGGCGGAGGAACCTCCCGCACCTCAGACTCCTGGAGTGGACCAGCCACCACCGGCCTGAGGAGAGACACATGGAACGAGGGATTAATACGGTAATCTGGGGGAAGCTGTAACCTGTAGCATACCTCGTTCAGTCTCCTCAGGACTTTGAATGGCCCCACAAACCACGGGCCCAGCTTCCGGCAGGGCAGGCGGAGTGGCAGGTTTCGAGTCGAGAGCCAGACTCGGTCCCCTGGTGCAAACACCGGGGTCTTGCTGCGGTGGCGGTCGGTGCTCGCCTTTTACCGCCTCACGGCCCGTTGTAGGTGCACATGGACGGCGTCCCAGGTTTTCTTCACTTAAACCATTTGTCCACCGCAGGAGCTTCGATCTGACTCTGATGCCACGATGCCAGAACCGGCTGATACCCTAGTACGCACTGGAAAGGAGAGAGGTTAGTGGAGGAGTGGAGGAGTGGCGGAGTGAGTTTTGGGCCATCTCTGCCCAGGGGATGAACGCCGCCCACTCCCCCGGCCGGTCCTGGCAATATGACCGCAGAAACCTACCCACATCCTGGTTTACCCTCTCCACCTGCCCGTTACTTTCGGGGTGAAAACCTGAGGTGAGGCTGACCGAGACCCCCAGACGTTCCATGAACGCTCTCCAGACCCTGGACGTGAACTGGGGACCCCGATCAGAAACTATGTCCTCAGGCACCCCGTAGTGCCGGGGTGCCTGTGTAAACAGGGCCTCCGCAGTCTGTAGGGCCGTAGGGAGACCGGGCAAAGGGAGGAGACGGCAGGACTTAGAAAACCGATCCACAACGACCAGGATCGTGGTGTTGCCCTGTGAGGGAGGAAGATCCATCAGGAAGTCCACCGACAGGTGCGACCACGGCCGTTGTGGAACGCGTAGGGGTTGTAACTTCCCTCTGGGCAGGTGCCTGGGAGCCTTGTACTGGGCGCACACCGAGCAGGAGGAAACATAAACCCTCACGTCCTTGGCCAAGGTGGACCACCAGTAGTTCCCACTAACGCACCGTCCGACCGATACCAGGGTGACCAGAGGAGGGTGATGTGTGGGCCCAATAGATCAACCGGTCGCGGACAGCAGACGGAACGTACAGGCACCCAGCTGGACACTGGGGAGTGGGCTCTGTGCGTAACGCCCGCTCGATGTCCGTGTCCAGCTTCCACACCACCGGTGCCACCAGGCAAGAGGCTGGAAGTATGGGAGTATGACAAAGTCTCACAAAGACACAGAGGTTGGAACCAAGAATCTCAAATTTGGACTTATTAGACCAAAGAACAGATTTCCACCAGTCTAATGTACATTGCTTCTATGTTTTGGCCCAAGCAAGTCTCTTCTTATTATTGGTGTCCTTTAGTAGTGGTTTCTTTGCAGCAATTCAACCACGAAGGCCTGATTCACGTAGTCTCCTCTGAACAGTTGATGTTGAGATGTGTCTATTACTTGAACTCTGTGAAGCATTTATTTGGACTGCAATCTGAGGTGCAGTTAACTCTAATGAACATATCCTCTGCAGCAGAGGTAACTCTGGGTTTTCCTTTCCTGTGGCGGTCCTCATGAGAGCCAGTTTCATCATAGCTCTTGAAGGTTTTTGCGACTGCATTTGAAGAAAGTTTCAAGTTTTTGAAATGTTCTGGATTGACTGACCTTCATGTCTTAAAGTAACATTTCTCTTTACTTATTTGAGCTGGTTTTTGTGACTGGACTTGAAGAAAGATTGACTGACCCTTATGTCTTAAAGTAATGATCGACTGTCACTTATTTGAGCTGTTCTTGGCATAATATGGACGTGGTCTTTTACCAAATAGGGCTATCTTCTGCATACCAACCCTACATTGTCACAACACAACAGATTGGCTGAAACGCATTATGAAGGAAAGAAATTCCACAAATGACCTTTTAACAAGGCACACCTGTTAATTGAAATGCATTCCAGGTGACTACCTCATGATGCAGGTTGAGAGAATGCCAAGAGTGTGCAAAGCTGTCATCAAGGCAAAGGGTGGCTACTTAAAGAATCTCAAATATAAAATATATTTGATTTGTTGAACACTTTTTTGGTTACTACACGATTCCATGTGTGTTTTTTCATAGTTTTGATGTCCTCACTATTGTTATACAATGTAGAAAATAGTACAAATAAAAACCCCTTGAATGAGTAGGTGTGTTCAAACTCATGACTGGTACTGTATTTATATTCCGGACTCTGATATTTTTGGATTTGTGTGTATTGTTAGATATTACTGCACTGTTGGACTTAGAAACATAAGCATTTCGCTGCACCTGCGATAACATCTATAAAATTTGTGTACGTGACCAATAAAATGTGATTTGATTTGTATATGTGGGTAGGATTTGTTGAGGCCCAGCAGTGTGAAAGCCTACAGTTTAATCAGAAAGCATTGACTCAGCGTTGTCTCTGGGCTCATGCAGAGTGGGATTTACATAACCAGTGTTACTGTTATATTTATAATGGGCCACCAGCCGAGATCTACCCCTGAGAATAAATAAAAAAAACATGACTTTAAAAACATAAGCTCATTCAACATTAACCTATTAAAAACGGTTCTGTATAAATGAGGTTTGTGCAGTAGGCTATAGGCTGAATACATTATAATTGCATATTGGCTACACTTGAATTGCCCTGCCTATGTTATTAACCTCACACCATTTAAAAATTATATTTCAAAACGTGATGTACTGGTAATAGATAATTTGTTGTATTACTTCTTGTGAGGCATAAATTGAAATCATTAGCGCTTTTTTAATTTTACTGGTGACTGATGGTGCCTGTATGTGATGGTCAGTCTCAGCGGATGGAAAGTGGGAGGGAGATGGAGTGTGTGTGAGAGTGAGAAGCCCCTTAAATTTAAATTGAAAGAGAGCAGCGGATAGGCTGCCTCTCACCGTCCCTCAGCTCTTCCTCCCTCCTCTGACTGACCACAAAAGGGACACCGTCTTCCATCTGATGGTGAAATTCGAGTCACACTTTATTTCTGACTCATGCACAAATTCATGTTGTTACTCGTATGACCAGGGAACATGAAATACTCCTCGATATTGGAAAGACACAAGTCGCTAATAACAACGCATGTCTATCAATACACTTTGTAACGCGAGTGGATAGGGGAGCGCTTTTTATATCTTATAAAAGTGTTGAATAAACTGACAGAGCTTAATAAAATCTTAAACATGAAGTCAATCATAAAAACAGCAGATATTGCTGTATTCGTTGACAGTCTCTCTCTAGTTATGGTTTTTAAAGTTTCAAAATCAAATCTCACATTAGAGTCGACTATCAACTTTGCTGTGGGCTCGTGGAAGCTGCAGACAAAGTGATTTGAGTGATCTCATTGGCTAGCCGTAGCCTATTTGCACTTGATTTGCTCTCCAGGCCTTCCGGGTAGGCAGAGTTTGTACCTTCAGACATTAAATGGTTGAAAATGTGAACACTTTGAGTACCTGGCTCGCAGGGCAGCTGAATCAAGTAAAAATAAAACATTTGGGCTTTTTGTTTGGTGATTGACTGACTAGGAAAGCCATGGAGATTGTGATCGACCGGTTGGTGATCACTGGGTTACAGTAAAGGGACAGTAAACAATCCACATACCAATCACAATTCAGAGGTGTATGACCTCATCTGTAACTAGACAATATGTTACCGTAATGTGATCCTTCAATCTGAGCCTTCTGGCCATGCTGGCCATCCTTTACTACTGGGTACAGGGATTGTTCCATGCATGATGCTATGCATTTATTCCCATGTCTAGACCGCTAATTGTGTCGTTTGTCCGAGGTGCCCTTCTTATCTAGTTTATTGATTGAATTGTTCTGCCCTTTTCTCAGTTCAGATGTTACATAACTAAAATGTGTTTCTATTGTTGCTATCTAAAGCCATTAGACTGTAATAATAGGAAGCAGGGAAATAATCTTTGAAACAGTCAGTGTTTTATCTTCAAGATTTTGACACTGGTGCCTTATTTATCCTTCGCGCCTGTAAGATGAAAGCCCTTTGAAAATGACAACCCACTCACATGCTGTTGCATGTCTTCTAAATGGATTACAGGATGAATCATGTCATTAATCTTGTACACAGACAGTGTGCAAAAAGGAGCTTAAGCTGTTAAAAAGATCAAATGAGTGCCTCATGTTCAGAACTTGTGAGTGAGAAAGAGAGAGCTGAATTGAATTGTCGTCCTGCACTATAAAAATATGACTTTCAGGAGTTTGTGGTGCATGACCAAAATAAACCGTTTTTACTCTTATGGAAGCTGGGATTTGTTTGCGAAAGATAGCAGGGGAGCTTGACTTTGTTTTTTTGTTTTTTTTACAGCTGATCGCGCGATACATAAGTCATTTTTTCACTGCAACTATGTGGGTCTGACCAGAACAGAGAGCTGTGTTCCACTACCATATGCTCTCCTCTCTCTCCTCTCTCCCACTGCAGAATCACGAGGCATCAGATACCCTGTTAAATTATGGGATATGAACCAGGGGAGGTCTATAAAGGAGCAGGACACCAGTACAATGCTACCCTGAAAATAGTTACTGCCTTGGTCCTCCAGCCAAATGACCCCATCTTCTCCTCGTTCTCCCCCCTATGGTGGGGTTTCCTTGGCTGGTCCCTCTGGGGGGAGGGGGTACTGGGGTTTGGTTTCAGTTGCGTGAACCTTGAACCAAAGGGAGAGGTTGGAGCAGAGTAGCAGAAAGCAGAGGCCTCATCCTTGGTAGAGAGAATAAGGGACTCAGGGATAATACAGGACACAGTGCTCAGAGGCACCGCCACATAGATCATATGACACCCATATAAGACCTGCACCTGGACACACTCACACCTCTCATCTCCTTACAAGACTTAATGCAAGACTTGACTAGCCTCCCATGGCACACTGCTTAATGGCCACCCACAGAGGAAGAGTTAGGCCTACAGATGTAGAATATTAATCTGACCTGTATTTTCGCAGCAAAAACAATCCTGCAGCAACATAATTTTGCTTGATCAGTGGTTAGGCTATTAGCTGGTCCAAATGAGGGTACATGAAAAGTGGAATACTGTTAATATAACTGTGTGTTGAGTACGGGTTTTCAGTGAATTTATGTAAGTCACAAAATTCTCAGCAACAAAAGAGTGATAACATTTAAATCCTACATCTGTACATGTACATGCACAATGGAGAAACCACTGTGCTGGCAGTGAATGGTGTTAATAGAACCCCAATCACTATGGATTCTGTATATGATTAGCATTAACAATGCTAGATGTAGATGTAACAGAGCAGTGTGGTTATTCTCTCTCTTCAACAGGAGGTGGACATCTACACAGTGAAGACTGAGGACTTGTCCTTCACTTCAGCCTTCTGCCTTCAGATCCAGAGGAACGACTACATCCACGCCCTGGTCACCTACTTCAACATTGAGTTCACCAAGTGTCACAAGAAAACTGGCTTCTCCACCGGTACGTCCTCAACTCTCTTTCTCTTCTCAGTGTTGTTCTCTCTCTCGCTCTGATTTTTTTTACACAGGCTAATATAATATATTATGAACTGGGTGCTTCGATCCCTGAACGCTGATTGGTTGAAAACCGTGGTATATCAGACCGTATACCACGGGTATGACAAAACATGTTTTTTTACTGCTCTAATTACGTTGGTAACCAGTTTATAATAGCAATAAGGCACCTCAGGGGTTTGTGGTATATGGCCAATATACCACGGCTAAGGGCTGTGTCCAGGCACTCCGCGTTGCGTCGTACATAAGAACAGCCCTTAGCCATGATATATTGGCCATATACCACAACCCCTCAGGCCTTATTGCTTAAGTATACTATGGTATAAATACTATAGTATTTACTGTAGTGTTTTTGCTGATTTTGCTATAGTATTCATTGTAGTGTTTTTGCGGACTAGAGTCAGCAAAAACACTACAGTGAATACTGTAGTTTTACTGTAGTATACTGTATTTTTTACAGTTAACTATAGTAGAAATACTATAGTAAAAGAACTGTAGTAAATACTATAGTAATTAATGTAGTGTTGTTGTGGATTATAGTATACTGTAGTATTTACTGTAGAGTTTTTGTGGACATTACGGTATTATTTACTATAGTGTTTTTGTTTAATTATCTTTGACATAGAAGTGGAGTTTTTCTCCTTGAGGAAACGTACTGGAGAAATACTAAAATACAAATTGTTCACAACTTGTAGGTAGGTCATTCTGGGGTCTGAATGGATAGTTCAGCATTCTACTCTTTTCTATAACCTGTGTGGAACACAATATGATCTATACTTGGCATGTATGTTTCTCACTTATGGGTGGCACAAATTGGGATATGGGAAGGGCAATGGGCTGTATATGCAAATTAAATACTGAAGTATTTACAATAGTTAAACTGTAGTGTTTTTTCAGACTGTTGTGTTTTTGCGGACATTACTGTAGTATTTACTACAGTGTTTTTTGTGTGAATAATGCTGTAGTTTTTACTATAGTATTCTACAACATTCTATAGTAAATACTATACATGATCAAGGGATACTACAGTGTGTAGTGTATTATTCTACAGTATACTACAGTTTACAATAGAATTCTATAGTAAGTACTGTAGTATTTTTTTCATGTGGGAGGCCAAGCACCCTGCCATCCAGGACCAATATACTAGGCGGTGCCAGAGGAAAGCCCCAAAAATTGTCATGGCAAGCGGTACCAGAGCGCCAAGTCTAGGACCAAAAGGCTCCTTAACAGCTTTTACCCCCAAGTCATAAGACTGCTGAACAATTAATCAAATGGCCACCCGGACTATTACATTGACCCCCTTTTGTTTTTTACACTACTGATACTCACTGTTTATTATCTATGCATAGTTACTTCACCCCCACCTACATGTACAAATTACCTCGACTAACCTGTAACCCGGACATTGACTCGGTACCGGTACCCCCTGTATATAGCCTCGTTATTGTTATTTTGTTGTGTTACTTTTTAATAATTTTTTACTTTAGTTTATTTGGTAAATATTTTCTCAACTCTTTCTTGAACTGCACTGTTGGTTAAGGGCTTGTAAGTAAGCATTTCACGGTAAGGTCTACACCTGTTGTATTTGGCGCACGTGACAAATAAAGTTTGATTTGTTTTGATTCATTAGCACTCTTTGTTCTGTAGTACTAGCATCTCTCCAGTTCACTGTGTCGTTATCAGACCAGCTCCTGACAGACCCAGGGTTTCATCCTTTTAATTGGCAGCAGCATCAGCAGATTACAGGCTAGGAGAGTCCTGTTGCTCCCTGCCCACCATCCTCCCATCCTCCCTGTGGGTTTCAACCTGATCTGTATTCACAGACAAAGACCCCCCTTTAATGAGCTCTTTGATGAGCCAGAAAGGCCTGGAGTACAACAGCAAACACTGATACCACTGGAAATTAGAAGACCTTTGAGTCCCCAGTTGATTTGCATGATCCAGAGAAGTTGTGTGATGAGCTGAGTTCATTTGGCAAGAATCGTGTTTGGATTTGTCAGTGAGCGACCTCTAGTGGTGGTGTGATGTTATCGCTCCTCTGTGATTATATGCATAATGTCTTCAGTAGTTCGCCTTCATCAGAGTTTGTGATGCAAATAGGAGACTTTAAACTGTGACTTTCTGTGGCTTGCATTATGCAGAGGCAGTGGCTAGATGACCATGTGTTGTCACTCTTAAAAGTGGACAATGTCTTACTTTTGACCTCCAATCATATACAGCTCTTCCAGCTCTTCTTGTATTGATTTGAGCCTGTCCATCAAACCAAATCACCTTAGCCGATGCTAAAACCCTGCTAGCCTCACTGAACCTCTGATACACATCTAAATGCGCACATGGAGGCCTAAGTCCTCTATGGCCATTGATTTCCTATATTCTCCTGTAGGACAGGTATTTCTAGTTTCAAGTTTATTCGCCACGTGCACAGGATACAACAGGTGTAAAACAGTACAGTAAAATTCTTACTTGAGAGCTCTTTACCAACATTGCAGTGATTATATAGATAATAATAGATAATAGAACAACACAAGAAGTACGATATAAATTGAAGAAACACGAGAATGCAAATATATACAGGTATCTTATTCTATGTACAGGGGTACTGGAGTGGTTGAGGTGGGTTTATACATAAAACGTGACTGGTAGTAGGGATGAAAATGGACTGGTAGTAGGAATATACTGTAGAAATACTTATGGTAATACACTAATGGTAATATATACAGTACATGGAAAAAGAGCACACAGAGAAACTTGGGCATATGTTGTATGCTGCTGGAAAATATCACCCATTGAACCACCATAACAAATACAGCCCTATCTATTCCGTTCAGGTTCCCACTGAGTACAGCTTTCATAATCTGTCTGTTTATGCAGCATGATCAGCAACTCAATTTATCCATGAGCCCTCAAACGGCATGCCTTTAAAGTCTGAGGTACAAAGTTATCCCAGGACAGCCGGCTGAAATTCGATTAAAGTTGTATTGACCTTTGAGCCTTTGAGCCTTGGCCAAGCTGTAGTTTAACAGCGCAGGCAAAAGGTGGGCGCACGTTGTTTTGGGCGGGGGTATTGGGTATCAGCAGTATGCAGCTGGAGTGAAGCTGAGACACGCAAATACAAACACACACACACGTGTGCGCATATTGTTTATAGACCCATACAAACACACATGCACAGTCAGGTTCAAAATGATTGGCACCGTTGATAAAGTTGAGCAAAAAAATATTACAAATACTTAGCTATATTGTAGGCTCCAACAATTTTGTTATTATATTATTTTAGAATACAATTGATCAGAGAAAGAGATTTTGTTTAACAAGTCATATTTTATTTTCTCAAAAAGATAGGGGTAAAAAATGATTGGCACCCTTGTTTTCAATGCATTTCAATACCTCATCTTGCGAGGATAACAGCTCTGAGGCATTTTCTAAAATGTTTTATGAGGAGAACACATTGGGAGGGATCTTAGACCATTCCTCCATACAGAATCTTTCCAGATCCATGATATCCTTCATCAGCTCTTATGGACTTCCCTCTTCAATTCAAACCACTGGTTTTCAATGGGGTTCAAGTCTAGAGACTGAGATGGTCATTGCAAAATGTTGATTTTGGGGTCAATTAACCATTTCTTTGTGGATTTTGATGTGTGCTTGGGGTCATTGTCTTGCTGGAAGATCCACATGAGCATATACACACGAGCACACATACTGTACGCATGCACAAACACACACACACTTCAACTAGCAGAATGCATGTGGGCGAGGTAATTGGAGAATGGAGATTGACAAGGACAAACGTCAGTAGGGAGGGTCAACTCAATCAATTCCTCTTATCTGTCTATTATATCAATGTCATTTGATATCCTGATTTGAACCAGCATTTTAGCATGACCGATCCTCAGTGCTGTATCTACGCTTGTAAATAGCATGATGATATAGTGAATCACGTATACAGTCAGAACCATGGGTAACTTTTTTTAGAACCAAGAGATAAAAAAAAAAATAAGAAAAAAACTTTGTCTAATGTTACAAAAGTTGTGTCTTTGTGACTAAAAAGTGCATCAGAGGTCCAATGTCAAAGGTGAAAAGTTAAATTTATGTTCGTTTTTGTTGGGGGTCAAAACTTTGGCTCATGATTGTTTTGGTTTTAAGGGTCAGGGGTCGTGTCCACTCTAAGAGCCAAATTAACTCTGCGCACTTCACTTGAGTTTCTGAACAAATCTCCCATTGACAATGATGCATTATTTATGTGAAAATATGAATTAAACATACAGATCTGAAGTTCAGATTTGGCCCTAACTGCATGCCTGTCTTCCTACAGCCCCAGATGCTCCGTTCACACACTGGAAACAGACAGTCTTCTACCTGGAGGACTACCTGACCGTAAAGAGGGGCGAGGAGATCATTGGCAGTATTAACATGAAGCCCAACGAGAAGAACATAGTGAGTGTCTGGAATCTATGACCAGTAAAAAGTAATTCACTTTGAAACACTTATAGGGGCAGTATCCAGTCTTTGACTAAAAAGCAAGGTTCAATGGAGAATCTGCATTGAAAATTCTTTGTAGTGCAGGAATAGTGTTAATAGTGTTCGGGAAACCGCCCCATCTAGTGACCAGAGTCCTGGGGCCTCATTTATCAACCGTGCATACATTTCATACTATATTCTGGCGTATATGAGCATTACATCCCCGCCTGGAAATCGCCCTCTATTTACCTTTTATGGTAGCAGAAACATCATCATTTACTGTATGATTTGGAAATGTTGGAACTGGGCCATGACCGTTTCTAAAAGAAACACAACGGCAAATTGGATTACATTTCTGTAGAGGTGTGGATAGAACGTTTTAATATTTTGCAGTGACTTTTTCAAACGAAAAAATGCATGCTCCCAATAGCAAGTGCCAAACACTGGCCGCGCATTCTGCAAGATTGATTGTCTATTCGAACGATTGTAAAGTAAATGCTACAGCCCACACTTCTATGCAAAATAAAAATTGTTCTTCAATAACTTGTTGATCAATAGATGATTGTATTTCTCCTGCCGTGGTATAGGCTTTGAGATAAAATAGGCTATGATGTCGCGCTCCTAACGCACACCAATACTGTAGCCTACCCATACTGTCAAATAGTTTCAATAGGGTACCAGTCTATTTACTTTCAAGCATGCTTGGCTATTGAATGAGTGACGGATGAATGGTAGCCTAATAAGTGTTGTGTAGCGAGAATAAACCAGTAATGTAAGAAAAGGAGATGTCCTGCAATGTGATTATGCTTTAGGCCTATTTAATCACATTTGAAGAAACATAATCCTACCTACATGCTGCTATGTGATCTCCTTACCAACGGCAAATGCATCATTACGTTTGAATGTTTTTATTCGCCTACCAGTGTGCGTAAAACACAATTTCCCCCAATACAATTGTCCAACCATTAGAAGTTGTGCGTACGCATTGGTCTGAGCTGTGTGTGGAGATTCACACTTTTCCCGTCAAGTTCAAAATGTATAAATACCAACCTTTGCGGGAAGACTAGCGCATGCAAGGTTTAGAGTTTATTTTGTGCACACGCACTTTTGATAAATGAGGCCCCTGGCCCCTACCTACTGTATGATAACTACAGACACTGGCCCAACAGGGATAGGTAGAGTTCATACATACATTTGTACTTGTCTAACAAAATAAAGACATAAGGTCAAATCAAGTCATTTCAGGCAGACGAGGCATTTAAACCAACATTATATGGCTTGAAAGAAACCCAATTCCACCACTGCCTCTCCACAATAGACTGCTTGTTTGAACTTCAATCATCATCTTTGCGATAGAGGTCAAAGGAGAGAGAGCACTAATCACTCCCAGACCAAACAGCAGATAAAGATAGCAACAGTGTCAGTGCCCCACTCCTGATTGAACACTCACTTAGATTTCTCTCTCTTTTATTCCCTGGTGAATTCCCTCTCTCTCTCTCTCTCTCTCTCTCTGTCTCTCTCTCTCTCTCTCACAGCGTGACTTGGACTTCACCTTTGAGCTGGATTTCAAAGGACAGATATGCGAGGCAGCCATCTCCCACGACTACAAGATGCGCTAGCTAGGTGTCCAATAGGGTGAAGCCGGCGCGCAATGCCGCCTGCATTCCCACCAATACACAGAGGGAAAGAAGAGGCACTCCTCTCGACAACAGACAATAATGAGGATGGGGTGGAGGGAGGAGAGAAGTTCGGATAGAGGTAGGAGATGGAGGGATGAGAGGGTGGGATGCAGGAATCAGCGAGGAGATAGAATTGAATATATGAAGAAGGGATGAGAGAGGATGGAGAGAAATGGAGGGATTGGCTAGATCAGAGGAGGCAGGTTATGATGAGAGAAGCTCATCAGTGCAGGGGTGGCACTCCAAGCAATATCAACATGCTCACATTGACACCTCTAACTGGCACTTTACTGTTAGGCCAACTGTTCAGAGGACAACTTTGAACGTAATACCTTATGAATTCAAGAATGTTCTTGTCATTATGAATGTTATTGACTGATCTACACTGTATGTGAGAGGTGGCAACCAATGTTATCTTCTACAGCAAGTTTGGAGCCCATATGATCAACTACTGTATTTTTCAGGGACTTCACATTTATATTGCATATAATGATAATATATATATACATCCTACAGCCAGTAGTTATGATTTTTCTTCAAATAGGCTTTCCAAATTACCCAATTTTGCATGTTTTTTAATAATCTTCATATCTGGTAAAAAGTACAGTAATTGAATATATCGGAAATTCAGTACTGCATACTGTATTGTGTAAGGATGTGAATATATATATAATGTGTATTTGCAGTGAGGCGATGTACTGTAGCTTTTTAGGTGGGTGCAAAATAACAGTATAAGAGCTCAGACATTTGCACAGCTTGCACTCCAAAGTGGTGGTCTCTGGTTTCTGTTAGAGCTGTGATGTCAACATTGTAATCAGTGTAGTCCGGGGCCCTTGTCTAGATGCCTGCAAAAGCTCCTGGCTACAAAGCCTACATTTCTCCAATCCTCCCTAAATCTATTCTATAGTGCTGTATTTCTCCTACTATAGATAATTAGGTAGTCACGATTTTCAACAATAACCATGATCTCTTAAGTTCTGTCAGATGGTTGATTTGGAGACACTGAAGCCACACCAGGGGAAGATCTTAATTCCATAATTCTCATTTCTTCTTGCCTCGCCGAGAATTATGCAATTGAGATCGCTCCCAGGAAGTGGGGAGTGTGCTGCAGCATTCAGTGGGCGGGGCCTCACATCGTTACCATTTTTTGCTCTGGCCCCACTGATCTCAGGTCTGCAATTGGCCTGTCCTCAGATAGTCCCATCCTTAGATCAGTAGCAAAGAGTTCATTCTGGCCTCTCTACTCAGCGCGTCAGTTGACAGCAGCTCCTTCCCTTAACCTGTGCTCTTACTAAGGTCGTCGCCAAGGCAACAACTGGAGGTGTCCTCCAGTCCAACTGTGACCTCCCCTCACAGTTGTGTAGTACTGTTACACCAGAGGTGTCAAACTCATTCCACAGAGGGCCTAGTGTCTGCAGGTTTTTGGTTTTTCCTTTCAATTAAGACCTAGACAACCAGGTGAGGGGAATTACTTAATTCATCACTCAAATAGAAAAGGTGGAGCGAAAACCTGCAGACGTTCGGCCCTCCGTGGAATGAGTTTGACACGTGCGTTTACACCATCCTTCCTTTCTATCCGCAGCCAAGATCCTCACTCCCAGTCCCCTCGCTCTCCCATGCCTTTCTGTGAAGCTCATCAGCACAGCACTTATGACCGTTCAGAAGATGTAGGACATGCCATGTATGAATAGACCAGCGGCTAGTAATGAGTGAGTCACATTTGATGGATGTACAATCTGTTCAGTAAAGGGTCTGACTATGTTCAGTTTCATGTTGAGCGCTTACTTGTGAGAGCATAGATTTGTATAGTATTCTATTGTAGATGCTGTGCTAGATGAATAATAAACTAAACCTGTAGATAAACAAGTTGATACTGGATCAAAAGCAGTTAGTCTTTCTAACTTTAATAAAATCCATTTAATCATTTTCAGTAGCATGCATAGAACACTTGTCTTTGGAATTAAGTCAGTGATTTAAGCTAACTTTAAGGTTTGGCCTTTAGCAGACCTAACACGACTAGTGTTATTCCAGTTTACCACTCACGGCATTCAGTTGTACTAAAACAACATGGTTGCCACTATTTCATGTCAGCTACTGAAATTGTGCTCATATATATATATATATATATATATATATATATATAATGACAATTCTGAGTTGAAAAATAGTTATATTCAAGCTTTGTATTGTATTGTTAATTTTACCTCCTGTCATGTAACAGTCCCGTGTGGCTCAGTTAGTAGAGCATGGTGTTTGCAACGCCAGGGTTTTGGGTTCGATTCCCACGGGGGACCAGTACGGAACAAAAAATGTATGAAATGTATGCATTCACTAGTGTAAGTCGCTCTGGATAAGAGTGTCTGCTAAATGATGTAAAAAAAATATAACAGTTAAATAAAAGTTATTGCTCAAGATCGTCCACTAGGTGTCATCTGAAATTCAAGTTTCACAATTGCATCCACTTTGCTACTTCAAGGAAGTGGTGTTTTAATTTAAAAGATCACTGAAATATACAATATGTTTATTATTCAGAGAAACCATACAACATTTTTCATATTTACATTTTCACATACATTATTGTGCAAGAACACACGCCCAGTAGCGTGGCACAAATGCAACTGAATTGGTTCATTTAGAGTAGTCCTGGTGCTATGGCACACTGTCACATACACAAGGAATACTCTCTATACCGGAGGGCTCCAAATGACGATTTCTCAGTATCCTTCAACATCACAGAACATACACATACAGTACGTATCTAATGGTACCTCCAGTGTCTCATACGCATCTATCGGTATCTGAAGTACTTTACAGGTGCAGTGATGGCATACATTGCAATGTGTTAGATTTAAAATGGAACATTTGTTCAAGGATACTTGGCACAATATATATTTTTATGGAATTATTAGGAGAAATGTTTTAGTGCGCCCACAAACAAATACTTCTAAGAGAAGGCAAATCTCTTGGCAAAACTAAGCAAACAACTACAGTACAACAGAACTCCTTCATAGAAATAACACTGTGCCAATTACATAAAAAAAAGCCAAATAGTGGTGACGGTTTATATGCAAACGCTTTGAGAGAGGTATAGTATGTCAGAGCTTTACTACCTTCCACAAACATTTGTGTAAAAGGAGAAGCTGCCAATTAGACTTTCTAGACACATACAGATGTAGGATCTTCACTTGATCACTGCTGTTGCTGAGAATTTCTGTGCCCCAGAATTTACATAGATTTCACTAAAAACTCACACTAACACATATTAACAGTATTGCACTTTTCACGTAGCCTAATCCCGATCTAGCAACATTACATCGGCAGAAAAGTTAATGGACTAAACGTTCAAATCTTGTTGCTGCAGGATTATTTTGCTGCGACAATACTGGTCAAATTAGGATCCCACATCTGTAGTTGACTTCTGGTAAATCATCCCAACATTACATACACAACACAGTAAACCTTATTACATTTGAGGGATAAGCTAATCTATTCATCAGATTGATCTGAGATAAAGTCCAAATCTGACAAATGTTATAACCCTTCTCTACTACTGGAAAATGTTAAATTGGTCCTGAACGAAATTCAGATTTCACGAAACCTAACTATAAACAAGGTTTACTTTTATTTTTTCAGTACATTTGTCAGACAGTGTAAACTGTACTGAATTAAATATAAAAGTAGTATAGTTACTGGTTTTGACTTAGCTAGTTGAAAATTAATTTTCATTAAAAATACGTTTTTATTAGGAAAATCTATATGTTATTATTGTAGTGCAAGACTGTCTTTTAAAAAATGTCATTATCCATGTATGGCAGTGTCAGCACCTACCCTGGCCCTTTCATCGTGTGAAATGCTAAGACAATTTTATTTATTTTTTTCCCCCTCAAAGAGGCGTTTAAAAAAAAAAAAACACAGATTCAAGAAACGGGTGTTCCCACCGTAGGTGGACTGGGTGACAGTGAGAGGTATTGTGCTGTAGATCTTTGAGTTCTTAAGGAACTCTAGTCAGAATCTACTGTATATTTAATTAGGTGAGTTCACCATCACCTTGTGTGTTGAGAAGATAGAAGCTAGCTAGTAGCCTTCTTGTTGCTAGCAGCAGGACCTCTTCTTCTGTGAAGAGCTGTTTACCAGTTGGACCGTCTTCTCTTTCTCTCGGTCCTCCTGCTCTTTCAGAATTCTAGGGGACACAGAAGAGATTTTACTCAGAAATGAGCCAAAGTCACATACTGTAGGTTAACTGTTTATTATTGAGAGTGAGATCCCAACATAAATTACAGTGCAATAGACTTGACTAAAGAAATCACCCAATATTAGATTCCAATACTATTATTGAAGTTGGGAGCATCAACTGCTAGGATAAAGTTGTTTATCATGTGTGTTAAGTGTATATTTAGGAATGATAAGGTTGGTCATTGTTTTCCTTTCTTTCCCTGTACTTGTCAATATCAACACAGAGTTTTTTTGTACCTCCAGACACACTGACACATTTGGCCTCAAGTGAGTTGTCAGATTTCATTGCAAAACACATAAAGCCTAGCTTGGATGAAGCCCAAGCAGACAGTGATTCTATTTTGTGGCCTGACAGTGTTAAGCTTGCTTTCCCTTCGTATAGCCTTGCTAATGGCCAAAATCAAAATGACAAACAGTCGTGTTAAGACAATAGTAAATGTGGAAGTAGTAAGACTTATGTCCTCTGTTAAAACGCTGGGTAGAATCCCACACAGCGCTTAACTTAACTCACCTTGCCAAATGTACCAGAGAGTCTACAACGTTTTGTCCAGAGCAAGCACTGCACTCATAGAAAATCAACTGGCAGTCCTGCAAAGGAGATTTGATAACTGTCATTAGCAGATGAAAAACAGGGAAGTCAATGGGATGTACAGTACAGTGCTCTGATTGGAACTGGCTGTAGTAGGGTCGATCATGCTCTCCTCTTCCACACAGCCTCCTACTCAGGCCTGTTTAGTAACATTAAAGGTAATCATTGTCTGGACTAATGGCCATCGGAGGAAAATGAAGAATAAGAGCAGGTCGACTGATCTAAGGCACTTAGCAATTATCTATCACCATAGAAACTACAGACCCAATGGGGGGAAAAAAATGGAATATACAAAATTATAGAGGGATGATAGAAGTCGAAAAACAACTCCTAGACCTTTAAGGCCCCCACACACACACACACACACACACACACACACACACACACATATATCTCTTAAAAAAAACAAAAAACAAATTTTGTTGCTTTTACTTATTCAGTGAGAAGATGGCCCACTACTTTGTGGCTGTGGGCACTGAGAAGCCTGTGGGTTGAAGACAACGCCCCAGGGAATTGCTGATAGACAGACCTTGGCCAATTTCTCGCCTACTCTCGTCTGAACCTCCCGCTCGTTCTCCTTGTCCGTTTTGTTTCCCAGCAGCATGATGGGAATATCCTCGCCGGCCCCCTCCTGTGAAGAGAGACGGAGATGGGCACTGATGCACTCCATTAGGGCTGGAACCTCAGCGGTCTCTTTCAGATACCCAGTGGGTGGGCAGCATTCAGCGTCGTAGGTTTTTAACATCAGTGCTACACTGAGCAAGGTCACGGACAAATCTATATTCACTACATGTTGCATAACGGTAGTACATGACACACAATCCGTAACGATAACGAATGGTAACTTGTATCGTGCCGCTTTACAAATATCCAGTAAGAATTACAATAATTACCGTAATTTCCGGACTATTAAGCGCACCTGAATATAAGCCGCACCCACTGAATTAAAAAATATATATTATTTTGAACATAAATAAGCTGCACATGTCTATAAGCCGCAGGTGCCTACCGGTACATTGAAACAAATGAACTTTACACAGGCTTTAACGAAACACGGCTTGTAACAAAAATAAATAGGCTTTAACGAAACACGGCTTGTAACCAAAAATACAAAATTAGCAGTAAGCTTTAGTTGTCTTGAGTCAATTCCTCACGCTGCTGTTTCCAACGTCTTATCATCGACTCATTAAGACCAAACTCCCGTGCAGCAGCTCTATTTCCTTTTCCAACAGCCAGATCAATCGCCTTCAACTTGAAAGCTGCATCATATGCATTTCTCTGTCTTTTTGCCATGATGAGGGTGACAAAATGACTACCGTAATCAGAATGATGGGAAGTTTGAGAGCGCTTGATTTAATCTAAACAGTAAACAAAAGTTGTTTGACCGTAACCTGTTCGGCAATTTCATTGGTCTAATGAAAGCTTCATGCCGCCAAAAAACTGAGCAAAAAAATTGAAAGCGGGAAAAATCCATATATTAGCCGCGTCATTGTTTAAGCCGCGAGGTTCAAAGCCTGGGAAAAAAGTTGCTGCTTATAGTCCGGAATTTACGGTAGCGCATTTGATCTGATATTGTATATAAAATGTTCTGTAAGCCTACATTGAATGTGCTATTGAGCAGGAGGAGGCTCTCCGTATTATCTACATTTCTCTGAGCTTGTATGTGTAGGCCTGCTATTTCAGAGGTGAGCAGTGAAGTGTTTGGGCTTGTCTTACCTGTACACTGGTCAGCCACGGTCTCACCGCAGTGAAGCTCTGCTCATCAGTGATGTCATACATGACTACCACACCGTCAGCCTTGCGGAAGAACTGCTTGGTGATGCTGCGATACCTGAAGGGATGGAGAAGGAAAACTGAGAACTCCCCCATTTGTACTTTATCCTCAAGCACAACAAAATAAGTATGGAATTTGATCTCATACTAAAAATGTCTCATTAGATACTATTTTCAAGTGTCAACATGGTCTCATTAGAAAACACTGAAAATACTAAAAAAAAAGAAAGACATTTAAGCACTGCAGTAATATTTCACTTCACTGACATTAGCAATGTGCCATACAGCATAACTGCATGTAGCAAAACAAAAGTTGCTGAGGTAAAAAGTTGAATGTGTGTAAATTCACGTAATATAGTCAAGTTCCCACCTCTCCTGTCCTGCTGTATCCCACATCTGCAGCGCCACCTGGCTGTTGTCCACCGTTATCGTTTTCACACTGTAGTCTATGCCTGTTGATGCAGGATGGACAAGATAATACTCCTCTGATTTAAGTCACCTCAGTAATTTACAATATTTTGCCTTCCAATAATATTTTTTCCTTGCAATTTTCTGTCCGTATTCTTTTTAGAAGTGCTGGGTTTGTAGTAGATAGAAAAGGTTAAAAAAATGATGAAAGGAACCAACAATTGATTTCCGGGCAAAATCTGGTAGAACAAGGAACTTCAAAAGGATATGTCCTTCTCTGAGTTTTTGAAATGTTACTCCCATCGATGGTTGCAATCAACAATATTTGTCCCCTGTGCTCAAATAGAAAAAGAGAAACATGTTTTTTTGTCAATGAGAGTATATTGCCCATTGTTCTAGAGGGACCACACAATTCAAAATCCATCTGACTCGCTCCTAAAAAAAAAAAAAAAAGACTATTTTCAGAATCAAATCATTTGTGTGTGCTTCCAAACAGGGTCTAAATAGAGAGGAGATTAGAGTTCTGGAGCCGTTCGTACTAGGATTCAGAATAATTCAGTATGCTTGCAGTCAGTCAAAGAACAAACTAGGTTTGGGTGTGTAACATTAACCTACTGTATAACAGAAAGGCCAATTGGAAGTATCCAGTTATGGTCTGTGTGAATGCAAGTCAGTCAATACAACAGTAACACAATATGGTTTATCCGCTTAGGCTGTTGCCTATGTAGTGCAAGATCAACACAACAGTCGGCTTTCCACAGTGTAAGCAATCGGCATTTTACATTTACATTTAAGTCATTTAGCAGACGTTCTTATCCAGAGCGACTTACAAATTGGTGCATTCACCTTATAATATCCAGTGGAACAACCACTTTACAAAAGTGCATCTAAATCTTTTAAGGGGGGGGTTAGAAGGATTACTTTATCCATTTAAAAGAGCTTACTGAGTAAAGCCAGTGTGAGGTGTGAGAGGGAGGGTGAGGTCAGCCAGCCACATGTCTATGGGCTCAGCTCTGCCCTGGGTCATGTTGATTAGGACACACAGTATCAAAACAGTTTGCAACATAAAACAAAAACTAGAGATTCTTATTCTTAAGTCCAGGTAATTCCTCCCGGGTTTCAGTCCGCTTTGTTCCGTTGGTGCCTAATGAAAACCCTGCTGTGCTATAGAAAAGGAACCCTGGAGGGGCCAGCCACTACTCACCCACGGTGGCAGAGGTGCCTGGGTAGAAGCAGTCGTCACAGAACCTCATGAGGAGGGAGGTCTTCCCCACGCTAGAGTTCCCTATCAGCACGATCTTAAACAGGCGGTCCGGGGGTGGCGCTGCACCCTCCTGGAAACAACACAGAGAGATAAAGCAGAGAGAAAAGTTTCATTGCATTTTGCCAAACTCCCTTTTGTGCTTAAGTTAACGTTTCCTCAAGTAATAACCAAGATATTTCAGATTGCGACTATCCAATTCAATATATGCTGAGAGAGGGTATACTAAAACGATGACATGGCCCTAGCTGATGCACTAAATATTTGAGCAACATATTTCAGCATATTTTGAATGCAGCATATACCCCCTAATTCTAAGTCCACAACACAACTACTATCCTATAAAACCATCAAGTTGTAAAGTTCTTGAAACTGCATTTGTAATGTATTCAGACATATACATTACAGCCTTATTCTAAAATGTATTCAATTAATGTTTTTCCTCAATCTACACATAATACCACATAACAACAAAGCAAAAACAGGTTTGGAAATGTATTAAAAAAATTTAAAAAGCAGAAATATCTTATTTACATAAGTATTCAGATCCTTTGCTATGAGATTCAAAATTGAGCTCAGGTGCATCATGTTTCCTTTGATCATCCTTGAGATGTTTCTACAACTTCATTGGAGTCCACCTGTGGTAAATTCAATTGATTGGACATGATTTGGAAAGGCACGTACCTGTCTATATAAGGTCCCACAGTTGACAGTGCATGTCAGAGCAAAAACAAAGCCATGAGGTCGAAGAAATTGTCCGTAGAGCTCCGAGACAGGATTGTGTTGAGGCATAGATCTGGGGAAGGGTATAAAAAAAACGTCTGCAGCATTGAACACATTCTTAAATGGAAGTTTGGAACTGCCAAGGCTCTTCCTAGAGCTGGCCACCCAGCCAAACTTTGCAATTAGGGGAGAAGGGCCTTTGGTCAGGGAGGTGACCAAGAACCCAATGGTCACTCTGACAGAGCTCCAGAGTTCCTCTGTGGAGATGGGAGAACCTTCCTGAAGCACAACCATCTCTGCAGCACTCCACCAATCAGGTCTTTATGGTAGAGTTGCCAGACGGAAGCCACTCCTCAGTAAAAGGCACATGACAGCCCACTTGGCGTTTGCCGAATGGCATCTAAAGGACTGTCAGACCATGAGAAACTAAATTCTCTGGTCTGATAAACCCACGATTGAACGCTTTTGCCTGAATGCCAAACGTCACGTCTGGAAGAAACCTGGCATCATCCCTACAGTGAAGCATGGTGGCAGCATCATGCTGTGGTAAGGTTTTTCAGTGCCAGGGACTGGGAGCCCAGTCAGGATCGCGGGAAAGATGAACAGAGCAAAGTACAGAGATCCTTGATGAAAACCTGCTCCAGAGCACTCAAGACCTCAGACTGGGGCAAAGGTTCACCTTCCAACAGAACAACGACCCTAAGCACACAACGCAGCAGTGGCTTCGGGAGCTTGAGAGGATCTGCAGAGAATGGGAGAAACTCCCCAAATACAGGTGTGCCAAGCTTGTAGCGTCACACCCAAGAAGACTCTAGGCTGTAATCACTGCCAATGGTGCTTCAACAAAGTACTGAGTAAAGGGTCTGAATACTTATGTAAATGTGATTTAAGTTTAGCAAAAACTTCTAAAAACCCGTTTTTGCTTTGTCATTATGGGGTATTGTGTGTAGATTGAGGGGGGAAAAAAAACAATTTAATACATTTTAGAATAAGGCTGTACCTTAACAAAATGTGGAAAAAGTCAAGGGGTCTGAATACTTTCCAAATGCACTGTATATAGAGTAAGTTCCTAGATGACATTAAATCATGTAAACTTCCTGAAACATTCATTCAACACACACAAGTAGCTAAACCTGTTGCCAGGGTAACTGTGGGGTCAAGTCACTCAAAGTGAGAAACCCAACCCTGTGACCGCTGTTCTCCCATCTCAGGTCTGCTCAGACAGGAGAACACATTGTGCTGTACATCCACCTTCACCCCTCTATACTGGGTCAGGAGAACCAACAAAAACACACTGACCTATAAACAACCCAGAAGGCCTGAAGAGGAAGGCAAGGTTCTATTAAAGGGAAGGTTACTAGGCCAACTGATACCTTCTCATTGTCTATTGATCAGAGACAAAAACAAAGCCTGTCCAACATTATGACCAATCAACCTCGTCTGTGAGCATACAAGTCTTACGTTCACCACGGTCTCCTTGCCGACAGGCTGGCCCCTGGGGGACGTAGGCGTCTCCGACTCTCTGGTGTCAGCTGGCTGCTGCTCCCTAGTCGGAAGAGAACTAGGAGGATATATTGAGTTCATCTGCAGCTCTATGTGCTCTTCCTCCTCCCCTTCTTCCTCTGCCTCCTCGCTCCACTCACAGAGCTGGACATGGTAGTCGTCCTGCAAGAGCTGGGGTAGGTGGTCCTCCTCTATGGAGATGATCCTCTGTAGGGGTCTGTGGGTGGATTTGGAGTCTACCACATCCTCCAGGCTGTAGCCATTCACTCCCCCCGGGCTCTTCTTCTTAGAGTGGTGGAGCCCTACCTCTTCCTCACTGGAGAGACAGGGATGAGATGGTAATTGGAGGGACAAATGTGAATTGGCTGACAATTGCTTTTTTTTTGGAACATAATGGTATGGCTGTAGAATGTGAATTGACTCGCATATTTATATAAGCATTTGCATATTCAGAACAATGTAAATACAGTACGGACATGTTCTGCACTGAGTTACAACTGCAGCCCTATTGAATTCTGTGTCATGTGCTTTGTTCTACTTTGTGTAATGCCATCTACTTAGAAAATATGAATCATTCACCATTAATAACTACTCAAGCAACAGTCAGTCATACTGAAGTGTGTATTGTAGGTGAATTGAACGTTAGTATAAATGAAGGCCTCCACGACTGAATCAGACAGTATTCACTCAATTTGTATTAAAAGCATTTCAGAGCAAATGGTGTACCATTTAAAGGCCTTTTTGTCAAAGGGATTCAGAGTATTTGATCCAGGCCTCGGGTTCCAAGCAGGATTTTCAACAGTATTCCTCAGTTTCTGCAAAACAACAAATTTAAAGCTACAGTTTGATTGCAATTGGATTTGATAAAAAAATGTTTTCTAGGTTCAATGCTTTTTCCAGGAATCAAGTTTTTAGGATAGGATCTATCAAACAGATCAGACAGACATGGGATTTCACAAATGGACAATGAAAAATGCATGCGAATACTTACTTGATATGTCCTCGTATCTCGTTCATCTCGTAAGTGTTTGTTCATTTCCCTGGAGACAATATAACAAGGAATGGGTTCATTGCAAAAAATAAAAACATTTTGTAAGAACAAGTGGGAAACCGCTTCGAGGAGTTTGCCTAAGGTCAATGCTATATGCTTTGCTATCTGCTCGATGGATGCGTGGCCTTGGTTTGTAGTGAATATAACATTGTACCCTATTGTACAGTATACTATTTGCTCATTGATTTGGAGAACAGTGGCCCCTGGACTGATATAACCCATTGCCTCTCTCCTAGTGTGTGTCTGTCGGTCTCCACTTCTACCTCAGCAGGTCAAGTTGTTTCAGCAGGCTTGCTCGCTCTCTCTGCAATCCCTCTGTGACCTGGTACATTTCCCTGTGTTGGAAAACAAATCCACATATTCGTGTACTGTGGACTCACAAGGAGACCCAATCAGGATCCCAGACAGTCAGCTAGCCAACCAGACAGCCAGCCACAAAGAAGCAGACTTACCTCTCCCTCTCCTTTTGCAGGCGTGACGACTGCTCCTGCAGAAGGCCCAGCTGCTCCTGTGCCAGGATCAGCTCCTGACTGGTGTGCTCCAGCTCTTGGGCCAGATCCTCATTGGTCTGCTTCAGCTTCACATTCTCCACCTTGGTCACGTGCTGCTCGCTGTGCAGCTCCCGACACTGACACTCCAACTGGGGGAGGGGACACAGGGGAGAGGGGCCACGGTCACAGAGGAGACGGGCAGACAACACACAAAAACACCACAGCCAAAAGCAGACGCCCTACAAAATGCACTTTCATCTGGTCATATACAGCTTTAAAAACACAATTTCCCAGACACTACTATGCAGTAACAATCATAGTCTGATCAGCCTTAGCAAATCAGTGTCTATTGTGTGATTGCGACGATACACCGAGCATTGATGAATGGAAAAGATGAAACGAGTGATATCTGCCGGCCTGGTCTGACCCACACACATCCATTAAATCCAGGGGCTGTGTGAGGACACACACAAGGCTGTGGTCTGACCCACACACATCCATTAAATCCAGGGGCTGTGTGAGGACACACACAAGGCTGTGGTCTGACCCACACACATCCATTAAATCCAGGGGCTGTGTGAGGACACACACAAGGCTGTGGTCTGACCCACACACATCCATTAAATCCAGGGGCTGTGTGAGGACACACACAAGGTTGTGGTCTGATCCACAAACAGCCATTTAATCCAGGGGCTGTGTGAGGACACACATAAGGCTGTGGTCTGACTGTAGCCTCAAACACTACTATCACCGTTCTACATATATAAGCCAAAGTGCTCCAACATGGGATCTAAAACAAATTTTTTTTAAATAATTGAGCGACACTGCGATGAGGCTAGCCAGCATAGCGTCTGGATGCCTCCTTTACAGAGACTGTGTTGGCAGCATAGAAGTAGAATCTCTAGAACAGACATTCCCATTAAAGTCAATGTTCCGCCATTCTATTAACATGGTCGGCAGAGAGGAACATGGAATGTGAATTACAGACATAATAATTAGAGGCGCTCAGGTACCTCTGAGAGAAAGCCTTGGTGACTTGGGTACAGTAGGAACTCAGGCCTTATTCCCCTTTGTAATGTAAATGAAGAAGTACGAGTAAGACTAATTGTTGCCCATTAGTTTACTCCAGTTAGGGGAGGTACGGGAAAATAATACATTTTGGAAATTATGCAGACAATTACATTGATGGAAGCCACAATCTGCAATATTAAAGCTAATCTCCACCCCCCCCCCCCATAAAATAAAAAATGAGACTAATTTCCAATGGACTAATTAGTCTTAAAAGCGTCAGTGGAGTTCTGTTTGTGAGAGTGTCACGGTTACACATGATCATCACTTAGTTTCCATTAAAGAATACGCTGCAGACAGACACTCAGCAACAGCTCTTAGAGTCTACTAATAATAACTGGTGACAATTCGGTCACCAAAATTAGATTGAATGAAAAATAATAAGTTCTGTACAGTGCAAATCTACCCATCAGTGCCTGTGATCGTCCGTCAAGGACTCATCATTCGTGTCCTGACTCACCCGCCTCTGTTTCTGGAAGATCTGCTCCAGCTCCCGCTCCTTACTGGAGAGCTGATGCTCTAGGTCCTGGCTCCTAGACAGGAAGCGTTCAGAGTCCTGCAGGGGGGAGAGAGAGAGAGCGGGAGGGAGAACGAGAGAGCAAGAGGATCTTCCCAAAAACTGAGGTTACTAACAAGGCGTATGCAGTGGGAGATCTCTTCCTTTACCTGCAGGAGGATCCTGTCCTTCTCATTTTTGATTTGCTGCTCCATTTCTTCATATAAGCGCTGGATCTCGTCGTCATGTGTTGCTGCTTTTCTGTTCGGATGTAGAATTATTTTATAAAAAAAAAAAAAAAGTTGGGTGGGGGGGGGGGTCTTGTTAATGCTAATAAAGCTTTTTCCATTAGCTTTGGCAGCACATAAGAAAATGGACTGCTCAAGCGTTATCAAATGTTTAGTTAAGCTTTCAGTCTGCCATTTCAAAATCATACAGTAGGTCAACTGTAAGCTAGCATGACCCATTCTGAACAGGCACAGCAACAAATAACAGTTTCAGATAAGTACCACTTATTATCAGTGTAGTTCACATCTGAAAATCAAAAAGGATAACTATAATTACTTAACCATTAAAGGCCTGACCACTCCGGTCAGCTTGAAAAAAAAATCTAATCCCTGCGTCTCTACAGCAAGAAAGATGTTCACGAGTTTCGAAACAGCTGCGGTGTGAGCCACCTGTCATAAAACCCAACCATAGCAGCCTCCTCCAACATCTGCATTCCTTTCACTTAGAAACAGCCTCAAAAACAGGTTGCTTTTCAGCTATGGGAAACTGTGTGATAATGCACCACTATGGTACAAAAGCTACGCTGTGCTCAGTTGAAACATGACATAATAAACAAGCAGGTAGAGATTGTCAAGTAGTATTCCTTGTAAAATTGCCATGAACATTGTCTGTCACAATTTGGAGAAAGTGAGAGTTTTGGGAGCACATTGACAAGCACTTAATATTGCTTTGGAGCTGGGAGGTTAGCCACATCCCAATGGTGGAGTAAACGTTTCTTTCACCCACACTGTAAAACTTAAACACTTCTCCCAGGCTAACTAAGGACTACAAATCTGTCAGTCAGAAAAAGCTATACTTTTAGTAATAAACATTTTTTTTAAGGGAAAAACCCCCCAGAAAAAAACATAACTGGGGACGATCATTCTATAGATGCCCTAATGCAAAAAAGGTTTAAATGACATTCATATCGTAGCAAGCATATACAGTAAGCTACTTTGCCCTTTGTTACTCGGGCAGAGGTTATCTGTAAAGGAACATTGAGCTAGCCTGGTCGCAGATTTGTTTGTGTTGTCTAGCCAATGACTATTTGAGTTGGCAAGACAGCACAAACAGATCTGGGACCAGGCTACAGTGAGCTACTAATTGGCCAAATTCTACATGGGTACCAATACCTGATGAATGGCGATATTTCTACCTTTTAAGGGCGCTCTCCATCTCCCTCTTCTCCTGGTTAGCCTCTTTGATCTGGAAGGTGACCCTGGCCAGGAACTCCTCAAAGTTGGACAGGAGATGCGGCTCATCTCTTCTCAGCTGGGCCCACAGACTACGCACCTCACCAGGGCTGATGGGAAGGGGGTCAGAACAAAGATTAGTTTCAATGACAAGACATGGAATACAGTCTGTACTCAGGTTTCTGTGTAGAACAACTGTACTGAGGTACTTCTTGGTGGGGGGAAGAAAATAAAAGAAGTACTTCAAGTTGAACCTTTGGGTCAATGTGAACAATTAGGACAATGTAGGCAGGCAGGCAGTGGGTAGCTGTGGGCTGCCTGCAGCCGTGCTGACATATTTGTGCAAAATTGACATTTGGTCAAGATGATCTTAGCCTAGGAAATCCCATTTCCTGTTAGTAGAAAATAGTGCTATTTTGACACAACAGTTTAAACACAATCTTTGTCTGTGCCATGGTCTTCATGTCAGTGTTCAGATAACAACTGGAATAACTTATTTATGTAATATTTTGGCAGGGCAATATGTGGAAAGACCAATTGAGAAAATGATCTCATACAATGCATGTTTGATGGATCTCTGTTCATTGAAATTTGGACTAATTGATAAGACTAGCAGGCCTCTGGAAGACTCCTAAACAAATATGGAAACTTTCCAATCCTCACAGTAGAGTTACATGCCGTGTCAACTTCAGGAAAACACAGCGGAGGTTGATGTAAATTGTTAGCATTGCGTTCTGGTTCTAACCCAGGTTTGCAGACAGTCAATAGGATGTACTTATCAAGTTGACATTCTCACCTACTACCGTTTACTTTTATTGAGCCACATTTGTTTGCTGAAGGTGAGTCTAGACATGCATTAAACGAGGCCCGGCTCTCTCGTTTCTCTCCTCTGAATGCCTGGAGGAGAAAGGCAAAAGCACTGGTACCAGCACCAACCAATGTCTGGAATACATCCACAGACATGAATGTCAGTGACTATAATGATTTGTTCAAGGTTAAATAACCCAACTCAATTTAGACTAACTTTTCCTATGTGAGTTTTTTTGGGGTAGACGACAGTGACCTCAGGTATTTCATCTGTTTTCTACTTAAACATGTCTGTAGACTTTATGCTTGTTTGTTAAGCTTATAGAATTTGAGAAATATCAAAGCAAGCAGATTGAAACAGAATGGCTAGCACTACTATGGAACGGCAACTTAGTGCTTTTTGTTTTGCACAGCTGACTTCAATCAATCTAATCTTTCTAAAGGAATAGACTGGTCATTTGAGGGCATTATTTAGGGTTGGACAAAGACTCACATAGTATGGACGTCATAGACAAAAACAAACACTCACTCCTCAAAGACGTTGCTGGCGCCCAAGCTCTCCATGAGCATGCAGAAGTGCCTCTCTTCCTCGTCCTCGCTGCCCATCAGCCTCTCCTCCCACTGGGTCTGGTAAAGGGAGTCTGGGGGGCCCTGGTTGGCTTCCTTGGAAATGGGGCAGGCATCCCCCATCCCTTCTGTTACAGAGATCCTTCGGCCAAACAGGAACTCACCTGGAGAAATAAAGAGTCCAGGAGATTATTTATAATACCCTTTACTCCCTCTCTTTCTATGTATCTGTACCTACTCAGAGCTGCATACTCTGCTTGCACAGTGCACTAGCACAGTTAACGTTATTATGTGGAAAGGGAAGATGCAGCAAATCAAACTACATCACAGCACATCAACATACATTGGACAGTAGAAAGTGAGAACAGGACATAGTCAACGTACTGAACCCTGAGGAGAACTCCTGCAGGGTGAGGTATCCGTTGCCGTCAGAATCCAGGGTGTCGAAGACATTCTCCAGCTCCTCTGCACTGAGGGGCAGTTGTCCATGGAGCCTCTGCGGAGCAGGACACACAACACAAATCAGGTGCCATGGACACAACTGGGGACCTGAAGGACTCAAGTCTTTATGTTAAACAGACACCGTAATTGGGGGACAACATGCTCATAGTAACGGAATAAATGGAATTGTATCAAACTCAAAAAAACACACGGCTTCCATGCAACTCCATTCACTCAATTCCAGACATTATTACGAGCCATTATCCCTCAGAAGCCTCCTGTGCCAACAATACAGTACGGTACAACAGCTGCCAGCCAAGCACAAACACCTGGGAACACACTCAACAGTATCATCAGCATCAGAAGAGACGGTCATGTACAGGAGAGCAGATGTTCTTCCTGTTCATAAAGTGTAGGATGGTGTATCATTTGCATTCACACAACCGACGTAACGCGAGTTCATGACAAAGGAACCGTTAACAACTAGGACAGGCTGCTCCATAAAACGTCTATATTAATAAACTTGAGACATTCATTCGTTCAGATTGAAGGCAAAACATTATAGAAATGAACATTCTGCCCAAAGTCAAAAAACGCCCAAACCGCCATTTACACGCCAAGGCCAAGCAGTGTGTGAAAGCAAACAGACTCTGAAACGCTGACAATATGCAGTAAAGACCACAACGATGCAGAAAAGCCAAGCGCTGCCTCACCTCTGTGAGCTGGGCATGTCTATGTTTACACCGAAACCACTTGTGAAATTTGTGGTAGGAACTCCTTGTTAAACTCTTATCTGGGCTGAACACATCCCTTATGTCAGCAGACAGAGATCACAGCCGGAGACACCATTGCCACCCTCTTGGTCACGGTGTGAGAAACATCGTAAGGCTGTTTGTGCAATCAGCAGAAAACGACACGCGCACATACAGGGTTAATGCTGGCAGTCACTAGAAAACATTCATGAAATGTTCCATTTTTTTTTTGATGGGTTCAGAACTTTGCTAAATTACTTATTTATCCACTTTGCCCTTATGGATAAACAAGGTAAGCCTAATCAGGCATAGTAAATACCCGACTAAATCTAAAACCAACTTGCATATGGCAGAGAAATACATTTTCTGTTCCATCTACTCAGGTCATATAAGGATAGACAAGCAGAAATGCATTTCAGTTGCATAACACATATTCACGAAGACAATTGTAATGTATTATACAGGAGTGCACACAGTTATGCACTGACGTTATTCCCCAAAATGTTTTGGGGGGCTGATTTCATTACTTTCACAACTCAGAAACGAACACGGGGAGCGGGTATAGGGGCATGTTTTGTATATTTCCATAAACATTGGATCAAAGGGATCTATTCTATTGAGACTCTCGTCACGGTGTGGGCTCACAAGTGCTCGATCAAAGGAATACTCTGCCCATCGATGAATATGTAAGAAGCATTTGGATCTGCACAGTAACGCAAATGAAGTTGCTGTGTGACAAAGCAGGGCTCTGTGTGGCTCTTTGCTGCCCGTATGTGTTGTGGGTTCCTGTCACTCTTTCACATGCTCTCCTGAATAAGATAGATACAGGCTACATCCTCAGAATCATCTCTAATGAGCACACCAGAGATATAAAAAGTGTTCCATTTAATTCTATGGAGCAAACGCAGCCCCTGTCCTCCACATACAACCTTGTGAAATGACCAGATTGTCGTCTCCAAATCTAACAAAGGGTCTATGGAGGATTTGTTGCAGTTATTAGGTTTGGCATTATTTAGCCAAATGTACAGTGCCTTCGGAAAGTATTCACACTACTTCCCTTTTTCCACATTTTGTTACATTATAGCCTTATTCTAATATTGATTTGTATCAATCTACATATAATTCCCCATATTAACAAAGCAAAAACAGGTTCAGAATTTTTTGCAAATTTATATATATTTATACATTTTTTTTCTTCACATTTACATAAGTATTCAGACCCTTTACTCAGTACTTTGTTGAATCACCTTTGGCAGAGATTACAGCCTCGAGTCTTCTTGGGTATAACGCCACAAGCTCGGCACACCTGTATCTGGGGAGTTTCTCGCATTCTTCTCTGCAGATCCGCTCAAGCTCGGTCAGGTTGGATGGGTAGCGTCGCTGCACAGCCATTTTCAGATCTGTCCAGAGATGTTCAAGTTCGGGCTCTGGCTGGGCCACTCAAGGACATTCAGAGACCTGTCCCGAAGCCACTACTGTGTTTTCTTGGCTGTGTGCTTACGGTCGTTGTTCTGTTGGAAGGTGAACCTTCGCCCCAGTCTGAGGTCCTGAGAGCTTTGGAGCAGGTTTTCAAGGATCTCTGTACTTTGCTCCGTTCATCTTTCCCTCTATCATGTCTCCCAGTCCCTGCCACTGAAAAACATCCCCACAGCATGATGCTGCCACCACCATGCTTCACCGTAGGGATGGTGCCAGGTTTCCTCCAGACATGACACTTTGCATCCAGGCCAAAGAGTTCAATCTTGGTTTCATCAGACCAGATAATATTGTTTCTCATGGTCTGAGACTCTTTAGGTGCCTTTTGGAAAACTCCAAGCGGGCTGTCATGTGCCTTTTACTGAGGATTGGGTTCTGTCTGGCCACTCCACAATAAAGACCTGATTTGTGGAGTACTGCAGAGATGGTTGTCCTTCTGGAAGGTTCTCCGATCTCCACAGAGGGACTCCGGAGCTCTGTCAGAGTGACCATTGGGTTCCTGGTCACCTCCCTGACCAAGGCCCTTCGACACAGATTTGGCCAGGTGGCCAGCTCTAGGAAGAGTCTTGGTGATTCCAAACTTCTTCCAATTAAGAATGATGGAAGGCTCTGTATTCTTGGGGACCTTCAATGCTGCAGAAATGTGTTGTTACCCTGCCCCAGATCTGTGCCTCGACACAATGAGTCTGTGAGCTCTACGGAAAATTCCTCCGACCTCATGGCTTGGTTTTTGCTGTGACATGCACTGTCAACTGTGGTACCTTACATACAGTGAGGGAAAAAAGTATTTGATCACCTGCTGATTTTGTACGTTTGCCCACTGACAAAGAAATTATCAGTGTATAATTGTAATGGTAGGTTTATTTGAACAGTGAGAGACAGAATAATAACAAAAGATCCAGAAAAACGCATGTCAAAAATGTTATAAAATGATTTGCATTTTAATGAGGGAAATAAGTATTTGACCCCTCTGCAAAACATGACTTAGTACTTGGTGGCAAAACACTTGTTGGCAATCACAGAGGTCAGATTTTGTCCCACTCCTCTTTGCAGATCTTCTCCAAGTCATTAAGGTTTCGAGGCTGACGTTTGGCAACTCGAATCTTCAGCTCCCTCCACAGATTTTCTATGGGATTAAGGTCTGGAGACTGGCTAGGCCACTCCAGGACCTTAATGTGCTTCTTCTTGAGCCACTCCTTTGTTGCCTTGGCCGTGTGTTTTGGGTCATTGTCATGCTGGAATACCCATCCACGACCCATTTTCAATGCCCTGGCTGAGGGAAGGTGGTTCTCACCCAAGAATTGACGGTACATGGCCCCATCCATCGTCCCTTTGATGCGGTGAAGTTGTCCTGTCCCCTTAGCAGAAAAACACGCCCAAAGCATAATGTTTCCACCTCCATGTTTGACGGTGGGGATGGTGTTCTTGGGGTCATAGGCAGCATTCCTCCTCCTCCAAACACGGCGAGTTGAGTTGATGCCAAAGAGCTCCATTTTGGTCTCATCTGACCACAACACTTTCACCCAGTTGTCCTCTGAATCATTCAGATGTTCATTGGCAAACTTCAGACGGGCATGTATATGTGCTTTCTTGAGCAGGGGGACCTTGCTGGCACTGCAGGATTTCAGTCCTTCACGGCGTAGTGTGTTACCAATTGTTTTCTTGGTGACTATGGTCCCAGCTGCCTTGAGATCATTGACAAGATCCTCCCGTGTAGTTCTGGGCTGATTCCTCCCCGTTCTCATGATCATTGCAACTCCACGAGGTGAGATCTTGCATGGAGCCCCAGGCCAAGGGAGATTGACAGTTCTTTTGTGTTTCTTCCATTTGCGAATAATCGCACCAACTGTTGTCACCTTCTCACCAAGCTGCTTGGCGATGGTCTTGTAGCCCATTCCAGCCTTGTGTAGGTCTACAATCTTGTCCCTGACATCCTTGGAGAGCTCTTTGGTCTTGGCCATGGTGGAGAGTTTGGAATCTGATTGATTGATTGCTTCTGTGGACAGGTGTCTTTTATACAGGTAACAAGCTGAGATTAGGAGCACTCCCTTTAAGAGTGTGCTCCTAATCTCAGCTCGTTACCTGTATAAAAGACACCTGGGAGCCAGAAATCTTTCTGATTCAGAGGGGGTCAAATACTTATTTCCCTCATTAATATGCAAATCAATTTATAACATTTTTGACATGCGTTTTTCAGGATTTTTTTGTTGATATTCTGTTTCTCACTGTTCAAATAAACCTAACATTAAAATTATAGACTGATCATTTCTTTGTCAGTGGGCAAACGTACAAAATCAGCAGGGGATCAAATACTTTTTTCCCTCACTGTAGACAGGTGTGTGTCTTTCCAAATCATGTCCAATCAATTTAATTTATCACAGGTGGCCTCCAATCAAGTTGTAAGAACATCTCAAGGATGATCAATGGAATTTCTAAAACCTGTTTTTGGTTTGTCATTATGGGGTATTGTGTGTAGATTGCTGAGGATTTAATAAATATATATATTTTAGGATAAGGCTGTAACAGAACAAAATTTGGAAAAAGGTCAAGGGGTCTGAATACTTTCCGAAGGCACTGTATGCTATTGTCAACAGCAGTCATTCAGATGCCCTGACAAAAGCCTAAATTACAACAATGAGCTATGGGAGCTGGTGCATAGGTTAGGATACATCCACAGAGTATCATGTGTTCTCTATCAGAGTAAACAGTTATGCTAGTACTAGGCTGGGCCAATTCTTACTGGTTTCTCAGGGTAAAGAGGCTAACAGGAAAGAGACATTCTTCTGAATTAAGCATCCAGTCCACGGGGGTAAAAGCCTCAAATGCTACTGAATGTAACTCCAACAAACCCACCACAACTCATGATTGATTCTTGCTCTGAAGGATCAAAACACAGTTCAGAAAACAACTACAACAACTTGCTCTGTCAATCAACATCAAAAGTCAGCAATTTGAAATGTGTTACTCTGAAATAATGACTAGGTAACTCATATATACAGTACTAAGGATGGGAACTTGCATAATGCTGGTGTAACCTAAAAACGTCATTAACTCCCATGGGACGGTTTGGTCGCACTCAGTGAGCCCCATAGACAGTAGGTGATCTCACCTGCATGTCCCGGTGAGTGATGAAGCCTTTGTCCTCGATGTCACAGATCTGGAAGAAGTCCTGGGTCTTCTCCAGCATGGTGCTGTGTCCAGTAGATCTCTCACCGCCTCCAGCCTCACAGTCCTTCCAGTCACACACGGCCGGGCTCTGGTCCCAGTCTCTGTGCCGAGGAGCACTCCTGGATCTCCCTTTGGGGGTACTGGTGAAAGCTGCCATGGCGTGTGTGTGGTGTGGCTCCTCTCGCTCCCTCTCCCCCTACTCCTTCACATGGGTCAGGTGTAGTCAGGTCTAGACAGGGGATGAGAAAAGAGACCCAGAGTAGAGACAGGTTCAGGCTGCAGCACAGAGGCTCTCAGCAGCGATGTCACCGCTTGTCATCTCTTAGCAACCGCCTCTTTAATTAGTCGATGAAGCCCAGGCTCTGAGCGAGAGATAGAAAAGGTAAAATGGATCCCTTCAAAATAACCCTCTCTCTGAACGATGGAGCGTGACATGTCAGACTATGGTCTTTCTTCACATAGCATTTTAAGTTGTTCATTTTGTTGTGATAACCTAGGTCTTATTACAATATAATGACGTGTAGTCTAATAACGCAGCCAACTAAAAAAACACAGTACAACAAGCCTAGAAGGAGCGACGCAAAACTCACAAGGAGAGAGTTAGCCTACTTTGAACGCATCAACAAAGAAAGGTGCTAAAGAGAAGTGACCATAAACAGTTTAGACAAACAGCTCCAATTTAGGCGGACTACTGGGTCAAAGAGGAGCACAGAGTGTGTGTAACTAGATATTAGGCCCATCTTCGAAAAACCCATGAAGTAAATTCACAGAGCAGATGGCAGAAGCCCCAAGCTCGAACTTAGTTCCCTCCCCCATCAGTGGGAAGTAGCATGTTCTCTATCAGAGGCTAACAGGAAAGAGACATTCTTCTGAATTAAGCATCCAGTCCACGGGAGAAAAAAAGCCTCAAATGGTACGGAATCCTACAATTCTTACAGCACCGTATCATGCAATGCATCAACATAGGAGACTGTTGAACTCTCAATCCAACAAGGTTGACTGTGTGTTGTGCGTCCACAGAAGACTACAGTACTACTGTTCTCTTCGTACGGCACACAGTGTGACCACAGCACGTACGAGTGAATGGCTTGATGATCGGCGACAAGTTGAGAGCCGGAGGAGTACTTTGGCCTGTCTGGAAGGGCCGTGCATGGAAATATTGACTGGTAAAGCCACTCGGCGGTTAGATCTATATGGGCTCCTGTGTGCACTGGTATGGAAGACTGCCTTAAAGGGGCTGTCCTCCTCCTGTAGGCTGCAGGCTGAGTCACTGCAGGGCAGGCAGAGAACAGAGAGCGCACCGCCACACATGCACGCCAATTCAGACGTACACACACTTCAGACTGTCTGCAGCTGGAATACATGTGCTCCCTATTCCTCCTCATGCTCCAACTAGCTAAATGTCTGATGCTCCGCATCAACATTTTTGGATGGTTATTTTGTTGACAAAAAAAAATTAAAAAAGTATTGTGCATTGCACTCTAAAAGCGCTGAAGTTGACACTTTTCTTTTGCACAGGACCAGTAATCCTCTAACTTTTAAATCGCGTGACAACACGACTATCATGAATTGACCTACTCAGTTTATGATCTCGACCGAGAATCTCATCATCCTGGATGCATCTCGACCCACCGGGATCAGATGATATTTGACACGGAGGTTGAAGACTTGAGATCTTATGTAATGGACTCCTAACAATCCACATGGCATGATGACATGTCGCCAACTCAAACACATAGGCTATTTACAATGCAATGAATGACAAATGGTACACCCTCTGTTGAATAGAATAATAGACTGTCCGTCTTAGCTAGGAGTCTATGACCTACAACGTAGGCTAATGAGCGAAGTAGAACAGAGTAGCATATGCCTTGTGCAGTCTCCATAACAATTGAATTTCAAACAGTCTAAGCTAAATGTTGCTGTAAGCTATTGGCTTGTTTCAATGGTCAACTTAGGGAAATAACCTGCTGTACTACTTTGCATACAGTTAGCTAACTTATCTTCCAAGTTGTTGCATCAAACCAGAAGTAATGAAGGGAGGCAACATAGGGCCTTCAATGTATGACATTATTTGATTAAGCTAGATACTAAAATAGACAACACTAAATCAATATAGGAAGCAACAACTGTGTAAAGTCAGACACTCATTAAAGTAAAAAAAAAACAATAAAAAAAACAATGCACTAAGTTCAACAGAAAATTGTGGTTGCCTACAAACAGGCTGCCTCTGAAAGTGACTCATCTCCGGAGCAAAACTCTTACTGGGCTGTCTCTGAAGCACTCAGACTCTGTGCTGCCAGTCTCACTACTCTACTTCCTTTGTTTGAATTATGACAAGAGCCATTTGCCCTAGAAAAATAAAGCAACTTCTCCTGTGTGTGCTGGTCCACCAGCAGGTCAAAGTCATACTGGAGCTTATGACCACAGGTAAAGTTATTGAAGAGTACCTGAATGACCAGTCTGCAACCCCTTCTGACCACTTCACTAGGTTAAGCCTAATCGGCAAGTGGTTGGATGTTGAAGCGCAACAAAATAGCAAGAGGGAGCCAACCAACATTCGCAAGAGAAAGAAAAAAAAAAAAATCACAAAGCAAACTTTTTTGTAAGACAATTACTGGATTGTGGAAACAGGATAAATGTGTAAATATGATGTGGTAACAGAGCATTATTCTGCCTCCTACCACCCCAATTCATACATCAAAGTTTGAAAAGTGCAGAATGGGTATATTGTCATTTGACAATTACTTTTCACTATGACATATGTAACTAGGTCAATGTGTGGTAACTAAACCGCTTCCTGTCTTGATATGTGATCTAATCTTCATTCTTGGGACTGTACAAACAAACGCTGGCCTGCCTATCAGGTCATGTGTCAGTCAGTGGTTTCAGCACATCCGACCTGGTCATAGGTTTTTCAAGTTTACCCAGTCAGAAAACTGGCAATTGAAAGTCACTTCCTGGTTGAGCCAACTTCTCAGTTTAACCATCATGGATAGTGAGAAATATTACAATCCCAACGTGGTGTAGTGCAATTGTCTAACAGGTCTGCAATGTAATATTGTGATGCAATGGCAAAGCAGTGTTGCAGGTTATCATAAAAGGAATGACTGGATGAAAAATGTGGTTCTGCTATGCATTTTCTAAAGATGTAGACTAACCTTTTTAGTGAACTTTAATGATAACCCATTCCTGTAAAAAATCAATCAACAATATCCTGGCTGGCATAGTGCCCAGCACACCCTATGAGACAGAGATGCCAAAATCACTGACTATTAAGTTTACTTATTTGACCTCTAACAGGTGATCAAACCAGAAGCGTATTCATTACGCCGATTTTGTTGCAAAACCTAGAGGGACCTAGCTGAATTTGTCCAATAGAAATTTGTTCGGACTAATGATTAGGCCTAGACCCCACGGCATGTGAAACTTCCAGTTCACAACACGTAAATAAAGTGACCAACACCACTACCTGTAGGCTACGTGATGCCACTTTTAGAACAACTGGGAACTCGGAAATCTCGACTTCAGTGCATTAAAGACAACTGGGAATTCGGAAAAAACGAGCTCCGACTGTGAAAAATATTTTGAACTGTCATCCAACTCGGAATTCCAAGTCGGGAAACTCTGGCATCTTTCTAGTTACGACTTTCCGAACTAAAGATCACTGACGTAATTGGCCTTTTTTGTTGTTGAAGTTATCAGTTGTCTTGAAAGCACCAACAATACATCGAATTGTATTGGTCGCAAACACATATTTAGCAGATGGTATCGCGACATGTTTCTAAAATAAACAGCAGTCTCGTCACTTCAGCCAAAAAATGACATATTTAACACTAAGGTAAAATAGAAATGAAAGAGTTGCCGACAAAGTTAACAAAGAGTGATCCTTCTCAAACTGTTAACGTTACCCGCCACTTGAACCCGAATCTATGAGAACGTCTCCTGTAAACCCAGATTCTGGTTCACCCGTCACTGCAGATAGTTGTCCAGTCCAACTAGCTAGCTAAAGTAGGCTACTTTCTAAAATAGTAAGCTAAAGTAATACATTACCATGTGTTACTGGAAGGCACTAAAGACAGTCATGTACTGTGCGACTTCAAACGTGTATCTGTCACAACTTCAACAAGCTGTATTTCCTTTGTTTACGACATAACTGGAGGAATTTCACAGACCTGCCTGCGGGGAGGGACTCAAGGTCGATTCGCGTCTGTAGATATAGGGCAATTCCATGGCAACAGTGTGACAGACTCAGATTCTTTACTTTGAAATGGTATTTCAAACTAAAATCAATAATTGCAGTTAAACGAACCACATCTATGCACAAGGACAACTTTTAAACAATTTCCACTGAACATTTGTACAAAAAACTTTACTTGAAGAACAATGCTGATGCAAAGTTTAGTAACAGTGAGCTTTCGTGCCATCATTCTGTTACCAAAATGCATCTGCACTGTTATTCAAGTATATGTGTTGTATACTTTTCAGTGGAAAGTAGGATTTGTTTATATGTCCAATGCAGCCATTTTTTAAAATCTCAATATCAAATCATTTCTGAATAACAATTACATACCTTACTGTGATTGTTTTAAATTAAAATGGTCAACAACAAAAAAAAGCTTCTTAGCAAAGAGCAATTCATCAAGCAAGAATTTTGCTAGGACTGTTTGGGCGTGGACTGACTGGGGAGAGGACAACTGAAAACTAGCTGTAATTGGCAGAGTGGTTTAGAACTCTCTTTCTTATTGGTCTATTCTAATTCACCAGGCTTGCCAAAACTCCATCACACCAAAACAGGCTATAATTTCAGGCGGTCGTTTCAAACAGCTCTTTATTATCATTTTCACAATTTCAGTATTATTCCAACCTCATAGTGTAATATATATATATATATATGTTTTTGACTGCACTGGGCCTTTAACTTTGCAATCATTGGTTTTTGTTTGACACATTTTAAAGTGAAAAATCTGAGTCTCAATGCCACTCTCTTACCATGGAATTGCCCTATAGTAAACTTTATAAGTGCCATATTTGACTACCTGTTTTTTCAGGTGGGATTTTCTGTCTAGAAGAGGAATGGGCCGTTCCAGTCCTCAGGGACTGGAGTGGTGTCACTCCTTTCCCACATCCCTCGCAAAACAGGTGATTAAACTAATTGCATTCTAAACAGAAGATCAAGATTAGTTGATTATTTATGATTAGTTGATTATTAGAGTCCGGTGTGTTAGCCGGGGCTGGGGGAAAAGTGTGACACCAGTCAAGCCCCTAAGGACTGGAGCTGCCCATCCCTGGTCCTGAACAAATCCTGTGCAACAGCTGGACTTTCTGAAATCATAATGCAGTGTGCACTATCCAGAGAAGAAGAAGAAGAATGAATGAATGAATGAACATTTGTTTTTTGACATCATAATCAGACCATGACCTCTATGGTCTGTATGCCTCAAATTTGCAGCTGAATCCCATTCAAAGCTGGCAACTAATTACAGAGGCTGATTAATTTCACAGAGCGCTATGACAACCCTGACAGTTTCTCTTCAAAGCCATAGATACCTTTGAAATGCTTATTGACATGTGCAATAATTTATGCTCACTTACTCTTCTCCTCAGACGAGACAAGCATTATAAATAAAATGGTCCCTATGTTGATGAATAAAACAATAATAAGTTGTTGTACAGACATTTAGGCCTACTCCATCTCAAAATAAGGAGAACATTCAATAACCAGAACATTCTTGGAAAGAGTTTCCTGGCTTTTGTCCATTCGACAAAAGCTTATGTCCTCTTGGCTTGCAATGATGTTCCATATGGGATGCAGATGCTTATATGAAGATGCCACCAAGTTGTGCCAAATGAAACAACACTTCAAATTGATGGACCTTAATCAACGTATAGACATTGGTCTAGTAGTGAGAACATGACAGAATAGCTAACTAAGATACTCATAATGAACAAGGTGGGTTGTAATGTCACACTCAACAAAATTTTCTTTACAGAATGGTACAGTATTTGTATGGTGACTGTACTCAGCAGATCAGAGGTATGAGTTGTAATGCCGGCAATGTTCAGATGAGGGCATTAGAGGAGCATGTACAGTACCTTACAGCCTGTATAAAATGTTTGTACACTAGTGCTTTTGAGAATTAAGTACAGAACAGTATGGTAAAGGCCTTTGTGAATAGGAAACAGAGACGTTATGCATCTTTGAATCAAGCCATTGTTTTTGGAAAACTGAGGTTTATGCCGAGCATCTGGAAACTGCATTAGTTTTTAATGTGGAAGAACATATTATCATCAAAACAGAATTATACCCTCTTAAGTTAACTGCACCATGTCTTTCATAGCCTTTAGTGAGAATGAATTTGTCTTTGAGAGAATCAAAGACCAATAAATCAGAGTAGATAATGGTTCCATGGTTCATGATGGCTATGAAACTGTATCTATAGAAATGTCTAAATAGGTCAAACTTGGCATTCATTAGCAGTATTACTTGCAGGCAATTAGCCAGGCTTGGCAACTGTATATACTCTGACATAATAACTAATTTAATTTACAGTAACACTGGCATGTATCCATAAACAACTTTTGATTACATTTGAACTTTTAAACGCTTGATCGTTATTTAAAATGTGAATGTTCATCAACTTGCCAAAAGTGCTGTTTTATATGTGGCTGTTTCACAGATATAATCCAATAAATGCTGCATGGATTAGTCTTGTGCCGGTGGGGTCTCCACTTCAGGCAAGCAGCCTGATGCTATAAAAATGTGTCTGCTCCATCTCACAGCAGCCAAGCAGGTGTAAAAATACTCTCTCCAGACATGCCACTGGACTAGACTAGGTCTCCAGAATGTTCCACATATTTTGTGATGATTAAGGCCCTAGAGAGCTTTGAACATCTTCTAAAATGTTGTTTTGTGAGTCTGGTGCTGCTGACAGATACAGGTGGGATTCCAAATTAGATTCAAAAGCCAGATGCATGTATGGAGTTTTGAACAAAAAAGATTGTCATTGCAAGAATGTACACAGACAACTATTTTAGGATGCACAGCACTGATGAAGATTGTGATGGTTACTGCACTAGAAGCTAGGCAACAGGCCTCCTCCATATCTTGCTTACACAATCGATGGCTGTGAAGAGCACCAGTTTCTGCTGTATTCCAAGGGCTCAAGGTTTACAGCTTTGACTCATTCAGCCCTAACACCCCGGGAGGAGCTCAGGAGACTGAAGAGAGGAACAGGAAGCTCTAGAAATCATCTGAAGCTTACCAAAGAAAGGCACTACTAGACCCCTGGGAGCCATCTCACTGAGTGGAGAGGAAAAGCAGACCACAGGAAGAGAGTGACAACGCTGCCAGGCCAGGGTCACACCGCACGGGTGTAAAGGGCGTGGAAGGACTGACATCACACTTGGAGTCTCCCTCTGTCTCGCTGAGAATGAGAGGGGCAGTGGCCAGGGTCTTAGGACCAACCATGGTATCCCTGTTTCAGGAGAAGCTACAGGAGAAGAGCCCATTGCCCTTTCAATCTGCTACATCACAAAACAGAAAGACAACAATATAAACAATGTATAAAGAGCAACCCATGCCTAATTGTTTTAGTGTACCATTGCAGTCTGTGCACTGCGAATAAATAGTGTGGTCATGAAAGGCTGGTCATGGCTCACATCAAAACCATCAGCCCGGAAACCCTAGACCCACTTCAATTCGCATACCGCCCCAACTACCCTATGTAGCGCTTACGGTCGGATGCCGAGCAGTTGCCATACCAGGCGGTGATGCAACCAATCAGGATGCTCTCGATGGTGCAGCTGTTGAACATTTTGAGGATCTGGGGACCCATGACAAATCTTTTCCGTCTCCTGAGGGGGAAAAGGTGTTGTCATGCCCTCTTCATGACTTTCTTGGTGTGTTTGGACCATGATAGTTTGTTGGTGATGTGGACACCAAAGAACTTGAAACTCTGGGCCCGCTCCACTACAGCCCTGTCAATGTTTTTGTACATGTATTTAGCTACTAAGCTACAGTACCAGTCAAAGGTTTTGACACACCAACTCATTCAAGGGTTTTTCTTTATTTAGACTATTTTCTACATTGTAGAATAATAGTGAAGACATCAAAACGATGCTATTTACACATATGGAATCATGTAGTAACCAAAAAAGTGGTAAACAAATCAAAAATATATTTTATATTTGAGATTCTTCAAAGTAGCCACCCTTTGCCACAGGAAAGGAAGACCCAGAGTTACCTCTGCTGCAGAGGATTAGTGTTATTTCTATAGTTTTGATGTCTTCACTATGTACAATGTAGAAAATAGTAAAAATAAAGAAAAACCCTTGAATGAGTAGGTGTGTCCAAACTTTTGACTGGTACTGCATATAGAATTGTTTTAAGAAGTTCATACCAAGGATCATTTTGATATTTGATTTAGAATTTTAAAACACCTTGAAGTATATATTTATTTATTTATTTTATTTATTTATTTTTAATAAAAAATTGTATTTCACCTTACTGCCGTTAGCCCATACAAACACATTGCACAACATATTCACTACAACAGATAGTTCCCCCCAAAAAATCGAAAGGAAATTGGTTCGGAAGTGTCTATCCTATATCTGAGAGATAACTAGTACCGCGGGACCTTCAGATGAGTGTATTGAGGCCTGTGGGCATCAACAACTGACATGTGCGTGTTCGTGAGAGTCTCACCTTTACACAGAGGGGTCATATGCCAAACCGTTTGGACGCTACAGAAGATTTTGTAAGAAGACAGATTTTTGGGATGTCTCATGGTCTGACAAACACAGCTCTAGCTCTGTCACCTTTCACCGCAGATGCGGAAGTGTTACATAGGCGGATGCAGTGGACTGAGACGCATCCAATGCAAAAAAAAACCATATATGTCTAGCTTAAACTGACATTTTTATGGGGATTTTTGTATTATGCCAATTAGATTTTTGCGAGGACACCTGTAGTCACTGTGATGAAGTTAAAGACATCTAGGCTGAAAGCACTCAAACTTGCCTGCTAGTTTGCAAGGGGTGGTGTGTGGGCAGTTGCCAAGAACTGTATTTACTGTCCTTTGCACTCCTTTGAAAAAAATCTCCTATGTCCTCTTTTTATCTTCTTGACTGCTGGCACATCAATTGCTATCTTGCTGGCCCTACGATGAAGACTAAGACAGTGACTGTGGAAGAAATTCTGTAGCTAGCAAATCTTCTTGGCTTCAAAACAGCTAGCTAACATGCTGTTTGTTAAAACAGAGCCCAGAGCGTCAATGTGTTTATGAAATATTGGAACTATGAGGAGTCATTTGCTTGTTACCACCCCTAGGTAGCAATCTTTAGCACTGATAATCATGATCGGTGGCAAAATTTTCAATTGAGCACCTGACAATGGCTTCCATGCACAAACTATGACTTTACCCTGCAAGAGTGGCATTTTATTTTCTTCCATTTATAGTTTATCTTTGACTTAAAGGGAATGAAATAAATATATTAAGTGAATAAATCTACACTAAACAAAAATATAAATGCATAATGCAACAATTTCAAAGATTTTTCTGAGTTATAGTTCATATAAGGAAATCAGTCAATTGAAACAAATGTATTACGCCCTAATATATGGATTTCACATGACTGGGAATGCAGATATGCATCTGTTGGTCAAATATACCTTCAAAAAATGTCACGCCCTGATCTGTTACACCTATCCTTGTGCTTGTCTCCACCCCCCTCCAGGTGTCGCCAATCTTCCCCATTATCCCCTGGGTACCTATACCTGTGTTTTCCGTCTGTCTGTGCCAGTTTGTCAAGTCAACCAGTGGTTTGTCTCAGCTCCTGCTTTTCCCCAGTCTCTCTTTTTCCTCGCCCTCCTGGTTTTGACCCTTGCCTGCCCTGTCTCTGAGCCTGCCTGTACCTTTGCCCCACCTCTGGATTATCGACCTCTGCCTGACCTGAGTCTGCCTGCCGTCCTGTACTTTTGCCCCACTACTCTGGATTATTGACCCCTGCCTGCCTTGAGCTGTCGTTTGCCTGCCCCTGTTGCTGTAATAAATATTGTTACTTCGACACAGTCTGAATCTGGGTCTTACCTTCAAACCTGTTTTTTTTTTTTAAAGTTACCTAGCTAGCTACTTAGTTGTCTTTGTCATAGCTTGATAATTGTTAGCTAGCCAGCCATCGAGGTTAGCTAGCCAGCTATTTCCGTCCCCCGCGACGCCATTTTTCCTAACCCAGCCAACTATTACCGACGAGCAGCATTGTTGAAACTAAATACACTACAAGGAACGTCTTGATTAGTGTTATGTTAGCTAGCTAGCTACAAAGTTGCTTTGTATCATGACAAGGTGTAGTACTGAAACTACCGAGGTTACCTAGCCAGCTACACGTTCAAAGTCAACAACGCAGCCACTGCTAGCTAGCCTACTCCACCAGCCAGCTTTACTGTATCATTTTAGTCAATAAGATTTTTGCAACGTAAGCTTAACTTCCTGAACATTCGAGACGTGTAGTCCACTTGTCATTCCAATCTCATTTGCATTAGCGTAGCCTCTTCTGTAGCTTGTCTACTATGTGTCTGTCTATCCCTGTTCTCTCTCCTCTGCACAGGCCATACAAACGCTCCACACCGCGTGGCCACTGCCACTCTAACCTGGTGGTCCCAGCGCGCACGACCCACGTGGAGTTCCAGGTCTCCGGCAGCCTCTGGAACTGCCGGTCTGCGGCCAACAAGGCTGAGTTCATCTCAGCCTATGCTACTCTCCAGTCCCTAGACTTCCTGGCGCTGACGGAAACATGGATTACCACAGATAACACTGCTACTCCTACTGCTCTCTCCTCGTCTGACTACGTGTTCTCGCATACCCCTAGAGCATCGAGCCAGCGGGGTGGTGGCACTGGAATCCTCATCTCTCCCAAGTGGACATTCTCTCTTTCTCCCCTGACCCATCTGTCTATCTCCTCATTTGAATTCCATGCTGTCACAGTTACCAGCCCTTTCAAGCTTAACATCCTTATCATTTATCGCCCTCCAGGTTCCCTTGGAGAGTTCATCAATGAGCTTGACGCCTTGATAAGTTCCTTTCCTGAGGATGGCTCACCTCTCACAGTTCTGGGTGACTTTAACCTCCCCACGTCTACCTTCGACTCATTCCTCTCTGCCTCCTTCTTTCCACTCCTCTCCTCTTTCGACCTCACCCTCTCACCTTCCCCCCCTACTCACAAGGCAGGCAATACGCTTGACCTCATCTTTACTAGATGCTGTTCTTCCACTAATCTCATTGCAACTCCCCTCCAAGTCTCCGACCACTACCTTGTATCCTTTTCCCTCTCGCTCACATCCAACACTTCTCACTCTGCCCCTACTCGGATGGTATTGCGCCGTCCCAACCTTCGCTCTCTCTCTCCCGCTACTCTCTCCTCTTCCATCCTATCATCTCTTCCCTCTGCTCAAACCTTCTCCAACCTATCTCCTGATTCTGCCTCCTCAACCCTCCTCTCCTCCCTCTCTGCATCCTTTGATTTCCTCTGTCCCCTATCCTCCAGGCCGGCTCGGTCCTCCCCTCCTGCTCCGTGGCTCGACGACTCACTGCGAGCTTACAGAACAGGGCTCCGGGCAGCCGAGCGGAAATGGAGGAAAACTCGCCTCCCTGCGGACCTGGCATCCTTTCACTCCCTCCTCTCTACATTTTCCTCTTCTGTCTCTGCTGCTAAAGCCACTTTCTACCACTCTAAACTCCAAGCATCTGCCTCTAACCCTAGGAAGCTCTTTGCTACCTTCTCCTCCCTCCTGAATCCTCCTCCCCCTCCCCCCCCCCCCTCCTCCCTCTCTGCGGATGACTTCGTCAACCATTTTGAAAAGAAGGTTGACGACATCCGATCCTCGTTTGCTAAGTCAAACGACACTGCTGGTCCTGCTCACACTGCCCTACCCTGTGCTTTGACCTCTTTCTCCCCTCTCTCTCCAGATGAAATCTCGCGTCTTGTGACGGCCGGCCGCCCAACAACCTGCCCACTTGACCCTATCCCCCCCTCTCTTCTCCAGACCATTTCCGGAGACCTTCTCCCCTACCTCACCTCGCTCATCAACTCATCGTTGACCGCTGGCTACGTCCCTTCCGTCTTCAAGAGAGCGAGAGTTGCACCCCTTCTGAAAAAACCTACACTCGATCCCTCCGATGTCAACAACTACAGACCAGTATCCCTTCTTTCCTTTCTCTCCAAAACTCTTGAACGCGCCGTCCTTGGCCAGCTCTCTTGCTATCTCTCTCAGAATGACCTTCTTGATCCTAATCAGTCAGGTTTCAAGACTGGGCATTCAACTGAGACTGCTCTTCTCTGTGTCACGGAGGCTCTCCGCACTGCTAAAGCTAACTCTCTCTCCTCTGCTCTCATCCTTCTAGACCTATCTGCTGCCTTTGATACCGTGAACCATCAGATCCTCCTCTCCACCCTCTCCGAGCTGGGCATCTCCGGCGCCGCCCACGCTTGGATTGCGTCCTACCTGACAGGTCGCTCCTACCAGGTGGCGTGGCGAGAATCTGTCTCCGCACCACGTGCTCTCACCACTGGTGTCCCCCAGGGCTCTGTTCTTGGCCCACTCCTATTCTCGCTATACACCAAGTCACTTGGCTCTGTCATATCCTCACATGGTCTCTCATATCATTGCTATGCAGATGACACACAATTAATCTTCTCCTTTCCCCCTTCTGACAACCAGGTGGCGAATCGCATCTCTGCATGTCTGGCAGACATATCAGTGTGGATGACGGATCACCACCTCAAGCTGAACCTCGGCAAGACGGAGCTGCTCTATCTCCCGGGGAAGGACTGCCCGTTCCATGATCTCGCCATCACGGTTGACAACTCCCTTGTGTCCTCCTCCCAGAGTGCTAAGAGCCTTGGCGTGACCCTGGACAACACCCTGTCGTTCTCCACCAACATCAAGGCGGTGACCCGATCCTGTAGGTTCATGCTCTACAACATTCGCAGAGTACGACCCTGCCTCACACAGGAAGCGGCGCAGGTCCTAATCCAGGCACTTGTCATCTCCCGTCTGGATTATTGCAACTTGCTGTTGGCTGGGCTCCCTGCCTGTGCCATTAAACCCCTACAACTCATCCAGAACGCCGCAGCCCGTCTGGTGTTCAACCTTCCCAAGTTCTCTCACGTCACCCCGCTCCTCCGCACTCTCCACTGGCTTCCAATCGAAGCTCGCATCCGCTACAAGACCATGGTGCTTGCCTACGGAGCTGTGAGGGGAACGGCACCTCCGTACCTTCAGGCTCTGATCAGGCCCTACACCCAAACAAGGGCACTCCGTTCATCCACCTCTGGCCTGCTCGCCTCCCTACCTCTGAGGAAGCACAGTTCCCGCTCAGCCCAGTCAAAACTGTTCGCTGCTCTGGCACCCCAATGGTGGAACAAGCTCCCTCACGACGCCAGGACAGCGGAGTCAATCACCACCTTCCGGAGACACCTGAAACCCCACCTCTTCAAGGAATACCTGGGATAGGATAAAGTAATCCTTCTAACCCCCCCCTTTAAAAGATTTAGATGCACTATTGTAAAGTGGTTGTTCCACTGGATATTATAAGGTGAATGCACCAATTTGTAAGTCGCTCTGGATAAGAGCGTCTGCTAAATGACTTAAATGTAAATGTAAATGTAAAAGGTAGGGGCGTAGATCAGAAAACCAGTCAGTATCTGGTGTGACCACCTTTTGCCTCATGCAGCGTGACACATCTCCTTCGCGTAGAGTTGATCAGGCTGTTGATTGTGGCCTGTGGAATGTTGTCCCACTCCAGATTTTTATTGTTTTAATTATGATTTGTATGACTAACCATGTGACAATGATTTTGACAAATGACAAATGTTATTGAAATTAAACTGTTCCACAAAAATGTGCATCTAAAATGTTTTTATTAATAATAACTGGCACGCAGATCAGGAGAAATGGTAGGATAAATTGTACACTTCCCCAAACTTGAAACTCACAAACCACCTATGGTTTTTAATATAACGCCCATCAAAAAAAATGTGCACGCGCTTGAGGTCCCTTGAGAAAACGTGCCTGACTATGGAAATCAAAGGCCCGTCACACTGATTAGTTCTGGCGCTGGCCCTGGGTAGACGGGGTAGACCCTCCACAAGCCAGCACCGCTTTGGCACTCAACGAACAGGCAGTGTTTCTGGTGGGCGGAGACTGTAACGTGGGGAGAATTAAAGCCGTTCTACCTCACTTTTACCAATACGTCACACGTGCCACTATGGGTGCTGAAACTTTGATTCTACCGACAGAAATGCATACAAGGCCCTCCCTAATCCTCACTTTGGAAAATCTGACCATGACTATATTTTCTCCTGCTTCCTGTTCACTTCAATACGGAAGTGGTCTGATGAAGCAGACACAAGGCTGCAAGACTGTTTTGCTGGTACAGACTGGGATATGTTCTGGGTTTCATCCGAATGCATTGAGGAATTTACCACAGTCACAGGCTTCATCAATAAGTACGTAGACTACATTGTTCCCATTGTGACTATATGAACGTATCCAAACCAGAGATTAGCTCCACATTGATCTGGTACTGGTACTCCCTGTATATAGCTCCACATTGATCTGGTACTCTCTGTATATAGCTCCACATTGATCTGGTACTGGTACTCCCTGTATATAGCTCCACATTGATCTGGTACTGGTACTCCCTGTATATAGCTCCACATTGATCTGGTACTCTCTGTATATAGCTCCACATTGATCTGGTACTGGTACTCCCTGTATATAGCTCCATTCTTGTGTATTTGATTTCTCTTGTGTTACTATTTTTAACTCTGCATTGTTGGGAAGGTTCATAAGCAAGCATTTCATGGTAAGGTTACCATTCGGCGCATAGATTTGATTATCCCAGGATGTGGTCATGGTTGGCCTGCAGTCATTCGGCAACCTGGCTCGTAACCGTAGCCAAATTAAAGCTTAGGGCTGCATGCAGAGTAGGGTGCTTTCCTCGCTGCTATTGCCTCTTATCGCACAAAGCTTTATTGTGCAAGACAAGCTATTACACGCACCATTTTCAGCCTGGCTGCAGATACGATGTGGAAGGCCAGAGTTGCCAGATAACTTTGTGATAAGGTAGCAAAACTGCCCGTTACAGAGCGTTACCAATCCAGCCACTTAGCCTGGATTCGATCAAGATTAGCGTACTAAAATTACAGCTAATTGATTAGCCAGGCGCCTACTGTAGGGTACGTTGTCCTGTATTTCTGCTCACCCTTACAGTACACGAATGAGCATTAGGGATTTCCATCACCTCTTGAAACTGGACTACGCCATTAGACATGATTGCATGTAAGCACCAGTCCCCATAGGCCTATCCCTTGAGAACATATGGTTTCCATTGCTTAGTGAGTTTCACCATACAGTACAGCATTTTGGACTCCCTAGCTTTCCAGTGTCTCATACGCCTCCATAGCTCTCCTCTCTCTCTGTATTTACAGACTAATTTCAGCACCTGAGTTTAGTAGCACATTGCATGCTTTGTGTATTGAGTATCTAATCTAGCGGGAATCAACCACATTAGCTCTGTTGCGTTACTTTGAGATTTACGTTGGTTTATATAAAAATTCCAGTTTCCAACATATTTAATTCTAATTAAGAGTTGAGGTGATCTGAAGGGGCAAATGGTGGTTAAGGGAATACTGCAAAGTGTTCCTCGTGTCAGAAGAGAACATTTAAGCCATGCACCACTGTTTTTCCAGTTGGTCGCTAAGTGTGCCATACTGCAGTTTCAAACATCTGTCTGAGTTCCTGCAATCCCTTTAATTTCAGCCCCAATGATAACCTAGGCAAGTGAAAACATTATCTTTTTATATTTTATTTGGCTCAGCCTCTCAAAAAACCCTTTAAACAACCCACAGGAGTCAAAAACATACTCAAATGAGGAAAAAATGCAACTTTTCTGGCCTGCACAGCTTCAAGGTAAATGTTGCATGTAGAAATGAATTATAGGTATTATTTCAATCACGTAACGGCCCTGTTTTAAGATGAATAGTTTAAGGATTTGGTTAAACCGAACAAAATGTAGCTTATGATTTTGTATGTGCACCAAAAGCTTACCAGAGGAGAAAGTGAACTGTAGCTCCCCTCCCTTATAAAGAACAGTTCACGCTCTAACATTGTGAATACATATCTCCCAGACCAGTGTCTACCTCACTGTCCTCCTGCGCCTACATTCAAATACAACCAGAAAATCCTCAAGATGAACTAGAGCCTTTGGAATTTCACATTTAAAATGCCAGTAATTTTTTTGTTAGTTCTGCATTTTTCCCACCTCAGATTTGGATACGTAAACACACTACACTAAAGCATTATAGCATGGTAAGATGTGTGGCTAATTCTTTTGTAAGAGTTTGAAGGATGGCAATGTACCACACTGGACATGTTGGGAAAGTGGGGGTGTGCTGTGAATGTGTTTACTTGACTGAAGTAAAAGGATTCTCGACTGGTTTGCCACTCATATCGCAACATGGCACCATCAGTCCTTCCACATGACATCATCCACTCAACTTCATTTTGCTGGGGGTTTTGACATTAACATACACTGAGTGTACAAAACATTAAGAACACCTTCCTAATATTGAGTTGCTGGCTCGTGTTGACTTTAATGCTTCCCACAGTTGGACTGGATGTCCTTTGGGTGGTGGACCATTCTTGATACACACAGGAAACTGTTGAGAGTGAAAAACCCAGCAGCGTTGCAGTTCCTGACACAGACCAGAGTGTCTGTCACCTACTATCATTCCCCATTCAAAGCCTCTTAAATATTTTGTCTTGCCCATTCACCCTCTGAATGGTACGCATACACAATCCATGTCTCAATTGTCTCAAGGCTTAAAAAGAAACAAAACACATTCTTTCCCACTAAAACATATAGAACATCTTCAAAACAGGTTACAAGTCCGTTACTTCATCTACACAGGCTATTCCCAAACTGGGGTATGCGCAATGCCTTCGGGATTCACATTTTCAAACAGTCCATTTAGAGTAGCCTCGTTTCACTGCCAAAAATAAAATTAAAACATCTAGTGTTCAGCGAAATAACAACACAATGTCAAATACAGGTAGCCTAGTCAAATAATTAACATCCAATCACATTATCCGTTACTCTCTCACAGGAATTCCACTATGTAGCCAAACGTAGCTGCTGCTCATTCCGCTTGCTCAAAAATGGATAAATGGTTAAAAAAAAGTAAGGCCCACGTCCATGGAGACACATACCAGCTCTTCCAGCAGTACTACACCTGCACCTATCGACGACACAAGTTGTTATGCTTCCACGAGCACATCCAATGCTAGCATCAGTAATTCTATATTTGTTGCTAGCCCAGCTAGCATGGACACTGACAGTTGTGAATCTGATGCAGCAGAAGAACTACTGCCCCCTTACCCGGGAAAGCACCGAACAACAGACAGGGATGTTGGACCATCGAAGAGGCGCACATATGATGAGAACTACATTGATTTGGGGTTCACTTATATTGGGAGTAGCATCTTATATGACGAGCTACCGAGTGGCTAGGTCAGGAAAGCCCCATACTATTGTGGAGGACTTCATTTTTCCTGCTGCAGCAGATATGGCTCGGACAATGCTAGGGGTAAGGCCAAAAAAATATACAGACAATGTCTTCATCAAACAACACTGTTTCATGACACATTCGTGACATGGCAGGAGATGTTTTGAAGCAACTACTGCTTCGCATACAAGCCAGTGAACTCTATGCGTTACAGCTGGCTGAGTCAACAGACGTGGCGGGCCTGGCACAGCTCCTGATATTTGTCTGTTACGTTTATGGGGGATCAATTAAGGAAGACATCCTCTTATGCAAACCACTGGAAACCAGGACAACAGGAGAGGATATTTTTAAAGTACTGGACAGCTTTGTGACATCAAATGGACTTGTGGTCAAGATGTGTTGGTATCTGTACTGATGGTGCAAAATCCATGACAGGGAGACATAGTGGAGTGGTAACGCACGTGCAAGCATTTGCTCCCGATGCCACTTGGGTACACTGCAGCATCCACCGAGAGGCTCTTACTGCTAAGGGAATGCCTGACAGCTTGAAAGACGTTTTGGACAATGCAGTGAAAATGGTTAACTTTGTTAAAGCAAGCCCCCTGAACTCTTGTGTATTTTCTGCATTATGCAATGATATAGGCAGCGACCATGTAACGCTTTTACAACATACAGAAGTGTGCTGGTTATCAAGGGGCAAAGTATTGACACGTTTTTTTAATTGAGAGACGAGCTTAAAGTTTTCTTTACTGACCATAATTTTCACTTGACTGACTGCTTGCATGATGACGAGTTTCTCACACGACTGGCCTGTCTGGGTGATGTTTTTTCTCGCCTGAATGATCTGAATCTAGGATTACAGGGACTCTCTGCAACTATAAAAGAAGCGACTGCCAGATTTCTGTATAGGGCTGCACTCGCAGTATCCTGCCTTGGCAAATCGCGCTGTTAAGACACTGATGCCCTTTGCAACCTCGTACCTTTGTGAGAGTGGATTCTTGGCCCTCACTACCATGACAAATAAATACAGGCACAGACTGTGTGTGGAAAATTATTTAAGACAGACTCTCTCCAATGCAACCCAACATAAAGAGCATAATGATTGATTATTATTATGTTATTATTTGTGCCCTGGTCTTATAATAGCTCTTTGTCACTTCCCACAAGCCGGGTTGTGACAAACTCACACTCATTCTTATATTTAATAAATTAATCGTATAGTGTGTGTGTGTGTGTGTGTGTGTGTGTGTGTGTGTGTGTGTGTGTGTGTGTGTGTGTGTGTGTGTGTGTGTGTGTGTGTGTGTGTGTGTCAGGCTTACAACGATGGCAAAAAACAACATTTGAGAGTGCGCTGACCCTGGTGCTAGAGGGGGTACGCAGCTGGAGGTTGATTGTTTGAAGGGGTACAGGACTATAAAAAGTTTGAGAACCACTGAACACTGATTGAAGTGGGCTCCTGAGTGGCGCAGCGGTCTAAGGCACTGAATCTCAGTGTTAGAGGCATCAATACAGACACCCTGGTTCACAACCGGCTGTGATTGGGAGTCCCATAGGGCGGTGCACAATTGGTCCAGCATTGTCCGGTTTGGCCGGTGTAGGCTGTCATTCTAAATAAGAATTTGTTCTTAACTGACTTGCCTAGTTAAATTAAAGTGGATCTTACAAGTGACATCAATAAGGGATCATAGCTTTCACTTGGATTCACCTAGTCAGTCTATGTCATGGAAAGAGCATGTTTTGTAAAGTCAGTGTATTTCCACAGGTTATCAGTTTTTATCTACAACTGGTCCCTTGCCCAGTTTTGTGCGAAAAGGTGAGAGTTTGATGAGGTGGAGGGATAGAGGGAGGGATCATGGAGTAAGGGTGGAGGGATGAGATCACAGGTTTTCCTATGTAAAAAGACATCTGATAGTTCCCCCCTGTAGAGGGCTGTATACATTGTAGTGACTAATAAATAAAACAGACACTTGGTTTGGAAAAGTGCCAAATGTTTATTGGCAGTAAAGCCAGCATTAAATGTGTCATATATTTTATATATATGTGTGTGTATGTGTTTCTGAATAAATTACAGACATGATATCACGTCCCAAAAAAATGAGAAGGATGGGTGTTACTGTATGTGGATGCATGTGAGGATGAGCATCTGTATAATACTGAGTGCTGTATTTTTTATTTATTATATTCTCATTGATAAGATATTCCTGTCTGGTTGCTGGCTGTTGGACCCTACGTCTTACTGTTGACATGGGTCACCTGTGTCCTTTTGTTAGTTTGTCTCATTATTTTGTCAACGGTTCGAGACAACTGCTTTTATGTCCCTGCAACATTTCAAGATGTACAGTCCAACATTAAAAAAGGAAATTCCAGGTCCACTATATTCTTTACAGGCCCAGCCATAAATAATTGATTGATTTATGACATTGATAGTGAGCCAGATGAAATAGTCCTGTTCCGTCTCGCAGGTCATACAGACTTTATGTTATTTAAATTATATTCTGCCTCAGCTCTTTACGCCGTCTCAATGGGTTATATTTCCCTATTGACTGGTTAGAAGGACTTCCTAAGTCAGTGGATTCAAGTCGTTGTTAAATGCATTTTCAACTTCAAAAGGTATCTCAAAGTTTTTTTACTCAGCACATAAAAGTGGTATTTTTTTTCTTCTTAGAGTCTTTTCATTGGCACCAGAGGGCACTTGTTCATCTTTTTATCAGACCCGGTTGAATGACTTTACACAGTCAGGTAAAATTCACGGCCTAAACTCACAACTCAACTATTCAGTCTTGTATGTTGTATTTTTGTATAATATTTTCTTTTCATCTCTTGATCCATATCATGCATTCCTCATGTTATGCTCACAAAGTGTCAGTGCATTTTACAGTCCGAAATTTCAATGTTGGAAAAATGATAACGGTATATCAGACTAAAAAGAGTGGAACATAGAAGCAATACATTTGCTTTATTTTCTTGGTATAGGCTACTACTATATTGTTTGATCAAATAACAGTGGATTTTCTGTATAAACACTGCTAAAAAGCAGGACAAAAGCTCCACCTAAAGATATAAAGGTTTAGAGAGTGAAAAATATATTTAACTTTTTAAAATATATTTAATATACTGTACTGTAGGCATTGTCACAGCAGGTCTCTGTTGACGCAAAAGGCACTTGTGCAACATTCTCAATTTGTATCATTTTTTAAAATCTCATTAAAATCCATGTTATGTCTTCACTTATTGTAACTTGTAACATATTTCATTGAATTGCAACATATTAAATTAGATTTGAAGAACTAATCTGGTAGTCAACCTCTTGGTGCTATATGAACAACCTGAACCAGATGTCTCAATGCATCCATATCCACCTACTACCGTTCCGTCTCATAATTTTGGAGATATCTTACACCAATGTGCCGTTATTATCCCTGTTTCCATTATCTAACATTCCAGCCATTACATTGATTTATGGAGAGAAACTTTTGCAGGTGCACCAGAAACGATAGCCAACGTCATTTTATAGATTCTGTTATCTGTCTGAATGCAGAGGCCGTGATTAGAATAGTCACTTGTGAATGACATATCTTTGTGAACTTCTGACATGGAAATACTTTTATTGACAACTATAATGTTTGATCTCTCATCGTTGAGATACTGCTGTACTCTGGCACTGTCTGCTTGTTGACTTGACTAGAATTTGGAATATTCTCAGTTTAATAGGTCTGCAGACCGTATCCAACTCCCACACAGTCCCCTCAATGACATACAGTTTGCCAGGATATAAAGGATGCCAGAGTGGCAAACCTAAGAAACCAGACGATCCATTCATTGGTGTGTGTGTGTATATAAAACGGAATATTCTTAAAATCAAGGAAAGATGACGAGGCGGAGGATATATGGCTCCCTCGGGAACAGGCCCCAAACCAAGTGATCTGCGTGAAGAGGAGGCGGAGAAAGAGAGGCCGGAGGGTGGGCTGACTTCTGAGGAGTCAGAGAAGATCAAATAAACCCCCACTCCCCTCAATTCTGCTAGGAAACATGCAATCTTTGGACAATAAAATGGACGCGTTATTGGGAAGATTAAACTACCAACGGGACATTAAAAACTGTAACATCTTATGCTTCACGGAGTCATGGCTGAACGACGACAATATCAACATACAGCTGGCTGGCTATACGATGTACCGGCAGGATAGAACAGCGCCGTCTGGTATGTATTTTTGTAAACAACAGCTGGTGCACGATATCTAAGGAAGTCTCGAGCTATTGCTTGCCTGAGGTAGAGTTTCTCATGATAAGCTGCAGACCACATTACCTACCGAGAGAGGTTTCATCTATATTCTTTGTAGCTGTTTACATACCACCAGAGTCAGAGTCTGGCACTAAGATAGCATTGAATGAGCTGTATTCCGCCATAAGCAAACAAGAAAACGCCCACCAAGAGGCAGCACTCCTAGTAGCCTGGGACTTTAATGCAGGGAAACTTAAATCAGTTTTACCAAATTTCTATAAACATGTTAAATGTGCAACCAGAGGGAAAAGAACTCTGGACCACCTATACGCCACACACAGAGATGCATGCAAAGCTCTCCCTCGCCCTCCATTTGGCAAATCTGACCATAATTCCATCCTCCTGATTCCTGCTTACAAGGAAAAATTAAAGCAGGAAGCACCAGTGACTAGATCAATAAAAAAGTGGTCAGATGAAGCAGATGCTAAGCTACAGGACCGTTTTGCTCGCACAGACTAGAATATGTTCCAGGATTCCTCCAATGGCATTGAGGAGTACGCCACATCTGTCATTGGCTTCGTCAATAAGTGCATCGATGACGTCGTCCCCACAGTGACCGTACGTACATACCCCAACCAGAAGCCATGGATTACAGGCAGCATCCGCACTGAGCTAAAGGCTAGAGCTGCCGCGTTCAAGGAGCGGGACTCTAACCCGGAAGCTTATAAGAAATCCCACTATGCCCTCCTACGAACATCAAACAAGCAAAGCATCAATACTGGACTAAGATCGAGTTGTACCACACCGGCTCTGATGGTTGTCGGATGTGGCAGGGCCTGCAAACCATTACAGACTACAAAGGGAAGCACAGTCAAGAGCTGCCCAATGACATGAGCCTACAGGACGAGCTAAACTACTTCTATGCTCGCTTCGAGGCAAATAACACTGAAACATGCATGAGAGCACCAGCTGTACTGGAAGACTGTGTGATCACGCTCTCCGCAGTCAATGTGAGTAAGATCTTTAGACAGGTCAACATTCACAAGGCCGCAGGGCCAGACGGTTTACCAGGACGTGTACTGCGAGCATGCGCTGACCAACTAGCAAGTGTCTTCACTGACATTTTCAACCTCTCCCTGTCCGAGTCTGAAATACCAACATGTTTTAAGCCGACCACCATAGTGCCTGTGCCCAAGAACACTAAGGTAACCTGCCTAAATGACTACCGACCTGTAGCACTCACGTCTGTAGCCATGAAGTGCTTTGAAAGGCTGGTCATGGCTCACATCAACACCATCATCCCAGAAACCCTAGACCCACTCCAATTTCCATACCACCCTAGCAGATCCTTAGATGATGCAGTCTCTATTGCACTTCACACTGCCCTTTCCCACCTGGACAAAAGGAACACCTATGTGAGAATGCTATTCATTGACTACAGCTCAGTGTTCAACACCATAGTGCCCTCAAAGCTCATCAATAAGCTAAGGACCCTGGGATTAAACACCTACCTCTGCAACTGGATCCTGGACTTCCTGATGGGCCTCCCCCAGGTGGTAAGGGTAGGTAACAACACATCCGCCACGCTGATCCTCAGCAAAGGGAACTCAGGGGTTCGTGCTCAGTCCCCTCCTGTACTCCCTGTTCATTCATGACTGCACGGCCAGGCACGACTCCAACGCCTTCATTAAGTTTGCCAATGATACAACAGTGGTAGGCCTGATCACCGACAACAACGAGACAGCCTATAGGGAGGAGGTCAGAGACCTGGCCGTGTGGTGACAGGACAACAACCTCTCCCTCAACGTGATCAAGACAAAGGAGATGATTGTGGACTACAGGAAAAAGAGGACCGAGCATGCCCCCATTCTCATCGACGGGGCTGCAGTAGAACAGGCTGAGAGCTAACATGGTCCAAGCACACGGTGACAGTCATGAAGCAGGCACGACAAAACCTATTCCCCCTCAGGAGACTGAAAAGATTTGGCATGGGTCCTCAGATCCTCAAAAGATTCTACAACTGCACCATTGAGAGCATCCTGACTGGTTGCATCACTGCCTGCTATGGCAACTGCTTGGCCTCCGACTGCAAGGCACTACAGAAGGCAGTGCGAACGGCCCAGTACATCACTGGGGCCAAGCTTCCTGCCATCCAGGACCTCTATACCAGGCGGTGTCAGAGGAAGGCCCTAAAAATTGTCAGACTCCAGCCATCCTAGTCATAGACTGTTCTCTCTGCTGCCACAAGGCAAGGGGTACAGAAGCGCCAAGTCCAGGTCCAAGAGGCTTCTAAACAGCTTCTACCCCCTAGACATAAGACGTCCAGAAAATCAAGTCAAATGGCCCCCCTACCCCCCTTCCCTCTCCACACCACTGCCACTGTCTGTTGTCATCTATGCATAGTCACTTTAATGAACTCTACCTACATGTACATACTACCTCAACTAACCGGTGCCTCCGCACATTGACTCTGTACCGGCACCCCTCTGTATACAGTTGAAGTCGGAAGTTTATATACACGTAGGTTGGAGTCTTTAAAACTCGTTTTCCAACAACTCCAAAAATGTCTTGTTAACAAACTATAGTTTTGGCAAGTTGGTTAGGACATATACTTTGTGCATGACACAAGACATTTTTCCAACAATTGTTTATACAGAGATTATTTCACTTATAATTCACTGTGTCACAATTCCAGTGGGTCAGAAGTTTACATACACTAAGTTGACTGTGCCTTTAACAGCTTGGAAAATTCCAGAAAATTGGTGTAACTGTGGATGTATTTCAAGGCCTACCTTCAAACTCAGTGCCTCTTTCCTTGACATCATGGGAAAATCAAAAGAAATCAGCCAAGACCTCAGAAAAACAATTGTAGACCTCCACAAGTCTGGTTCATCCTTGAGAACAATTTTCAAACACCTGAAGGTACCACGTTCATCTGTACAAACAAAAGTACGCAAGTTTAAATACCATGGGACGCAGCCGTCATACCGCTCAGGAAGGAGACATGTTCTGTCTCCTAGAGTTGAACGTACCCTGGTGTGAAAAATGCAAATCAATCCCAGAACAACAGCAAAGGACCTTGTGAAGACTTTAAAGGCAATGCTACCAAATACTAATTGAGTTTATATAAACGTATTTTTGTACCCAATTTCATGGTATCCAATTGGTAGTAGTTACAGTCTTGTCTCATCACTGCAACTCCCGTCAGACTCGGGAGAGGCGAAGGTCGAGAGCCACGCGTTCTCCAAAACACAACCCAACCAAGCCGCACTGCTTCTTGACACAATGCACAGTCAACCCAGATGCCAGCTGCACCAATGTGTCAGTGGTAACACCATACACCTGGTCAGCGTGCACTGTGCCCGGCCCGCCACAGGAATCACTAGTGCACAATGAGACAAGGATATCCCTGCCGGCCAAACCATCTCCAACCCGGACAACGCTGGGCCAATTGTGCACCACCCCGTGGCACATGCAGTGCCTTAGATCACTGCGCCACCCGGGAGGCCTGAGTTTTTGTAAACTTCTGACCCACTGGGAATGTGATGAAAGAAATAAAAGCTGAAAAAAAGAATTCTCTCTACTATTATTCTGTCATTTCACATTCTTAAAATAAAGTGGTGATCCTAACTGACCTAATACAGGGAATTTTTACTCTGATTAAATGTCAGTAATTGTGAAAAACTGAGTTTAAATTTATTTGGCTAAGGTGCATGTAAACGTCCGACTTCAACTGTATATTGTTATTTTTTTACTGCTGCTCTTTAATTACTTGTTACTTTTATCTCTTATTCTTATCTGTATTTTTTTAAACTGCACTGTCGGTTAGGGGCTTGTAAGTAAGCATTTCACTGTAAGGTCTACACCTGTTGTATTCGGCGCATGTGACGAGTGACATTTGATTTGATTTGAGATGAAGAAATAAATGTAGCTATGTTTCCTTCCTACTGGACTACACATCTTGAGATTATTGTGTTTTTCCTTGGAGTCAGCAGTTTGCCAGTGTCTCTATGTGCACTGCAGTTGACCCGTTTAACCAACTAAGATCTGACAACCTCTGCCTTTAATAGAGTGTGGTTGATTACAGCTTTAAGCTTATCTTTTGGTATTCAACAGATAGAAATTAAAGTGGCAGGCTGCTCTGAAATTCTTCTTATATGTGAGTGCTTTTGGATGATTTTGCACAACTTTTAGTCAAAATAAATTGTTTATTCGATTGTCCAGATCTCAGTCTAAAATGTCCTAGGAACATAATGGAGTGAGCAGCGAAGCTTCACTTCAGCGTTCCTATGTGAGTGTAAAGCACACTGTTTGAGGGTATAGCCAGTCTCAAAAGTACTGATCAAATAGTTTCGCTGGAAATACTGCACATGAAGAACTCTGTATGTGGATTTATGCTCTGTCAAGGTCTCAGGTCTGCTTCGGTCTGCTTGAGAGACCACAGAACAACATGAACTGATTTGAAATAGAGCTTTATTTCAATACACTTAAATGAAGACTGTGGAAAAATCAACAACACAATAAAAAAACTGTCTGTCCCATATTCGTACTGGTTATTTTTAGTTATAACCATATAATCCTCTGATTCAAAGGATAAGTATATTGGAGATCAAACTTCTTTCTTGCGCTGTAAATACTTCCAGCTGTTGCTCTCGAACATCGTAGAACAGGTAACGCAGTTTTTTTTTTACCAATTACAAGTGTTTCAGTTTTCGTAACGAACTGGACTCTTTCTTTGCCTCATAATTATTTTCAGAATTGAACAGAGGAATAGTAACTGCTATTGATGAAATCAATGCAGGGTAAGAGCACAAATGTTATGAAAGCATAATTTGAAACTCTGGACTTACGCAGCCTAATTAACGGGGTTCTGAACGTTCTGATTTAACCTCTGTTTCAATTTTCCTCATTAGGAAATGCGACTGAGAATGAGATATGGGTTTTGGAGGCATGCTTTGATGTGGGTGTCTCTTGTGTGTGTGTGTGTGTGTGTGTGTGTGTGTGTGTGTGTGTGTGTGTGTGTGTGTGTTTGAACGTGGGAAGCGTTTGTACTTTCATTCTGTCAAAAATAGGTCACATTTACAGTCACTCTTCTAGATAACTTGAAACAGTCTAAGCAGGTTGTGTTTGGAAGTAGCCTAGACTAGCTAGCAAGCTAGCCAACTTCTTTCACCAATTAGCTTCAGCCAGGCCGGTGTGCCATCGTGGCAAAATTGGTTTGACTTTGAGGCTAGTTAGGGACCGGCAATACATGACAATCCCACAATAGTTATGTAATTAAATGCTTTTAATATTTTACATTAATATCTACAATTTATAGTTGATTTTAAGTTTTTAATCCATAGAAATTTGGAGGTATTGACATTTAAAAAATATTGTCCCGTGTACATTGTGTAATTTACTGATGGTAATAAACTAGCCGCATAGGGATATAAAATGTCAAACCAAATCAAACATGGGCATAACGATTGGGTTGCGTGCAGCTGCTCTCTGAATTGTGGGCATGTGGGCAAGATTGAAATAAACCCAACCCAAGGAAAACTCTTATGGTATCCTTCATTCCGTGACATAACATTTTTTCCTAATTATCTCACAAATAGTTGGACGAGACTGACTTTTACACTCTGTAGTCAATTCTGAGACTAGATTCCACTAGAATAAATGTTTCTGACTAATATCAATGCCACATTGCCAGTTTTCTTACAGATACATTTTTTATTGCCTTCAGTTGGTCTTTTAGCCCTGTGGCTCTTTCTGGTGGAGGGGCCACAGACGACACTTATCCTCCGCACAGGGTTTCAGTCAGCTTGCTCCACGGGGGCCGCTCTGTCTGTCTCCTTCTCGACTCTCCGCACCATGTGTTTACTTTCTCAATGGCAGTGGTTTCTTAGTTTCAATCTGACAGTTACTGTAGGCAATTGACTATGAGACTTGTAGTAATAACAATTGCATTTATCAGTATGTGGGTTGTAGGGAGGGTGAAACACTAAAGGAGTGATACAAGGTCACAGACTGTGGGGGGGGGGGGGGTCTCCTGAATGTCTCATGAGTAAGTACAGGGAAGATGGATTGTGCTGTTGAATTGTATACAATTATAGATTATATGGTAACATGCTAAATATAGTGCCTTCAGAAGGTATTCACAACGCTTGACTTTTTCCCCATTTTGTTGTGTTACAGCCTGAATTTAAAATTGATTAAATGAAGATTCTGTGTCACTGGCCTATACACAATTATGTTTTAAGAAATTATGTTTTTAGAAATGTTTACAAATGATGAAAAATGAAAAGCTGAAATGTATTGAATAAATAAGTATTCAAGCCCTTTGTTATGGCAAGCCTAAATAAGTTCAGGAGTAAAAATGTGCTTCACAAGTCACATAAAACGTTGCATGTGTAATAGTGTTTAACATGATTCTTGAATGACTACCTCATCTCTGTACACCACACATACAATTATCTGTAATCTCCCTCAGTCGAGAGGTGAATTTCAAACACAGATTCAACCACAAAGACCAGAGAGGTTTTCCAATGTCTCGCAAAGAAGGGCACCTATTGGTAGATGGGTAAAAAAAAGCAGACATTGAATATCTCTTTGACCATGGTGAAGTTATTAATTACGCTTTGGATGGTGTATCAATACACCCAGTCACTACAAAGATACAGGCGTCCTTCCTAACTCAGTTACCGGAGTGGAAGGAAACCGCTCAGGGATTTCACCATGAGGCCAATGGTGACTTTAAACAGTTACAGAGTTAATGGCTGTGACAGGAGAAAACTGAGGATGGATCAACAACATTGTAGTTACTCCACAATACTAACCTAATTGACAGAGTGAAAAAAAGGAAACCTGTACAGAATAAAAATATTATGTTTAAAACATTGTATGAGGCTTGGTGCTCATGAAATCAGTAGGCTATTAAACAAATACTCAAACAGGCACCAAAAGCAAGATTTGTCTTATTTATGTAGATATATATGGATGATTTATAAAGCCAGGCACACTAAACAGTTAAGCTATTGATTATAGACCTAATTAAGTTGGGGTTTCTTCTCTACTAAAGTAATACTAAAAGAAATGTGGCAAAGAAATGTACTTTTTTGTCCTGAATACAAAGTGTTACGTTTGGGGCAAATCCAATACAGCACATTACTGAATGCATCATGTTATGGGTATGCTTGTAATTGTTAAGGACTGAGGAGTTTTTCAGGATAGAAAATAAATAGAATGGAGCTAAGCACAGGCAAAAATCCTAGAGGAAAAACTGGTTCCGTCTGCTTTCCACCTGACACTGGAAGATGAATTCATCTTTCAGCAGGACAATAACCTAAAATCAATTTAATCCATTTTGAATTCAGGCTGTAACACAACAAAATGTGGAATAAGTCAAGGGTTATGTATACTTTCTGAAGGAACTGTGAGTAGGGGTAAAAGTGACTAGTCTTTCAGGATATACAGTGGGGGAAAAAAGTATTTGATCCCCTGCTGATTTTGTACGTTTGCCCACTGATAAAGAAAGGATCAGTCTATAATTTTAATGGTGGGTTTATTTGAACAGTGAGAGACAGAATAACAACAAAAAATTCCGAAAAACGCATGTCAAAAATGTTATAAATTTATTTGCATTTTAATGAGGGAAATAGGTATTTCACCCCCTCTCAATCAGAAAGATTTCTGGCTCCCAGGTGTCTTTTATACAGGTAACGAGCTGAGATTAGGAGCACACTCTTAAAGGGAGTGCTCCTAACCGCAGCTTGTTACCTGTAAAAAAGACACCTGTCCACAGAAGCAATCAATCAATCAGATTCCAAACTCTCCACCATGGCCAAGACCAAAGAGCTCTCCAAGGATGTCAGGGACAAGATTGTAGACCCACACAAGGCTGGAATGGGCTACAAGACCATCGCCAAGCAGCTTGGTGAGAAGGTGACAACATTTGGTGCGATTATTCGCAAATGGAAGAAACACAAAAGAACTGTCAATATCCCTCGGCCTGGGGCTCCATGCAAGATCTCACCTCGTGGGGTTGCAATGATCATGAGAACAGTGAGGAATCAGCCCAGAACTACACGGGAGGATCTTGTCAATGATCTCAAGGCAGCTGGGACCATAGTCACCAAGAAAACAATTGGTAACACACAGGAAAGGCTGAAGGAATGGAAAGATGGGGAAGAGGGACAGGATCTGTTTTACAAACTGGTAGAATTTAACTTTCAAAGGGTTACTACATAGTAACCCTTTGAAAGTTAAATTCTACCAGTTTGTAAAACAGATCCCGTGAAGGACTGAAATCCTGCAGCGCCCGCAAGGTCCCCCTGCTCAAGAATACATATACATGCCCGTCTGAAGTTTGCCAATGAACATCTGAATGATTCAGAGGACAACTGGTGAAAGTGTTGTGGTCAGATGAGACCAAAATGGAGCTCTTTGGCATCAACTCAACTCGCCGTGTTTGGAGGAGGAGGAATGCTGCCTATGACCCCAAGAACACCATCTCCACCGTCAAACATGGAGCTAAGCACAGGCAAAAATCACACATACAGGTCGAAACATTATGCTTTGGGGGTGTCAGCCTCGAAACCTTAATGACTTGGAGAAGATCTGCAAAGAGGAGTGGGACAAAATCCCTCCTGAGATGTGTGCAAACCTGGCGGCCAACTATAAGAAACGTCTGACCTCTGTGATCGCCAACAAGGGTTTTGCCAGCAAGTACTAAGTCATGTTTTGCAGAGGGGTCAAATACTTATTTCCCTCATTAAAATGCAAATCATTTTATAACATTTTTGACATGCGTTTTTCTGGATTTTTTTGTTGTTATTCTGTCTCTCACTATTCAAATAAACCTACCATTAAAATTATAGAATGATCATTTCTTTGTAAGTGGGCAAATGTACGAAATCAGCAGGGGATCAAATACTTTTTTCCCCCAATGTATAATAAACAGAGTAGCAGCAGCGTATGTAACGTGTGTCTATGTATGAGTGTGTGGCGTCAATATATATGTGTGTGTTTGTGTGTGTGTGAGCGTGTGAGCGTATGTATGTAGTGTGTGTGCGTGTGTGTTGGAGTGTCAGTTTAGTATGTGTGAGTGTACGGGTAGAGTCTAGTGGGTGTGCATAGAGCCAGTGCAAATCAAGATAAATAAATATTAAAGGGAGTCAATGTAAATTATCTGGGTAGCCAGTTGATTAACTGTTCAGCAGTCTTATGGCTTGGGAGTAGAAGCTTTTCAGATGCCTTTTGGTCACAGACTTGGCGCTCCGGTACCTCTTGCCGTGCGCATTGAGCGCATCACTGGTACTTCCTGTTTGAGTTTTTGTTTATAAGCAGTTATCAGGAGGATAGAGTTATGGCCCAATTTGCCAAATGGAGGTCAGGGGAGAGCTTTGTATGCATCTCTGTGTGTGGAATAAATGTGATCTAGAGTTTTTTTCCCTCAAATTGCACAGGTGAGATGCTCGTAGAAATGAGGCAAAATGGATTTCAGTTTTTCTGCATTAAAATCACAGATCTTCTTGGCCTTCCTGTGACACCGGGTGCTGTAGATGTCCTGGAGGGCAGGCAGTGTGCCCCCTGATGGTGCGTTGGGCTGACTGTACCACCCTCTGGAGAGCCCTGCGGATGCGGACAGTGCAGTTGTCTTACCTGGAATTGATACAGCCCCACAGGATGCTCTCAATGGTGCATCTGTAGAAGTTTGTGAGAGGATTACGGGCCAAGACAACATTCTTCAGTCTCCTGAGGTTGACGAGACGCTTTTGCGCATTTTTCACCACACTGTCGGTCGCAGTTAGATCTTTCCTGGGGGACACCTCGCATAACTACTAATATCCCTACAACAGGTTTAGGATACATGTGGACATTTTACAAACATCACCCAGCTTGAGGGTAGATACATTTATCAACAAAAAGTACGTTTGTGTTAGAAAGACAAAATATGTTATGCTTTAAATATCATATTGCTGTGCTTATAAAGACAGTACGCCTACACTTCAAAATAAGTTCTGTGTAGAGTACAACTGCAGGTGTCTAACCAGAACTGGCATTGTATTTGCTCTTTTTTGGCATTCTATTTGTCTATCTAAGGATTTGGCTGTCTAACCACACACTGACATGGATAGCTCTCTGGGTGAGGTTCTGTCTTCAAGTCTCCAGTGGGTGATAAAGTCCCTTCCATCTACTATGTGTAATGTATTACAGGCTATGGACAGGTGCAGCCAGGTGGCAGGAGAGGTGGAATGCATGACACTCCTACAGGTAGATGTGAGATGCAGGAGGATGGCACTCTTCTCATACCACTCTGTAGGCTACTGACCAATTCAAAGCCTCCTCCAGGAGGAAGCATTGTATCGGCCAGTAGCCTGCAGAGTAATATGAGAAGAGAGCAATTGCTGAACTTATGTAGATATTCTAAATAAGGTGTTTTGATAACTTTCAAGTGTGACAGTTCCATGTAGAACAAACCATACTTCACATAATACTGTAGAAGTAGGGTTCTGCTAATTTAACAATGTGCAAATATTATACCTCCCTGTATGGCAAGGTTCCCCAACTTTATTTGGCCCCCCAAGTTTACTGAGCAAAAAATATCCACCAGGTTTTAGCATGTAATTGAAATAAAATATAATCACTCAATAAACATATAGCGAGAAAAATATTTTTTTCTACTTTGGAAGTAATTTATATGCTGATAGAGGAACTGTAACTATAGAATAGATTCAAGCTGGTGATGCTGATGCTGTTACTGTGCAACCAGCTGGTTACGTTGCTGAATGCTTGTTGATATGTTTTACTATTTGCTAACAGAGCCATAGCTATCTTCGTAGTAGACAATTACCCTCCACAAAGTCAAAATTGGCAACATTGCAAACACTCATGAAAACCAAAATGTGCCTTTTGGTTTTAATTTAAGGTTAGGGTTAGGCATAAGGCCAGCAGTATGGTTAAGTTTAGGTTTAGGTTTAAAATATAATTTTAAGAAGAGAAATTGTAGAAATAAGAGGGGTTCATAGTGCTGAGCGATGAACCAAAATGTTGGTTATTTTCCATTGTTTAAACAACTAATTGACCAATGTCGGTTCAATTATTTGAATTCCATTTCATTCAGTTTTTTCCCCTTCAAGCTCAAAGCACAGTTTCTGTAGAGATAAATCTGATCCAGCCTGAACTGTGCAATGTAGTAGGGAGTTTTCAACAGGCCAATATTCTCAATATAGTTTAGGGCACAAAACGTGGTAATTTACAACAATGATCATAATCCATTGCACATCTACTTGTCTGGTATGTGTTTCTTTCAGGGCCGGCCTGCTCTTTGGGCAGGATTAGGCGGCCGCCTGTGGCGGCAGATTGACGAGGGCAGCATTTTCCAAGCTAAATTAACCAAATCAAATCACATTTTATTGGTTGCATACACATATTTAGCAGATGTTATTGCGGGTGTAGCGAAATGCTTGTTTTCCTACTGTAGCTCCAACAATGAAGTAATATCTAACAATACAAACATATCTAAAAGTAAAGAATGGAAATAAGAAATATAGAAATATTAGGAAAAACAATGTCGGCATCTGGAGTATAAATATATAAATATATATACAGTATATGTTTGTGATGGGATGCATAGACATTCTGGACAGTATATGGATAGAATATGTAGTATATCTGAAGAATACTTAGGATAGAATAGTATATGTACATCAATAGTTGAATAGGATGGCCTTGACTACAAAATAGTATATACATATGAAATGGGTAAAACATTAAATTGACCAGTGTTCCATGTCTATGTACATAGAGCAGCAGCCTCTAAGGTGCAGGGATGTGTAACCGGGTGGTAGCCAGCTAGTGACAGTTACTAAATTCTGGGTACTGGGTGGATGATCAGTGGTTTTAAGTTTGTATCCGTAGATTTTTAAGAGCTGATCATAGCGGGGAAGAAAAATACTTTTGCATTTCCAGCTGTGTAAACACATTGCAAATAGGCTCAGGATAACTCTTCCTAATAAAGTTTGGTAGCTGATATTCAGATCTTAAATAGACAAATTGATTAGTCACAGAATTCAGGACTAATAAGGCCAATGCAATGGCTTGTTTTATAAACAGTGGGCCTACAGCATGGATGAGCATTCACAAAATTCCATTGCGGGTCGACATGTTAGTCTACACCCCACTAAGCACGGATGCCGACGTCTTTGACCGTCTTTTTTTGGTCCTATCAGACTTCTTTAGCCCCAGCTAACACATCTGACACCAATAATCAACTAATCACGCCCCCGGTCTTCAGTTTAGAATGCAATTAGTTTCAGCTGGAGTTGCCAATCCCTGTTGTAGGCTATAACTCAGTAAGCACGGACCAACGCTGACGCCTTTTTTTCTCCTTCAGTGACAGGGGCAGGGCTTGGTGTGGTAAGCGGCATGCAGCAGCAGGAGGAGAGTGAGAAATATGACTCAAGTAGCAAACTGAGTAAATGTTGAAATACCCTTATAGAAGGTAAAGTACAAACCCAAAGCAGTCTGCGCATCAATAGCGGTATATAGTAAAATACAGTATACCGCCCAGCCCTAACGTAATCTAATTCGTATGATATTGTACACTGCTATTCAAGTCATAATGTAACCTAATGGAACGTAGTAGACAGTATAATACTAAATGGAGGGAAACAAAGTTACGTACCAAATCCAACGAATTGGGTAGGTTGCAAGGAAAAAAATAGAAGCTTTCATCTTGGATGAAAGTGAGTGGCTAAGCAGTTTAATGATGGTGGCAATAGGAAATGCTGTTGTAGTAGTTATATGCTCTTCGGTACAATACACCCACCAGGCGATCAATGGAAATGCATTTATTGGGCAATTCAACTCTGGATGCCTGATTCGGTCTGCAAACACATGGGGATCATTCATTGCTGCCCATTTCAAAGTGAAATCCTGCAGCTGCACAAGCCTGTCAAATGAAGAGGAACAGACATTAAATAAGAGAAAAGGGTCTGTGGAAAATACAACCCTGAGTTGCACACTGAGATGCATCTTTTAACTTCCATGATCCAAGTTAAAAAAATACAATCTGCCTCCTGTTAACCATCGATCGCAAAGCTATCAAGGGTATCAGACAGAAGTTTAAAGGGTGCTTTGGGTCTAAATGTTTACTGTCTGGCTTGATGTAGGCTAGTTTCCATGACAGCACTGTTCAATACAGTTCTGTATGGAAAGACACCCTCTAAAAAATTGATGTTGGATCTTAAATGACTATGGTTGGTGTTACAATTCACTCACAATAGTTGTGCATGTCCCAAGTTCATAGATTTTCAATACTTTTTTATATTGTCATTGACCTTCATTATTGTGAAGTTGATTAATGAACTTCTTACTTTTCTTCCTTGTGGCAACCTATTGATGCCATTTACTTTTACTGGTAAATTCCACTTTTTTCCTCTTGGAGATATCAAATGTTAGCTGGATTCACAATAGGTTTAGTATCAGGCTGAAAGCTAACAGCATGAGAGTGTGGTGAGAGCCATATCGCCCTCTGGGGAGTGCAGGGCTTCAGATCAGGTCCACAGCTTCTTTTCCAGCCATCCAACTGATTCTTTCCATTCCGGCCCACAGTCGCCACCTCTGCCAAAACACCATCTTTTTCACATAGCGTAGACTTACTGCACAGAGACTACTGCTCACATAGCATCCTCAGAGACCTTCAGTCTGTTGAAGGGCAAAATGTCTATGCATTTAATGGTGGGCGGTGTTAGCTATCTGTATAGTGCTTATTAGTTGGTATTAGTAGCCCTTCCTGGATGCTGTTTGAATGTATAGGCAGTGTGTCTGTCCACACATATTACTGTGTCATGTAATGGGTAGCCACAAACTGCTCTCTCAACCACAATGGTGCCCTGCCTTAGGTAGCGAGACCTCCCACCGGTACGCTGAGTGAGCATTGCTGTCTTTATGGGTGGCTTAGCTTGTAAAAAAAAAGCTGACCTCACAAGACAGGCAGACAACCGCAATCAGGCCAACACTGTGTTTTGGTTGGTTAGGGCTCATGAAGGCCAAGACATCAGTCAGGCAAGAGCTTGAGAAAGCTCCCTGTGATAGGGTTCCAAACTAAATGGGAGGTGACCTAACCCAAGGCCAAACGGCTTAGAGGTTGATGTACAGGATGGCATTATGAGGGTAGACAGGGCGATTTCAACACCCTGTTTTCTGTTGAAAGATGTGAGCGTGCATAATTTTCTCGTTGGATATGTCAGACTTGGATTATTGGGAGAATGGAGATTTGCCTTGCTGGCTATAAATTAAAAGCCAGCTCATCCAGGAGATAAAGACATTGTAAAAATGAAATGCACTGAACAAGTGTTTTATCAGCATGCATTCACGTATGTACTGTAACTATGCCTCATACTCCAGAAATTGATTTGATATACAGTATGATTTATATATCTATCAGCCTCAGCAGTCCATGATGTCACTCTTTGCGGAAATTTCCTTCACTCCAGTCATTAAGTGTGTTTGTCCTACTGAGAACTTTAAATATCATTTAGAACAATTGGATCTATTCACTTTTGGCTTTGGATGGTAACTGTAAACGTCCACCAATATGCTATAACTCACAGGGTTTTCTGGATGAGTTTTGTGAAAGCAGTCTGCAGTTTTATAGAGGAGAGAACCGTACTGAATACTACTCTGTTCTTACTGTGCCTTGGAGACACTTCTAATGCTATCACAGGCCATGTGAGGTAGTGGTTTGTTGGAGGTAGTAATGTGGTGATACTGTAGGTATTCCAGAGGGTGGCACAATTCTACTTCTTAGAATCAATGGCTTCTCTACATTGGAAACACAGTAACAGTGATATCAGAGTGGTATTCTTGTGGGTTTGTCACTGGAAGAATTACAGTATATTTTATCAACTTTATTTGTCTTGTTTTTTTCACAGCAGGTAATGTGGTAGCAGTTACCCTTAAATAACTGTGGGTTGGTTGGTCTCTGCACCTTTCAGTGCCGTTTATATCTTTCATGATAAAAGCTCTGAATATACTGTCATTAAATCTGTTAAAAGGCTTTACATGGAGTTGCTTTTGTCTGAGGAGTATACTTATTGGCAGACCAGACATGAATATTAGGAATATAAAAGTGTCTGCCTTCATGCCATGTGAGAGCCCATCCAAGTACTGCTGCTCTTACATGGAGTTACATTAGTTCCGTAAGTTGTTTACTTCACTTTAGATCATCTGAGATTTCAAATCAATTCTGTTTACTTGATTTGATTTGAGCTCTCGACATCGGGCGTCTCACTACCATAATGCAAAAAGGAATATGCCACATTCCAAAGAAACCTGGGTAAAGCTAGAGGTTCGGTTTAAAATGACATTTTAAGACGATACATTGCAGAAATAGGCGGGGTTTATAACTTTGTGGCTTTGGTAAATAATGACAACCCTTCCACATATCAAGCAATGGGATAGCACTGACCATCAAGCCATGAAACGTCCCTCTTGGAGGATGCATGTACTCAAAGACTTGGCTGCTGTACCTACGATAGGAATAAGCTGAAACATTTTTATGTAATTAATTTCATTATTCTTTTGGCCAAATTTCATATTCACAAATGTAAATTTACAAACAAAAAGAAATTGAACTGTATTTTAAGACAATTAAATACTCTACTAACAAAAAAGCTGTTAGAATTATAAGTGTATGTATGTCCCTTATTAAGGTCCTTGTGTAATGTGATATTGTAACCCCTAGCTCAATTGTCCATTGTATATTATCCATATATACTTGTGTTCCCTCATGTTCTTCCTGTATTGATTTGTTGTTAATAAAATAAAATAAAAAAATATTTAAAAAAGACTTGGCTGCTGTTAAAACGGCCAACTCAGTCAGCTGATTCTAGCCATCCCTTCTGGTTACTTTTAGTCGGGCATCTTAGTCTCCCATTCAGAGGACCCCCACTTTTCTTAGTGTCTTATTGGCCAAAGTCACGCCAAATCCTTATAACCACATCTCGTTCAGCCTACCAGTGACCTTGATTCTCGGGACTTCAGTTTCAGTTAGTCTAGCACGCTGTGTGGTCAGAAATGTGCTTTCCCCATCCTGATGAGCACTTCCACAGTTTTCCCTCCTACTGAACTTTTACTCCTGTGGGCTGAATCTCTTTATGTCTGATTGTGTGTGCCTTGAGATCTGTGTACTATTATGTGAAGCTACATTTTGTGGTCTATTATGTATAATTACCGTGTGTTGAGCTTGTTAGCTAGCTCCTGCGCCCGCTAGCGTTAGCACTACCTTTAGCATTTTGCATTGGAATACATGAGCATTTTAGCATGACTGTTAGCGATTAGCTGTGGAGCCATCCAGACAATCGTAAAAACAAAATCAGTAACTTGGCAGAACAGCTTTGCCTCATATGGATACTCTGCCCTGCATTCTGCTGAGCGTTGCAGCAAACACTTCTCCTTTCCCAGCTAGCAATGAGGAATCACCCCAGAAGCGGCCCTCTTCCGGGGAGCCAGAACTGATTGAATCGGCCCGGAATCAGGTGTCAGACTCGGCCCCGAATCAAAATGAATGACTGCCCAGAATCGGCCCAAGTACATCGGGCCTGTTTCAGTCTACCGGAATTCAGCCAACTTTGCCGGCATCTTACCAGAATCCCCCCAGAAGCGGCCTGATGCAAATGTAAATACATGTATACAAAATTACCCGATTTAGTCATTTTAAATATTACTATTATTCATTTTATACATACAAATTATACCCATCCACAAAAAAATAAATGGTGTCGGCGGAAACACCATACACCTGGTGACCATGTCAGCATGCATGCGCCTGGCCCGCCACAGAAGTCGCTACAGCACGATGGGACAACTAACTTCCCTTTCCCCTGAAAACGGAAGTGGGAACTCCGCTCAGACGTCATTCTACGTCTGCTAAATTAGGTTAACTTTTTACAATTATTATTACGCAGCCTGTATGTTAATATGCTTCCATTGACAAAGATGAAAGTCTGTTTTCAAAACACTGATTTGGGTGTGCCACGATTTATGTGATGTTGCATTAACCCTTTACACTTATGGGAATTTGTCTATATGAATAGGGATACATGAAACTTTTTTTTTAACAGAAGAAATATGAAAAGCATAAGCATGGTAGCAATTGAAAGGGAACAGTTGGGAGATTATGGGAAAATGATTAGACCAAAGTTGAGGACAACAACAGTTCACCTGGCACAAGACTGAATCCAAACATTAAACTGTTGATTTTATGTGCATTTTTCATTTACTGTACTCAATGCATTTGCTAGTAACGAAAAAAATATATATACTTTGGATACATTTACTAACGTGATAAGACTATTCCTAGAAAATGTGGGGTAGGTGCAACATAAAACAAACACATGAGAAGGGTCTGAGTGAGAGGACGAACTGGTGTCTTCAAGTGACCACACCCCTCTCCAAAGTGAACACAGTTCCTAAGTTCAATACACTTTTATGACTCAAAGAAGAGTCTTCAACTATAAGGTACTTTTTTTTGTGCTTTCCTAACTGTGCGGTTGAGGAATTAGAACAAGCACACTTGTAGTTGTTTTGTTTGGAACACAATCCTGCATCCCAGCCATCACACAATATGCTGTTGTTTATGCAATCCAAAAACAGCCTGGGTCAGGTGGGGATCATTTGAAAGCTTGTTCTATTGACAACATGACTAGCAAGTAATAAAATATGATATTACACAATGCAAGGAGTAATGAGTGCATTTAGGTGCATGTCCTGTGGCAATTTTCTTTCACAATAGACAAACATGGCTCATTCTGTTCAGAACAACCCAGGGTATGACGTCATGTCATCTTGTAACTGTACATCAAACATAATGACCATAAATGTTGACATTGTATATGACATGAGTGTTAGGATATGGAAATGTGAAGTGCACATTTGGATTCACAGGTGTTTGGCTTGACACCAAAGCTGTGGTATTTATTATAATCCTCAACGTCTCATCTTCTAAAATACATAGTTTGAAATGTACAGCATTTCCCTCAAATTGTCAAGAGTTGTCCGTTTAACAGGAGAGATGGGGGCAACTCCTTGTTGCGGAGGTGCTCATGTTCAGAACGCCTTTCAGTCAAAACCCGTGAAGCGCAGAGCCAGAGAGCTCTGGCGTCATGTATGCTATAGCATGTTACTGTACTGTGTAGCCATTGCATTCCAATGTAGCCGTTTATCAGTAACCCAAATCTGCCATTTTCAACCCGTATACGGGTACGAGTGCAAAGGCCTACATATAGGGATCAAACTGTGAATACATTTGCTCTAAAAATCTCCCAGGAATTTCATATTTCATGAGGTTAACCTTGTCTCAAAATGGCACTATACACCACTCAGAAGCAGTGGCAGCACTGACATTGTTTTGGTTAATTTGTTTGCCAATCTGTCTTCCTACCTCAATTATCTAGTTTTAGCAATTGTAAATGAAGGGAATTTGGTACTGTAACTGAGTTACTGTATCACAGTCATCTGTCGCCATCATTTTCTATGCTATAGGTTTCACCTGCAGTTTTGCTGATGCATTCCTGCTGATGCATTCAATCAACTGCTCCAGAGTAGAGAATGAAATTAGAGATGTTAGTATTGTTTTTTATTTTATTTAACTAGGCAAGTCAGTTAAGAACAAATTCTTATTTACAATGACGGCCTACGGCCGAACCCAATCCCGGACGACGCTGGGCCAATTGTGCGCCGCCCTACACCTCTAGCACTGAGATGCAGTGTCTTAGACCGCTGCGCCACTCTGGAGCCCTAAAACATACATCTGACCTTTGAAATTGTATAAATGGAGTAAATGTAATGGCTGTACTTGGGCAACTCAAGGAAATATGTCAGACTAAATGAGCAGAGTACACAACCTCTCAAGTAATCGCCTTACATTCATCCATTTTTAATCCATGATGGATGACATGTTCTTGACCAACATTTCTGGTCCTGAAGTTGTGTTAAAGGCAGAGATGTGCAAACGTTCTCTCTGTGTATTAATTAGGGATGGGCACAGTTATTTGAATATTAGAATATCCAAACGGACATTAGTATTTCAATACTTGCAAGAGTATTCATTTTTGGAGAAAGACAAATCATTTCATGTGACATTGCTACACACAATGATATACCATGACATTTGAAATTCTTAACTCAATAAAACAACAAACCTTTGAATGTAGTTTTTATGACATGCCCCATAAAAAGACATACCGTAGTAACCTACAAGGGTTTCACGTGTTTGTTGTTAACTGGTGTCTGTATGTAGCCTCGCTACTCTTATAGCCTCTCTACTGTATATAGCCTGTCTTTTTACTGTTGTTTTATTTCTTTACTTACCTATTGTTCACCTAACACCTTTTTTCCACTGTTGGTTAGAGCCTGTAAGTAAGCATTTCACTGTAAGGTCTACACCTGTTGTATTCGGCGCACGTGACAAATACACTTTGATTTGTCGTGGCAGTGTCTACAGTCAGTGGCTCCATCTTTAGCCAGCAAAGTGTGAGATCTCTAATCAATGCAAAATGGAATACAAATTACATAATAAAGTTTGTTAAATGAGGAGTAGGCTACAACGATGAGCAACCATCAGGTAGGACAGGAAGCGTAGCAAAATAGCTTTAATAAGCTTAGGTTGCTAGCTGGCTAGCTAACTGGCTAACAGCTGGGTATCTTATTTAGCTAGCTATCTTCAAGACGGGCACTACCAGATGGGATGATAACCTTTGGAATCTACAGGTTTGTCTAACTAGCGTGAGTCTGTATGGCTACTCTTCTTCTTTGATGAGGTTTACCAGCGGTTGGTATCCAATATATTGAATTACCGCTCCCAACTGAACTATAGTATAAATCCATTACACTTTGTGATACAACAGGGGAAACGGGAAAAATAAAAAATAAAATATAGTTTTAATTACCCTATCAACTAACCCTACACTCATTAAAACCCACCACCTTATTTCACTAGTGTAAACCTATCTCATCCTACCCCAGGCCACTGACCTGAGAGGACGGACACTACCACTCAACACACCCTGTAACTCTTCTGAAGTCAAATCTCGTACCCCCAAGTACTTCTCTGCAGCTGCCACCACAAGATCTATTTTCTGTGACTAACGTTCCATCTCTGTGGTACAGTTGATAACCATTGCTAAGAAGCCAACCTTACTGAAACATATCACTCATTGGCTTATCCCTATGTTCTAGCACAGATCTAATATTCACAGGGTTCCTCTCAGAATCTCTTACCCTTGATCCGCTCTCTACTTTCTTCACTGCCTCAGCATGCAACATCTTCTGCACTACTCTGACCCTGGCCACCTCAACCTGCCTCTCTCTCAGTTGACACACACAACTTTTCCTACCGAAACTAAACATTATTCTGTCCCATGTCCTCCTGCACACTTCCCCAATCTTGGATTCTCCCACCTACATACTGCTGTGACATGCCCATAAATGTGACACCTAGAACACTGCAGTGGATTCAGCACGAAAGCTCTAACAGCATAACTCATATATCCTAACATTACTTTATCAGGTAAATCCTCTGAATCAAGCTCAAAGAACAGACGGTGTCACCTCTGTTTCACCACCACAAGTCTACTTCTGATAAGCTGTTGTTCTGGCCCTGAACAAGGCAGTCAACCCACTGTTCCCCGGTAGGCCGTCATAATAAATAAGAATTTGTTCTTAACTGACTTGCCTAGTTAAATAAAGGTTCAATTTAAAAAATAAATAATGTCTCACCCATGTCCAAGAATGGCCTTTTTACCCTTTATTCAGATTACAATCACTCACTTTCAATTATTTTAAACAAAATCATCTCCAAAATATTGTTATTTTTTAAACAAGCCATAGAAAGTTGGTTGCAATTTCAGTAAAAAATAATCTAAAATAAGGAACTTGTCTTAAGGCCCTGCATCAAAGACCAAAATTGGTTAAAGAAATTTGTGATGAATAAAAATATAGACCACCTTCTCTTGCGCATGTCACTTTCATAATGCATCCTTATTTACAAAATGATTATTATTAACCCTGCATTATAAGTATATAAAAGCCCCTTAGATTTTCTCACAGACCAGTTTTGCCCTAACGAAAAATGCCCCTTAGATATTAATTTAGAATCCTCCAATCCTCTAAATGTAATTTTTGGCGGAGAGTCACGTCATTGGCGGAGAGTCAGGCGGCATTGGAGTCACAATCCATGCCAGGCAAACATGCAGTTGCAACAAGTTCGGGTTTAAATCAGAAGACCCACACATTTCTTTTTATATACTGTTGGTGATATGAGTCTCACTAGTGTTGAGTAATGTGCTATTAAAAGTGTTGTAGGTCTTTTTATTTATTTATTTTTATTTAACCTTCATTTTACTACATAAAGGTCTAATTGCTCTGCTGGCGTCTTGACCCAGTTTATGCCCTCATTTGCAATACAAACAATAACTATGGGAATAAATGGAAGAGGCAAGTGGAAGGGGGAAAAAGTAAGGAGATTCTCTGTCGGCCCTGGAGGTCTTTTGAAAACATGTTTTTATTAGCAGGACAATAGACACGATGTGGTCCCAAAAACACCTCTCTGAAATAGAGTCCAGCATATCTCTTGATGATGTCATTGAATGTCTCACCAGCTTTGATCCATGCATGGTCCTGCAGTATGCAAAGGTCTTTGTTTGTCAGCGAATCATTGGGTCAAAACTACAGAACACTACAAAACAAGAGAACACACATGTTCTGGGAAATATATATAAATAATAATAATTGGGAAATAATAATAATTGGGAATATGTATGTATGTATGTATGTATGTGTGTGTGTGTGTGTGTGTGTGTGTGTGTGTGTGTGTGTGTGTGTGTGTATGTCTTAAAAATAAGACGTTTTATAAATGTAGGCTAATGAAGAAAACAAATGGTTGCTTACTGGAACACCCAATGTCATCCAATTGTTATAATCGGATTTGAAGCAATAACCTACCTGCATGTGGTCAACTATTTCAGCACCGTTTCGCGCTGCTCCGAGACAAACAAGACTACTTAACCCTCCTGTTGTGTTCCGTTCGAATTGGACATATTTACAAGTTCTCTCTGAAAAATGTAGTTCATTTAATCTGATTGCCATAAGGTTCCATGACTTTGTCCACACAGGGTATCTGAACACACAAAATACATTTTGATGATTTTCATACAATTTTGGGTGTTTTATTTAACTTTTGAACACGTGGTGTTCCCGGTCAAAAATTACTGGTCATTAGAAACGGATGGGTGAGACTACAATTAGTGTATACAATTGAGTTAAGGTACATGCCCATTCAGCTGATGGACACACTTCCTCTCCCAGACCCCCACAGGCATGTGTGTTTGAGCACACACACACACACACACATCTCACTCCCCTTCTTGGCTTCAATGGCAACCCCCACGGGAACCTTTCCCCAATAGAATCTTTCCCCCACGGGAACCACACCTGTTGGAATTCTCACAAACAATCCAACATTGTTTCAATAATAAATATAATTTTTCCCGCAGCTCTGGTATGTAAAGCTTTTTTGAGGCCTTGCTCACAATGCATTCTGTGGCAGCACAATGACCAAACGATATACTGTATGTGAGGCTCTTGATCATATCTTTGATCATGACACTGGTGAGGAAGAGAGAGGCCAGGAAACTGACAGTGAAGATGCATTAGAGGAGGAAGTGTCAGAAGTTGAAGACACCACAGAATATGATCCAGACCAAGAGACAACTGATGTGGAACAATCCGGTGATGAGGAAGAGGGCCCTGCTGAGGTTGTTGTTGTTACATTCTGGTCAAAGAATGGGAATTTGTCCTGGTCTTCATCCCCACCTGAGAGGCGAGGTCGGCTGACAATGTTATCAGGGTTACCCCAGGGCCAGCGAGATACGCCATATGCCGGGTTGATGACATAAAATCCTGACACTATTTAAAATTTGAAAGGGTTTCAAAACAAATGTCCTTGTTAAACTTTGACACAAAGTAGTCTGTGATAAATAGCACAATATGTTTCATCTGAGTATTTATAGTCAAAATAATACATACAACTCGTTTTTGACAAAAAAAAGGATAATGTATGAGCTCAGGTCAATGAGGCCTACAGGCAAATAGTAGTTCACAACTTGTAATGTTCACAAGAACTTAAGTTGATAAAAAGATCTAACACAACATTAGGCGATAATATATGTATCATTATGGATTTATAATCAGCAATAATGGGCGGTCATTTTGGACCGGGAACACAGAATTAACTAACATGAAACAAACACAACAGGAGGGTTAATAAACATATACATTTTAAAACAGTATTTTTTTTATTCAATAATATATTTGTACTATTGTAAAGTGTAGCCTAAAGGCCAAAATGGGCAAACTTGCAATATATTCGATGCTTAAGTACTCTAAAACTACGCTTATGAAAAACAAAATGCCTCCAGCTGTCCATCACTACTGTAAATGGGGCGGCATGTAGCCTAGTGGTTAGAGTGTTGGACTAGTAACCGAAAGGTTGCAAGATTGATTCCCCAAGCCGACAAGGTAAAAATCTGTCGTTCTGCCCCTGAACATGGCAGTTAACTCACTGTTCCTAGGCTGTCATTGAAATAAGAATGTGTTCTTAACTGACTTGCTAAGTTAAATAAAGGTAAAATATAAAAATATATAACATAAAAACACAGAATATCTAATGCATTCTGCGGCAGCCCACAAGGTGTGGTGCAGTATAATGCAACTTTTAAAAGATGAACCACTGTAGTTCAGTAGTGTGGTCCAGTGCCACAAAGAGGGACTAAAGAAAATTACAATTGGCTCAGAACAGGGCAGCACGGCTGGCCCTTAAAAGTACTACCACACAGCTCGGACACCCATGTATACACCACAAAACATGCCACCAGAGTCTCTTCACAATCCCCAAGTCCAGAACAGACGATGGTAGTACAGTACTTCATAGAGCCATGACTACATGGAACTCAATTCCACATCAGGTAACTGATGCAATCAGTAGAATCAGATTTTTTTGGGTAAAAATACAACTTATGGACAGCGGGGACTGTGAAGAGACACACAAAGGTACAGACACAAGCATACGCACACAAGCGCTAGCACACGCACTCTACACACATGTACATTGTAATGTTGTTGTATGGTGGTATTATACATTGTATTGTAGATACAGTTGAAGTTGGAAGTTTACGTACACCTTAGCCAAATACATTTGAACTCAGTTTTTCACTATTCCTGACATTTAATCCTAGTAAAAATTCCCTGTCTTAGGTCAGTTAGGATCACCACTTTATTTTAAGAATGTGAAATGTTAGAATAATAGTAGAGTGATTTATTTTAGCTTTTATTTCTTTCATCACATTCCCAGTGGGTCAGAAGTTTACATACACTCAATTAGTATTTGGTAGCATTGCCTTTAAATTGTTTAACTTTGGTCAAACATTTCAGGTAGCCTTCCACAAGCTTCCCAAAATAAGTTGGGTGAATTTTGTCCCATACCTCCTTACAGAGCTGGTGTAACTGAGTCAGGTTTGTAGGCCTCCTTGCTCACACACGCTTTTTCAATTCTGCCCACAAACTTTCTATAGGATTGAGGTCAGGGCTTTGTGCTGGCCACTCCAATACCTTGACTTTGTTGTCCTTAAGCCATTTTGCCACAACTTTGGAAGTAAGCTTTGTATCCACATAATTTTCCTTTCTCATGATGTCATCTATTTTGTGAAGTGCACTAGTCTCCCCTGCAGCAATGCACCCCCACAACATGATGCTGCCACCCCCGTGCTTCACGGTTGGGATGGTGTTCTTCGGCTTGCAATCATCTCCCTTTTTCCTCCAACCATAACAATGGTCATTATGGCTAAACAGTTCTATTTTTGTTTCATAAGACCAGAGGACATTTCTCCAAAAAGTCCGATCTTTGTCCCCATGTACAGTTGCAAACCATAGTCTGGCTTTTTTATGGTGGTTTTGGAGCAGTCGCTTCTTCCTTGCTGAGCGGCCTTTCAGGTTATGTCGATATAGGACTCGTTTTACTGTGGATATAGATACTTTTGTACCTGTTTCCTCCAGCATCTTCACAAGGTCCTTTGCTGTTGTTCTGGGATTGATTTGCACTTTTGGCACCAAAGTACGTTAATCTCTAGGAGACAGAACCTGTCTCCTTCCTGAGCGATATGACAGCTGCGTGTTCTTATGGTGTTTATACTTGCGTACTATTGTTTGTACAGATGAACGTGGTACCTTCAGACATTTGGAAATTGCTCCTAAGGATGAACCAGACTTGTGGAGGTCTAAAATTTCTTTCTGAGGTCTTGGCTGATTTCTTTTGATTTTCCTATGATGTCAAGCAAAGAGGCACTGAGTTTGAAGGTAGGCCTTGAAATACATCCACAGGTACACCTCAAATTGACTCAAATGATGTCAATCAGCCTATCAGAAGCTTCTGAAGCCATGACATAATTTTCTGGAATTTTCCAAGCTGTTTAAAGGCACAGTCAACTTAGTGTATGTAAACTTCTGACCCGCTGGAATTGTGATACAGTGAATTATAAGTGAAATAATCTGTCTGTAAACAATTTTTCGAACAATTACTTGTGTCATGCACAAAGTAGATGTCCTAACCGACTTGCCACTTGTTTGTTAACAAGAAATGTGTGGAGTGGTTGAAAAACGAGTGTTAATGACTCCAAGCTAAGTGTATGTAAACTTCCAACTTCAGCTGTATGTAGTGGTGTAATAATGTTATATGATGTACTGTTTTATCTTTTGTTTTGTTTTTGTCATGTAAGTGCCTTAATGTTTTTGGACCCCAGGAAGAGTAGCTGCTGCCTTGGCGTTAGCTAATGAGGATCCCTAATAAATACAAATACCACTCTCCCCACCGGGTCTGCGTCGCACAAAACGGCAGGGCACTCCTTTCAATAGTGCCCTTTACCTTAGCGCAAAGCAAGATACAGATCTTTCCCCAAGTTACGTCGCACAGAGCGCCTGCTCCCTCTGATCTGAAGAGAAACAGACAAACATCACAAGTCCACTTCGGGTTACCTTCACCGACACAACAGCACCCACCATCTTTTCCACCCAACCTGAAACCACCCATGGATCAGCCTGGTTCCACCCTCTTCAAAAATCTCACTCCCCCTGGGCCAAATGTACACTCATGACCAAAAGTATGTGGACACCTGCTCGTCGATAAATTCCATTCCAAAATCATGGCCTTAATATGGAGTTGGTCCCACCTTTGCTGCTATAACAGCCTCCACTCATTTGGGAAGGCTTTCCACTAGATGTTGGAACATTGCTGAGGGGACTTGCTACCATTCAGCCACGAGCATTAGTGAGGTCGGGCACTGATGTTGGGCAATTAGGTGTTCCAATTCCTCCTAAAGGTGTTCGGTTTGGGTTGAAGTCAGGGCTCTGTGCAGGTCATTCAAGTTCTTACACACCGATCTCGACAAACCATTTCTTTACTGACCTTGCTTTGTGCACGGGGGTGTTGTCATGCTGAAACAGGAAAGGGCCTTCCCTAAACTGTTGCCACAAAGTTGTAAGCACAGAATTGTCTAGAATGTCATTCTCCTGGCATCCGCCAAAACCAGATTTGTCCGTCAGACTGCCAGATGGTGAAGCATGATTCATCACTCCAGAGAACGCGTTTCCACTGCTCCAGAGTCCAATGGCAGTGAGCTTTACACCACTCCGGCCGACGCTTGGCATTGCACATGGTGATTGTAGGCTTGTGTGCGGCTGCTTGGCCATGGAAACCCATTTCATGAAGCTCTCAATGAACAGTTCTTAGCTAACCTCTTTCCCTCCAATCCTCCTCCCTTAACCAATTACCCGACTTCTGAAAATATTCAACTTTTCCAAGTAGAAATCTCTTTTTAGCCTCCTCGAAGGACATGCTAAGCCCTGTACTCCCTCCACTTCCAATTTAAGCTCCTATCATCCATCAACTGGGTGAGGCCGCTAAACTTCGTATGGCTACTCTCTCTCTTTCCCTCTCGTGCCAAACTCACAGGCCCCTGCCCATCACACTGCTGCAAGCAAGTAGCACCATCTTTTTATTTAACTTGGCAGGTCAATTAAGAACAAATTCTTATTTACAATGATGGCCGACCCAGGACAAACCCTAACCCGGACGACGCTGGGCCAATTGTGCGCCACCCTATGGGATTCCAATCACGGCCGGTTGTGATATAGCCCGGAATCGAACCAGGGTCTGTAGTGACGCCTCTAGCACTGAGATGCTGTGCCTTAGACCACTGCGCCACTCGGAGGAGAAAAGGAGGAAATAAGAATCCCAGCAGGAAATGAATGGAGAAATATACAACACTCTGCCCAGCAGACTGTCGACCAATCCTGTTCATGTTGTCATGCTGTGTCATGCGATTTCTAAAATAATCCTCACGCAATCCCTTCTAAAAATCAGAGTTTGCTCTCACGAGCTAGTTGATACTAGGAAACTTGAAAATGTCTGACTTACTAACTGGTTGTAATTATACACATGCCACGTTCAACGAATTAGCGAGTCGAAAAATTCTGAGTTTCCTAGTTCCGACTAGCATGTGAACGTGGCACGAGTCGAGAAACCTGCCTATTTTCCTCGAAAGTAAATAATGTGACAATTTCAAAGCTATACAATATTACAGAGGACAAGTTATTTATCTAAAATCCTATAAAATATTTGTAATGTTGAGCTTCTTGTTCACATAATTCGTGCTCATGTTATTTATTTTTTCTAGCGCACAATTGACTCCCATTGACTCCTTGAAGGAGAGCTCTTTTGTAAGAATTAACCCAGAATGCACATTGACAACTTATGGGCAACATTCACAGTAGGCATTAATAGGATTCCAACGGAGTTTCCCCATCTCCTCAAAAATATCTCTGGTGGCACCCAAGTCTTCTTCTTTGGTATCATGGCATTCGCACATTTTGTTTGTGCATGCCACCACCTACTGTTGTGGTAGTGTGTGGTTGATCTCGTTACATTTTGTGATGCAAAGAAAAATAAAAAATGTACCACCAACTAACCCTACACCCATATAGCACTACTTCATAAAACATTTAAATCACCACCCCATTCCACGACTTTGACCCTAACTGATTATACACTAGGCCTGGGGGGGAAGGGACTCTTACTGAAACACATTCGTATCACTGTGTATTGGCCTAGGCCTACTACTCACCCTTGACCCATCATCCTCTACTCTCTTCACTGCCTCAGCATACGCCCTCTGTTCTACTCTGACCCTGGTAACCTCAGCCTGTCTCTCTCGACCCGGGCGCTTCTGTTCCCCAGCTACATGGGCACCCTCACAAGTTTTTCCACCGATACTACACATTCCTTTTTCCTCATGCCCTCCTGCACACTTCTCACATCTCAAAATCTCCCTCCTACACACTGCTGCAACATGACCATAAGCTTGGCATCTGAAACAACTTAGTGGATTCGGCACAAAAGCTCTCACGGAATAACTGACATATCCTAACATGACTTTTATCAGGTAAAGACTCTTCTTCTAAACTAAAAAAGACAGTGTCTTCTCAGTTTCACCACCCTCACCACCAGGTCTGCCGTCCACCAAACGGCTGACGTCACAGACACAGGGAATCTTACATTTCAGTTGCTCCACCTCAACACTTACATGTAACGCCACCCCAGTAATCACTCCTTACAAAGGTGCCCTGCTCCGGAGAGCAAAGCAAGTCACAGGTCTTGTCCCTAGGTGCGTGACGCAAAAAGCCTGCTCCCTTTGGACGGAAGTCCACTTCAAGCTACCTTCACTGATTTTAACAGTACCCAACTTATTTTCTACCCAGCTTGAGACTACATATGGATCAGCCAAAAGGCAGGGATCCACTTTCTCCAAAAATGTCACTCCCAATGGGCCCAAATCATCCTTTCCATGACCATCGGGGCGAGGCTCCGACTCTGAGGTCTTCACCACACCTGCCACAACAAGTAATTCATCCTCTCTCTAGTAAGTTTAAATTTCTTAGCCATCAGAGACAACAGAATACGGTTTGTACTTGGTGCCATTCTTCCTCAACAAACAACATCCCACTTGGCTCTTCTCCTTCCTCACTGTCCATAACCACATTTATCCGTTCACCCCGCTCATGCCGTGCCTTCATCTGCTGTACTGCTTGCAGAACATGCACTGATGGCCTTTCTCAAGTCACAGTAAGCCAGTTCCCAAGTTGAACGTTTTTTGTTGGCAAAAAATGGCATGATATTATTTGAATAGTGAAATTATTTCAAATGCCCATCCCTAGTATTAATCATGCTGAGTGATGTTAGTACAGGGAACACTGTATGGAACTGCATTTAAACAGGCTCTAGTCTTGGCAGAATAAGCACAAACTCCACATGGAAATAAATCGCAAGTTAAGGTCAGTTATTGGAGCCGGCGCAGGAGTCATTTTGGACTCGATCAGCAGAAATCTGACTCTACCAGAGTGTTATTTGAAAAGCCACCATGACTTCAGATGTGAGCAGGGTTCTGTATTGGAATGGACTGATGTTGAACCGACCTGCAACAGTAGTGTAGTTTTGCCTTTACCTTGTCAAGCATTCCTTGGATTCCTCGGAAATGGATTCAATGTACTCTGAGGCAGCGCGCTTTATTGTTTTCATTTGTCTTTGTCACTGTTAACACTAACTGGACTGGTCCATTCATTCTCTGATTGGCTTTGGATCCTTGTTTTCTCACATATGATCCCACAAGACCCTCATACTAATGTTATTCCAAAGAGCATGTACTGTCTTGAAAGCCAAATATCTGATAAACGTAAGTGTAATATCCTTATCCTTCTGGATTTTTATTTAATTCAAGAGTGTTCTGTAGCTCGGCCGGAGGATATAACCTAACCTGTGAGTCGACATCCAAGATGTATGTCAGACTCTGTCAGTGACCATATTCAAGCACTTGCGCCTAAGTGTTCGCAGGTGGACGGACTTGAGGCATTATCTACATGTTTTTATTTGTCAATACCACCACACCTGTTTAAACTTGCCAGGAAACCCACCAGGCCTGGTACTCTGCACCTCACAAGTAGTGTTTCCTGCCTGCCTTCGCATCACCATACATTCAGATGTCCCACGTAGCAAAACTTCAAAACTTTCCAGTCTATGGTGTTGCTGATATTAAATTCCTCTCCTTCGTCTTGCTTTTCTACCTCAATCATGGTAATGACTGCACTGATTAAATGAAGAAAAGCGTCCGTTTTAAAACAAATGCTCTTTGTGCTGGAGCTTGGAGAGCTCAGGCCATCTTGGTGGTGTTCCAGTCCACCATATGTTTCCAGTCTTTGTGTTTTTGTGTTCAGTTTTATAAAATGAAGAATGCTGTCAAAAAAGATAAGACCCATCAAGCAGACTGAATAATCATGAATCAAGTGTCCTCCTCTCTAATGTAGAAATGTGCACACCACATGGTCCATAAATTGGTCCTATAAGTACCTGGCTGGAGAGGCATTGACTGACCTTACCGTTCTTCTGTTTCCCAATCCCTTTCTCTCAACAAGAACAGGACAGCTGCTTCCCAAAAATGTTGTACGATTCATTGTTATTTCTTGAATGCTGTTTTTGTGCTTCGTCTCACTAGGGGGCAATTGTGTTTGTCATTCTGAATTGGCAAAAGCCTTATCTTTCATTTAGCAAGGAATGCTCACATATAGTCACAATAATTTGGTACTAAATCCTTGATTAGTTTTGTTTCGTGACAATATTTTAGCCATGGTTCTTTCGGTTTTGAGAAATTCACAGTGGTGACACAATGCAAACACCCCCATGACCATGCTTTATGTCTGTATGGTATTATCTTTTGCCAGCCATCATTTTGTTTCTACTGTTCCTACTGTTGTAACCTTGTGATGTCTTTTTAAAGACTTTCTATGGAATGTGATGAGTGCTGATACACAGATGTGAACCGTGACTATAGGACACAGGCCTTCAGAGGGACCAACAATCTTCCAATACGTTGTATCAAACTCAAAAAACAAGAAAAGAACAAAAAAACATAGCATCACTCAATAGCATCCCTCAATGCACCCGAAATGATGTATTCTGTAGTCGGACCATTCGAGTTCTAGTGAATGTTTTTTGATTCATTCATAATGTCATCCAAACAGGCCTGGCTGTGCTTCGGGCTGCCCACACAAAGGGACAGAACTGGCATGGACACATGACACACAGCAGCATAAAAGAATGCACTGTTTACACAACCTATGGTAGCCTAACACCACTAGCACCAATAGTGACAACAACGGTGTCACATCAAAGGTGACAGGATCACTCCATGTGGCTGTAGGAGAGAGAGTTTTTGATTGACAGGAGACAGCAGTCACACACAGCATCAATTACTGTTAAAGAATAAGCAGTCCATTCACTCCAGTAGGCCCCATGAAATCATAACACAAAAGCACAATAATTTAATTTCCAAAATTAACAAACCAGTTATTACTTCCCATTGCAAATATATTTCATCATGTTCATCACACTAACCAGTGATCTAAAATGTAACTTAGTTGTAAATGCAACTAAGTTTCACAGTCATTCTTTTCAAAGAGATAGCTAACAGCAAGCCAGCTGCAAAAAAAACTACCACTCACCAGATGATGATCATTTGTAAACAAATTAGCAACAACATCCACCTTGAAGTTGATAACAGCTGTTGCAGCCACCATTGTCACACTACTACTAAAGATAGACCACAGCCTGTTGTTTCCAATGGGAGCAAATTAATCATAGATGCAAGGAGAACAAGCAAGGAGGTGGGCAGATGCTGAGATAGCAGATACAGTGTGTATCAAAAGTATTCACCCCCTGGCAAGGGTGTGTGTACTGGTGGCGAAGTGAGGTGCAGGAGAGCAGAGAGTTGTGAACAGGCGCACCCTTTATTCAGGCTGGAGTGAACAAACAGACGGACGCAAACTGCGTCAAAACCTCCAGCAAAAAGGTAGGTAAAAGTGCGAAAAACACTCACCAAAGCTAATGTACCAAATAAACATACAACGTGCACAAACACGGCACATGGAAACATAGCCTGGCGCATCACAATAACCACATAACAACAAACAATTTCACACAAAGACATGGAGGGGAACAGAGGAATAAATACATGCAGTGTGATTAGGGAATGGAAACCAGGTGTGCAGGGAACAAGACAAAACCAATGGAACAATGAAAAATGGAGCGGCGATGGCCAGTGATGTCGACCGCCGAACGCCGCCCGAACAAGGAAAGGAGCCGACTTCGGAAATGTTGTTTTCACAATTTGTTGTGTTACAAAGTTGGATTGAAATAGATGTATTTTGTCAATGACAAAAATACTCCATAATGTAAAGTGAAAAGAACATTCTACTAATTATACAAAATTAAATAACTAAAATATACACAGGGTTGGGGAGTAATGGATTACAAAAAAAAAACCGTTATGTTACCAGCAAAAATATTGTAATCAGATTACAGATACTTTTGAAAAACTAGATGTTTACTTTGAGAAATACTATTAAATTCAGAAAGGATGTTTGTGAAAAAAAATCTTTGACACTTCTCTGTTTTTTCAATGACATTCAAATTAGCATTGAAAAAAGGCGTAAGTTTAAGTTTGTTCCACCTGAGCGAGTTTGACCACAAGTCAGAGACCACTAAAATAGCACACCAAATGGGTTTGATGGATTACAAGAAAAGAGCAAGAATAGGATTTTGTAGGCCACAGTCCAAGCTATGTCTTCCAATGGTGTGAATACTGTCAACATCCAAAGATTATCCAATTTGAATTAACACTTGAAGGTAAGGATGACAGCAGTGGTGTAGTCTACGGCGATACGGATATCACTTATTATTGATATCTACATAGAGCATTGATGTGAATCACACAGCTGCTCTCTCATTTAGCTATATGCGCCTTACGGATTGTGGTTGTTGTGGATGGCTGTTCACAAATCTAAATGTGTATTGGAACCCAATGGTTGATTGACTTTAATGGGCAATCTATAGTTGCTACATAAATTTTTGGACTTCAAAATCATGCATATATATATATATATATATATATATATATATATATATATATATATATATATATATATATATATATATATATATATATATATATATATATATATATATATATATATATATATATATATATATATATATATATATATATATTTGTTACTTCTAGGTTGGACTACTGCAATGCTGTACTTTCCGGCTACCCGGATAAAGCACTAAATAAACTTCAGTTAGTGCTAAGTTAGTGCTAAATACGGCTGCTAGAATCTTGACTAGAACCAAAATATGTGATCATATTACTCCAGTGCTAGCCTCCCTACACTGGCTTCCTGTTAAGGCAAGGGCTGATTTCAAGGTTTTACTGCTAACCTTCAAAGCATTACATGGGCTTGCTCCTACATATCTTTCCGATTTGGTCCGGCCGTACATACCTACACGTACGCTACGGTCACAAGACGCAGGCCTCCTAATTGTCCCTAGAATTTCTAAGCAAACAGCTGGAGGCAGGGCTTTCTCCTATAGAGCTCCATTTTTATGGAATGGTCTGCCTACCCATGTGTGAGATGCAGACTCGGTCTCAACCTTTAAGTCTTTACTGAAGACTCATCTCTTCAGTGGGTCCTATGATTGAGTGTAGTCTGGCCCAGGAGTGTGAAGGTAAACGGAAAGGCTCTGGAGCAACGAACTGCCCTTGCTGTCTCTGCCTGGCCGGTTCCCCTCTCTCCACTGGGATTCTCTGCCTCTAACCCTATTACAGGGGCTGAGTCACTGGCTTACTGGTGTTCTTCCATGCCGTCCCTAGGAGGGGTGCGTCACTTGAGTGGGCTGAGTCACTGACGTGGTCTTCCTGTCTGGGTTGGCGCCCCCCCTTGGGTTGTGCCGTGGCGGAGATCTTTGTGGGCTATACTCGGCCTTGTCTCAGGATGGTAAGTTGGTGGTTGAAGATATCCCTCTAGTGGTGTGGGGGCTGTGCTTTGGCAAAGTGGGTGGGGTTATATCCTTCCTGTTTGGCCCTGTCCAGGGGTATCGTCGGATGGGGCCACAGTGTCTCCTGACCCCTCCTGTCTCAGCCTCCAGTATTTATGCTGCAGTAGTTTATGTGTCGGGGGGCTAGGGTCAGTCTGTTATATCTGGAGTATTTCTCCTGTCTTATCCGGTGTCCTGTGTGAATTTAAGTATGCTCTCTCCAATTTTCTCTCTCTCTCTCTCTCTCTCTCTCTCGGAGGACCTGAGCCCTAGGACAATGCCTCAGGACTACCTGACATGATGACTCCTTGCTGTCCCCAGTCCACCTGGCCGTGCTGCTGCTTCAGTTTCAACTGTTCTGGCTGCGGCTATGGAACCCTGACCTGTTCACCGGACGTGCTACCTGTCCCAGACCTGCTGTTTTCAACTCTCTAGAGACAGCAGGAATGGTCGGCTATGAAAAGCCAACTGACATTTACTCTTGAGGTACTGACTTGTTGCACCCTCGACAACTGCGATTATTATTATTTGACCATACTGGTCATTTATGAACATTTGAACATCTTGGCCATGTTCTGTTATAATCTCCACCCGGCACAGCCAGAAGAGGACTGGCCACCCCTCATAGCCTGGTTCCTATCTAGGTTTCTTCCTAGGTTTTGGCCTTTCTAGGGAGTTTTTCCTAGCCACCGTGCTTCTACATCTGCATTGCTGTTTGGGGTTTTAGGCTGGGTTTCTGTACAGCACTTTGAGATATCAGCCGATGTAAGAAGGGCTATATAAATACATTGTCTGTGCCTCGATCTAGGTTGGGCAAAATTAAAAATGGCGGTGTTCGCTTTAGCAATCTCACTAGTATAAAGACCTCCTCCATTCCTGCCATTATTGAAAGAGGTTGGGATACCTCACATCTGAAAATTGGGTTACTTAATGTTAGATCCCTCACTTCCAAGGCAGTTATAGTCAATGAACTAATCACTGATCATAATCTTGATGTGATTGGCCTGACTGAAACATGGCTTAAGCCTGATGAATTGACTGTGTTAAATGAGGCCTCACCCCCTGGTTACACTAGTGACCATACCCCCCGTGCATCCGGCAAAGGCGGAGGTGTTGCTAACATTTACGATAGCAAATTTCAATTAAAAAAAAAAAAACAATGACGTTTTCGTCTTTTGAGCTTCTAGTCATGAAATCTATGCAGCCTACTCACTCACTTTTTATAGCTACTGTTTACAGGCCTCCTGGGCCATATGCAGTGTTCCTCACTGAGTTCCCTGAATTCTTATCGGATCTTGTAGTCAAAGCAGATAATATTCAAATTTTTGGTGACTTTAACATTCACATGGAAAAGTCCACAGACCCACTCCAAAAGGCTTTCGGAGCCATCATCGACTCAGTGGGTTTTGTCCAACATGTCTCTGGACCTACTCACTGCCACAGTCATACTCTGGACCTAGTTTTGTCCCATGGAATAAATGTTGTGGATCTAAATGTTTTTCCTCATAATCCTGGACTATCGGACCACCATTTTATTACGTTTGCAATTGCAACAAATAATCTGCTCAGACCCCAACCAAGGAGCATTAAAAGTTGTGCTATAAATTCTCAGACAACCCAAAGATTCCTTGATGCCCTTCCAGACTGCCTCTGCCTACCCAAGGACGTCAGAGGACAAAAATCAGTTAACCACCTAACCGAGGAACTCAATTTAACCTTGCGCAATACCCTAGATGCAGTTGCACCCCTAAAAACTAAAAACATCTGTCATAAGAAACTAGCTCCCTGGTATACAGAAAATACACGAGCTCTGAAGCAAGCTTCCAGAAAATTGGAACGGAAATGGCGCCACACCAAACTGGAAGTCTTCCGACTAGCTTGGAAAGACAGTACCGTGCAGTATCGAAGAGCCCTTACTGCTGCTCGATCATCCTATTTTTCCAACTTAATTGAGGAAAATAAGAACAATCCGAAATTTCTTTTTGATACTGTCGCAAAGCTAACTAAAAAGCAGCCTTCGCAAATGGAGGATAGCTTTCACTTCAGCAGTAATAAATTTATGAACTTCTTTGAGGAAAAGATCATGATCATTAGAAAGCAAATTACAGACTCCTCTTTAAATCTGGGTATTCCTCCAAAGCTCCATTGTCCTGAGTCTACACAACTCTGCCAGGACCTAGGATCAAGGGAGATACTAAAGTGTTTTAGTACTATATCTCTTGACGCAATGATGAAAATAATCATGGCCTCCAAACCCTCAAGCTGCATACTGGACCCTATTCCAACTAAACTACTGAAAGAGCTGCTTCCTGTGCTTGGCCCTCCTATGTTGAACATAATAAACGGCTCTCTATCCACCGGATGTGTACCAAGCTCACTAAAAGTGGCAGTAATAAAGCCTCTCTTGAAAAAGCCGAATCTTGATCCAGAAATTATAAAAAACTATCGGCCTATATCGAATCTTCCATTCCTCTCAAAATTTTTTGAAAAAGCTGTTGCACAGCAACTCACTGCCTTCCTGAAGACAAACAATGTATACGAAACGCTTCAGTCTGGTTTTAGACCCCATCATAGCACTGAGACTGCACTTGTGAAGGTGGTAAATGACCTTTTAATGACGTCAGACCGAGGCTCTGCATCTGTCCTCGCGCTCCTAGATCTTAGTGCCGCTTTTGATACCATCGATCACCACATTCTTTTGGAGAGATTGGAAACCCAAATTGGTCTACATGGACAAGTTCTGGCCTGGTTTAGATCTTATCTGTCGGAAAGATATCAGTTTGTCTCTGTGAATGGTTTGTCCTCTGACAAATCAATTGTAAATTTCGGTGTTCCTCAAGGTTCCGTTTTAGGACCACTATTGTTTTCACTATATATTTTACCTCTTGGGGATGTCATTCGAAAACATAATGTTAAATTTCACTGCTATGCGGACGACACACAGCTGTACATTTCAATGAAACATGGTGAAGCCCCAAAATTGCCCTCGCTAGAAGCCTGTGTTTCAGACATAAAGAAGTGGATGGCTGCAAACTTTCTACTTTTAAACTTGGACAAAACAGAGATGCTTGTTCTAGGTCCCAAGAAACAAAGAGATCTTCTGTTGAATCTGACAATTAATCTGGATGGTTGTACAGTCGTCTCAAATAAAACTGTGAAGGACCTCGGCGTTACTCTGGACCCTGATCTCTCTTTTGAAGAACATATCAAGACTGTTTCAAGGACAGCTTTTTTTCCATCTACGTAACATTGCAAAAATCAGAAGTTTTCTGTCCAAAAATGACGCAGAAAAATTAATCCATGCTTTTGTTACTTCTAGGCTGGACTACTGCAATGCTCTACTTTCCGGCTACCCGGATAAAGCACTAAATAAACTTCAGTTAGTGCTAAATACGGCTGCTAGAATCCTGACTAGAACCAAAAAAATTGATCATATTACTCCAGTGCTAGCCTCCCTACACTGGCTTCCTGTTAAGGCAAGGGCTGATGTCAAGGTTTTACTACTAACCTACAAAGCATTACATGGGCTTGCTCCTACCCATCTTTCCGATTTGGTCCTGCCGTACATACCTACACGTATGCTACGGTCACAAGACGCAGGCTTCCTAATTGTCCCTAGAATTTCTAAGCAAACGGCTGGAGGTAGGGCTTTCTCCTATAGAGCTCCATTTTTATGGAATGGTCTGCCTACCAATGTGAGAGACGCAGACTCAGTCTCAACCTTTAAGTCTTTACTGAAGACTTATCTCTTCAGTAGGTCCTATGATTAAGTATAGTCTGGCCCAGGAGTGTGAAGGTGAACGGAAAGGCTGGAGCAACGAACCGCCCTTGCTGTCTCTCTGCCTTGCCGGTTCCCCTCTTTCCACTGGGATTCTCTGCCTCTAACCCTTTTACAGGGGCTGAGTCACTGGCCTACTGGTGTTCTTCCATGCCGTCCATGGGAGGGGTGCGTCACTTGAGTGGGTTGAGTCACTGACGTGGTCTTCCTGTCTGGGTTGGCGCCCCCCCCTTGGGTTGTGCCATGGCGGAGATCGTTGTGGGCTATACTCGGCCTTGTCTTAGGACGGTAAGTTGGTGGTTGGAGACATCCCTCTAGTGGTGTGGGGGCTGTGCTTTGGCAAAGTGGGTGGGGTTATATCCTGCCTGTTTGGCCCTGTCCGGGGGTATCATCGGATGGGGCCACAGTGTCTTCTGATCCCTCCTGTCTCAGCCTCCAGTATTTATGCTGCAGTAGTTTATGTGTCGGGGGGCTAGGGTCAGTCTGTTACATTTCTCTTGTCTTATCCGGTGTCCTGTGTGTATTTAAATATGCTCTCTCTAATTCTCTCTTTCTCTCTTTCTGTCTTTCTCTCGGAGGACCTGAGCCCTAGGACCATGCCTCAGGACTACCTGGTATGATGACTCCTTGCTGTCCTGGCCGTGCTGCTGCTCCAGTTTCAACTGTTCTGCCTGCGGCTATGGAACCCTGACCTGTTCACCGGACGTGCTTGTTGCACCCTCGACAACTACTATGATTATTATTATTTGACCATGCTGGTCATTTATGAACATTTTAACATTTTAACATCTTGACCATGTTCTGTTATAATATCCACCCTGCACAGCCAGAAGAGGACTGGCCACCCCTCATAGCCTGGTTCCTCTCTAGGTTTCTTCCTAGGTTTTTGGCCTTTCTAGGGAGTTTTTCCTAGGGAGTTTTTCCTAGCCACCGTGCTTCTTTCACATGCTTTGCTTGCTGTTTGGGGTTTTAGGCTGGGTTTCTGTACAGCACTTTGAGAATATCAGCTGATGTACGAAGGGCTATATAAAATTAAAAATATATATATATAAAAATTAAAAAAATTGATATATATATATATATATATATATATATATATATATTATATATATATATATATATATATATATATATATATATACACAGTACCAGTCAACAATTTGGACACACCTACTCATTCAAGCATTTTCTTTATTTTAAATATTTTCTACATTGTGGAATAATAGTGAAGACATCAAAACTATGAAATAGCACAGAATCCTGTAGTAAACAAAAAAGGGTTAAACAAATCAAAATATGTATTTTTTTTATTCTTCAATGTAGCCACCCTTTGCCACGATGACAGCTTTGCACACTCTTGGCATTCTCTCAACCAGCTACATGAGGTAGTCACCTGGAATGCATTAAATTAACAGGTGTGCCTTTTTAAAAGTTAATTTGTAGATTTATTTCCTTCGTAATGCGTTTGACCCAATCAGTTCTGTTGTGACAATGTAGGGGTGGTATCTAGATGATAGCCCAATTTCGTTAAGACCAAGTCCATATTATGGCAAGAACAGCTCTAATAAGCAAATAGAAAGGACAGTACATCAATACTTTAAGGCCAGTAAATCTGTAAAATGTTAAGAACTTTTAAAGTTTCTTCAAGTGCAGTCGCAAAAACCATCAAATACCATGATAAATACCATGATAAAACTGTCTCTCATGAGGATCGCCACAGGAAAGGAAGACCCAGAGTTACCTCTGCTGCAGATTATAAATTCATTAGAGTTAACTGCATCTCCGATTGCAGCCCAAATACATTTTTCACAGAGTTCAAGTAACAGACACATCTCAACATCAACTGTTCAGAGGAGACTGCGTGAATCAGGACTTCATGGTCGAATTGCTGCAAATTAACCACTACTAAAGGACACCAATAAGAAGAAGAGACTTACTTGGGACAAGAAACACGAGCAATAGACATTAGGCCGGTGGAAATCTGTCCTTTGGTCTGATGAGTCCAAATTTGAGATTTTTGGTTCCAGCTGCCGTATCTTTGTGAGACGCAGAGTAGGTGAACGGATGATCTCCGCATGTGTGGTTCCCACTGTGAAGCATGGAGGAGGAGGTGTGACGGTGTGGGGGTGCTTTCCTAGAAGGCCAGCATCCCGAAGTCACATCTTCACTTTTGATGTTGAGACTGATGTTTTGCGGGTACTATTTAATGAAGCTGCCAGTTGAGGACTTCTGTTTCTCAAACCAGACACTCTATTGTACTTGTCCTCTTGCTCAGTTGTGCACCGGGGCCTCCCTCTCATTCTGGTTAGAGCCAGTTTGCGCTGTTCTGTGAAGGGAGTAGTACACAGTCGACCACTTCAGATTCTATGCAATTTCTCGCATGGAATAGCCTTAATTTCTCAGAACAAGAATAGACTGACGAGTTTCAGAAGAAAGTTATTTGTTTCTAGCCATTTTTAGCCTGTAATCGAACCCACAAATACTGATGCTCCAGGTACTCAACTAGTCTGAAGAAGGCCAGTTTTATTGCTTGTTTAATCAGAACAACAGTTTTCAGTTGTGCTAACATAATTGCAAAAGGGTTTATAATGATCAATTAGCCTTTTAAAATGATAAACTTGGATTAGCTAACACAAAGTGCCATTGGAACACCGGAGTGATGGTTGCTGATAATGGGCCTCTGTACTGCTTTGTAGATAGTCATATAGTCATTTACAACATTAACAATGTCTACACTGTATTTCTGATCAATTTTATGTTATTTTAATGGACAAAAAAATTGCCTTTCAATAACAAGGACATTTCTAAGTGACCCCAAACTTCTGAACGGTAGTGTATGTGTGTATATACAGTTGAAGTCGGAAGTTTACATTCACCTGATATTTAATCCTAGTAAAAATTCCCTGTCTTAGGTCAGTTAGGATCACCACTTTATTTTAAGAATGTGACATTTCAGAATAATAGTAGAGAGAAGGATTTATTTCAGTTTTATTACTTTAATCACATTCCCAGTGGGTCAGAAGTTTACTTACACTCAATTAGTATTTGGTAGCATTGCCTTTAAATTGTTTAACTTGGGTAAAATGTTTCAGGTAGCCTTCCACAAGCTTCCCACAATAAGTTGGGTGAATTTTGTCCCATTCCTCCTTACAGAGCTGGTGTAACTGAGTCAGGTTTGTTGGCCTCCTTGCTCATACACGCCTTTTCAGTTCTTCCCACAAATGTTCTATAGGATGGAGGTCAGGGCTTTGTGCTGGCCACTCCAATACCTTGACTTTGTTGTCCTTAAGCCATTTTACCACAACTTTGGAAGTATGCTTGGGGTCATTGTCCATTTGGAAGACCCATTTGCAACCAAGCTTTAACTTCCTGACAGATGTCTTGAGATATTGCTTCAATATATCCACATAATTTTCCTTTCTCATGATGCCATCTATTTTGTGAAGTGCACCGGACCCCCCTGCAGCAATGCAACCCCACAACATGATGCTGCCACCCCCGTGCTTCACGGTTGGTATGGTGTTCTTCGGCTTGCAAGCCTCCCCCTTTTTCCTCCAGACATAACGATGGTCATTATGACCAAACAGTTCTATTTTTGTTTCATCAGACCAGAGGACATTTCAGTAAAAAGTACGATCTTGTCCCTATGCGCAGTTGCAAACCATTGTCTGGCTTTTTTTATGGCGGTTTTGGAGCAGTGGCTTCTTCCTTGCTGGGCGGCCTTTCAGGTTATGCCGATATAGGACTTGTTTTACTGTGGATATAGTTACTTTTGTACCTGTTTCCTCCAGCATCTTCACAAGGTCCTTTGCTGTTGTTCTGGGATTGATTTGCACTTTTTGCACCAAAGTACGTTCATCTCTAGGAGACAGAATGCGTCTCCTTCCTGAGCGGTATGACGGCTGAGTGTTCCCATGGTGTTTATACTTGCGTACTATTGTTTGTACAGATGAACGTGGTACCTTCAGGCGTTTGGAAATTGCTCCTAAAGCTTCTAAAGCCATGACATCATTTTCTGGAATTTTCCAAGCTGTTTAAAGGCACAGTCAACTTAGTGTATGTAAACTTCTAACCCGCTGGAATTGTGATACAGTGAGTTATAAGTGAAATAATCTGTCTGTAAAAAATTGTTGGAAAAAAAACTTGTCATGCACAAAGTAGATGTCCTAAACGACTTGCCAAAACTATAGTTTGTTAACAAGAAATTTGTGGAGTGGTTGAAAAACGAGTTTTAATGACTCCAACCTAAGTGTATGTAAACTTCCGACTTCAACTGTATATATACACACAGTGCATTTGGAAAGTATTCAGACCCCTTTACTTTTTCCACATTTTGTTACATTACAGCCTTGTGCTGAAATAGATCACATTGTTTTTTCCCCCTCATTAATCTACACACAATACCCCATAATGACAAAGCAAAAACATGTTTTTAGAACATTTTGCACATATCACATTTACATAAGTATTCAGATCCTTTACACAGTACTTTGTTGAAGCACCTTTGATGCTGCCACCACCATGCTTCACCGTAGGGATGGTGGCAGGGTTCCTCCAGACGTGATGCTTGGCATTCAGGCCAAATAGTTCACACTTGGTTTCATCAGACCAGATAATCTTATTTCTCATGGTCTGAGAATAATTTTGATTTCATGGATGGTCATTTCTTGCATCCTTAGCTCTATCTATTAATCTGAGAGTGGTTACATTTCTCCAGGCCCATCCCTCAGCTTTTTACTAAAATAGTGGCGGAGCGCCAGTTTTGTTATTGTTTCATCTGTAGATTTGCCCTTTGATCAGCTGCATATTATCAAAATATCAAAGTGTCACCAACAAAAAAGTAAAGAATAGGCCTATAGCAAATGCAGCATATGGCATTCATTTTTCACATGTAAATAGCACTTTTCAGTAGAGCTCAAATCATGCCATTCCATGAGCACAGCATTTTTTTTCAACTCGAATCAATGAGCCCAAACAATCCACCATGACAACAAAATCATAAACAACAGTGTAGGGCTGGCTAATAAGTCCTTAGTTTTGGGGTTATGCTCAGGTAAAACAATTTGGCTAATATATACTTCCATATTTCCAAGTCCTATTGGAATCGCTGGAATTCTGATAAGCTCTGGTTTTAATTGTAAAGATATAATTGAATCGTATCATTATATGTAATGGAATGCGATGTGTTAGAAGAAGCCTACATAACCAACCCATAAAGTAAATTTTAACATCCATATATGACCAGCTATCTACAATAGATGTCGTTCAATTGGTAACATATATTTTTGTCTTCTTCTAACGCCTCTTAAAGGGAAAGTAATCTAAAAGTAATGGAATGTAATCAGATTACGTTACTGAGTTTGGGTAATCCAAAAGTTACGTTACTGATTACAATTTTGGACAGGTAACTGGTAACTGTAACAGGATTACATTTAGAAAGTAACCTACCCAACCCTGAATATACACTGAGTATACCAAACATTAGGAGCGCCTTCCTAATATCGAGTGTTTTGCCCTCAGAACAGTGTCATTTTATCAGGACATGGACTCTACAAGCTCTCGAAAGCATTCCAGCGTTGCAGTTCTTGACACAAACCGGTGGGGCAGGCACCTACTACCATACCCTGCTCAAAGGCAATTCAATCTTTTGTCTTGACCATTCACCCTCTGAATGGCACACATACACAATCCATGTCTCAATTGTCTCAATACTTCAAAATCCTTCTTTAACCTCCCCTTCATCTACACTGATTGAAGTGGATTTAACAAGTGATATCAATAAGGGATCATAGCTTTCACCTGGTTAGTTTATGTCATGGAAAGAGCAGGTGTTCTTAATGTTTTGTATACTCACTGTAGTTGTTGCATAAGTATTCACACCCTTTGTTTAGTCAAGCTTTAATTACTTCAGGAGTAAAATTGTAACATAATACAGTATGTTACATGGACTCACTCTGTATTAAATAATATGGGTTGACATAATTTTTCATAGACTACAGTAACCCTTCCTCTGTCCCCCGTACATACATCTGTAAGGTCCCTTAGTCAAGTATTGCATTTCAAGCACAGATTCAACTGCAAATACCAGGGAGCTTTTCTTAAGCCTCATAAAAAAGGGTAGATGCATAAAAATAACAAAGCAGACATTGAATATCTAGTGCAAATATGGCACAATCCAGGTGTGCAAAGCTCTTAGAGACTTACTCAAGAAGACTCACAGCTGTAATCACTGCCAATTGTGTTTCTATTGACTTAAGGGGGTACTAATACTAATCAAGTGTTTTATTTTTTCGTTCATCTTTTTAAAAATATATAAATTTTCTTCCACTTTGACATTACAGAGGATTTTGTGTAGATCATTGACACCAAAAAAATCTATTTTAATTCCACTTTGTAACACAATAACATGTGAAGAAATACAAGGGGGGTTAATACTTACAATACCCACTGTATATCTCCTGGAGAGGTGTAATGGACTGGTCTTTGTACATTTGTTCTTCATCACAAGGAAAGTCATTTCAGAACTTCAAGCACTTAGGCCACGTATAGGATTGTCATCCAAACGCACACTTTCCAAATATTCTGACCCATCCCTATAATCTCTCCTTCCAATTCTCTTTGCCCCTAATGACCTCACCCAAGTCTCATGTCTCGCACATATTTAGTGATGTAGTACCTAGCCAAACATGTGCAAACATTGCTCTCTTATACTATTTGTATTTATTTCCAGAGACAACCCCTCTGCGCTCTCTCCTGGCTTCACAAGTCCATTCATCACAGCAGTCTCTCCATTTATTCATGTTCAAGTCAATGCTTTAATCCCATATTCCCAGTGCAATGCTGCATTTAATCATTAAGCTAACTGGTTTCAAATTACTCTAATAACAAGTGATGCCTCTGGGAATACAGCATTGTTGGAGTGGTACGGTATGTATGTACTCTGCAATAAGAGTACATATGTTTTTTGTTGGCTGAAACAATGCCAGATTGAACTCGTCCATCAGCACAAATATTATAGGAAAGGGGAAAGAATGTATTTGCGTAACTCCAAGTGACCTATGGAATGTCGAGCTTCGCTTTGCATGCTGTGCTTTATGCTGTTGAGCATTTAAGGCTGAAATGTATTTGAAATGAGTCCAGAAAGGCGTAATGAATGTGTGGTGAAAACATCAATCTAAATCGAACACTTGTGTTCACTTTGAGAAATGCTTACCGCTACACAAGTTGAACTTATTTCTTTCATTATTAATTATCCAACTGGTACTTGGGAGACTTGACTTGGAAAATACTATTTCTCTCTCTCTCTCTCTCTCTCTCTCTCTGTTCAGCCCTTACTTTGGGAATCTGGGAATATACTGACATGTATATATGTACTTGACTTCCAGACACAGAATATGAACTGTAAACAACGAGATGTCACAAAATGTCAGCCATAAGGGGAAAAAATCCAGAGGAAAAGCCAGAGTTTCAGATGACAATGTTGAAAAGCTGTGGCTTCCAAGGTAGTCTCCAGAGCCGGGAATGTTTAGGCTGGGTCTTATGCTCTTGTGGCCCCACTATAGAGCCCCACAGTGGAGGTGTCAAAATACCCATAAAAGCTAGTGGTCAAACAGGGAAATGGTTCCAATCGTTTTCCCACCATTAATATTTCCCATAGGACATTTTTGAAACACTTAAAATAAGGGCTGTGTTTCGTGTAGGCTTACCCTGGCGTGACGTTTTGTTAACCATGTAAATCTCTCTTGGATAAGGTGACTTTTATCAATACATTCGGCTCTATTTACTGTCAGATTTTAAAATGCTAATTAGCATCAAAGTAGACATCATGCAAGACTACAAATCCCTGCAAGCTCCTGCACGTAATCTCTAGCTGACACCTTTGCTAACAGTTGTCAATTTAAAAGTTGCACAAGACAGTTCACAGAAATGTAAATTTAAAGAAATTTGCCAATTTATTAATTACTAAATTTAGCTAACATTAGAAAGTTTATCAAGATCATCATGGTATTTTGTAGTTCTTTATGATAGCCACATTAGCATCTATTTTTTTTGGAGGGGGGTTAAATACAGGTGAATATATTGATAAAAGTAATCGTGTCCTAGAGAGATTTACAGTTATCAAAACATCACACCAAGGTAAGCCTACATGAAACCCTTTTTAAGTGTTTCTAAAATCCCCTATGGGAAAAATGAATGGTGGAAAAAATGATTGGAACCATTTCCTTGTTTGATTGCTAGGTTTTATGGGTATTATGAATGTGGTACTCTATGTGAAAGACAACTAGTTGTTGTCTTATTTTGAAGCTGCCATTACCTGGTGAACAAATCATTTCTTTCCCTGCTTAAAGCCAAAAGCCACTTTATGACAGACTGTATATACGTGTCAATCTCCCATGTGTCCCAGGTCGGGTATGGATCCCATCTGTAATCATACGATATATCTCTTGATCAAAAGTAAACTTTGATTCTAAACTGCATAGTAGTAGAATCATATAGGAATGTGTGTCTATGTCAGCATTTGTCTTAAAATGCTGCCTGATAAAATCCGGCATTGGCTCCAATTCGATTTATTCTAGATATCTCCTTTAAATCTATATTGCGGCCACTGCAGCCTGTGTGCCTCTTATGTTCATTTTGTCTTTGGTGCTCAGTGGCATTCCGTTTGATATTGCGTTGCCCATCAGTTTAAACAATCCGACAGGTGGAGTCAATAGGCGTGCTGATGTGCATTAATATAAAGTCCTTCGGATGTGTTTCACATTGGAATATGCGCTGTTTGCAAAGGGCCACAAACCCAGGCACATGTTCTAATAGTGAGGTTCTGTAACCAAATATTCTATTTTTAGGCCTACAGCTCTGTTGAGATGCTATATGTTTATAGTGAGTGATAGTGAGTGATTTGGTTATAATGGAAGATGATAATCCAAGGGACTGAATCAATGTCTTTATATATCTGCCTGTCCCCTTTAGCCAAGTTTTTTTCACCCGTGTTCATTTCAAAGAGGTAGATTAATGATCACGCATAGCTACATGGTTTCACTTGTCACTCAGTGATCGCCTCACCCAGGTAGCAAATAGGTTTTATAAATGTTTTTTTTTAGGTGTTGGATTGGTTGCCTAAACATTCTGAATCCATTCAGATAAACGTTTGGTTTTGGTTAAAGTGTAGGGGACAGATTACGTTTTGTAAACATTTGTCATAGGTGTCATCAACATTTGGTAAATGTTGGTATTAGTGTAATTTACAACGTTGGCTATTAGTTCCTTTTTAAACGGGTGAACATCCACCAATGTTTATCAAATGTTGGCAAACGTTTATAATAGGTGTATTTTACAATGTTGGTTTGGTTGGGTTTCAAATGTCCATCAATGTTTGCCAGTGTTTAACAAACGTTGGTTAACGTTGGTAATAGGTGTTATATGCGACGATGGCTTCAACTAATAAAGACAGGAAATTTCAACAATATATATATATATATATATATATATACTGCTCAAAAAAATAAAGGGAACACTTAAACAACACATCCTAGATCTGAATGAAATAAATCATCTTAATAAAAACTTTTTTCTTTACATAGTTGAATGTGCTGACAACAAAATCACACAAAAATAATCAATGGAAATCCAATTTATCAACCCATGGAGGTCTGGATTTGGAGTCACACTCAAAATTAAAGTGGAAAACCACACTACAGGCAGTCCATAGCATCAATGCCTTCCTCTTGCTGGAACTGCTGACACACTCCAGCCACATGAGATCTAGCATTGTCTTGCATTAGGAGGAACCCAGGGCCAACCGCACCAGCATATGGTCTCACAAGGGGTCTGAGGATCTCATCTCGGTACCTAATGGCAGTCAGGCTACCTCTGGCGAGCACATGAAGGGCTGTGCGGCCCCCCAAAGAAATGCCACCCCACACCATGACTGACCCACCGCCAAACCGGTCATGCTGGAGGATGTTGCAGGCAGCAGAACGTTCTCCACGTCGTCTCCAGACTCTGTCACGTCTGTCACGTGCTCAGTGTGAACCTGCTTTCATCTGTGAAGAGCACAGGGCGCCAGTGGCGAATTTGCCAATCTTGGTGTTCTCTGGCAAATGCCAAACGTCCTGCACGGTGTTGGGCTGTAAGCACAACCCCCACCTGTGGACGTCGGGCCCTCATACCACCCTCATGGAGTCTGTTTCTGACCGTTTGAGCAGACACATGCACATTTGTGGCCTGCTGGAGGTCATTTTGCAGGGCTCTGGCAGTGCTCCTCCTGCTCCTCCTTGCACAAAGGCGGAGGTAGCGGTCCTGCTGCTGGGTTGTTGCCCTCCTACGGCCTCCTCCACGTCTCCTGATGTACTGGCCTGTCTCCTGGTAGCGCCTCCATGCTCTGGACACTACGCTGACAGACACAGCAAACCTTCTTGCCACAGCTCGCATTGATGTGCCATCCTGGATGAGCTGCACTACCTGAGCCACTTGTGTGGGTTGTAGACTCTGTCTCATGCTACCACTAGAGTGAAAGCACCGCCAGCATTCAAAAGTGACCAAAACATCAGCCAGGAAGCATAGGAACTGAGAAGTGGTCTGTGGTCACCACCTGCAGAACCACTCCTTTATTGGGGTTGTCTTGCTAATTGCCTATAATTTCCACCTGTTGTCTATTCCATTTGCACAACAGCATGTGGAATTTATTGTCAATCAGTGTTGCTTCCAAAGTGGACAGTTTGATTTCACAGAAGTGTGATTGACTTGGAGTTACATTGTGTTGTTTAAGTGTTCCCTTTATTTTTTTGAGCTGTATATAACTATTGATTAACTATAATTGGATTGGTAACTATTTACTGCAGTGCCAAGTGTTGTATCTCATCTGCAGCTCTTTGACAACCTCATTCAGAGCCACAGGAAAATTATGAGGAAGATAGGTTACCTCCATGCAGTGGTATTCTCTCTCATTCCTCTGGGAAAAAACATTGAATACTCAGTCGTTGATTAACAAGTAATCTAATCCTTTATAAAACAGGTATATATACCGTAGTCACCTTAAAGGGGAATGGAAACACTAGGACGCCAGCTAACTGTAATTGTAAATCACCATATTTGCATTGTTGCGTCACTGGCAGGAGACAAAATGTTGGAACTCCCAAAAATGGCAGAATTTACCGTGTAGCTCTGGTAAATTTAACAATTTAACAAGTATCACAATTCCAGTGGGTCAGAAGTTTACATACACTAAGTTGACTGTGCCTTTAAACAGCTTGGAAAATTCCAGAAAATGATGTCATGGCTTTAGACGCTTCTGATAGGCTAATTGACATAATTTGAGTCAATTGGAGGTGTACCTGTGGATGTATTCCAAGCCCTACCTTCAAACTCAGTGCCTCTTTGCTTGACATCATGGGAAAATCAAAGGAAATCAGCCAAGACCTCAGATAAAAAATTGTAGACCTCCACAAGTCTGGTTCATCCTTGGGAGCAATTTCCAAACGCCTGAAGGTACCACGTTCATCTGTACAAACAATAGTACGTAAGTATAAACACCATGGGACCATGCAGCCGTCATACCGCTCAGGAAGGAGAAGCGTTCTGTCTCCTAGAGATGAACGTACATTGGTGCAAAAAGTTCAAATCAATCTCAGAACAACAGCAAAGGACCTTGTGAAGATGCTGGAGGAAACAGGTACAAAAGTATCTATATCCACAGTAAAATGTGTCCCAAATTGACATAACCTGAAAGGCCGCTCACCAAGGAAGAAGCGACTGCTCCAAAACCGCCATAAAAAAGCCAGACTCCGGTTTGCAAGTGCACATGGGGACAAAGATCGTACTTTTTGGAGAAATGTCCTCTGTTCTGATGAAACAAAAATAGAACTGTTTGGCCATAATGACCATTGTTATTTATGGAGGAAAAAGGGGGAGGCTTGCAAGCCGAAGAACACTATCCCAACCGTGAAGCACGGGGGTGGCAGCATCATGTTGTGTGGGTGCTTTGCTGTAGAAGGGACTGGTGCACTTCACAAAATAGATGCCATCATGAGGAAGAAAAATGATGTGGATATATTGAAGCAACATCTCAAGATATCAGTCAGGAAGTTAAAGCTTGGTCGCAAATGGGTCTTCCAAATGGACAATGACCCAAAGCATACTTCCAAAGTTGTGTCAAAATGGCTTAAGGGCAACAAAGTCAAGGTATTGGAGTGGCTAGCACAAAGCCCTGACCTCCATCCTATAGGAAATTTGTGGGCAGAACTGAAAAAGCGTGTGCGAGCAAGGAGGCCAACAAACCTGACTCAGTTACACCAGCTCTGTCAAGAGGAATTGGGTCAAATTCACCCAACTTATTGTGGGAAGCTTATGGAAGGCTACCTTAAACGTTTGACCCAGGTTAAACAATTTAAAGGCAATGCTACCAAATACTAATTGAGTGTATGTGAACTTCTGACCCACTGGGAATGTGATGAAAGAAATAAAAGCTGAAATAAATCCTTCTCTCTACTATTATTCTGACATTTCACATTGTTAAAATAAAGTGGTGATCCTAACTGACCTAAGACAGAGAATTTTTACTAGAATTAAATGTCAGGAATTGTGAAACTGAGTTTAAATGTATTTGGCTAAGGTGTACATAAACTTCCAACTTCAACTGTTTAATCAGTATCCTACAACGATGTTTATTACCAGCTCTGTTTGGCACAATGGTAACACATTTACCTTTGAATGAAAAAAGGAAACCGCACACTGTTCTTGATAGTATCACTGATATTTAATAAGCTTACGTATCGGACTAACGGCCTTCGTCAGAGCTTTTGTGAATTTTCAGAAAACAGCACCTCTATGTAGACCTAGCCCCACCCACATCCGTTCCACGTATGGAAAGGGGTTGGAGGCAAAGGAAAAATAAATAAGTGCTACCAAACATAACAATATGCATTTCACAAATATTACAAAAGTGTATAGACAAGACGTACCGAACACGTCCATAAAATCACAACGAGGACATAGCAAGTTTTCATTAATCATTGGGTACATCATACGAAAAAACAAAGTAATCTTAAATAGGAACATATTTTAAATTCACAACATAACATACATAGGCATTTCATCATTAAGTCCTTTACGAAATAATGTCTGGAGGGTGAAAATCCAAAAACATTCTCTTTTGCTCAGAGTATTATTAATATCACCTCCCCTGTCTGATATCTTGACTTTCTATATGCCACAAAATCTAAAGGTAGAAATGTCATGCTTTTGGTCATTAAAATGTACTGCGACTGGATAATCCCTGTCGTTTCTCCTGATTGAACTTTTATGTTCACTAATTCTCTGTTTGAGAGAGCGGGAGGTTTTACCGACATAGCAGAGCCCACATGGACATTTAATAATGTAAATAACATGGGTGGTGGTGCACGTGATGATATCGTTAATTTGAAACCGTTTTCCTGTGTGTGGGTGGCAGAAATATTCACACTTCATCATATTGTTGCACTGTGCGCATCCTCTACATTTATAGCTACCATTTGGTAGCGGGCGTAAAAGAGCCTGGCTGATTTTCTTTCGTGGCTGGCAGTTGGCATGAACCAATTTATCGCGCAAATTGCGACCTCTCCTATACACAATGTGTGGTGGATTCTTGAATTCAGCCGGCAAAGCTGGGTCCGATGATAAAATATGCCAATGTTTCTTAACCACACCTCCCACTTTTCGCGAATTCAAAGTATATGTGGTTGTGAACATAACGGAGTGTTCTTTTGCTTTAGCTGGTCTTTTTTGTAACAATTCATCTCGTGTTTTTCCCAATGCCAAATGAAGAGCTTCATCCACACATTGTGGCGAATAGCCTCTTCTTAGAAACCTAGTGCGCATCTCCGCTGCTTTTTCTAGATAATCATCATTGGAATAGCATATACGGCGCAGTCTGAAAAACTGGCTTCTAGGAAGTCCTCTTTTTAATGGCTCAGGGTGGAAGCTGTCCCCCTGTAATAGAGTATTTCTGTCTGTTTCTTTTCGATACAGAGTTGTAAACAGGGTTCCATTTGATTTCTCAATCCACATATCGAGGTAATGAACGCGTTGAGTGTCACTTTCAATAGTAAATTTGAGATTGGGATCCATGTCATTGAGTAGTGCCATAAAATCTGACAGCTCTTGTTCAGTTCCTTCCCATATGCAAAAAATGTCGTCAATATATCGATACCACTTCAGGATTTTATTCAAAAATGGATTTTCGTTTTTGTTAATGACTAAACGTTCTTCAAATAGACCCACATAAAGGTTAGCATAGCTCGGAGCGAATGTGGAGCCCATCGACGTTCCATTCGTTTGGAGGTAGTATTCATCATCAAACCTAAAATAGTTATACTTTAAAACATATTCTGCCAGCTCTAAAATAAAGTTTGTTGGTGGATATTCATTAGTATCTCTGTCTCCCAAATAGTGAGCTAGTGCTGCCAGCCCCCCGTATGGGGAATGCTGGTATATAGACTCTCGACATCTAATGTGACCAGAATACAGTCTTCATTCAAACCCGTTATTGGTGAGATCTTGTTTATGAAGTCTATAGAGTCTTTTACATATGATGGCAATGCTTGCACATGAGTTTTAATAAAAGCGTCTACAAAGTTCGACAATGGCTCTAGCATTGAGCCTATTCCTGCAACCACTGGTCTGCCTGGATAATTGCCTTGTTGTGTTTTAGGTTTGTGTAATTTCGGTAAAATGTAGAGGCATGGACGTATGGCACATTTGCAGCAAAGATATTCATATTCAGGTTTTGAGATAAGGTGGTTTAATAGGGCTTGCTCCAAACTAGAGCATATATCCCTTTGGAACACCTGTGTGGGATCAACACTTAGTTTTCTATAGAAACGTTCATTACTGAGTTGTCTCTGAATTTCTTCTTTATATTTTTCATAGTCTAAAACAACTACAGCACCCCCCTTGTCTGCAGGTTTAATAACCAACGATGAATCTTTCATTAATTCATTAAGTGCCTGTTCTTCTGTTCTAGTGAGATTTTTCTGAATGTGGTTTGTTTGTCTCGTATACACTGACATGGCTTCTTGTTCGACTAACCTACAATAGGTATTAATCGAAGAATTGTTAACTATGGGACAGAATTTGCTTTTGGGCTTAAAATGTGTGCCAGTTCGTTGATGTGTTTCTTGGCCCGAAACAGTGTTTTGTGAAAACACATGCTTAAGTTTAATCTTACGGAAGAATTTGAACAGATCTACTTTCGTATCAAAAGGTTTATCTGTACATGTAGGTACAAAAGAGAGACCCTTAGATAAGACTGAGACTTGAGCGTCAGTAAGGTCTTTTTTGGAGAGGTTAATTACCGCGTCCTGCTGTAGCTCCGTGTCCACGGCCTGTGATCCTGGTCTCCTCTTCGACCGCTTGCCTCTCCTACATCGTTTCTTTTCTTTCGTAGAGCCTTGTGTTGCTTCCGGGCTAGAAAAACCGGCTGTGTGCCATGATAGCTGGAGTCACTGTCTGTAGGGAATTCGCTCTCGGTGGATGCCTCTGTGTCCACATTTCCATGTCCTCCTGCTGCTGCGTATCTGCGTCCCTCAATCAGTGGTGCGTCCCTACGTCGGCCTCTCCGTGCTCCTGTCCTTGGGCCTTCCCATGCATACACCTGGTTAAGCTGGTAATCCTCTGTGTCACGCTGATATTTCTTGATCTTTGTTGCTTGTAGAGAGTCTCTGTATTTCCCAATGGACTGGTTGATCGCGTCGTCTATGGCTGTAAAATTAAGGCCTAGAATCTCCTTCATCACAACCTCATGTTCGCTAATCTTAACTTCAACTTCTTTTGCTTCCTTCGACACATGCTCAACGATTAATAACATTAAATCTAGTGAACATTTATTGAGTATATCACCCCATTGATGAACGAAAGTTTTGTCGTTTTTCCCTATTGTAGGTTCCTTCTGTATTCTCAGTCCTCTTGGAATGCGCTTGTTGCGCCAATACTCGCTAAGAGTATTGTGAAACGGAGTTTAAATGTATTTGGCTAAGGTGTACATAAACTTCCAACTTCAACTGTTTAATCAGTATCCTACAACGATGTTTATTACCAGCTCTGTTTGGCACAATGGTAACACATTTACCTTTAGATTAGACGACCGGAGTTGGAATCGCAGACAGCATCATGATTCATGAAAACTCATTCTAACCAATAATGGAAAGTGCATTGTGATTTAGCTTCGGTATCAGAATAACGTTTCTGATGATTTTGTTTGCAGAGCATACAGACTGGCAGTTTATCGCCAGTTCACCCTATGGACACAAGGGAGAATTAGACTAGGTGTACGGCGTCTCATACCTGCGTGTGTTGTTTCTTCCATAAGGCGCACATATCCAGAAGCAAACGCGTTTACATAGGGTTTGAGTTTGAATAATACCTGTTTAGTAAATCTAGCCTGCTGTAATAATGTAAAAATAGTATTAGTTAGCTTGTCCACTATAACAACAGATATAAGCGTAACCAGATAAACTTGCTTTGAAGATAAAACTACTTTCAACGCCCACTAATCCCGTGTCCCTGTCGCTAGAGTAGTGACTTCAACTAGCTTTGGCTGCCATCTATTAGAAAGTAATGGTAACTACACTGGGCAGCTAGTTGGCAGAGCCAAAGCAGACTTTAATAATAGATGCCATTTAGCAGACGCCTTTATCCAAAGCGAACTGGGTACATGGTAATGGAAACAGGTCATAGAAACAGGACTACAATTTTGATATCATGGATGGTCAGTCCTTGCATCTATAGGCCCGTCTATGAATTTGAGAGTGGTTAGATTTCTCCAGCCCCATCCCTCAGCTTTTTATCGAAAGAGGAGCAGGGAGACACTTTGTTATTGTTTCTACTGCTGATTGCCACTTTAAGAAGTTAAGATGCAGATTAAATACACACCAAAATATGTTACAGACATAAATGTCCCATCACTAGGACAGTTAGTGAATACACAGCATCCAGCACAACAAACAATCTATCAAATGTGTTTCACAAAAGCCGTTTTTACATCAAAATTATAACAACACCTCAGGAGCAAATGTCAGTTGGCTTTTCATCGCTGAGCATTCATAGGTTGAGAGAGAGAGTCGAAACAGCAGGACCGGGACAAGGTAGCACATCTGTTGAAACGGGTAAAAAATCTTTGGAAACACAATTCCACTCCGATTCCCTTTATGGATGGTTGTTTCTTTGAATTCGCTGTCCATGGCTTGTTCCTTTTCCATTTTCGGAACACCAGCCCGCTCCCACAAAGTGATTGGTAGTATATTTTGGCTCATACTGTGATGATTGTGATTCTGAGCCCGCAGGTTCATACAGTGAGTTCTGGTCTTCACTGATCTCACTCTCCGTCAGCTCCATCTGTGGCGTTTAGGGGCCGGACTCGGTTGTATACTGATGGTCGTGGGCTCAATCTAGCTGGGCCCAGAGCGCTTTAGTGATGGTCCCAGTGGACCTCTTCTCCACCGCAGCACAGGAACAGTCTGGCACCCAGGGGTCAGTTTGGCATGCTGTACTAACCATTCTTTCCTGTTGGTAGAAAACAATTAAGGCATCTGTTAGACTATAGTTATATTCAAGAACCAATCCACTTGAAATAAACAATAGCCTTAGAAATAACATGGATTTGCATGTACCTCCTTTGCCTCCTGCACAGTCTCCTCCAGGATGAAAACCTTTTCAGGGATGAAGATGTCATCCTGAAAACAAACAAACGTTTTGTTAAGACAATTAAACCCTAATATATCAGTTGGCATTAACAAGCTACATGTCTTGTATGCTTTGTCAACGTACACACACACAGAAAATACAGCGGCATTTAGCTATGTCAACTTCAGTCTAGCTAAATGAGGTGGGGCTAGCAAAACATTTCAAAAACAAAATCTGTCAAACAAAATGTATTACAGTACTTGACTATCTGAGGTGGAAGCTAGCTACAGTAACTACCTACTAAGGGGTACACAGAGAAACTATGTTGCAATTATAGTTGCAGTTGAGTTGCTTGCTAACGTTATTTGCTCGGGGGTGTTCCACAAAACCCTTCAGGTGCAATTAGCTAGTTATCTTCAACTAGAGTTGCAACAACGTTGTCCAGCAGTGTCTAACGCTAGCCTAGTCAACAACAGCCGAGACCGGTTAACGTTACCTCAGACTCCATTGCATTGACTCGCGTCGCCTCCTCCGTCCAGTCGCTTTTGCTTGACTCCGAAGTCAGCGATGTTGATGATGGTCGGTCGGTAACCCCTACACGATAACCCTCCAAATGTAAAATGGAGGCGCAAGCAGAGGGCTTCAACGTAGGCCTATGACTCCTTTCCATTCAGAAACTCCCAGTTGCTGCATCGAAAGTGCCCTTCATTGCGAAGTCTGCCTCCAAAAAGTGCTGTCTGCGGACCCTGCTAGCTCGAGCTGGCATGTCCTTCCTCTTCAGGACATGGAGCCACTTCTTCAAAAGTTGTGGGTCCTCGGGCAGCCGATGGTAGCTTACCGAGGGATTTTTTTTTGGAGCTAATACATACAGCCTGGCTCTATACAGTTCATGTTTAAATTACTACTTGTTGTTGCCATCTTCGTTGTCCGCACCTAACCTCACTCTCTTCAATTCACTCTCCGGGCGAAAACTCAATACCACAGACAATTTGATGATTCCTGCTAGTGATGCACTGGCGTCAGTCGTTACTATAGCAATTTAAAATGGCGCTGACCATAGCTCAAATAAACCTATTGGACGATCAAAATACTAAATATAGAGATGTTTTTATTTTAAATGCACATGTTTTAGTAATAGTGTATTGAACACATCTCTTTGCTTAGATAAACTTCCTAAAGTGTTTCCATTCCCCTTTAACCATGCAGTTCGATAGACAACAAAGCCTCAGCTGATGTAGATAAATGCACATATTCCTAGTTCTGCCCTTATCTGTCATCAAGGTGCAGACTCAGCCAAAGGAGTCTGTATTGATTGATCATATACGCACAGTTCTTTATGTTTCCTGGCCAATGTTTATGGTTACAGGACTGTTATGTGTTAACATTGAGATGAATTCAAGTGGAAAGATCTGTGTTACGTCAGCATATGAAACGTGTGGAGCCAAAAGCACTAATCCTGTTCCCATCAGCTGCTGCACTCTCAGCTGAATACGGCATTGAGATATGGATAGACTTACTGTGGAGCTCCAGATAGCAAACACAGCCAGCCGTTTAGACAGTCAAGGTGCATCTGTCCAGCTCCTCGAGTTTCAGTCTCTAGTTCATTTACTTCATTTCCTTTACTTAGCAGACGCTCTTATCCAGAGTGACTTACAGGAGCAATTAGGGTTAAGTGCCTTGCTCAAAGGCACATCGACAGATTTTCAAATGCAGATACAGTACTGCATGCTCTTGGGGTGAACTCACAACTTACACAGCCTTTCCCTGTGTCATTTATTATATTCAAGTATTGGCATTGTAAAGACGTACGTTGGTTGAATTTCTTCTAAACACAGGAAATGGTGTTATTCGAGCTAGATTTAATACACACCAATCTACCATGATTTATTGCACATAGCTAATGAGCTTTGGAACTACTGAATAAAATGTACATGTATTTCTCAGATTTATGTATAATAATCAGTGTGATGCTATAGATTTGGACTGCACTGTATACTGACCTGTCTGCCTGCCTTTGTAAAAAAAAAAAAGAATGGGCAAATTTCAGCATGAAGTAAGTTAATGCAAAAATGTGAAAGATTTAACCTGCCTTGTTTTCAGTCTTCCTATAGTCTCAGAAAGGTAACCTGGTCCTAATGCCCTTGGCTTGACTTGAAGTAAATGTACCTTCACTTTAACCATAACCCTCTGCGATTGAAGACACGTTACCATTTAGCTCCATCTTTAACCCTTGAATTTGGTTTGCAGTCAGATACCAGGGTCATATATCCTGTTAACCATATGAGGATATGAACATTTTCTGATTACAACATAAAAGGGACTCTCTTAATGGATGCCACTGTTTCCTTTCACTCTGCTCATCCTCTCCACCATTGTTGTTAATTAATCTTGTTTCAACACTGAGGCATATGCAGAACAGATTTGTGCTGTAACCACAAACACAACATTTAATGTCACTCTAATTTCTCCATAATTACCCTTGTCGGCAGCCTAATTGCCGGCTCATATGAAAACGTTACCTCATGATCGCATATGAAAAGCTTGATTTCAGACCAGGTTTAAATGTTTCAGGGCTGTTGTACATTGTTCAATAGAAGGTCAGCGATGTTCTCTTTGAGAAGCTCATATCATATTTGTTGTTGTGCTTTGTGAGTATGTGTGTGTGTATGTGTGCGGGCATGTGTTTCTGTGTGCGTGGTGCATGTAATAATACATGGGACTCTATATTTAGGGACCCTGAGTGGTCTAAAGCACTGCATCTCAGTGCAAGAGGTGTCACTACAGTCCCTAGTTCAAATCCAGGCTGTATCACATCCAACCGTGATTGGGAGTCCCATAGGACGGCGCAAAATTGGTCCAGCGTTGTCCCGGTTTGGCCGGGGTTGGCCGTCATTGTAAATAAGAATTTGTTCATAATTGACTTGCCTAGTTAAGTAAAGGTGTTAAATTTTTTTTAAAATAATATAAAATAAAAATCGGCAAATCGGTGCCCAAATATACCGAGTGTTATAAAAACTTTAAATCGGCCCTAATTAATCGGCCATTCCGATTAATCGGTCGACCTCTAGTTGAAACTAGACTGTTCTCTGGGCTCTGCTTATAAAGGCACGTTAGCTTGACCTCACCAGCTAAAGAGAAGTAGAACCTGTCCCTCACAATCCCTACAGACTGCACAGGTGAGAGATCTCAAGGTACCCATTCTTCTCCCTGAAAACCTCAGATTTTCGACCAACAGAGAGGAGACAATGAGACATCAGAATTGTTGTCTCTACACCCCCACCCAGTCCTGGCTCTCCTCCACCCCTCCAACCACAGTGGGTGTGGGGAGCTGGAGGAGCAGCCAGAGGCAATGGTGGCTTTTCCAGCACCGGGCCTGTCAGCAAGAGCTGTGACAAAGCCCCACCACAACTGGGCACCATAAATCCACAGCTATCGGATCGCAGGGAACGCTCCCCACTCTAACTTTGCACGACAATGCAATGACCACCCTGTGCAACGCCTTAAAAGTGAAATATCATTTTTTAACAACAAAGAATGTCTGCTGCAAATTGAATCCAAATGTGGCTCAGGGACACTGGTGTCCCAGGAGGGAAGGTTTATCGTTCAGCACAGCTAACGCTAAGAGGCTGCATGGAGGTCAGATCAGATCAAATCCTCCACTACAGAGGGGGCAATAACGTTTCATTTAGTTTCGCATCTCACATTTCACCGGTCTTGAATGGGGGGGGGGGGGTTACTGTAGCAGCGTATTCCACTTTAGCATACGGAGATAGTTATGCCATAATGTTAAAATGGAAAGATCGAAACGTATATTACTCAAAATCGCAACAGCTTAAGTGGTGATACATTTTATATTGTCAACTATCTTGAGTGCAAAGTGAAATATGATAGTGATTGCTTTTTATGTAAGCCTATGATTTCAAGTGACATATCCATCTGACTGCTGTCTGCATCCAAGAACGTTTCAATTTAAACCTGTCTTAAGAGATCCACAGATCCAGTAAGAGAGCCACAGATCCAGTAAGAGATCCACAGATCCAGTAAGAGATCCACAGATCCAGTAAGAGAGCCACAGATCCAGTAAGAGAGCCACAGATCCAGTAAGAGAGCCACAGATCCAGTAAGAGAGCCACAGATCCAGTAAGAGAGCCACAGATCCAGTATAGCATCGCCCCATAGTATCCAGTCAGTGTAACATCCTAAGATAACCAGCTTTCTGGCTGCAATGTAAAACCATGGCTTCATGTTTGAGAATGGTAAAACTAGATGGCCATAAAAGCTTTGAAATAACATACAAATACAAATAGCAACCAAGAGGACTGTCATCACGTCCACATGGATTTCCGTGAGCAAACTCTGCTTGCATATCTTTCATCGAGAGAATTTAACAGGCTCAGAAATGCATGTAAGCCAGAGAAAAAATACGGAAAAACATCCAATTAAGTCATAGAGCAGAGGTTTATTAGCTTTAGAGTTACTGACCGTGAAACCACCCACACAGGACAGCTAAAGACATGTACTGTATACAATGTGTAATGCAGTATGACTTGCCAACATCAAAATATGTGGTCTTTTCTGTTGTTTTTCTGAAAAACTAACATAGAGGCAATAATATAATTCCATCTTTGGACTGTCAAAAAGCGTGTTTGCATTTTTGTTGCAGGAGGGATTGTGTGCTGTTAAAGCAATGAGTGCCTTGAATACACACAGGTGCACACACATGGCAAGTGACCTTGGGTCCATGAAAAACACTATATATTTATTTATTTTACCTTTATTTAACTAGGCAAGTCAGATTAAAAACACATTCTTATTTTCAATGACGGCCTAGGAACGGGGGTTAACTGCCTTGTTCAGGGGCAGAACAACAGATTTTTACCTTGTCACCTCGGGGATTCGTTTTTGCAAGCAACCTTCCGGTTACTAGTCCAACGCTCCAACCACCTGCCTTACATTGCACTCCACGAGGAGCCTGCATGGCAGGCTGACTACCTGTTACGCGAGGGCAGCAAGAAGGCAAGGTAAGTTGCTAGCTAGCATTAAACTTATGTTATAAAAAAACTATCAATCTTAACATAATCACTAGTTAAACTAGTAATATCATCAACCATGTGTAGTTATCTAACATGTCCTGCGTTGCATATAATCGATGCGGTGCCTGTTAATTTCTCATCGGATCACAGCCTACTTCGACAAACGGGTGATGATTTAACAAGCGCATTTGCAAAAAAAGCACTGTCGTTGCACCAATGTACCTAACCATAAACATCAATGCCTTTCTTTAAAATCAATACACAAGTGTATATTTTTAAACCTGCATATTTAGTTAATATTGCCTGCTAACATGAATTTCTTATAACTAGGAAAGTGACGTTGTGTCACTTCTCTTGCGTTCCGTGCAAGCAGTCAGGGTATATGCAGTAGTTTGGGCCGCCTGGCTCATTGCGAACTGTGTGAAGTCCATTTATTACTAACAAAGGCCGTAATTATTTTGCCAGAATTGTACATAATTATGACATAACATTGAAGGTTGTGCAATGTAACAGGAATATTTAGACTTAAGGATGCCACCCGTTAGATAAAATACGGAACGGTTCCGTATTTCACTGAAATAATAAAGGTTTCGTTTTCGAAATGATCGTTTCCGGATTTGACCATATTAATTACCAAAGGCTCGTATTTATGTGTGTTATTATGTTATAATTAAGTCTATGATTTGATATTTGATAGAGCAGTCTGACTGAGTGATGGTAGGCGGCAGCAGCAGGCTCGTAAGCATTCATTCAAACAGCACCTTCGTGCGTTTGCCAGCAGCTCTTCGCAATTCTTTTAGCATTGCGCTCTTTATGACTTCAACCCCCGAGATTAGGCTGGTGTAACCGATGTGAAATGGCTAGCTAGTTAGCGGGGTGTGCGCTAATAGCGTTTCAAACGTCACTCGCTCTGAGACTTGGGAGTGGTTGTTCCCCTTGCTCTACATGGGTAACGCTGCTTTGAGGATGGCTGTTGTCGATGTGTTCCTGGTTCGAGCCCAGGTAGGAGCGAGGAGAGGGGCGGAAGCTATACTGTTACACTGGCAATACTAAAGTGCCTATAAGAACATCCAATAGTCAAAGGTATATGAAATACAAATCGTATAGAGAGAAATAGTTCTATAATTCCTATAATAACTACAACCTAAAACTTCTTACCTGGGAATATTGAAGACTCATGTTAAAAGGAACCACCAGCTTTCATATGTTCTCATGTTCTGAGCAAGGAACTTAAACGTTAGCTTTTTTACATGGCACATATTGCACTTTTACTTTCTTCTGCAACACTTTGTTTTTGCATTATTTAAACCAAATTGAACATGTTTCATTATTTATTTGAGGCTAAATTGATAGTATTTATGTATTATATTAAGTTAAAATAAGTGTTCATTCAGTATTGTTGTAATTGTCATTATTACAAATAAATAAATAAAAAAATTGGCCGATTAATCGGCATCGGCTTTGTTTGGTCCCCCAATAATCGGTATCGGCGTTGAAAAATCATAATCGGTCGACCTCTAGTTTCAACAAATCCTTCTAAACTAAGGCTGAAAGCAGTGAAAGGAGACAGACTTTACAAACCTAAATTGATGTCTAGTGTGTCACGCCCTGACCTTAGAGAGCCTTTTTATTCTCTATTTTGGTTAGGTCAGGGTGTGACTAGGGTGGGTACTCTAGTTTTTGTATTTCTATGTTGGCCTGGTATGGTTCCCAATCAGAGACAGCTGTCTATCGTTGTCTCTGATTGGGGATCATATTTAGGCAGCCTTTTCCCACCTGTTTGTTGTGGGATCTTGTCTATGTATAGTTGCCTGCGAGCACTACATTGGCGTCACGTTTCGTTTTGCTCTATATTGTTTTCTGTGCGTTTCACTCGAATAAAGATGATGAAACCATTCCACGCTGCACCTTGGTCCGATTATTACAACAACGTTCGTAACATAGTGACTAGTTTCTCTACCATATTTTTTCATTTATTTTTTATTTCACCTTTATTTAACCAGGTAGGCCAGTTGAGAACAAGTTCTCATTAACAATTGCGACCTGGCCAAGATAAAGTAAGCAGTTTGACACATACAACAACACAGTTACACATGGAGTAAAACAAACATAAAGTCAATAATATAGTAGAAAAATAAGTAGGGATGCAAATCTTTTATATAATTACATGATAATGGAATATATGTTTTGGTTGATTCATACCATAGAATATTCCCTCCCCCCCACAGTACCTGCAGCCAATTGAAGAGTACAAAGGGGAGTATGAGGACGTTGACTGTCCACGTTGTTTTGGAAAAGTTCCTGTTGCAGTGATATTTTAACAGATGTTGTAACTCATGGGGATCATTGATGCCATATTATTAAACCATATTGTTCCTCCAGGGTCTATATTCACTGTCTAAGAATGTGGCTTATATTGTAAAAGGGAAATATGGAATGTGTTATGTGCTTATATTGATGTGATGATGGTTTTTGTGTCCCCAAGAGATTGCACAGTTATCTGTACCGACAATCTCTGGTGTCAGACAGAGATGTTCCGGGGCCTCTAGAGAGAACTCTTTGGACAACTTGAGAATTATGACTTGTTTTAATATGTACATCTTGATTTTATGCATCTTGTTTTTAATGTCCTGGAAATCACAATCTTTTTTTGTCTTGTTATGCTCCATTAACTCCTATCGCTACAGTCCCAGTGAGACGTTCAGGTCATTAATTTTCACCTGAATATTATTTGCAGCGTGATACATGGCCTTTTTACGACAATGACACATAAATTGCGGCAGAGATGGAAAATTCGATGAAATGTTGTAGTGACATTGCAGCACTGTTTCCTCTGCAGTGGCCATGGATTGAATATTTATTATCTCCTGAGTTATCTCTTTCAACAGAGGACAAAGCCCTCATCAAGAAATAGAGCTAAACATTCAGAGAGAGAATAATGGCAGGTCTGCAAGCAGAGAACATACATTTGTCTTTTTATTGTAGCACATCCCTTTTAGTGTTTATTACTGTACAGTAGCCTTTGTCGGCCTCTCGTGTATACAAAAGCAGTGGCATAAGTTGTTGCACATTAGACATGTTCAGATTACGTTGCATATCCCATATCATCAGGCCAGCTGTTTTTAAATATGTATCCCTCCTAGTGCACTGCCGTTTGTGACACGCTTTTTCATTGCAAGAAATTCACTTCAATACAGTGAAGTTGTACATGCTACCATAAAATCAACAATACCATTGAAAGTGATGTTGACATGTATTTTTTGCCATAAATATTATGTTGTGAATGACACATTCAAAGTACAGAACAGTACAGTCCAACTCTCACTTCTGTAATTTGAGAGGCTAGTTATGGACCATATCATCTCCATTTCACCTGACAGCCTGGACCCAGTACAATTTGCATACCGCCGCAACAGATCAATGGACGACTCAATCGCCATTGCACTGCACACTGCCATGTCCACTGACGTAGCGCAGTTCCTTTGGAGCCCCCCCTACCACAAAAATCGAATGGGTCAGCCACTCACAAAATAGACTACCAATCACTGTCCATGGTTCTGAAAATGCGGCATTTACGCAGCCTCTTATCGATAGACTATCAGATTATATGGTGCTGGTGCTTGAGTAGCCTATAGCTTTGCTTTAATGGGTACATGTTCATTTTTATTTGGTCGTAATTTTCTTATGTTAAGCCTAACACTTATGTTTCACTTAGCTATAGGCATACGGTGTCGCAATGCTGCTATTTAGAATGCTGGCTGGCAGCAATAATGTATTTACTTGTTCAGTAAATAAAGTGTGAAATCTAAACATTGCAGATTGTAAAATGAATTTTCGATGCAACAGCTTACTAATCAGTAATCAATTAATATGTTTTTTATATACAACTGTCCCGTTGGCCTATAGCCGTCCCACTCTCTTGCATCTTAGACAGAAAGTGTGTGCTGCGTAAAACCAGTCTGTTAATACCAATTAATACAATCAGTTCACGGGAAGCCAGGCTTCCCCAAAATATTTACCAAAATATTTACCATGAAGAAAAAAAAAACGTATAAAATAATGTATATTTCGTCTCTCAGTGTTTCATAATGTACCTTCCATTCGCAAGAGACTGAATGTATTGTGAAAGCTTCCGAGCGAGCGAAAAAGCGCCCCTCTGTCTCTGTTTGTGTAGGCCATCTAAATTTTACTCCCTTGATAAAAAACGTAGAGAATAAAAAAATTGCCAATCAGCGTTGAACTAAACTGAGTGAGCTCAACTGTTAATGGTCCTGGCGCACAATAAAAAGTGTCAAGGGAAGCCAGGTTGGACTTCGCTTCAGTCAAAACACATCACATCGAGAGCATACATCACTGACAGAAACTTGCATCTTGTTGTGTTGTCGTGCTCTGGTGGCTAGCTAGCTAACTAAAATTAGCCCTTTCCTAAATTAGCCATGGATGGAGATAGGGATTTGGACTTGTGGTTTTACTTAATTCTCCGTACTGTCCAAAGATTATAACCGCGATTCTGATCCAGCCATAAATTCATACATTGTGCCCCTGGCCTGAGAGGATGGAAGTTCTATATGTAGCTAGATATAGAAGTCTAATCATAACTAGATAACGTTGCCCATGAAAGGAAGTTGGCTAGCGAGCAAGCATTTTAGCCACCCAAAAAATCTAAGTGTGTACTGTATAACAGAGTGATAGACCGATTCATCAACAACAAATAGAGGATGGGATTGGTGTTCCTCTACAAGTAGGGTGAGTCAACATGTTTTTTCTACTTGCACAAACGCTCACGCATGCACACACACACACACACACACACACACACACACACACACACACACACACACACACACACACACACACAAATCAGAGCCATGGATAGCCACATCATATTTAGCTTATGTTGGACTAAATTGTTTTTGGTATCTTTTAGTTGTCACTGTATTAGACTAGGAATAGGTCATTTGATGATGTTGAATAGTTGAAATTGTGTTGGAATAGTGGAGGCAGCTCCTGTTTTCTTTGCAACTTGTGATAACTCTCTGTGGTTCTAAATCAATAGTTGTTTAGTGGTTCGAAAATGTTGGAACATTAACTTGCTTGAGCAATATGCTTTGTGGACTTCACCGAACAGAGGTTGCTGTCCTGTTTTGTGATGAAACAAATGTGTGCTTAAATTTATTCTGCCACTGTGTCTTCTTATTGTCTTGGCCTTAGGCCTATATATCACGGTGTCAGAGCATATGAACTAACAGGTTATATAGCAAACAACGCAATTATCACAACATATAGGTTGTCATGTTGCTTTTTTTTTCTGTCTCGGCTTCCCCAGAGATTTTACCCACGTTCCGCTACTGATTATGCAGACAATGCAATCTACCTTAATAGCCTATCTATAGCTATATGAAGTATTTAGCTGGTAGCCTATTTACTGTATATTACATATTGGAACTCAGGCTATCCGTCTCATCATTCGTAGGCTTACCAGTGTTCACAGAAGGGGGGGGGGGGGGGGGGGGGTCGCTCTCATGAGCACCGCTGGGTCTCTGGCAGTCATCAGCTTGGTTTTCTGGGAGAGGAGGAGCGGGAGGAGGCCCGGCACACTCACTAGAGGAACTGTCACCATTTTCGAGGGGAGGAAGAAGAGAAGGAGCAAAGTTTGGACACACCTACTCATTCCAGGGTTTTTCTTTATTTTTACTATTTTCTACATTGTAGAACAATAGTGAAGACATCAAAACTATGAAATAACACACATGGAATCATGTAGTAACCAAAAATATGTTAAATCGAAATATATTTTTGATTTAACACTAAAATAACACATCCTACACTAAAACAATAAAATAACACATCCTAGATCTGAATGAATGAAATAATCTAATTAAATACTTTTTTCTTTACATAGTTGAATGTGCTGACAACAAAATCACACAAAAATAATCAATGGAAATCTAATTTATCAACCCATGGAGGTCTGGATTTGGAGTCACACTCAAAATTAAAGTGGAAAACCACACTACAGGCTGATCCAACTTTGATGTAATGTCCTTAAAACAAGTCAAAATGAGGCTCAGTAGTGTGTGTGGCCTCCACGTGCCTGTATGACCTCCCTACAACGCCTGGGCATGCTTCTGATGAGGTGGCGGATGGTCTCCTGAGGGATCTCCTCCCAGACCTGGACTAAAGCATCCGCCAACTCCTGGACAGTCTGTGGTGCAACGTGGCGTTTGTGGATGGAGCGAGACATGATGTCCCAGATGTGCTCAACTGGATTCAGGTCTGGGGAACGGGCGGTCCAGTCCATAGCATCAAAGCCTTCCTCTTGCAGGAACTGCTGACACACTCCAGCCACATGAGGTCTAGCATTGTCTTGCATTAGGAGGAACCCAGGGCCAACCGCACCAGCATATGGTCTCACAAGGGGTCTGAGGATCTCATCTCGGTACCTAATGGCAGTCAGGCAACCTCTGGCGAGCACATGGAGGGCTGTGCGGCCCCCCAAAGAAATGCCACCCCACACCATGACTGACCCACCGCCAAACCGGTCATGCTGGAGGATGTTGCAGGCAGCAGATCGTTCTTCACGGCGTCTCCAGACTGTCACGTCTGTCACATGTGCTCAGTGTGAACCTGCTTTCATCTGTGAAGAGCACAGGGCGCCAGTGGCGAATTTGCCAATCTTGGTGTTCTCTGGCAAATGCCAAACGTCCTGCACGGTGTTGGGCTGTAAGCACAACCCCCACCTGTGGACGTCGGGCCCTCATACCACCCTCATGGAGTCTGTTTCTGACCGTTTGAGCAGACACATGCACATTTGTGGCCTGCTGGAGGTCATTTTGCAGGGCCTGGAAGTGCTCCTCCTGCTCCTCCTTGCACAAAGCCGGAGGTAGCGGTCCTGCTGCTGGGTTGTTTCCCTCCTACGGCCTCCTCCACGTCTCCTGATGTACTGGCCTGTCTCCTGGTAGTGCCTTCATGCTCTGGACTCTACGCTGACAGACACAGCAAACCTTCTTGCCACAGCTCGCATTGATGTGCCATCCTGGATGAGCTGCACTACCTGAGCCACTTGTGTGGGTTGTAGACTCCGTCTCATGCTACCACTAGAGTGAAAGCACCGCCAGCATTCAAAAGTGACCAAAACATCAGCCAGGAAGCATAGGAACTGAGAAGTGGTCTGTGGTCACCACCTGCAGAACCACTCCTTTATTGGGGGTGTCTTGCTAATTGCCTATAATTTCCACCTGTTGTCTATTCCATTTGCACAACAACATGTGAAATTTATTGTCAATCAGTGTTGCTTCCTAAGTGGACAGTTTTGATTTCACAGAAGTGTGATTGACTTGGAGTTACATTGTGTTGTTTAAGTGTTCCCTTTATTTTTTTGAGCAGTATATTTGAGATTCTTCAAAGTAGCCACCCTTTGCCTTGATGACAGCTTTGCACACTCTTGGCATTCTCAACCAGCTTCATGAGGTAGTCACCTGGAATGCATTTCAATTAACATGTGTGTTTTGTTAAAAGTACATTTGTGGTATTTCTTTCCTTCTTAATGTGTTTGAGCCAGTCAGTTGTGTTGTGACAAGGTAGGGGTGGTATATAGAAGATAGCCCTATTTGGTAAAAGACCAAGTCCACATTATGGCAAGAACAGCTCAAATAATCAAAGAGAAATGACAGTCCATCATTACTTTAAGACATGAAGGTCACTTAATTCCAAAAATTCCAAGAACTTTGAAAGTTTCTTTCAGTTCAGTCTCAAAAACCATCAAGCGCTATGATGAAACTCGTTCTCATGAGGACCGCCACAGGAAAGGAAGACCCAGAGTAACCTCTGCTGCAGAGGATAAGTTCATTAGAGTTACCAGCCTCAGAAATTGCAGCCCAAATAAATGCTTCACAGAGTTCAAGTAACAGACACATCTCAACATCAACTGTTCAGGATACTGCGTGCATCAGGCCTTCATGGTCGAATTGCTGCAAAGGAACCACTACTAGAGGACACCAATAAGAAGAAAACACTTGCTTGGGCCAAGAAACACGAGCAATTGACATTAGATCGGTGGAAATCTGTGCTTTGGTCTGATCAGTCCAAATTTGAGATGTTTGGTTCCAACCGCCATGTCATTGTGAGACGCAGAGTAGGTGAATGGATGATCTCTGCATGTGTGGTTCCCACCGTCAAGCATGGATGAGGAGGTGTGATTGTGTGGGGGTGCTTTGCTGGTGACACTGTCAGTGATTTATTCAGAATTCAAGGCACACTAAACCAGCATGGCTATCACAGCATTCTACAGCGATACGCCATCCCATCTGGTTTGTGCTTGGTGGGACTATCATTTGTTTTTAAACAGGACAATGACCCAACACACCTTCAGGCTGTTCAAGGGCTATTTGACCAAGAAGGAGAGTGATGGAGTGCTGCATCAGATGACTTGGCCTCAACAACCACCCAACCTCAACCAAGTTGAGATGGTTTGGGATGAGTTGGACCACAGAGTGAAGGAAAAGCAGCCAACAAGTGCTCTGCATATGTGGGAACTCCTTCAAGACTGTTGGAAAAGCATTCCAGGTGAAGCTGGTTGAGAGAATGTCAAGAGTGTGAAAAGCTGTCATCAAGACAAAGGTTTGCTACTTTGAAGAATCTAAAATATAAATTATTCCATATGTGTAATTTAATAGTTTTGCTGTGTTCACTATTATTATACAAAGTGGAAAACAGTTTTTTTTTTAAAGAAAGAAAAACCCATGAATGAGTTGGTGTGTCCAAACTTTTGACTGGTACTGTAGGTAAGGAGGCAGAGTTTGGCTGCCGCCGGCACCTCTGAGAAGTAGGTAATTAGATAAATGACAACTATATTGTCTGTCTGCTTTACCTACTACCATGCAGATTGATCAACACAAACACTTTGCTTGATAAATGTGGAAATTAAAAAGGAGGGTTACTGTCAAAACTTACTGTTACTGTTAAAAAATAGCGTTGGCTGCAGGGGTTACCGCTACGCATGTGGCCCTATCCCGTCTGGACAAGAGGAATACCTACAGTTGAAGCTGGAAGTTTATGTACACCTTAGCCAAATACATTTAACCTCTCTAGGTTAGGGGGCAGTATTTGCACGGCCAGATAAAAAACGTACCCGATTTAATCTGGTTATTACTACTGCCCAGAAACTAGAATATGCATATAATTATTGGCTTTGGATAGAAAACACCCTAAAGTTTCTAAAACTGTTTGAATGGTGTCTGTGAGTATAACAGAACTCATATGGCAGGCAAAAACCTGAGAAGATTCCTTACAGGAAGTGGCCTGTCTGACCATTTCTTGGGCTTCTACACTCTCTTTATTGAAAACTGAGGATCTCTGCTGTAACGTGACACTTCCTACGGCTCCCATAGGCTCTCAGAAGGTGGCAAAACGCTGAATGATGTCTTTGCAGGCCCTGGCTGAAAAACAGTAGCGCATTTGGATAATGGTCGATCAGAGAACAATGAGACTGAGGCGCGTGCACAAGGCGACACCATGTTTTTATTTTTTCGTCTTTGAACGTAAACAGGGTTTCCCGGTCGGAATATTATCGCTTTTTCACGAGAAAAATCGCATAAAAGTTGATTTTAAACAGCGATTGACATGCTTCGAAGTACGATAATGGAATATTTCGATTTTTTTGTCACGAAACGCGTCGGGCGCGTCACCCTTCGTCACCCTTCGGATAGTGTCTTGAACGCACGAACAAAACAGAGGATATTTGAACATAACTATGGATTATTTTGAACCAAACCAACATTTGTTATTGAAGTAGAAGTCCTGGGAGTGCATTCTGACGAAGAACAGCAAAGGTAATCACATTTATCTAATAGTAAATCGGAGTTTGGTGAGGGCCAAACTTGGTGGGTGTCAAATTAGCTAGCCGTGATGGCTGGGCTATCTACTCAGAATATTGCAAAATGTGCTTTCGCCGAAAAGCTATTTTAAAATCGGACATAGCGATTGCATAAAGGAGTTCTGTATCTATAATTCTTAAAATAATTATGTTTTTTGTGAACGTTTATCGTGAGTAATTTAGTAAATTCACCGGAAGTTTGCGGTGGGTATGCTAGTTCTGAACGTCACATGCTAATGTAAAAAGCTGGTTTTTGATATAAATATGAACTTGATTGAACAAAACATGCATGTATTGTATAACATAATGTCCTAGGATTGTGATCTGATGAAGATCATCAAAGGTTAGTGCTGCATTTAGCTGTGGTTTGGGTTTATGTGACATTATATGATAGCTTGAAAAATGGGTGTCTGATTATTTCTGGCTGGGTACTCTGCTGACATAATCTAATGTTTTGCTTTCGTTGTAAAGCCTTTTTGAAATCGGACAGTGTGGTTAGATTAACGAGAGTCTTGTCTTTAAAATGGTGTAAAATAGTCATATGTTTGAGAAATTGAAGTAATAGCATTTCTAAGGTATTTGAATAACGCGCCACGGGATTCAACTGGCTGTTGAGTAGGTGGGACGATTTCGTCCCGCCGACCCTAGAGAGGTTAACAAGATATTTGTGGAGTGGTTGAAAAACGAGTTTTAATGACTCCAACCTAAGTCTATGTAAGGGAATACCCCCTGAAATGGACAAAAATGAATGGAATCTTATTGGCACCGTACGAAACATGTGCACTATGTACAATACCACTCAATTGGACGCCGTTTCATTCGAAACATATTGCAAATGCCATATGGCAAATGCCAAGTGTCACACAGCAAAAATCCAATAGATGCTGAGCGCGCTCCACCATACATTTTCATATTGCAAATGCACATCAAGTCAAGACCAAAGGGTCAAATTTTGAAAATTTGAAAAAACGTATCACCCCCTTAAAAAAGTGCTTTCTGGACCTTTTCTCAAAATTCTTTCCATTTTCTTCGTCAATTATACATGTATAAGATCTGTATGAACATACTTTTGTCATATTTTGTTGTCATAATTGTTATAATTTTTTACTTGTCCATAAGGCATATGTTTTGTCCATTTGCAATATGATTTCATAGGAAGTCAAAAGTCGAAGTCAAAAGTCAGTGAACCATTGCTAAATGCCATAAGAAATGTCCAAATGCAATTTGAAAGTATTGAAAGTGCCAAATCAGGATGTTATGTCCATTTGCCATGTACGATCATAGGAAGTCAGTTTCCAAACCCAAAAGTCAGTTAACCATGTCCAAATGGCATTTATACTGCCCAAATGATTTATAGCACTATGTTAACCTGTTGGGTCTAGGGGGCAGCATTTGCACGTCTGGATAAAAAAAATGTACCCGATTTAATCTGGTTACTAATCCTACCCAGTAACTAGAATATGCATATACTTATTATATATGGATAGAAAACACTCTAAAGTTTCTAAAACTGTTTGAATGGTGTCTGTGAGTATAACAGAACTCATTTGGCAGGCAAAACCCTGAGACATTTTCTGACAGGAAGTGGATACCTGATGTGTTGTATTGACTTTAAACCTATCCCATTGAAAAACACAGGGGCTTAGGAATATTTTGGCACTTCCTATTGCTTCCACTAGATGTCACCAGCCTTTACAAAGTGTTTTGAGTCTTCTGGAGGGAGATCTGACCGAACAAGAGCCATGGAACGATGATGTCCCATTAGACACCTGGCGCGCGAGTTGATGTTGGGTACCCTCGTTCCAATACGTTATAAAAGAGTATGCATTCGTCCACCTTGAATATTATTCATGTTCTGGTTAAAAAAGGCCCTAATGATTTATGCTATACAACGTTTGACATGTTTGAACGAACGGAAATATATTTTTTCCCCTCGTTCATGACGAGAAGTCCGGCTGGCTTACATCATGTGCTAACGAGACGGAGATTTTTGGACATAAATGATGAGCTTTTTTGAACAAAACTACATTCGTTATGGACCTGTGATACCTGGAAGTGACATCTGATGAAGAGAATCAAAGGTAATGGATTATTTACATAGTATTTTCGATTTTAGATCTCCCCAACATGACGTCTAGTCTGTATCGCAACGCGTATTTTTCTGGGCGCAGTGCTCAGATTATTGCAAAGTGTGATTTCCCAGTAAGGTTATTTTTAAATCTGGCAAGTTGATTGAGTTCAAGAGATGTAAATCTATAATTCTTTAAATGACAATATAATATTTTACCAATGTTTTCTAATTTTAATTATTTAATTTGTGACGCTGACTTGACTGCCGGTTATTGGAGGGAAACGATTTCCTCAACATCAATGCCATAGTAAAACGCTGTTTTTGGATATAAATATGAACTTGATAGAACTAAAAATGCATGCATTGTCTAACATAATGTCCTAGGAGTGTCATCTGATGGAGATTGTAAAAGGTTAGTGCATCATTTTAGCTGGTTTTATGGTTTTGGTGACCCTGTCTTTGACTTGACAAAACATTACACACAACTCTTGTAAATGTACTGTCCTAACATACTCTAAATGTATGCTTTCGCCGTAAAACCTTTTTGAAATCGTAAAACGTGGTTAGATTAAGGAGATGTTTATCTTTCAAATGGTGTAAAATAGTTGTATTTTTGAAAAATTTGAATTTTGACATTTATTTGGATTCAAATTTGCCGCTCTTGAAATGCACCTGCTGTTGATGGAGTGCACCACGGGTGGCACGCTAGCGTCCCACCTAGCCCCAAGAGGTTTTAAGCCATGAATCAACCTGGATGGTCTATTTGTCATGAATGATGTGGGAAGTGGGACTCTGTTGTTTTTTAACGATTTTTTGAAAAACATCCAAAATGACCAGGAGCACCCCCTATTGGATGGGCATGGATGGGCGGTGCTCCCTACCCAACCGTAGACCCCTTGCTCCCCCCTAAAGGCATTAAAAACCATTTTAAAAATGTGCTCCTGGTAACCCATTCCAATCACCATGTGCACGGCTGTCCATTTGCAATTTGTTTCAATGGGCATTTACCATCATGAATTTGACATGCTCAAAAAAACAGCAGGAATGCGAAATTGACTGGCCCGATAAACTCGGGATGGCCGGGCAGTGATTCTGGTTCCTCTCCATCGCTCGTTGGTGTTGATTTCAGAATGTCAATTTGGTGATGGTCTATCACTGTTTAACTTCTATGGGCTAGGTGGGACGATTGCGTCCCACTCTATTCAACAGCCAGTGGAATCGCGTGGCGCGAAATACAAATACCTCAAAATGCTAGAACTTCAATTTCTCAAACATATGACTTTTTTACACCATTTTAAAGACAAGACTCGTTAATCTAACCACATTGTCTGATTTCAAAAAGGCTTTACAGCGAAAGCAAAACATTAGATTATGTCAGGAGAGTACCCTGCCAAAAATAATCACACAGCCATTTTCAAAGCAAGCATATATGTCACAAAAACCAAAACCACAGCTAAATGCAGCACTAACCTTTGATGATCTTCATCAGATGACACTCCTAGGACATTATGTTATACAATACATGCATGTTTTGTTCAATCAAGTTCATATTTATATCAAAAACCAGCATTTTACATTAGCATGTGATCTTCAGAACTAGCATACCCACCGAAAACCTCCGGTGAATTTACTAAATTACTCATGATAAACGTTCACAAAATACATAACAATTATTTTAAGAATTATAGATACAGAACTCCTTTATGCAATCGCGGTGTCAGATTTTAAAATAGCTTTTCGGCGAAAGCACATTTTGCAATATTCTGAGTACATAGCTCGGCCATCACAGGCTAGCTATTTTGACACCCACCAAGTTTGGGGCTCACTAAACTCAGAATTACTATTAGAAAAATTGGATTACCTTTGCTGTTCTTCGTCAGAATGCACTCCCAGGACTTCTACTTCAACAACAAATGTTGTTTTGGTTCCAAATAATCCATAGTTATATTCAAATGGCTCCGTTTTGTTCGTGCGTTCAGGTCACTATCCGAAGGGTGACGCGCGAGCGCATTTCGTGACAAAGAAATTCAAAATATTCCATTACCGTACTTAGAAGCATGTCAAACGCTGTTTAAAATACAATTTTGTGCTATTTTTCTCGTAAAATAGCGATAATATTCCAACCGGGCAACGTTGTATTCAATCAAAGGCTGAAAGAAAAAAATTGAGTAGTCTCGTGAATGCGCATCTCAGTCTCACTGTCCCCAGGCTGACCACTCACAAACTCTGCTGCTGTTCTTTGCCCAGAGACAGCAGACACCCCATTCCACTTTCTGGCGGCTTTAGAGAGCCTATGAAAGCCTTAGAAGATGTCACGTTACAGCACAGATGCTGTATTTGTGATAGAGATGCAACAGAAGGACAACAAATTGTCAGACAGGGCACTTCCTATTTGGAATCTTGTCAGGTTTTGGCCTGCCATATGAGTTCTGTTATACTCACAGACACCATTCAAACAGTTTTAAAAACTTTTGAATGTTTTATATCCAAATCTACTAATTATATGCATATTCTAGTTTCTGGGCAGGAGTAGTAACCAGATTAAATCGGGTACGTTTTTTATCCGGCCGTGCAAATACTGCCCCCTAGCCCCAACAGGTTTTAAACAAACAGCCACCACTAGACAGCCTCCGCCCCGCACCCTGCCCTCTGCCCAGTACCCTACTCTGCCCCTTAGTCACTGTCACTAGCCGGCTACCACCGGGTACTCTATGTACTTAGTCATGGAACACTGGTCACTTTAATAATGTTTACATACTATTTATATGTGACCGACTGCCTTGATTCAGTCTTATGTAGCAAAATTTGAAATTGTGTTTTTTACATTGGATAAAAGCAGAGACACAGAGCTACAAAATGGTATATCATACACTGCATTTGAGGAACAATGGGAAAGTAATTCTGCTTTGAAAGTTTATAAACGTGTAACCTCACTTTTGTGAAAATGGCCTTTGAATGTTTTGGTACCTACTGGAGAGCTCTTCTTTGTCTTTACCCATTCAGCATCGTTCACACCCTCTTAAGCTTTTGCCCAACTCATCTCTTTAAGGGTTGATCCGAGCGTTCTGTCCTAACAACAGCAGCCAAGCATCCAAGCTAACTAGCTAACGATGGCTAGCTTGCTAGCTACATTCAGACACAAATGAAAGAACAGCTCACTGACCATTTTACTCGCACTAGCAGAGCTGGTTAGGCTGTTTTTGTGTTATCCAGAGCATTGGTGACTGTAACTGTGCTGCTGGCAACAATTTGCTGGCACCGGCCATGAAATCGGAGTAGATAGCCAGAGCAAATTGACCAGCTACATCTATCAACAGTTGTCGCATTGACATTCTATTGAAATGGTTACTTGCATAGTGGAGTCTTTTGTTAAGACATGTTGCTAGCTAGCTAAGTAAACAATGAACCATAATCCCAACTCATGACGTTACTATTCTGCATGAATCTGCAGGTATCTAACCAAACAGGTTCAATGTTAGCTAGCTAACATTAGGCTATAACTAGCAAAGCAAATGAGGTTCTGAGATACGAATAATAAGATCATACACGTAACTTTAGCTAGCGAGCCAGGCAGCTAACGTTTGCTAGCTAGGTAACAGTACACTTTAACCTGTTAGGGCTAGGGGGCAGTATTGACACGGCTGGATAAAAAACATACCCGATTTAATCTGGTTACCACTCCTACCCAGTAACTAGAATATGCATATACTTATTACATATGGATAGAAAACACCCTAAATTTTCTAAAACTGTTTGAATGGTGTCTGTGAGTATAACAGAACTCAAATGGCAGGTCAAAACCTGAGAGATTCCTTTACAGGAAGTGGCCTGTCTGACCATTTCTTGAACTTCTTTTCCATCTCTATCATTTACTAAGGATCTCTGCTCTAACGTGACACTTCCCACGTCGTCCATAGGCGCTCAGAGCCCGGGAAAAAACAGAATGTCGTCATTCCAGCCCCAGGCTGAAACACATTATCGCCTTTCTCAAGTGGCCGATCAAGGGACACTGGGCTTATGCTCGTGACCCCGACCGCCCCCGCCTTTGGGATTTTTTCCTCTGTTTGCCGAAAAGGAGATTCCCTGTCGGAATATTATCGCTTTTCTACGAGAAAAATGTCGTAAAAATTGATTTTAAACAGCGGTTGACATGCTTCGAAGTACGGTAATGGAATATTTAGAATTTTATTGTCACGAATTGCGCCATGCGCGCGACACTTCTTTACTATTTCGGATAGTGTCTGGAACGCACGAACAAAACGCCGCTATTCGGATATAACGATGGATTATTTTGGACCAAACCAACATTTGTTATTGAAGTAGCAGTCCTGGGTGTGCATTCTGACGAAGACAACAAAAGGTAATGAAACTTTTATAATAGTAAATATGATTATGGTGAGTGCTAAACTTGCCGGGTGTCTAAATAGCGAGCCCGTGATGCCTGGGCTATGTACTTAGAATATTGCAAAATGTGCTTTCACCAAAAAGCTATTTTAAAATCGGACATATCGAGTGCATAGAGGAGGTCTGTATCTATAATTCTTAAAATAATTGTTATGCTTTTTGTGAACGTTTATCGTGAGTAATTTAGTAAAATGTTAGCGAATTCCCCGGAAGTTTGCGGGGGGTATGCTAGTTCTGAACGTCACATGCTAATGTAAAAAGCTGGTTTTTGATATAAATATGAACTTGATTGAACAAAACATGTATGTATTGTATAACATAATGTCCTAGGGTTGTCATCTGATGAAGATCATCAAAGGTGAGTGCTGCATTTAGCTGTCTTCTGGGTTTTGGTGACATTATATGCTGGCTTGAAAAATGGGTGTCTGATTATTTCTGGCTTGGTACTCTGCTGACATAATCTAATGTTTTGCTTTCGTTGTAAAGCCTTTTTGAAATCGGACAGTGTGGTTAGATTAACGAGAGTCGTGTCTTTAAATGGCTGTAAAATAGTCATATGTTTGAGAAATTGAAGTAATAGGATTTTTAAGGTTTTGAAAATCGCGCCACAGGCTGGCAGTGGCTGTTACGTAGGTGGGACGCAAGCGTCCCACCTAGCCCATAGAGGTTAACTTGAAATGAAAAAGACTTTCTGTCAAAATTACAAACGTGTAATATCTGAAAATGTTGCAAACTAGACTATTTTACCCGTATACATCATGAATGGATGCTTCTCCCTGTCACTGATGCCATGGTTGCCCTTAATTTGAAGATGTAATCCGGAGACAGGTGTTTTCTCCATCTCCTAAACTATTAAACTCTAATTCCACTGACTTCAAAACTCAGTCCTCCAGAAAGTGGAGAGCACCAGTTATGTAGTTCTATTACGCAATAGATTAAAAAAAGCCGCGTTAGACAAGATGTCCAGCCCACTCATTATCTCAGCCAATGATGAATAGAGGGATGGTTGCCGACTTTTTATGTGGCTAAAACACCTAGGCTCGTAATTGAACAATTTTATTCATATTTACAGATGGCATTCAAGTTTGTTATTAAGGCACATGAAAGTTCACGTTTCAGTAGGCATTTTTACAAAACAAAACGCATTGGATTAAGAAATGTTTACGTTCAAATGGCTCTCCTGTGAATCAGTGGCCCGCGACGTACGCCTCATTTCCTGAAACAAGTCACGTATATTAATTCTACTGCTGTAGATTATTTTTTCTTTTTGGATTATTGTGTGCTTGTTTGACATTTACTGCATTGATTGATAAGAACTAGAAAAATAAGCATTTCGCTGCAACTGCCATAATACCTGCTAAATTGTATATGTGACCAATCAAATTTGATTTGATTTTAACAGTACAGTGTCAGAACATACATTTCTGATATTGAGTTTCACTATATTATGATCAATATTGTGTTACAGTGTAATGAGTGATAAACTACCATACTGCACTGTACGTACATTACACTGTCTTGATCCCATCAGAGCAACGTCTCCAGGAGTGCCGACCTCTAGTTGACTTAGGGGCTATGTGGACAGGGGAGTTTCACTGTGTCACCATTATCGCTTCATAAACACTTAACTACCACAGAACTTTGGTTTTCTCAAACCTGCTGGGAGAAAAATAGAGCCCCCTTGGTATATTAATGTTGATCATATATCCTGAGGTGGTCTGAGAGAAATAGAGGCCTACTGCTGTGTGGGACCAGAGCAAGATGACTGGGGAGGAGAGCTCGGAGATGAAAAGCACTGTGGCGTGGAGGCTATGACTCCCCCAGGGTATGCTTTTTAAGACGTATCTTCAGTCCGCTATGTTTTTAATTCAAATAATCATGTTACCTGGAATGTGGCTGTTATACCGCTGTGAACGTGGGTTGATTTGGCAGAAAACACTCTGATCGAAGCTGACGACAGCTTATCATCATAACAGCTTTGAGCTTTATCTTCTGATGTATCCCCCACACACAGATAATGGCTTAATATTGCTCACATATTGCAGTAGATGAGCAGTGTGATAGCAATAGCTCAAGGAATCCCCCGGGTATGCCCTCCCTGTAACTTTAGACCGAACCGAAAGTCATCACTTTCAGTGAAATATTTTCAATTATTTCCACAGACCACCTTGTGGTTGACACACCTGCTAGATAGATCTTCTGTTGTGGTTTCCTCTCTGTTTTGGTCATATATCTCTTTTAACTGTGTCCTGTGAGCACAATTGGCCACACAGCGTTCAGCAATCCAGTTCCACGTTTTAAATTGGGCAGTAAATCTCTAGCACTGTGCTCCCAGGGTGAGGCGTCAGATGCTATAGCAATGTCTTACTGGTAAGTCTGTCCTCTGTCTGAGCTGCAGTACTTGTCTTCAGCTTGCTACTAATGATCCTGTGGCCTCCATGCTCTGATCAAGGACAGGCTACATCCTCCCCCACAGCCCAGCTCAGTGATCTCTGCCTGATGAAGCTCTTGGGTCGAGTCACGCTCATTATTCCACACATCAGGCCACACCAATAAGCAGCAAATTGGTGTCGTCTTTTTTATTGTTCCCCCTAGATTATTCACTACCTCCAATGGGAAGATGATTTACATGCACATGTAATTATAGACTCCTTTTGTAATTGCTTAATTACTGTGCCACCATCCGAGAGAAAGGGAATACATATTGCTTTCACTTAAATGTCACAGAGAGAAATGTATTTGTACGGAATAAACCTTTACCTGAGTAGATTTTAATGGCTTCTCTTCCGTTAATGAACGTTGTCGGGACAGAAAGGTCAGTTCACTTCAGGAGGCCCCATTCAGCCGTCAACGTCATTAGGATAAGCCTTGAATGGCGTAGAGCTAATGGGCACCAGATTATGGGCACCCCGATCATATCAATGAGGAGGGAGGGTAGTGAGCTGCTAAATTAGGGATATTTATTATTTAAGTTGAAATGCAGTTAAGCTTGACAGTGACATATTGAGTTCGCCAGTTCATCACAAAAACAAATCAATCCATATCATCCTGGGTGATCCTCCAGTCCCCAGAAAACTCCACACAGAGGTCCCCTCCTCTGCATACTGACACTAGTGATATAATGCACAATGGCCCTGCACATGGGCTGTGCTAGTTAGGTCAAAGCCTGTGTGTCAGTGTGGGAAGATGGGGTCCAGATGGCTGCAGATATATGGCCGAACGGTGGCTTTTTAATGTGAATGTGTGGGATGAGAGAGCAGGGACCTCGGAGCTCCACTGCTCTGATCAAGTCAGCCTGGCGGGCCTGCCACAGGTCTGAGTCTGGGCCTTATGTTAATTGCCTGTTCCATGCAAACATTCCAGCTTGAGCCTCTGAGGGAAAGGAGGAGGAAAGGAGACACTGCTGGCAAGCACTCTAATCCCAAGAAACATGCATCCTCCATATTTCCACGGCCTCTCCGTTGGATGTAATCTTTGGAGCATCTAATTTCTCGCTTGTCAAGGCTGTGAGTGTTTATGTGTCAGTGTGGAACTTGCTCCTCCCTACCGATACACAGGCTCACTCTCTTTCTCTCTCTCACACACACACACACACACACACACACACACACACACACACACACACACACACACACACACACACACACACCACACACACACACACACACACACACACACACACACACACACACACACACACACACACACACACACACACACACACACACAGAGAGAGAGATTCCCCAGTGACACAATTTTCATTCAGCAACTCCTGCAGGGGGTGCCATTTCACCTGGATGGAGGCCCCCCCTAGGTCCTGCCCTAAGGACCACCCTTTATAGATATACACAAGGCAGGGTTTAACGTGACCACACCCCCGAGTAGGATACAGCCATAGGGTTACTCCCGTTACTTTGAAACTGCCTACTTTACTCATAACCCGACAATAGCTGTATTCTTTTTTTTATCATTCTATAAACATTTTGGATGTAGTTGGTTGGTCATTTTTCACATACTTCCATGTAATCTTAATCAAGAAACTACATCATACCTAAAAAGACTGATTCTAAATGTACATTTTTAGCATTAACAGAGACTGCCGCATGGAATGTACGTCATGACTATCATTCAAAGAGCTGATTCCAACAGACTTTCTTCAACTAGCTAACTAACCCTGCTTTTAAAATGCCGAACAGCTGTTACGTACTGTTTTGTTTGAACAATAGTAGGAGAAAAAGACCACCAAATTAGGTTTCAATGACCAGGACCAGGTTAGACGAACCTCATGGTTTCAGGTTATTATGCCACGATGATGATGGCAAGCTGTGGGCTCCGGTTACTCAACACATTTATTTGTGTTCGAAGCACTTCATCACCAGTAAGTCGCTGACACTTATTTGTATATAACTAGCTATGTGTATTACATAAAGCTTGCTAGTTAGCTTGTAGTAAGGACTAATGAGCTGTATCCTTCCAAATAACAGTTCTAATAATCTTCTGCATTTGGATATTTATGCAAACCTGGAGATTCCACCAAGACGGTGTAGATATCACCATAGGCCACTTAGGTCCATTTGGTATTGTTGTCTCCCTAACTGGTCTCCGGCAAGTTGAAAGGATGTATAGGCAAGCCAACAAGAATCAACTAAATACCTAGCCCATTCAAGGGCAGGCAAAGACTGGAAGTAGTGACACAACATTTATAAGACTAGCGAATTAGATTGCGATGAACTTCAATCGCTAGCCAGCCAGCTAACGTCAGCTAACCGGTGAAAAGGCTAGGGGTAAACAAACAGCGACGTCAGTATAATGCGACAGCTTTACTAACTTTACTGTCAGTGTTAGCAGGTTGGGGAAAATAATTATAGCGGCAGAATAAGTATCATGCAAATAATTTGTTGTTGTGACAGCCAAGTATGTTAATAATGACACGTAAGGCTTTTGAAAACATTTATTGAAGCTACAAAAAAGTGTCAGTATTTTGCTTAGGATGATGTTAATACCCTACTCGGGGGCGAGGTCACGTTAAGCCACGCCTCTCCATGTGTATTTATAGCCGAGGGTAATGAGAGGAGTGAGCTGACGACTAATTGGGCTTTCGCAGGCATCAGGCTGTGCTTTATGATGTATGGGTGGAGTATGTACGGCTGAGGCTCAGCCAGCCTGCCACTTCTGAGAGAGCGGCAACACAAATAAAACAGCATTGATGAGATTAAGTGCTTCAAGATGTGTTCGCGTTCATTTAAGGCAAACAGTGAGAGAGAGACACTCAGGGCACTCCGTTGTCAGTTCCTGTTGTTTTGTACATGTACCTTGCTCTCTCGCGCTCTCTCCTCTCTCTCTCTCTCTGTCTCTCTCCGTCTGTCTGTCTCTCTCCTTCACTCAGATCAGCAGACGTGCCATACCCACACCCACACAGGCCTTATGTGTCCCACTGCAATAAACAAATTCTGCCATTTCCTGGATCCACATTCAAAAGGGAAAAGGCACATGCAGGATATTGTTGAAGATGTACTCGAAGACGTCTGCTGCCCTTAAAATATAGTCTTAATGGGAAACGATGCTCTTTCTGCCTGGGTTCCTGGAGAATCTTTTTACTGGCAGAGATGAGCAAGTAGAGAACTCACAGCGAACATGGGGGAACGTGTCCTTCTTTACAGCGGTTAGAAATCATGAATGTCTCACACACATTTCCTAGCTAGGCAAAAAAAGTTTCCATTTCTGAAGCCAAAATGTGACAGAGCTTTGGCCCCTTCAATCTGGTTGCAAAGCTCTGAGTTATAGCCCAAAACAAATTCTGTTTGAATAGTTAATTTTATACTTGCTTATGTACACACATTCCCGGCCCGGATTGCCCT